>NW_027130936.1:1200000-1884141 GCF_026122565.2 Emydura macquarii macquarii
GCAATTCCAGTCTGAGCAGCAGCAGGGAGAGCAGAGTCACAGAAAACAAAAGCAAGGGAAATTCTGAAAGCTCAGCCCAGGCTGCCTGCGGGGGGGCCGTTGGTGGATGTGTGGCCAGGGGTTATTCTGGGTACCTCAGCAGTCCAGGAACGCCATTCCAGCAGTTTTTACAGAGGCTCTTCCGCTTCACCAGCAGAGACAAGGCTATCAGCACGGCCAGCTGCAAAGAAAGCAAACAAAAAAGAATCGAAATGGGGAAAAATACCTCTGAGAGTGCAACTCCTCCGGCCCCATCTCTGAACACCGGCCCCATGAGGGGGTGGCACCCCTGGCAGGCGTGGGGGTGTGCTGCTGTGTAGGAAGGTGGCAAACAGAGAGAAATCACCTGTCGGCAGCACTCAGGCCCTGTCTGAGAGGGCTGGCAACTCCCCCAGCAGGGAGGAGAAGGGATGGAATAAGGGGCAGTAACACAGTTCCCGTGGCCCGAAATGAACCAAAGAAGAAGCAGGGAGCTAGCGCCTCAGTGGATGGCAGTCTGTCCCTCCCCTTGACTGTAATGGAGCCAGGATGATTTACACACACCAGCCAAGGACTTGACCCTTATCCGCACCCCAAAGATTTCAACAGACACAGAATGAAGTGGGTCAGTACAGCCCCTTGCCATCTCATTTTTTTAAACCTCTCTTCCTTCCTCCATCGCTCCCCTGAGTTCACCTTCGATACATCATCCTTGGGGGAAGGAGCCCCATTTCCAGGACGCCAGATTCGTCTCTGTGCTGGTGACTCTACCCAGCCTTGTGATTCAGAGGCTCAGCCAGCTTCTGCCAGGGCCACTTAGGACCCAGCATGCACGTCCAGTTCTCTTCGTGGAAGGGAGGCATTATCAGCTATGGGCGAGAGGTCCAGAGAGTGCCCAGTCAGCTGGATCTTTGTCCCAACTCCTCCAAACTTTGGGTGGAGGTGAGCGAAAGCCATTACCCATCAGTGCCCAACTGAGTGGCCTGCGTGAAGAGCTGGAGGCAAAGAGGATCTCAGCGAAGTTCCTAGTGGAAAGGCGTCTATCTTGCAAAACTACCACCATTATTGGCACCCTGGCCAAAGGCTGCATGGGGGACAGAGACCAAATTACCCTGGAGGCAGCGTGAAGTATGGGCCGCAGCAGACCCATCTGCTCTTCTGATAAGCCAGGGACCTTCAGCAGCTCAGGAGGTGCCTAACTGACAGGTCTGCTGAGCCAAATCCTCCAATTCCCACATGACCAAGGCAGCCTGGGCAATCGTATCACACTCACGAGCACGGGTCAGAGATTAAGGCCAGAGAGAGGAGACCTTTATGCTCATCTAGTCTGAGCTTCTGGGGGAGGTTCTTCAGCCGGTACCATGCAGTAATTACTGCCTCAGCAATACAGACGGACAGATGGGACTTCCCTCCAAAAGCTGCACAAACCCCAGCCTCATCCAAAGATGGAATCTCTGCAGATACTCACCGATACAGGAGCCATGCAGATGTGATAAAGGTTGTAGGGGATGGTGGGGTCGCAGCCCGGGACGACACTAGGAGACATGCTGAAAGAAGAGAAATAAAGCCATTCAGAAGATATTAATTTCATAAAGGAGGAGCGAAGATATGGGGAAGTCAAACGTACTGTGACTAGAGGAGAATTCTGCACCAGGTGCTTTTCCAGCCTCGGGGGGAGGGGAAGGATATTTCTTTAATTCCACAGCGCTTGCACTTTTGTCAATAGCTTAGCCGGCCTACAGAAAGCTTGCCTTCTGCACAGAAGGCCGGGGTGACACTTGGTAGATTGTACATATCATTTGAAATACATTCCACTAATGGGAGGGATCTGGGCTACAAATCCAAGGGATTCCAAAGGGAGAGCAACCACATGACTGAGGGGCTGGAAAGGCTGATTTATGAGCGAAGATTAAAAGCCACTACCTTTGCATCGCTGGGGCTCAGTGACTCAGGGAGACTGATCTCCATGTAAAACGTGTTTGACGGGAGGAAATGCCACAGCCAGGAAAGAGAAGGGGAATGGGTTTGGGTGGACCACGGCGGAATAACTAGGAGTAAGGGGCTCTAATTAAGCAGAGGAAATGTCAGGTTGAGCCTGACAATGAGCCCAACCCACCAGCACTGAAGTCAACAAGCATTTTGCCATTGACTTTCATGGCAGCAGGATCAAGTCTGCTGTAGTGAAAGAGGCTGGGGAACCATTCCTCACATGCTTTGGACAAAGCAGTGGGGAACTGCCCGAGGACAACTCTGTCTCGAGCAAAGGGGTCAGAGTGGCTAGGTGATGCTCCTATGGTCCCAGCCAGAGTCAGTGTCAGAGTCACCCCCAAATGCTGACTCCCAGTCCTGTGTTAATTGCATTAGGGAAGAGTGGCAGGAGGATTTGAGCCAGGACTTCAACAAGGCATCCCCATGTCTGTGAACCATCTGGGTGCACACAGTCCGGAATTCACGGTGAGTCACTCATGAAAAGATTCCAGAGCTGGGACAGAAAAGCCACAAAATGCATTTGGGGGCCAGGGAGGAAGCGTTTTAAGAACTGCTCCAAACCTTTCTAAAGGTTCAGTAGGCGTCTTGGATGGTTCATGCAGCCTTAGTTTTAACGGAACCCTAGGCTAGGCGCAAGAGCCTCTTGCTTTGAAAAATAAAACATTTCTTCTTGATGTTACATGTCCCATCGGTTCCTCTACTGCGATGTAGCCGCCCGAGACTAGTTATCCTGGGGCACTACCCTAGTCTATTGATGTTACTTCTTAACTATCGCTTTATTCCACACACATCCAACCACACTGGAATCTTTCAAGGCGTCTGAAAGGCAGACAGGAGTCTAATGGCCCAAACACAGCGCTAGAGACTTAAGCTCCAGCCTTGACTGCCCCGTTTGCTTTAATCTCTGCGCTGCGTCAGTCTCCCAATCTGTAGGATGGGGATAATAGCGCTCACGGCCTTTGCAAGGTGCTTTGAAAGCCACATCCATGCAGTGCTCTCGAAGGCTATGGTCGCTGAACGCCGTTTGGTTTTAGAGACTGCACCGACCTGCAGTGATCAGGGCTCTGCTGTCTGCTGAGTGAGGGCATGGGTTACAGCTGTCTATGAGCCTTCCCAAGCAGGTTTCCATTCACTCCTGCAGAGCTGGGCTTCAGAGTGAGAAGAGCCCGTGTGTCTGGTGTTTGTAAGTGGTTCTGAGGTTACCTTTCATGCAGCTATAGACACCAGAGCTGCACTCTGGAAGCAGAACTGAAAACCTACGTCAGTCAGTCAGTCTGTCCCGATGGCCAGAGAGCAGCCCTGTAACTTCATTGGTGCTAACCACACAGCAGTTGTGTAAACCTGTTATAAGGCAATCATAAAATGCTTCTACAAGCAGTCTGCATTTGCAAACACAGGCAGGAATAGCTGACTCTTTTCCGTCACCATCTCTGAAGTCTTCCGCCATCTCGGCACGTTAGCTTCCCCACCCGCACAGAAGCACCGCACACTTTCGTCTGAATGGCTTTTCTTTCAAAAGTAAGAACAAAAAGCATTCGGCGGATGTCCTTACAGCAGGACGCAGCCGCGCCGGGCAGGGAGGTCAGGAGATTTGAGGCAGAGCTAAATTAGTCTGGGAGGTTTTCATCCACCTGAGAAATCAGCTTGTAGGATAGAGCCAGAGAGATCTGGCCACAGGCCTTCGTGACAAACAAATGCTGGGTTTGGTGACCAAGCTGATAGCTAGGCACAGAAAATCTGCTCCCCATTCACTCCTCGCCTGCTTGTGTCCCTGCCTCTCTCCCCCACCCAGCTGATCAGTGAGCCCTTCCCATTTCAGCAGGCCCTGGGTACCATTCCATTCCACCCCCACCCCTTGCCGCCTTCCCCCACTGCCCAGCCACCCTCTCTAGCTGGGCTGACAGCAACTCTTTCTGGAAGCCGGCACAAGGCCTCCCAGGAGAATGATCCTGTGGCTAAGGCAATGGAATGGGGCTCTGGAGACCAAGGTTCAATTCCCTGCTCTTCCACAGACTCGGTGTCACCGGGGGTATGTCACTCAGCCTCTTTGCCTCCATACAGTGGGCATGACAGGGCTCTCTGTCTGGTCTACCGAGATTGTAAATCCTTCAGGGCCAGGGTCGTCTCCCAGTAAGTGTTTATACAGCACCTAGCACATCGGCACCTCTAGGCACGACTGTAATCCAGAGAATAATACTTTGTCATAGAGCCTAGTCTAACCCCTGGCCACGATGCAGGATTGGTTGTGTCCGAGACCGATGGCTACCCAGCCTCCTTCGGAAACCTCCAGAGAACCTGATCTCCCCTGCGGTCAAGCTCTCCAGCACGGAGCAGCTTCTCAACTCACCACGCTGCTCCACTAAACTATTGAGCCCCTCTTGCTTTCAGCCTGAGACAGGGAGTAAGAGCAGCGGGTGAAACCAGGCTGGGAGGTTGGCTAGGAAGCCAGCTGGGCAGGGAACAGTGCCAGCCCTACCCCCCACCTCCAAAGTCCTTAGTATATGGGCAAGTCATGCAGGGTTAAAAACCCAGGGCCAGTCGGGAGAAGGGCTGATGGAAAGAGGTGGGTGGTCACGTGATACAAAGAGGAGCCCGGAGTTCTGTAAGGACGGCTGCAGGGAAGGAGCGGGAGGCAGGTCGGCTGCTGAATAAAAAGAGATGATGCAGGAGCCACCAGTGGGAGGCAGCCATCAGCAGCAGAGAAGCTCTGAGCTGCCAGTGGGGGAGGAAAGACCATAGGAGTAAGGGAGCAGAGAGCATGCGAGGAGGAAGAGAACAAATGAGAGCGGGATGTGAAAAGCAGAGCAAGTGGAGGAAATAAGCGTTAAACAAAGGCTGATTTTAGGCATCTTAATTCTGGGTCATGCAACTTGCTTTTCAGAGAGGACTGAGCACCCCGACCTACGGCCATCAGCCCCTTTAAATGAGTCACAAGTTACACCTCTTAAAATTGCGGCACCTAAAATCATTAATCCCTGCTGGAAGTTTGGGCCTAAACCCTTCTCCCACTACAGACAGTCGAGAGTGGTCAAGGGGCAGTGCGTGGCCATAGTGAACAGGATGGAAAGCAGGGCTGGCCAGTCACACCTAGATGAAGCACCTTGCAGGCACCTGCACTCCACACTGACGCTTGAGAGCCCCCGAGCTCTCATCAGACCTGCCTTCCTCAGAAGACACGGAATGGAAAGCAGTCAGTCATGTAGTAATACTACCGAGCTCTTATCTAGCACCGTGCAGTAGTCGATCCCAAAGAACATCACAAAGGAAGGCAGTATCATTACCCCCATTTTAGAGATGGGGAAACTGAGGCAGAGAGAGAGGAAATGACTTGCCCAAGGTCACCCAGCAGGTCAGTGGCAAAACCCAGTGCTTTATCCAGTAGGCCACACTGCCTCCCTAAGGCTCACACCGAAGGCTTGTCTTTACACACAGCACTTCATTTTAGTGAAGATGCTAGTTCGCCAACAGGAGAGCATTTCCCATCGGTGTAGTTAATCCATCTCCCAGGAGAGGCTCTCCCATAGACACAACCCACCATGTAGACGTGCTATCTTGGTGTAATGACCTCGTTCAGGGCTGTATATTTTTCACACCCCTGAGCTATACTGACACAGGTCTGTAGTGCAGACCTGCTCTTAGGTGTCATTGACTTGTTTGGTCGCTAGCAGAAGACTAGAGAAGCGTTCTGAAGTTCAGATACTTCCCCAAACCTCCCTCATCTGCAAGAGTCAGGCTGAAGTCTCACTAGGGCTTGATCTTCACCAGAAGTGGCATGTTTTTATTTCAAGGTAGCTAGCTCAGTGTAAAATCCTAGTGCAGGCAAAGCACTGTAGCGTTTACCTCAGGGTAGCTAGTCACCGTAAAACATAGGCCACCCATAGCAGGACAAAGGTCTGCCTGGGCCTTAGCTCTCTTGATGTAACATCCGGGTGGACACCTCACCATCTAAAACCGCCTCTCTTTCTGCAGTGAAAGCAGCCTGTAAGAGCAGGTTGTTCTGAGAGATTTGGGAGGCTTTGCTTATTTCATAAGGGCAGAAAAGCCCTTGGAGCAATATTTCAGCACGCTCACTTCATCCAAACCCAGAAATGCAGAGGGGCATAAAATCAGAGGCACTAAACAACACTAACATTTTAGAGCCTGCAAAGCAAAATAATCAAAAACGGTTTTGTATAGTTCAGTCCAAGCTTTTCCGACAACCCGGAGTGCTCAACCTCCAACCAGAATGTCAGTGGTGTTTGCCCCAATATGGATCCAGGGTTAGAACCTTGGTCAAAATGTTAGCAGACTTCGCCAACATCACAGGTTTTTGTTCATGGTGCTAAATTCCTGTTCCCATTGGCAACCATGGAGCAAAGGGTTAATTGTATTTCCACTAGGAAAGAAGAAAACCATTCCCTTCCCCCATCATCACGTAGGATCAGATTCAAGAACGCTTAATGTTAATCACGTGCTTTTGAGTACTGTCCTGAATCAGGGCCACAGAGCCAAAATTTGACAGCGCATGGAAATGAAGCAAGACTCTGTGCTCAGTCCTGCTCCTAAGAACTGCAGTAGCAGCAGGATCCAGCTGGAAGAGAGAAAACGTGGTTTGCTAAGCATGGCGGAGCAGATGCAGGGGCTGTTGTCTCTGTAGTTTGCGTGGTAACAAGCATTTGCCACAAGCCATCAGCTCTTGCTGGGAACACGCTATATAAATGGAGCTAAATATGCAGTTCATCCACAAGGGGTAATATTTTCCCCCAAGACAACAGATCCATCGGAACGCTGTAGTAATTGCTGGAACAAGCATCAGGTGGCTAAGTGGCAAAGGACTCCTTTGAGAGCACCCTGCACATAAATATCACCACCAGGGACACACAAATGTTACCTGCAGTGCAGATATGGGAAGTCGCCCTCATGGCAGACACTTGGCATTGCACCAGAGCCCCCCAGGACTAAAAGCATGAGCCGCTACATTGTGCTAAAGAGCTAAGGCTCCTTAGCTGGAGGCTTTACAGACTCATCTCCTCTGTGTATTGGACAGTAACAACGCGTTACACAGTCAGGGCATTGGAATGGAGAACTCCGTCCTATATGGCAAAGCAACTGTCTTAGCTGGCCTGGGTGGGACGCCCCAACCTGCTGTTGTCAACAGGAGGCCAATTTAAAGTGTTCATGCCAAGAAACAGGAAAAGGTGGAGAGAGGAAATAGTGAAATCCCTTAATGATACCATTTGCCAGCACTGGTGTTATGGAGGCAGGCAGCCTTCAGGTCCCTCCTCCCCAAAAATCAGATGCCGTGAGCGCCAACAAAGAGCGTTACCAGTATGGTGATGAGCAGATAACACTAACATAGTGCTTTGTATGCTGAAGGATCAGCGCCTATGTCAGGTAGCTGGGAGTCATTAGCCCCACCTTAAAGATGGGGAAACCGAGGCACAGAGTGGTCAGGTTTTACAGCCAATCAGAGTCGAGTGTTGCTATTGCAGTTCTTAAAATGAGTCATTTTTCTAAAAAAATAATCACTAGTGGGAAGTAGTTGCCAGGAGAAAGTTGGGAAGGTGAGGAGACGGGAAGAGATGTGCACGCATGGAGGGGAGATTCTACTTTCTTGATCAAAAAAATAAAATTTCATTCCGGGAAAATGGGAATTTGAGATAAAAATGATTCCCCGCCTAACTGGGGACAGGACCCCTCCGGCCACAGGTTGTAACTGGGGAAAAACCCAAAGGTTGATCACTCACTCGTCTTGTGGCGTCTCGGGGTCCATGGTCTCGTACATGTACCAGTCAGGACTGGCAAAGTCATCGTAAGCAAGGGAGCCGTGTACTGCCAAGGCGCTGTTGTTCACCATTCCCTTCTCTCTCTACTTCCGCTGGGAAAAAGAAAGACAAATTAAAAAATGAAAATAAAAAAAAAAAAAAAAAAAAAATCTTGCCTTCTGTTCTTTATAGAGGAAAAATTCCCCCCCAAGGACTGCTATAAACGCCTTCCCTGGAGCTCCCTACGGTCCGTTCAAAATGCTAAGATTATGCAGACGACTTTATGCTCTAGGTACTGGAGTTTCACGTCAACAGATTGGGGGGAAAGGGGAGAGGGAGTCTCCCCCCCTGTTAGAACTCTTTGCAAAGTGAATTTGCACCATGTCAACAGCTGATGAAAATGGAAGGGGAGGGAAATAAAACAAAAAAAAAAAACCCCAAATCTCCACCGTGAAAGATCCAGTCTTGATTGGAGCTAAAGAGATTAAAGAGCTCAAGGCATGTTTGTTGCGCTGGGTCCCTTGCACACACCCCCAGCCTCACGATGCCCACAGAATCAGAGCCTTTGTTGTGGTTGCTTAACAGCATTTAGGTGAAAGCTGGGAGTTGTGCAAGGGGCAAGCTCTGGCTGTCAGGCTAACCTAGAAAGGACACAATCAGATCAGTGAGGTCACCGTCTGAGCACAGGATCGAGCCGTGTCCTGCGCCCTTCCTGGGGCATTTTAAGCCTCTGACCCACGTGGTGGCTGGCATTGTCACGCACTAACAGCCTGGCCCCTGTGCTTTTTGCTCAAGCCAGTGTGGCAGCTCCTCTGTCTCACCTTCGCTTCCCCTGGGCCATCTCAGAACCTGCAGAGGAGTTTGACAGCCACGCTGCTTCTCTCCGCTCCGCTACAGGTTTCCAATTGCAGTGCAGAATGGACTCGACAGGCCAAGATTTTTGAACCTGAGAGGCTGGAGTTAGGCTCCCAAATCCATGCACGGGCAAATAAATAAAAGTGGCTTAACATTCAGAGGTATCGCACACTCCCACTGCCTGTTGAAATCGATGGCGATGGTCGATGCCCAGCACTTTTATCTAGATTCCTACCTATGGATTCAGACGCCTACCTTTAAGTTCCCAGGTTTGAACATTCTTTTGCCATGATCCCTCTCTCTCATACTTGGAACAGCCCCCCTGCTTCCCCCTACAGATTGAGGGATACAAAATATTTTTTTGTAAACTTGCTTGTGGCTGCCACAGACTGGTCTTGACATTTACCATCTCTCTTCAATAGTGAAAAGAAATAGCAATTTATTACAGCACTGAATTTTTTAACGATTTTTTTGCAACACTCTTGCAGCATTTCTTTGCCTAAGAGAGCATATGGTTCCCATTCCCACATTGCTGGAGCACAGTCGAATGTATTCGCCTGGGACAGATCGTCCTTGTTTTACAGATGGGGAGCGGAGGAAGAGGGAGACTTAGGCCCGGATCCTCAAAGGAATTTAGTCTAATTTCCATTGAAATCAGCAACTTCAATTGACTGATTTCAGTGGAAGCTGGGAGCCTAAATACCTTGGAGGATTTGGGCCTGGGTGACTTGCCAAAGAGCTCAGAGGAAGTCTGTGGCAGAGCTGGCAATTGAAAATGTTTAGTTAAAATAGGATAAGACAGGTCCTTGTATGCGACTTTCCCGATTGCATCTGGGACCAAATTAATATCACAAGAGAAGCTTTTCTTATTATATCTCCAGCCCAGTCCAAACAAAAACCAGTACTGGAAAGATCCCAGGACAGCTAGACAGGAGAATTAGAGCCTTATTTGCAGACTCCTGATTCAATTAGAGGTTTCTATGGGGAAAAAACAAAACAAAGTCCTCCCACAAAGTAAGAGCTCAGTTAGTGACATTTCAAGTTCCTCCAGACTCCCCTAGAACCTGAAAAGCGGAGAAGTAAGGAAAAATCTCTCCAGCATTCCTTGCCACCTTCATGTTGCCTGTAATACTGCTAGTAACACACTCCGTGAGAAGTTATCCCTTCTGTCTCCAGACACTGACATACATCCCAGTTTCTATCCAATTCATACTCCAATGCAAACTTTAACAGCAACCTCACGTGCTCTTGTATCCACAGATCTTCATATCGGACACCCCACATTCAGACTGCTGGGAAATTATTTTCTCTTAATGGCAACAAGGTTTTGCATTAGAGCATGTTACTCCATGGAGAGACCAAGCCAGGAATGTTCTCTGGGGAAGATGCGGACGATGGTCCATGGCTGCTACGTGGCTCTGTGGAAGGCGCGGGAAGAGTTGCAGACAAACGTTGTCGCGCCGTCGCGTTGCGCACCAACACCTACGTGTACACAGCAAGTGTTTGTCACTGAAGAATACTGCTCGGCACGCACAGTACTGTTTGGACACAACAAATGCTGTATCTTTGCAGTGGTTTTGACTCGATGACCCTTTTGTTCCCTTCTAAACCTAGGGTTCTAGGATTCTATTTGACACCTTCAAAGCACTTTCCAAACAGCATCCAAGCCATCCTCCTCACGCCTCTCCAAGGGACGCAAGTCCCCATCTGCCCTCTGACACAGACAAGGAAACTACCACCTGCTACCATCAGCTGATGCCACTCTTGAGTCTCGGTGCAGAATGAAACTTTGCCTTGCACAGCGGTAGGCCCAAAGACACCCCTCGACGGCCAAACGCCCCCGCACGTGGGACATGTTTGGCTCCAAGTCCCAACTTTGCAGCCCCTTATGGAAATAAAAGGGCAGCTGCATCGAACACTCAGTCCTGACCACCCCAGAATGTCTGCAGAGTCCAGATTAGCTGGGCCCCTTCTCTACCCATTAGCTCCTACAGTCCCGCTATCAAGTGTGAGGCCTCTTGTGCCAGCTGCTGTACAGGCACAGAGCGAGATTATAGATTCAGAGGATGAGGGTTGGAAGGGACCTCAGGAGGTATCTAGTCCCACCCCCTGCTCAAAGCAGGACTAACCTCAGCTAAATCATCCCAGGCAGGGCTTTGTCAAGCCACACCGTAAAAACCTCTAAAGATGGAGATTCCACCACCTCCCTAGGTAACCCATTCCAGTGCTTCACCACCCTGCTAGGGAAAAACCTTTTTCCTTATATCCAACCTAGACCTCCCCCACTGCAACTTGAGACCATTGCTCCTTGTTCTGTCATCTGCCACCACTGAGAACAGCCTAGCTCCATCCTCCCTGGAACCCCCCTTCAGGTAGTTAAAGGCAGCTATCAAATCCCCCCTCACTCTTCTCTTTTGCAGACTAAACAAGCCCAGTTCCCTCAGCCTCTCCTCATAAGTCTTGTGCGCCAGCCCCCTAATGCCAGGCCTGTCCTGAAGGGCTCCCACCCTAAATAGATGAGGCAGAAAAAGGGTGGGGGAAACGGAGCCCATCAGGAACTGAGGCATAGAGAAATTAAGAGGCTTGCCAAGGTCACACAGGAGTCTGGCAGAACCAGGAATTAAACCCAAGTCTCCTGAGTCCCAGTCCAGTGCCTTAGCAACAAGGCTCACTCTTCCTGCTCCAAAGGAAGCCACTGTACTGCCTCCTCATTCATCATTAGTCCAACCCTTTACAGAACCTGTGGGGAGCCAGGACTAGTGACACCACCATGGTTTCCAGACAGTGCTTGATCTAGCCCGCTCCTAAGGCAGCCCCTGCAGTTGTGACTTCACCCTCCAGGAATGCAGCCGTCAGCAGAAAAAGAACCCTGTAAAAGCCACGCAGCTGGCTGTAGCACCATGAAAGAATCTATTCACCCTGGAAGGCGTCCCGAGGGGAAGCAATGCCAGGTGCACACTCCAGGCTTCTGCAGAAACGATGGACCAGGGCAACCTTTTGTAAAGCACCTGCGCTTGGAAACCAGGCTTCATCATGTGTTGCAACTGCTGCTGCTAAAATATATGTCCAGATGCTCAGCTGGCATAAGTCAGCCTCGACAGAGTGATGCCCGGCTACAAGGATCTGGCCCATGGCATTTAAATTAAACCGAGATCCAAACCTGGCATTTGAGAACAGTCGCCATCTCCTTGCTTTCAAAACAGTTCAGTTTTTAGGGTTACCTCGCAAAAGTCAAATTTTTCTGCCTCTCCCAAATTCATCCCACCAGTCCCTGCCAGGAGCCCAGTTTGTGTTGGAAGAGGGTTCCAGAGTCATCCATCTAGGCTTTATACTGTCTCTCTTGCCGTGGTATATAACCACTGAGTTACTAGGCCCACTGTTGAACCAGCCAGCAATGTATACAACACCCTGTGTTCCGAAGAATCCCAAAGCTCTTTGCAAACAAACTGATTACACAGAGATTTCTTTATCCACCTCTGGGGTGGAACACAGCAGCTGCTTAAGAGCACACAGCAACACTACACAGCAGTTTAGGACAGGAAGTGAAGCTGGCTGTTGTAGCCCATTGGCTCAGCAGGGAAGGGTAGAGGGAGACAAAGCAGTCACGCCCTTTGGCGGTTTTAGGTAGGATAACTCTACCTTGTACAATGAACTTTCCAAAAAGAACCTGGCACATTTCCCAGCTTCCAGCCTTCACCAGCGCAGAGACACCTGCTTAACTCAGCCAACATTAGTGCCTGCCAGTTGCCCTGCCGAAGAGCCATCCCACTAAGAGAAGCCATGGGTCACATGACTGACTAAGACGAGCAGGAAGCAAAGAACATACAAACAGAGCTACTATGCCGAAGGCCTGGATGTCAGGCCATAGCTGTCAAGAACCCTAACTAGATTTCACCAAGTGCCCCACATACACAACACAAAGAGCTAGAGAAAGTTCCTTCGGATGATGTGCAGCTATAGAAATGCCACGGGGGGGAAAAAACCAGAGAAATGAACCTTGCGCTGAGCTGCGTCATTTGTAGGAAAACAGCAACAATCTCTAGCTCTGATATGGCTCTTTTCATCAGCACTTTACAAAGGGAGGCAGGATCATTATCCCCATTTTACAGATGGGGCAACTGAGGCACAGAGCAGGGAGGGGAATTGCCCATGGTCACCCAGCAGGCTAGTGGCAGAGCTGGTCTCCTGAGTCCCAGTTCTGGGCTCTAGCCACCAAGTCACACAGCCCAATGCAACTCTAAGAAAAATCAAGTCACAATTGTGGCAAGTTGGAAATTCCTTCGTACCTGAAGTACATCACAAGTGATCAGGCCTTGACTTAATGCATCCTCTGGAAACACAGCAAGCAAACGCTAGAACCATGCCGCCACTGGCCAGGACTGACCCAGAAGGCAGAGTCCCAGCTACTGGCCCCAACAGCGCATGCAGCACCCCAGCCAAGCACTGGCCCAGCACAAGCCAGGCTGGGGGTATCGGTGGTACGTGAGAGGAGAAGCAGGTTAGTTTAGTTCTGTATCACCGGCTCATGGGAATGGGCTGCAGAGTCCCACAGAACATCTGTGACTAACAAACAGCTGCTGAGGACATCGATGCCACCGTGGATTTGGCAGGCCACGGCCCTTCGCCCAGGGCTAGGCACAGGGATTGGGGTGAGTCAGAAACAGAATTCAGTAGCGGACTCATCCAGCACTGCAGTGCAGGGCTGTTCACCCAGTGCTCCCAGGAGAGAATCTCGCTGTCACACCAGTTGTGCCTCTGGACAAGAGCCAGAGCTGGGGGGACCGGGTCTGGCTCCTGAGGAGACTCCCTGCAGCCCAGCTAGCAGCGAGGAGCTGGGCCGACGGGTGGCAGCAGCTCTCTGATGGCATCACCGGGAGGTGGGAGAAAGTCTTGCACTGCTGCACAGCGCCCGATGGTTCGAGGAAGAACAGTGCGGGTGGGTGTGCGGCACAGCCTGGGCATGAGTGAGGGGATTCAGGGCGTGGGCGGGGAGGTGGTGCTTCCCCTGTGCTCGGGGTAGTGCATTATTAATGCCACAATTGAAGAGGTAGTTCCCAGGCTTGCATCCAAGGCTCAGTAAGCCTGTGGGACGGGGCCCATGCCCGAGGAGGAAAGCCCCGTGACCCAGACGCAGAGTGAGAGTAGCTAGCAACACCACTTTACCCCAGCCGAGGATCAGACCCAACACACGGGGACAACGTCTCTCCACACAAACCAATTTGTTTTGGAGCCTTGTCAAACCTTCACTGACCGATGGCGGAGGGGGGGGGGCCCTGGGGGGACACACACCCCTGGGGGCAGTCATTAGGAGTAAACGTTACCCATCCCTCATTCCCCACCAAGCTGGGAACACATTCCTGTGCTCTCCCACGGCACGGAGCCCCACTCCACCCAGCCATTACCCGAAACCTGATCGCTTTGCTCCTCCAGCTAACCTCGGCCTGCGAAGACCGGGGCTTTGATCACAGCAGCACCAGCCAAGATTGATGTTCTCAATAAAGCCTCTTCCTAGTGTTCAGTTCCCGCTATCTATCACTCCCTGGGGAGCTTTTGCTATGAAGTGAGCGGGGTGGGGGGCGAGAAGGCAGGCAGGCAGGCAGGCTGAGGCGGATTCCCCCACTCCTGGTGTAAGGGCAGCGCAGTGTGTGCGGCTTTTAATAAAAATGATAAAGATCTATCTCCAGAACTGCTCTGGGAGCCTTTTTTATTTTTAAAAGGGATTTCATTTAATTCAATTGAGCTTCGCACGGAGCTGACGCAGGAACGCAACACGCTGGAGGGATCAGCCGTGGCTCAGCCAGAACGCCCCGCAGGGCCTGCCGCATTTGCCTGAGCTTGGTTGGTTCTTTTTTACAGTTTGCTTAGTGCATTAGGTTTATTTATTTGCGCCAGGGAGGTGCAGCTTCTCTCACACACAGTTTGCACAGGTGCCAGTCAAGCAAAGCAGCTGTCTGCTTACCAGCCGTTAAGCAAATCCATGAAGAAACAATTAGCCATTTGCTCTTCAATTCCATCACCACCTATTGGCATCAAGATGCAACCAGGTGATGTGGCGTGACAAATCCACAGCTGCACAGGAATTCATGCTGGTCACCACAGGTGCCTGGGACATCACGGTGGCAGTGGGGGAAGAAATCAGAGCCTCCTGCTCCAAAACCACCATCCCTTCCCCACTTTTGCTAAAGGAGAATCTCCATTAACTATTAGCAGTACAGGGTCTATGCCACAGCTGTGTAGCTCTGTTCCCATCCAGTAGAGAGCAGAGGAATAGACAGGTGCGAGCCAGTGCAGGCCAGGTCGTCAAAGGTATTTAGGTATCCAACTCATTGATTTCAAGACCTTTGCGGATCTGAGTCTATGTTATGTCTATGAGTCTATGCATTGAGCGGACTGCCTGTTTTTTAAGAGGGGGCCTCACGGGCCTCTGCAGGGCAGAGCCAGCCACATCCTGATGTAAGGGGAGCACAGGGGTGATTTCCTGGAGGGGGTGACACAGCTGGCTCTGTGTCTGAAATAGGGACCCCCTGCACTGGGGGCATTCCCCAAGGGTGCCCTTATGTATGCCCTATGGCCCCTGTCCCAGCCCCACTAGCCCAATGGGCTGCATGGAAACTCTGAACTAGGCCCCCCCTGGCCCAGCCCAGCCCCCAGTGACACCATCAATCTCTGAACAAGCTCTTTAGGCCCAGATGTTTGAAGCTACATAGGCCTCGCTGCGCTCAGCGTCACACCACCGTACTGATTTAGGCACCTAGGCATCTAAACCCCTTCAAGTGGAATTCTGGCTCCCAAGTGCCTAAATCCCTTTGGAAAGGAAGAGTCAGGCTTCTCAGTCAGGTAGGCATCACGACGCTGAGCGCAGTGCCTATGTACCTTTAAAAATCTGGGCCTTGGTGGCAAGGGGCATGCAGAAGCCAGTGATCTCGGTAGCCCACACGGTCCAGAACCCTTGGAATTGCCCCAGTACAGCGGCAGTGAGAGCGAGACACTCACTCATGGGGCGAGGGAAGCCCTAGAACGCTCCCGTCACCACGCTGCAGGAAGCCAGCCTCCCGGCAGTCAGCAGTACCAGCAGTGCCCACTATCCCCGCTGCCTGCAGGCTGGCGGGAGATCCCGGAAGGACAAGTGCATTGGCCCAGACTGGCCCAGCAGTACTTCTCTGGCTCTTTGCCAGCGAGTTTGGTGCTCGTGATGGAAGTGCCCCTGGCAGGGGCCAGGCAGAGTGCAGGCAGGGGCCGTGCAAGCTTCCCACGCACCCCTCTGCTGAGACACCTCACTGGTATACCCGTGCTGGGCCCTCAGCCTCCACCCAGCTCTGCCAATCCCCCTCAAGCCAGGCCCGCAGCCAAGGCTGGACACCGTGTGCCCTTCCCCACTGGTGCTATTAACCCCTTAGCCCCCGGCTCAGCACAAAAGCAGCATATGGTGAAATGCTCGGAGATTGAAGGGAGACAATGCTGCCTCCACCACGCTTACCTGCGGCTTCTCTCCCGGGCTGGTCAGCCCTGGAGCGTCCCCTCACCCCACCACCTGCCCTCACGTCTGACCACTCAGCCAGCCAGCTGCCCCTCCAGGCAGCAGTCTGCGTGGTCAGAAGCAAACTGGCTCTCGTGGCCCTGCTTGTACACGCCCCCCCCATGCCCCCGTGCCAATGACTGACCCAGAGAACCTGGCCGATGACTGAACGGCAAGGGAATGGGGTGCATGGTCTGAATGCTGGGACAGCGGCGGCTGGCCTGCGCAGCTCAGACCCAGCTCTGCAGCACCTGCGGCAGAGCAATTTTAAGTCAGGCAGTAGCTGAGGTTCAAAGGCCTACCGGTGTGCGTTGCTGACACGTGCCGGGGAAGCTGGGCTGCCATGCCGGCTCCATTCGGCAGGGCAGCTCTGGCACGTGAGTGGACTCAAGATCATCCTCTCACAAGCCGCATCACAAGACTAGCTTCTCCCTCGCCCTCCCATTTCCTGCCTCTGAACGAACCAATGCCTTTGACTGGGTTACACCTCTGGCCCCCTTCCCCTTTACCCTCACTCTTCTGAACAGCTGGCCCCGCGGGTTTGATACAGACGCGCAGCCTCTCTCATCTCCAGGAAACCTCGGCATATCACACGCATGCGGACAGCAGCACAAACAAGGGCTTGATCTTCGGCACTACACACGCACAAAGCCCTTGGAAGAATCTGGCCTGGGAAGCAGCCGGCACTTGTTCCGCTCCAGCTGAATGCAGGAGAACGTGGGACACGGTACTGGGACAGAGGGGCAGGACGAGCTAATCTATCTTCTCCAGCACTGGTTCCTGTGACTCTCAGGGATGCAGACACGCTGATCACAGCGTGCATCTAGCAGCCATCCCTGTACGTGACCATGACACCCACCTCCCGTGCCAGTTATGTGTTGCATGGGACATACCTGGTGGTGCCTGGAAACCAGGCAGTGCTGATCCCCATCCTTTCAGCCGTGGAGGAGAGACCAATGTCCTGTGCACATCTCCATCATGTAACCCAGCCCGCTCAGAAACCTCAGGCTAAAGTATTCCCGGCTAGTCAGGCTGTGGATGTTGTATGTACTGTGTACAGTACAGTGCGTATGTAGAGTACTGTGCATGTAGAGATCGGATATTACAGCATACAGTTGCCCACCAATAACAGACACTGTTTCCCTCCCTTTCCAAAAAAACAGACCTGGCTTCTCATCGTTTTTCCTTCCCTTCAGGCGACAGACTAGTGCAGTGTGTGCGCCGCATCGGCCTTTCACTTTAGAGTTACTAGCACCAGTTGCAGATGTTACCCTAGTGATCAGAACTCCATGGTGCTAGGTGCTGCACAAATGTAGTGAGAGCACCTCTGCCCTGGAGAGCTTACAGTCTAGCCAGATGAGACAGACAAAGGGTGGGAGGGGAGACTGAGGCACAGGAGAAGTGACTTGCCAAATGTCACACGGCGGGTCAGTGATGGAGCCAGGTCTTCTGACTCCCAGTCCAGTGCCCTGGCCACAGGACCATCCTGCCTCTCCAACTTGAGAAGTGAATCTGAACAACCAAAGCTCGTCCCGCTATCAGTCACGTTAACCATGCAGCTGCTGACTAATCCGCCAGCACTCAGCCAGTCAGGAGGCACCAGCTGCTTGACACACCCAGACACACCTGCCATGCAGTCACACGATCCAAGTGCAACACACCTGGCGCGCGGCTGACTGGGGCCAGTTCCAGCAGCCCCTGGACTCTTGTGGGGTGTTAGAGGGACAATGAAAGCCCCTCCCGCAGGCTTTTCAGCTGTGATCTCTTTAGTTAGCAACAGAATAGCAGCCGCTTCCTGGGCACTCTGGTTTCCCAAATCCAGCCGGAGGGGCAGAGGAAACCAAGGCGCTGGTCTTCCAGCTGGTTCCTGCACCACCACCATGCTACCTAGCACATCCTGGGTGGTCTGAACGACAGCGAACCCTGTACTTCCTGCTTAGTGCCTGTTCCCAACTCTGCCCATCGCAGGCAGTCACGGCCCTGCTGTGGGCAGCCCTGCTCACAGACAGCAGAGCTCATAGGCACCCGAGAGGGGAGAACCATGCCCTTACCAGCCTGCAGAAAGGGAAACTCTCCTCCCGCCCGCACAATGGTCAACAGCACCTTCCATCCCGCAGTGCGCCAAAGTGCTTCCTGGGCCTCTCGCAGTCCCCACGCAGCCTGGTTACTGCTCACGCAGAGACTCCGGGTGTCCCTTCCGTGGGGAGGGAGGGAAAGGGAGCGAATTCAGCTCCACTCCTTCCTCCAGTCAGTCACAGCAAGTCACAAGGGAAGGGAGCCCATTCCACCAGGTACCAGCAGGGACTCAGCAGTGACCTGAGCCCACAGGAATCAATGGGAAAAATGCCCCTTGATTTCAGTAGGATCATCATTAGGTCCTTGGTTAGCTCATGCCATCCCCTGGCAGTCAGAGGTCATCCCTGTCCCCAAACATGGTAACAGCAGACAATGTACTACACGGGGGTCTGCCTGCCTTGAGAAGGGCTTTTCCTTTCCCTGAGCTTCCAAATGCCCCTTCTTCTCCCCCGCAGCATCGGCACCAGGGCAGCGCTCCCTTTCTTTCACCCGGACCACAGCTCAGCCTCTGGGAGAACACACAACTCCGCACAGTGAGCAACTCAGGCCAAGATTGTCCAAAATGGCTGGTGATTTCATGGTCTGGTTATGGGTGTCTGACCTGAGAGACCTAAAGGGGCCGGGCTCACCCTCAAACTCTTGCAGGGAACATCACCGACACCTGCAATGTGTCTCTTGATGGACCCCTGAAAACTAAGGCATCCAAAATAAAAAATCTAGACCTCAAAAGCACATTTTGCTGCCATGCAAAATTCGTGCCCTCTGTTTTACCAACACATCCCAGCCCTGGCCTGAGAACCACCACCACATGCTATTCCCGTCTTGGACGTCTCCACATACACTGCTGACGTGAGGAGGGGTTGTGGGCTGTAGGGATTGAGACCACCAAACTCGTTTCACTGATGACCTGGGAAGCTTTGCCTCCAAAGGACAACAGCATTAACCCCGGGTATGCCTGAACCCAGTACCCCGAACAACATTCGATTTATTAGCCTCTCTAAGGCTTAGAGCCAGGAATTAAGTCAGACTTGTTCTGAAGTCATCCTGGGTAGGAGAAGAGACGCATTTAGGGCTCTTATCCCTTTGTGAGAGAAAAGGTTTACAGGAACTATAGACTAATAGGAGCAGAAGGGGTGTGGGAATCATTAGCATCCTGGAAAGAGGATAAGGCACACAGATCCTGGCCAGGCTTCCCGTGATTCATGTGTAAGCACAGCTCATGTCCTCCCCACTAGAAGCCCCCTGTTAGTAGTAAGGAAATGTCTCAGGAATTTAAAGCAGTACCAGGAAGGAGTGGAGTGAAGAAATGCCTTGTTCCCATCCTCCAAGATGTAGCAAGCAAACTCTCTTTAATAAAGACATAGCAGCTAGTTCTGGTCATAGATTCTATTTCTTCTATCCTTGAACTACCATGAGCTAGATTCTGATCCAAGTCACGCTGGTGTAAATCCAGAGTAACTCCCAGGAGCTATTCCTAACCTAGGTCAGAAATGAGTCCTTTTGTTCACAGCTTTGAAGCCAGCAGATCTGAAGTACAGACTTCTTACCAAGGAACTAATCAAGTTAAAAGCCTTTTGCTTTTTGAACAATAGTGCGGCTGCTCTTTAAAACAAAGATTTGCACAACCGAACAGGCATGTTCTCCCTCTGCTCCCAAGGCATCCCAATCCTAGGAACACAGATGCACTTGCTTTACGTTGCTCATGCAAGGAGTTCTTTGCAGTAAGCAAACACCAGTCACATTAAAGCAGATGCATAAGAGTTTGGAGGATCAAGGGCACAACAAACAGCAAAGTTGTTCACAGATGACAATAACAAAAGCCACAAGTATGGGGAATAAAATCAGAACACAATACTCAGTGTAATATGGACTTTGGTATCTTGAGGAAATGAGAACCAAGACATCTCCCAGGCAAAGTGACACTTAAAAGCTTATCACGATGTTTAGAAATCATTAGCTAAGCAAACTCAACGGGGATTTCTAAATGCCCTTTCTGCCTGTGGTATTTTGAGCATCAGGAACAGAATTAAGTGCTTTAAACAAACTCTCTAGCAGCCTGGAGTTGCTGTAGATTAAAGTTTCTGTTTATGATCTGGAGTAATAAATAATGCACTGTCTAGTCACATGCAGATTCATTAGCCTGAATTTCCCTTATGGTTTGTCAGGCCAAAGTTAACTAACAAAGTTCCTCCTGGAGCAGGGAACAGCAATTTAAGACAGCCCAACAAAATAAAATGTTACCTTCTGCAGTCAATTCTTCTGAGAGCACAGCAGCTGCATACAACTCCTTTTCTCCTCCACAACAGTAGGTGGATGGTAATCTTGTTAAAAATTCCGTCTCATCCAGAGAAACGTGCAGCTTCCTTGCTTTCTCTCCCTTTATTTCAAAGTTACCCCAAGAGTTAGTTATCTAGAGGCAAGCAAGTGCACTCAGCAACTGCTGCTGCAGCTGTTCCTGTGTGTTTCCTAATCTGATCAGAGGATCCCAGCAGAGATGCAGCCATGCAAGCTTAAAGGCAAAGTTCAGCACACCGGAGAAAGGAGGCTCTCTATTGCTGGGGAACTTTATCCCCTCCATTGCTAAGAGGGCTTGGCTCGGGGCCTCCCAGGGTTTAGAAAATTAAAAGCAACCACTCGGTGCTTCGCTCACCCTTTGATTATCAGCCACATTTCTGGAGAGGCTGCAGATAGCTGGACACCCCAGCACTTTCTCCAGTCTGCTATTCCCTCATAACCCGCCCCCCTCCACACAAACCATTGAGAGCTGTCCTGAGCTCATAGCCCAGAGGGACCAAATTCCAGCAAATTAGCCCCTGCTTTCCCCTATGCCAGGCCACATGAAAGGTAGGAAACCAGATCCACAGTGGTGTAAATTGGGATAGCTCCATTGGAGTCAGTGGGCCAGATCCACAACTGGTGTAATTCAGTGTAGCTCCATTGGAGTCAATGGGCCAGCTCAT
Source organism: Emydura macquarii macquarii (assembly GCF_026122565.2). NCBI lineage: Eukaryota > Metazoa > Chordata > Testudines > Chelidae > Emydura > Emydura macquarii. The sequence continues at coordinate 1,221,159 of NW_027130936.1, forward strand.
CAGCTGGTGTAAATCAGCAGCGCTCCATTGTTTCAGTGGAGCTGTGGCAATTTACACCTGTTAAGAATCTGGCCCAGAACTTTTCTCTCCCTGTCCTCTATGCCTGGCTTGCTTTGTTCCTTTGCCCCAGCTGCCTCCACGTTGACCCAAACACATGGGGAGGGCTTCCCTGGCCTCACCCCAGTCTGACACGGCTTGGGGGGAGAGGTGAGTGAACTCGGGATTTGATTGTGTCTGACTACGGCCTGGGGGAAGGGGCCGGCTGGCAGCCCTAGAGACCGAAGTCCTCTCTAGTCACAGGGCAGGTACAGCTCCGCCAACAGCAGTGCAAGCTTCCTCCTGCCTGCTCCCTGGCTGCTGTTAGCTGACCCGGTGGGATGGCCTTCGCAGAGCAGCACGGCACGGCCCCACGAGGCGTCCCACAGCAGGGGCAAGCCTGTTGCAGCACCCCCACTTGTGCCGTTCCCCAATCTTCCTCCTGTTGCACGAACCTCTAGGTACCTGTCCCACAGTTCCTGGCCCCACTGCCAGAAGCAATGGCTTCTGGGAGATTTCAGAAAGCCTTCTGGATTACTTCCATGAGCCCAAGGACTTGTGTGGAAGAAGGCAGAGCTTGGGAAACTTGCGTCATTCCCAGACAGCATGCGTGGAGCCGGAGCCTGGCAGCCCCTGGAGCTCGTTCACGAGGCCAGGGCAAGGTTTTTACTGAAAAGCCTTGTTCCGCAGACAGGCCTTCTGACGGAACAAATCTTGTTGTGAAAAGTGGTCGCCGCTATCGACCTTGCTGAACCGACCTGAGACGTTTCGAGGCATTTCAACATTCAGCTGCATTGATCACTTCTGTTACAATGTCGGTTATATATGGCTAGATGTGATTGATTTGTCTGAGCTACTGTGGCCCACTGTCTTATGGGAGCTGTAGTTGAGAGTGCCTGATGCCCCCATTCGCCCCTATGGGCCAGTATTCCCTAGCCACCAGATTATGCTTGCAGCTGTATGACTCCCACGACGCACTACGTCAGAGGCAAGACTCCATTGTATCATGGGAGATGTCGTCCATCAGGGAGCTCAGCCCATAAGAGAGAAAGGGGGAACCAAGCCACCTTCCTGGCGGCAACCTGTCCCAATAGGGAATTGCAGGTAAATGGTGAACTGACCTGACACTCAGTGAAACTCGGGTCAGTTCAACAAACCGAAATAGTTCCGCTCAGGTTCCCCCGCAGAGCAGTCCATCCAGCCAGCAGGGAGCAGGCCAGGAGAGATGCCATTATGGGTGAACTGAGTTGGGTGTGTCCAGGGTGGACCCAGAGGCTGCTACTTATGCTGAGGAGGCAGGGCGATCTGGATCCGGTGAAGCTGGGAGCTGGGCGCAGCCGCTTTCATGAGAGGCTCTCTCTGTCCTTTCACAAATGTGAGGTTTGATGGTTGTAAGAACCCAGAAAATCCCTCTCCCATCCCCCCAGCCTGCAAAATCAGCCCCCATCAGTGCCAATTAAAATAGCAACCTGCACCACCGACCCACTTACTCCTTGATTACACCTCCCCTGCCATCTGCCATCACTGTGGCTGTGTCAGGGTCCTGGCTATACCCCAAACAGATCCTGAAAATCCTGGCACCATATCAGGCATGTCCCAGGTCCCTCCCTCACCCTCTTTCCCCCTCCCTGCCCTCTGTGATTATGCTGCAAAGCACTTCCAGGCCATGCTGGGTGTAGAACATAAAACACTGGACTGGGAATCGGGTTCTGTGCTCAGGTCTGCCGCGGAGCAACTGTGTGACCTTGGACAAGTCACTTCCTCTCTTCCCCAACTCTGTCTTGTCTATTTCAACTAATATCTTTAGGACAGGGACTGTCTCATGCTGGGTACATACAGCACCTAGCACAATGAGGGCTGACCTCTGTTGGTGCCACTAGGCCCTATTGCAATAAAACTGGGCAAACTCCTGCATTCCTGACCCAGGTAAAACTCCCTTTGAAGTCAAGGGGCATTTTCCATGACTAAGGACTAGATAAATGCTACAGGGTTTGGGATCATCAGATGTCTTTTATTAAGTGTATCTGATCTTGCTTCCAGGCAAGTCTATGAGACATCATTGCATTGCCTTCCATGGGAGATAAATAGGGTCCACAGTGTTTGACCGAGATCCTAATGTTATGGAATTGTCCACCTATAACTAGACCACGCTGTAATGCTTTTCATTACTGCCTCTTCTGTTGTGCTGCTGTAACATCGCTGAAATATCTTTTTCTGGGGACTTTTCTCTTCAATCTTTTTCTGCGCTCTTTTTTTCTGCTATGCGCATTCAGTGATCTGAGACCTGCTACATGTGTGCTGAGACTAAGACTGCTGAAAAAAAAATTAATTAAATGTATATCTCATTAAATTAATTGAAAATTCATGTTTGATCACATAATTAACAACTGTATTCTAATGGATCTGCACAAGGGATGAAAGGAAATGAACCAAGACGGTTAAGGAAATACAAGGAACAAGATTTTATATTTCCACACATTATAACTTAATGGGGTTTTAATTAGAGCCATGCACAACTTTCAGAACAAACAGCATTTCACTCATGATCCCACACCAAAACTCTGGATCCTAACAATTTTGGCACTAGATAGCGAGAATTATAATCCCGCAAAGATGTATTTAGTTGCTTAATTTGCAACCTTGAGTAGTCCTGTTGATTTAATTGGGACTAGACATGTACGTAAATATAAACACACGCTTAAGTCGTTGCAGGATGAATCCAAATATCACAAATGGCCTGAACAACACCTTTGATTTTAACAACCCCGAATTTCAAGCCATTTGAAATCTGGGTCCCAATTTTTCAGCCTGGGCCCATTGCTGCTTTATTTAAAAACCTCCATTATGATCCACATTCACCAAGACAACAAACTTTTAGCGCGGAGCTGGGGCTAGTTCATGGCAATTTTGGCTGAAATTTGTTTTCATTTCAAACAAACCCATGAAAACTGAAAGTGACACATGGGAGCATAAATCCATTGGGACCCCAAACCTCAAATAAAACAGGTCACAGGGACCAACTGGAACCAGTGGGTTTTCACAGCTGTAGCAGGAGCCCTGCTAAGAGGCAAACGAGTTAATGGATCATATGCTGATCAGACTCAAGATTTGAGTGGTCATCACACAACAGGGGGCCGGAGGAAAGAAGAACTGATTCTCCCAACACCATTAAAGCATTCACGCTCTCAGATCTTTGGAGCAGCATATTAACAGTAACTTTGTCTCTGTCGCTCTCTGGGAAATTATATGGCCCTCTTTATATCTGAGTACAGCTAATTGGGAATTTTCCAACAAAATGTTTTCTGTGTTGGAAAATGCTGATTCCTCAAAACTTAAACAGTGTCAGATTCAACAAAATACCCAACTCAAAAAATCTCAGGTTAAAAACGTTTTGGGATTGTCATACAATACAGTGTTGAGTTTTGGAGTTGATGCAACTTTTTGCTTAAAAAATTTGGTAAATTCCACTGAAAAGAGTTTTTTTTTAAGAAAGGAAAAAAGGCAGAAATCAAAACAAAATTTTTTGATTGACCCAAAATAAAAAAACCTTCAGCTTTTCAGTGCACAAAAATGTTTCACATTTTGACTTTTTGTCCCAATTCAGGACAGGAAGAATTTTTAAAATATTGAAAAATTATCCCGGGATAGGGAAACCATTTCTCTCCCAGCCCTATATCTGAACATCTTGCAGCTCTTAATAAATGTAACCTCATGATCTCCCTGTCAGGAAGGGAAATTGTCTAATCCATATTCTGCAGTTGCGGAAAATGAGAGTTCTGTCGGTGAAGCGCAGGGAGTCTCCAGTTCCAGTGAGATGCTTTCATCTAACCATTGCGTGATAATGTTGTGCTGGAAACCAGAATGCCTAGAGCAGTGGTTCCTAACCTGTGGCCCGCGGAGCCTTTCAAAGTGGCCTGTTGCTCCCCTCCTGCTGGCTGCAGAAGGGAGCTGCTGCTAAGGACCTAGGCAGAGCGTGTTGCTGTGGAGCTACAAGACCTGTGCAGGCTCCTTGCTGCAGCCCAGGGGATGGGAGAGCAGCACGCCTCCGTTCCCGCTGGCTGGAGCAGGGCAAAGCGCTCCACCTGGGTCCATAGGCGCTGGATCCCTGCTGGAGCCGGAGGGAGAGGAGCACTGATCTCCTGTCCTGACTACAGAAGGGAGCCACTGCCTAGGGACCCAGGTGAGCACATGGGGCTACATGATGTGGGTAGTTTCCCTGCTGCAGCCAGGGGGACAGGAGATCAGCGAGGAGGTAGCCTCCTCACCAAACTTCTTCCGTCTGGTTGCAGAGGGGGGGAGGGCACTGCAGGTGGAGCAGCCAGGACCCATCATACTTGAGGAGGGGCATCACTCTACAAATCCGTGCCTTCTGGTTTGGCCTGCACTTAGCAGGCCACCCACCGTGGCTTCGCTGCCAGGCCATGTACTTCACCGTGTGGTGACAGTCACGCATCTGCACTAGTGCTTTGTCTGTGAGCGTGTGACATATGGTGAGTAATTTGTAGGTGTACAATGGTGAATGTAAAAATGAGCACAGTAGCATCGAATGTTTCCTTTCAGTACGTAGTGATTTGCAGTCCTTAATGGCGTGTGCGGCAACACGTTTTCTATGAGTTGACAGACAGGTGGCCCTTCAGGGTTGTAAAAATGATATCTGTGGCCCTCGAGCCAGAAAGGTTGGGAAGCCCTGGCCTGGAATCTCTACATCCGGCCCATCTCCATGTCTCTCTAGCTAGTCCACTTCCGCCTGCCATTGCACTTCCTGACAGGTACGGGTGGTGTCCACGTGCGGGTGCCATGCCTCACAGAGGCACAGAGAGACTCAGTAACTTGTCCAAGGTCACACGGGATCAGAGTGATTCTCTCTCATATCTTTGCTGCACTGGGTGCAGAAAGGTGGCAAATGTGGTTGTCCCCTCAGCACCGCCATAATTCTGGACACAGGGCTGGGGCCTGCCAATCTCAGGGCTGTTCTAAATAGCGGCTGTGTGTAATAACTCTTGCCTGTCCTCTCTACTGTCAGACAGGAAGCCGTTCCTACATGAGAGGGTGGGTGGTGTAGTGGTTAGAGCAGAGGACTAGGACTCAGGAGAGCTAGCTCCTCCCAGTTCTGCCACTGACAGGCCGTGTGCCCCCAGCCCGCTACAGATAGCGTCAGCCATGGGGGCAGCGGTGGTGAGCACAGCAAGCGAAGCTAGCAGCTAGCAAGTGCAGACAGGGCCAGATTCTCATCTGGTGTCATTCATGGTGTAAACCATGGAGCTGGGCAGTATTTCTTTATCCGCACCCTTCTGTCAGCCACGGGCTAGTTTTTCTAGTGCAGGCAAACCGAGGAAACTGGTCATGTTTACTTACCCTGTTTGGGGTCCTTCCAGGAAAACCACGACACATATTTCAGTCCAAGTGCCTTTTAGACACGGGCAGACCTAGGAAGGCAGATGGTTAGATGGTAGCAAGCAAGTGGATCCATGAGCCAGATCTTCAGGTGGTGTAATCACTGAAGTCAAAGCAGCTGTTAGGACTCTGCTGTATAGGTTGTTTGAAAGCTTTGAAAGATCCCCCCCCAAATCTGCCACTTTCCTGTCTCCCATTGAAGACAATGGCATTACTTCAGATTTGCGCCAGTGTCTCTGAGATTGGAATATGGCCTTGGGGGAGTAATGCACAGTTTGGCCTGTAGAAAATACACTGGACAACTCAGCTCCGGCTCAGGTTTCATTGTAAAGGAACTTGCACCGACAGGAATAAACTATTCAAATTAGTGAGCAGGGAACAGGATCGAACTGACAGAACAAAGGAATCTGGCTGAGGGCCAGATAGATCCGTGATGTGGTTACAGTAGCCCGGTGCCCACATAATTATTGATCTGATGGTTGGTCTGTCCAGATCAATATCACTGTCATTATTAAACAGCATATTGGGAACCACCTGCACCCTCCATCCATCTCAGGAATTTTATTTCCCTTGATCTGGGCTATTACCCCATCAGATTAGCATCCATGCAGAGATTCTCCACTTACCTAGTGTCAGGCACTGCTGTCGATAATCAGGTCCAGTGGTTGCAGCATGGATCTCAGCTAGGCGTAGGGTGGGCCTGGGGTGGTGCTGGCATTGAGATCTGAGGACGAGTCAGGGTCACAACTGAGATCAGAGTCCATAGACAAACCAGGATCAGACCCGTTGCTGGAGTCTAGATACAGGCCGGACGTCAACACCGGGGAGTCAGGAGGCTGAGGCAATGCTGGAGCGCTTGGTGGCAAGGCTGGAGTGAAGCTAGTGCAGGGCAAGAACGGGGCGGAGGCAAGCTGGGAGTCACTGGAGTCTGGCGCACTGCGTGGCACCGGGAAGGCTCCTGGCTGTTGCTCAGATGGATCTGCAGCTCTGCTGGGGCTGTGGAAATACCTGAGCTGGGTTCATCTGACCCAGGCTCTGCTTGGTGACAGGTTGCTGCTGCTTGCCTGAGGCTCACTCACTGCAAGCTCTGTTGTGTGCTGACTCCCCGCAGCACCTACTGAAACTCTGGGGATCTAGGCCCCTCCTCTCAGCCTAAGGGGAGCAGCCAGGCATCAGATGATCACGGGGGACAACAACAGAGAAAGCAGGGATGGGCGTGGGGGCCACAGGTTTATAAGCAGGGATCCAGAGGGGGACCCCGAGCAGAGAAACCTGGACAGCGTCACTGCCCCTCAAAGGCATCCAGGGAGCCCGTGAACTCTGCCCGGCCATGTGACCTATACTTCCTCCTCCCGGTATGGGGGACAGCCACCTTGGCCAGTGCTAGAAGGGGCTGCCAGGGAGGTTTCACGTAAATCAGGCAGTGTGGGAAAAGTGCAGCCAGAACCAGAGGTACTGGAGGAGCCAGAGAAGTGGCTGCAAGCTGGCGTACTCCAGGTAGAAGTGTGCCAGGATCTTCCTCACACCACAGAAGGGGCGAGGCTGTGGGGAGTGAACCACTCCAGGTACATGTCTGTGCTCATGGCTCTGTGACAGTGCCACCATCTAATATCCCTGGCAGGCCATAGGACCAGGGTGGAATACAGGCTGGCCCTCTGGGGCTCCTTGCCCTCCACATGGAGCGCACTTGGTGTCGGGGCAGGACATGAGGGTGAGGAAGTGCAGGGTGTGGAGCACAGGTGTACACAGCAGTTTCCTAAGCGTGGTTCGGAGATGACTCATGTGGTGCAGGGGGGCCAGGGAGCTCATGGGGCAGGGGCCTGCTGGTAAGGCCTGGAAAGCCAGGGGTATGGAGTGGGTGGGGAGCACCGTCCCGCAGGGCCCGCTCGAGGACAACGCAAAAGGGTGGGCGGTAGGGCTGCCCTCACCTCCTGGAGCACGCACCGGGGACATGAGGGGTGGAGAGCGCCATGGAGCCATTTCTGAGGGAGAATTCACTGAACACAGCTCAGCGAGGTGCTGAGACCCTCGCCCCCTAAGCACCCCCACAGGTAGGATCAGGTCCCAATATCTCCAGCCCGGCCGGCACTGAATGCGCAGCGCCGCTGACACAACGTGCTGTGTGTGGCTGGCTCCCTGGGTGAGTCTCTCTCCCTCATTCTGCAGCAGGCTTTGTTTGCTGGAAGGTGGGTGGCAGTTTGCATCTAGTTACCTGGTTTCATGGCAAACAAACTGAGTTCAAAGCACCCGCTTGCTCACCCTCCCCTTCTCCCTCTTGTGGAGCAGCTGAGACAGGAGGCACACTGGGGCTCGTTCTCTGTGCAGCACGCTCAGCTCAGCTCAGCTGCTCTCCCAGAATCACCCACGGACGACCCCCTAGGGCTGGGGTGGGTTTTGAATGCCCTCTGTGACTGAGGAGATGTGACAGGGACGCGCCACCGATAAGCAGCTCCAGGCACGTCACCACTGCGAAGGAAAGCAGACGTCTGAAAGAAAGGCCAGGTTTGGGGTGAGGGGGACCCCGCAGCAAGGAGAGCTCGGCTCAGAAGTTGAGGGGCTCCTGCAGTGACTGTGAAGGCAGCTGGGGATTTGGCCTGTGAGTGGAAGTGGTATTGGACACCGTGGGCTTCTGTCTAGAGGGCTGCCTGCTGTGGCAAAGGGAGGGGTGCAGGTCACTCCAGGGCGGGGTGCAGATCTGCCAGGCCTCAGGGTATTGCAGGGGAGTCACAGAGCAGTCAGTGGCTGCCCGTTGTCAGTGGCTCCCCGCCCATTCCCTGGGAAAGGCTCTCTCCATGGCTACCAGGGCGGCAGAACCCCGCGTGCCCATGACCCTGCAGAGGGCACGTCTCAAGGCTGAGGAGAAGACCCTGGACTTCGAGTTTGAGGTGGTGAACGTGCAGTTCAATGAGAAGGGCCGATACGCCCTGAGGCTCACGGTGGAAAACCCACTGCTGGAGGGCTCGGGGGCCGGGGTGCGCCTGCGGGTGAACGAGGGAGATGTCCTCTACACCAGTTCGGTGACCACTGACGTCATCGAGCAAAGCAACCTCAGCGAGATCTACGCCTTCGAGAGGAGGAGATTCGTCTTCACCCTGCCCAGAGGTAAGAGGCTGGCTGTGAGAGTCAGGGGGTGGGGGAGGAGTACAGGCCCACACCTCAGCCTGGCGCTGAATTCAAACTCAGCGGCTCAGGACTGACCAGGGACCGATTCATCGCCGATCCCGGGAACTCCTGAGCTCTGGCCCCTAGGCTGGCATTGAAGCGTCATATCGCAGGCCTAAACCAGTGCCCCGCTACTCGCTGCCATGGGGGGCTCCACATCTAGGCACAGCCAGGGGCCACCTCTGCAGCAGGCTGAGGGGGGACCACTCATGGAGTGTGGGCAGGCTGGGGCAGGAAGGGGCGTCGGAGGCAAGGGAGTGGGGTCCAGGGCGGGAGGGGGCGTCGGAGGCAGGGGAGCAGGAAGCCGGGGCGGGAGGGGGCGTCGGAGGCAAGGAAGCAGGGGGCCGGGGCATCAGAGGCAGGGGAGCAGGGCAGGAGGGGACGTCGGAGGCAGGGGAGCATGGGGCCAGGGCAGGAGGGGACGTCGGAGGCAGGGGAGCGGGGGGCCAGGGCGGGAGGAGGTGTCGGAGGCAGGGGAGCGGAGGCTGAGGCTGGTGGAAGCAGCTTTCCTGAGCTAATTCAGCCACTGAGCTCCAAACTTGACCCCCTGTAACATTTGCCCGGGGTGGGGGTGGGGCAGGATTCTGCAGGAATGACAAGAACCACGACGTGCGGCTCCGGATCGAGGCCCTGCGGCTCCAGGGGCCCTTGCTGAAGAGCGGCCTGCGGGCCGGGGAAGCCTTCTTTGCCATCTACCCCCGCACCAACCAGCCACGCATGAACCTCTTCGCCAGGCGGGATGAGGAGCTGTACCGCTACAGTGACATCATGGCGCTGCTGCGGGTGGGCGAGGACGAGCTGGCAATGCATTGTGGGAGGCTGGCCTACACCGTGTCCTTCCACGAGCACCGCCCGCCTACCAGGAAGGGGACCCCAGCGTCCTCCCCCCAGCTTTCACCGTGGCCATCCGCAAGGGGGGATGGGGCACAAGACGGGGCAAGTACCCCCAGAGTGCCCCCCCCAGCGCCCCTGCGCTCTCTGGATGGCCCCCCTCGGAGTTACCCCCATTCTACCGCACAAGCATCACCAGCAGCTGCTGACCACTTGCCGCCCGTCAGGCCCCGCAGCCTCTCCCCCGAGGTAAGGGGTGCCAGGGCAGCCCATGGGCAGGGAAAGCTGCGCCTGCTGGGCTGCAACAGGGAGGAACGCTGGTGGGATGGGCAGGAGCTGGGGGGCTGTGGGCTAAGCACCAGGCCACGCGTGAGGTGCCGACGCTCCCACACTGAGAGCCCAGCAGGGGCCACGCGGCGCACGCGCCTTTGAAGGCCAGGGAGCGTGGTGCCGGGGGAGCGAGGTCCGCGTGGCGTGGCACTGCCACGAAGCCCACTGCAGCCAGGCTGGGGCTGGCAAAGGCAGTACAGACAGGGATGTCCCAAGGGGGCCTGCCCTTTGAGGGAAGAAGGGTGCGGAAATGGTTGTCACATGACTGGCTAACTCAGGCCAGAGCTAGGACATAGGGGTGCGTCCCACCCGTGGGAGCTGTGTGTTGCAGGGGTTCCTGCTGCCCTGCCTGAGAAGGGGCTTCTCAAAGCTGGCACTTGAGTTGAGCTGTGGAGGCTTTTCCTGGGGTTTCGAGCTCTGTGCTGACCTGTAATATTAACCCCCTTCTGCAGAGCTGGGTTTTTGAGCGCCTTTGTGGAGATTATTGACCCATGTGAATCCCTGGGGAGATGGAAAACCTTGCTGAGGGGAAACTGAGGCAGGGTGCTGCAGAGCCAGCCTGGCTATGGGGGGTGCTCAGGAGGCAGGCATCCCATGTACAGGGTCTCAGAGAAGTAAACAGCTCTTCACAGTTGTTGCTGTGCCTTTCCACGGGTAAGTGTCAGGGTTTGCCCCGTGTCCAAGGCCCACATTCCCCTCCCTCCTCTCTGGTTGTGCTGCAGGTCACTTGGTTGCCTGTGACCCCAGAGACAGCCTCACTTCTAGGGGGTTGCATGTGTCGTTGCCTGTCAGGCTTGGCAGTGCTAGTGCCTCGGAGCCTGGCAAAGCCCCAGAGCCCTAGTTCTGGAGATGGGGCCTGGGGCAGCAGGGACAGAACCTGACCCCGGTTTTTGGGAGAGCAGCAAAAGGAGGTGTGTGGAGGCTGAACAGCCCATGCCAGGGACTGGGCAGACCTGATCCCGGTGGCTTTGGTTCGGTGCAGGGGGAGGTTTGGGACAGCAGTTCTCTTTTCAGAGCCAGTCCGTCCATTTCTGGGGGGAGGCTGCAGCCATGGATGGTGGCACTCTGCAGCCAAGAGCTTTGCCCCGCCCCTCACCACCAAGCACCTCCTGACTCTGGGCCGCTCGTTAAGATCAGGAGTGAGGCTGCTTACCCTCCCAGTGCTGCCCCAGGGCTAGAGATGGGCAGTGATCAAGACATGCTCCCAGGGCTGAGCCTTCCAGGCGTTCCCCTCGTAATCTCTCCATAGCAACAATGGTGCTGACTTTTGGTTTTGCCGGGGGTACCCCTGCCTGGTTTCTGCCGGGGCCAGTTGTCAGGTGCGGTTCCCCTGTCCCACATGGCTTCCCCAAGGGGCTTTTCTCTCACCCACCCAGCTTCTGCTGGGGCCAGGGGGTTGGGTCCCGCTCCCCCTCCCCCATGGTTGCCCAGGCAACGGTGGCTGGTGGGGCTTTTTACCCCCACACCCTTCTAGCTTCTGCCAAGGGTTTCCAGGAGCTGAGGCTTAGTTCCTGGATGTCTGCCGCTGAGGGTGCCAGCTGGTACCCAGTTTTCTAGGGGCCTACATTGGCCACCACTGCACGCTCCCCCTCCTCGCCCTAGTCTAGTAGTTGGATTCCCTCTGCCGGGACTTACCTGCTGCCTGGAGTCTGGCCTGGAGCCTGGGTGGGTGCTGGGCGGGACATGCTGTCTGCCTGGCCTGGCCTGGCCATGAGGTGCATTCATGCAAGTCTGCAGGTGGTGGATGGAGGGAGGCGCGGGTGGACCACTGTGTCCCCAGGTTGGCTGGCCCTGTGTGTGATGACCTAGGGTGACCACACCTAACCCTGTCCCTCAGCCTTTTTTTTCCTGTTACACACACAGTTCCGAGGGGGCAGGGCAGGACTTGGGGGTTGGCTCCCCTCAGGGTCCCTGGCTGGAACAGCAGCCCCGGGGGCTGTTCTGTAACTCAGCCCCCACCAGAGCAGGGACAGGGAGGCACCAGTCAAACACATTAAACCAATTAACAGCTAATGGGCACAGACAGCTGAGGGGCAGGCAGGGCATGAGAAACAGCATCTGCAGCTGCCTGTGTGTGAAAGGGCTGCCTGCCTGCCTGCCAACAGCTCTCATCCCGACCCAGGCAGATGGTCACCTGGTGGGTGCTGAGCACCTACTATTGTTTTTTCTGTGGGTGCCTCAGCCCCTCAGCACCTATGGAGTTGGTGCCTATGTGTAGTAACATTACGTCTTGCAGCTGGAAGGCTTAGCTCGCTCTCCGCCAGCTCTTTACTGAGTGCACTGCTGGATCTGTCTGATTAGCCCCGTCCGATCAGACTGGGCCCGACCCTTCTGAGAAGAAACCCCAGAGAGGCAGGATAAGTTTGGCAGGCTGAGTGTCCTGTAAAGCCTCCTCTTAAGGGGTAGAGAGTCTGAGGGTGACCCAGAGCCTGGGGGAGGTGAGGCCTCTCTAGATCCTGGGGAGATGAGCTGTTGTGTGGACGGCTGCCTCTGCATGGCTTTCCTGGCAGCATGGATCCAGCTGGGATCGAGCTCTTATGGCAGGACCTATTTGGAGCTGAGCAGTAGAGGGCTCAGATGGTCCGAGGAGAGCTGTAACAACGCCCCACCTGATTGCCTCATGCAGCGCCATGAAGGATGTCCAGTTCCTAGCTCTTCCACCTCTCACCAAACCCCATGGAGCACTGACCCTGCTTGGAGGGGTTTCTGGGGGTCCCAGGGAACGGTGCCACGGAGGTGGTATTCTGCCCCGGGGTGCCCAGGCCACAGAGGAACCCCTCCAGCCCTAGGCAGAGGCGGTGGCCTGTTGCATTTTGGGTAAGAGCAGGTCTGCTTTGGGAGACTGCAAGGGTAGTGGGGCTGGAAGGGAGCAGGCCGGCTAAGATGGGCTTAATTTCTGACAGCACCTCGGCCTGTATCATGGCCCCCTGAAATATTGCTTCTTGTCTTCTCTTTAGCAGGTGCCTGAACTGGTCGGTGAGCCTGACCCAGAGCTAAGGAATGACTCTGCGGGTGATGTGTGCTCCTCCTCCTCCCCTTCCTCACCAGCCATGCCAAGGCGATTGCCGAGTGATGCTAGTTTCCACCTCTCTTCGCCAGGACACAGCCCTGAGCTGGGATCCCAGGACCCCTTTGCTGGAGTGCAGGTACGTGAAGGCATGATGGGGGGTGGCTCAGTGTCTCTTCCACTGGATGCGAGGCTCCAGCAGGAGATGGTGTTCTTAACTGGGGAATGAGGCATCCTGCCATGTCCTGGTCTGCTTTGCTCTCAGCACTGTCTGGTTGGAGGTTCCCTGTTTTCTAGACTGAAGCTGAAAAAGGTCTATTTAGACGATCCAATCCAGGAAGTTTTTGGAGAGCATTGCGGACAACTTCCTGGTGCAAGTGCTGGGGGAACCACCTAGGGGCCGTGCTCCTCTTGAGCTGCTGCTGACAAACAGGAGTAGGGGAAGTAGAAGTGGATGGGCAGCAGTGACCATGGGATGGTCGAGTTCAGGATCCTGACAAAAGGAAGAAAGGAGAGCAGCAGAATACGAACCTGGACTTCAGAAAAGCAGATTTTGACTCCCTCAGGGAGCTGATGGGCAGGATCCCCTGGGAGGCTAATATGTGGGGGAAAGGAGTCCAGGAGGGCTGGCTGTATTTTAAAGAAACCTTATTGAGGGCACAGGAACAAACCATCCCGATGTGCAGAAAGAACAGCAAACATATGCAGGTGACCACCTTGGCTTAACAAAGAAATCTTCGGTGAGCTTAAACACAAAAAGGAAGTTGTCAAGAAGTGGAAGCTTGGGCAGATGACTAGGGAGGATTATAAAAATACTGCTCCAGCATGCAGGGGTGAAATCAGGAAGGCCAAAGCACAGTTGGAGTTGCAGCTAGCAAAGGATGTGAAGGGGAACAAGAAGAGTTTCTACAGGTACGTTAGCAACAAGAAGGTGGTCAGGGAAAGTGTGGGCCCCTTACAGAACGGGGGAGGCAACCTAGTGACAGAGGATGTGGAAAAGCTGAAGTACTCAATGCTCTTTTTGCCTGTTTTCACAGACAAGGTCAGCTCCCAGACACTGCCCTGGGCAGCACAGAATGGGGAGGAGGTGAGCAGCCCTCAGTGCTGAAAGAACAGGTTCAGGACTATTTAGAGAGGTTGGACATGCACAAGTTCATGGGGCTGGATGCAATGCATCCGATTGGCTGATGCGACTGCAGAGCCATTGGCCATTATCTGTGAAAACTCGTGGCAATTGGGGAGGTCCATGATGACTGGAAAAAGGCAAATCTAGTGCCCATCTTCAAGAAAGGGAAGAAAGAAGATCCAGGGAACTACAGACCAGTCAGCCTCTCCTCAATCCCTGGAAAAATCATGGAGCAGGTCCTCAAAGAATCCATTTTAAGGCACTTGAAAGAGAGGAAGGTGATCAGGAACAGTCAGCATGGATTGACCAAGGGCAAGTCATGCCTGACCAACCTGATTGCTTTCTATGATGAGATGACTGGCTCTGTGGATGTGGGGAAAGCAGTGGACGTGATATACCTTGACTTTAGCAAAGCTTTTGATATGGTCTGCCTCAGTATTCTTATCAGCAAGTGAAAGAAGTATGGGTTGGATGAATGGACTATAAGATGGATAGAAAGCTGGGTAGATCACTGGGCTCAGTGAGTAGTGATTAATGGTTTGAAGTCTAGTTGGCAGCTGGTATCGAGCTGAGTGCCCAGGGGTCATCATGGGACCAGTTTTTTTTTCAGAATCTTCATTAATGATCTGGAGGATGAGGTGGATTGCACCCTCAGCAAGTTTGCAGGTGACACTTAGCTGGGGAGAGTGGTAAATACGCTCAAGGGCAGGGTTAGGATTCAGAGTGACCTACACAAATTGGAGGATTGAGCCAAAAGAAATCTGATGAGGTTCAACAAGGACAAGTGCAGAGTCCTCCACTTAGAATGGGAGAATCCCATGCACAGCTACAGACTGGGAACCGACGGGCTAGGCAGCAGTTCTGCAGAAAAGGACCTGGGGGTTACGGTGGATAAGAAGCTGGATATGAGTCAGCAGTGTGCCCTTATTGCCAAGGAGGCTAATAGCATATTGGGCTGCATTAGTAGGAGCATTGTCAGCAGATCGCGGGAAGTGATTATTCCCCTCTATTCGGCACTGGTGTGGCCACATCTGGAGTATTGTGTCCAGTTTTGGGCCCCCCACTACAGGAAGGATGTGGAGAAATCTGAGAGAGACCAACAAAGGGGTAAGAAAATGATTAGCGGGTTGGAGTACAAGACTTACGAGGAAAGGCTGAGGGAACTGGGCTTGTTTAGTCTGCAGAAGAGAAGAATGAGGGGGGATTTGATAGCAGCCTTTAACTACCTGAAAGGGGGTTCCAGGGAGGATGGGGCTAGGCTGTTTTCAATGGTGGCAGATGACAGAACAAAGAGCAACGGTCTCAAGTTGCAGGGGGGGAGGTCTAGGTTGAATATTAGGAAAAACCTTTTCCCTAGGAGGGTGGTGAAGCACTGGAATGGGTTACCTAGGGAGGTGGTGGAATCTCCATCCTTAGAGGTATTTAAGGTGCAGCTTGACAAAGTCCTGGCTGGGATGATTTAGTTGGGGTTGCTCCTGCTTTGAGCAGGGGCTGGACTAGATACCTCCTGAAGTCCCTTCTAACCCTCATCTTCTGTGGTTCTGTGATCCCTCGGAGTCTGAGTGAGGATGCCCCAGGCCATGTACAATCCAGTGCTTTGTGCTGTCTGGTTTGAAATGACCCCTGGGATTGGGCTGCCATCTCCCCCCTGGGAGACGCTTCGTCTCCTGGGCCTCGCTGCAGAAAATGCTGACCCAGGTGATACGGATCTAGCCTGAAGCCAGTGGTGTTCCCGCAGAATGAATCTGGTCTGTCTGAATCTTTGTAACATCTCGCCCTAACCCAGTCCCACTAGCCCCCTGGCTGTTGCATTGCTTCTCTCCTGCCATCTGGTGCTCCTGTGAGACTGAGGGAGAGAAACATGGGGCCTTGAAAGCAGAAGGTCTGACTCCAGTGTGGGAAGCAAGCCAAAGCATACCAGCTGATTCCTTCTTGCTGCCTCGTGATGATTCACTGCTGGGTGGAGGCCGGGGGAAATTACTCAGCCTCTTGCTAACCTCCCAGCTCTCAATGTTCAGAGCATGCACTGTCAGCGTCTGCTCTGCACTAGTGTGTGAGTGCTTCACAGACACTCGGGCGTGGAACCTCGCAGCCCCTCGGGGAGGCAGAGCTCGGTAGCTGGAGCAGTAGGCGTGCGGTGCACATCCCAGGAAGGAGAGCTCCCAGGAGCCTGTGCCCTTGCTCTGTGGAAACCGCAGTCACTGAGGTTTGTGACACTGCCTGGCGCCTAGAGACGGAGCGGCTGGACTGGAGTGTATTGGAGGAGGGAGGGAGCTTGTTCCTGATGGCGGACAGATGAAGCATGGCCGGCAGGACATACAGACTACACGGAGCCCTCGCCCGCTCCAGCCAGAGGGAATTGCTTTGGATCTGAGCCGAAGCAGAGGCACCAAGGGGGAGTTGGAGGGTGGCTGCAATCTTGGTCATCACCAGGGATTGAAGTGGGCACCTCTGGGGTAAAAGCACGAGCCCCTACGGCTGAAGGACTGAAGCTCAGCTCCCCCTAGGTATTTAGGGACCTAGTGCCCATGGGAGTTATGTGCCTAATACCTGGAAGGGTCTGGGTCTAATTTCCCTGAGCTGGGAGCTGTAGCAGAGTCAGGCCACCCCCTGCACAGGGCGTTATGGGCTGGGAGATTATTACACACCCAGTGCACAGGCCCTGAGCACATGCTCCTCTGACGTAGAGGAAAACCCACACCACTCGCACCCCATCTTGGATGTCCGACCTCCCCAGAGGGGGCAGGCTTTCACCTGAGAGGACCAGCTTTGTCATCCTGCTCGGAGGGGTTTTTAATACATTTTTTTTTTTAAAGAAACCGCAGGCTTGGGAGATATTTTCACCCTTTCCCAGTATCATTGTGACCTCACCTGTCAGAGCACGAAACGCTCTGGGTTTTCACTGGCCCAATGTGGGGAAAGCACCTTCAGGAAGTGCTGGGTACATTTGTTTTAAACATTGACTCCGTTTCTTTAATCTGGGGGGTTTATAGTTACAGACTCAGTGTTGCCAACTCTGGCAATATTGGGCGGGTTTCTTAAAGCCTCAGCTCCTGGAGCCCTGTGATTATTTCCTTTAAAGTAAGATTTTTAGCTCTCAGGCCTGTAGAGAGAAGCTGGAAAATGAGACCCCTAAAGTCTCAAATGAGAAAGCAAAAAACCAAGATAAAAATGTGTTACTGGTTGTGGGGGTCTGATCTGTGACTCAGGAAATGCTTTGGCATGGCAATACTGTGTCTTTCTCTTCACCTTTATCACCTGTATTAAGGCCCCAGTCGGGAAATGGGGGCCCCAGTGTGTTAGAGGTGTGCAAACGTCATAAATTGACAACCCCAACTCTGCTGTCCTTTTTGTGTGTGTGTGTTTTAAATGGTGAAACGCTCAGGCAGAGTCTTTGGGATGGATTCTCATTTGCACATGGTCTCCTTTACACAACCACTGCAGTGTGAAGGGACCTTGCAGTGGGTGTAAATATAATTTAGGCTCTGAGGGGTGCGAAGAGACATGTTGTGTACATGGGAATCAGGCCCTTTGTATCTCTTAATCCTTGTTGCTCAGCAAAAGGAATGGTTCCTTTTCACCGGCACTAGCGGAGCCCGAGACCTTATGGGCCAGATCCTGTGAGGTGCTGAGCACCTTGCCCAGGACAGAGGAAGGTGCTGAGCATCGTGGAGGAAGCCCTCAGCATCTTGAGGCAAGAGTTCATGGGCTTGCAGCATCCAGCTGGCGCTGCCGAAAGTGCAGACATTTGACAATGGCAACAAGGGAGGGAATCTCTCCCTTCCCCACGATAACCAGGACATTCGCTGGGCAGAGAGGATTATTGGCGAGCCCTGACTGGATGCAAGCCCTTTGGAGCAGGACGAAGGAAATCGATAGTCATCAGCGGCCAGCTGGAGTGATTGCAAGGGGAAATTAAGGTAGCAGCCTGAGCATGAGCTGGGGGGAGGGAAGGGGAGGCATTAGCAAATGCAGTGTATAACCTCAGCTCCCAGGCCCCCAGGGGGAGCGTGGCGAGCTAAAGCAGCGATAAATTGCGCCCTGCTGATGTCACTCTGGGGAGATTTGCCAGGACAACTTTATTTAAAAATTGAAACGCAGGAAGGGGGCAAGTGTTAACTCTGCGTTCCCCTGGTTAGAGGGAGATTAACGCACCCGCTGTGCTCCGGGTGATGGGAGATCCGATGGTGACTGGATGATTCTGCTGCTCTGTGTGGGGAGGAAAACCCACTTATTTGTCCCATTTGTGATCAAAATACATTACCTGGCATCTAGGGCTGGATCCTCAGCCCCTGGGCTGCTGCACGTGGAGGGCTGCCCTCAGAGGCTGGCTGATAATAGCAGTGCCCTGCCTGGTGGGGTGGGGTTGGGGGTTAAGTACTTAGAGTGTGAGGAGCTCGGATACTAGGGTAATGGGGGCCGTCTAGGTACGGGTAAGATACACTGTGCTGCACATCATAGCAGTAACAGGATTAGCACTCTCATTCTCCTGCTCCACACGTGAGCTAAAGGGGACTCACTGGTAGTGCTACAGAGTCTATGACACACACTCTCTCAAGCTTGGAAGTTTTCTGGAAACAAGTGACTTGGTGTTCAACGTCTAGGCAGTGCCTAGAGCCCATGTGGTTGTTTCACTAATAATGATAACATCTAGAACACAAGCCCAAGGCCAGGCTGACAGCATACCTTACGTGTACCCTTCTGCAGCAGTTATTTCATCCCCGCTGCTGCTCAGCTCCCACCACACTGCCCCTCAGAGCCAGGACAGCATCCGGCCCCTGCCGGCTGTGAACCGCTGATGGCTGAATTGGCAAAGATCCCGCAGTCGCCTCACCTTTCTCAGGGCTCCCCCTGTGGCAACTGCCCAATAGCAGGCAATTCTGTACATCCGAGGGCCGGCTCCACCCATGAGTAATTTATCAGGGGCCTATGGCAGTCCATGGAGCCACACCCTTTTTACACCAGCTGAGGATCTAGCCCCACATTCTGTACTACACTGAATGCCTGCTGTTTGTGGATCTCCCCGTCTCTTTCCTTTCCATCTCTCCTTTCCTCCTCTGCCTTTCCCCAGCCTGGCCCCTGCTTCTCCTCTCCGACCCCCGCCTGGGATGCTGATGGATTCGTGGTTAGTTAAAATCCCCACTGAGGCCGCTGGTTTTGCTCAAGCGATCGTCATGTTATGGTTATTAACCCCACTTGGAAGTGCTAGAGAGATGGGGCTGATTGCTGAGAGTATGCAGGCTCTGACCACGGGAGATTCCCAGCAGAGAAAGCACATGAATTCCTAACACGCAGAATGACAGGTCTGTGGCCATGTTCCTCAAGTACTGTGAATTCAGTGCATAGAATCCCCTGTGCCTGTGTGGAACATACAGTGCGCCCGGCAATTCTATTATTTCGCTGGCCAGGAGATCTGGCCTCCGATGTATTGGGCTATGATCAGTCATCAGGTTCAATGGAGGCAGGATCAGGCCCTTGATTGGTGCTGAGTACCATTGGCTGTCACTCCTGGCATAACACCGATTGGCTGAATGAACCCCTATTGCGTTCTAGATATTTGTTTTCCTTAGTGGGAGTTCAGGCATCAGTTTGGAGATCTGGATTCTGGTGCTGCTCAGGTCACAAGTGAAATGAGTTGGATGGTCTCAGTGTAGGCCTGATAGTGGGGATCACAATTCTCATGGTTGGCGGTCACTGCTCCCAAGAGGGTAAGGAGGCTAGCAAGGGGTTGTGGCAGGGCAGGATTAGTTTGGATAGACCTGGCAGGGGAGCTGGTACAGTACCTGTGCATGTTGATTCAACAGGCTTTACCTCGGGCCCATTATGCCTTGCCCTGGAGCCAACGGTACCTTCCTTTCAGGCTCTTTGAATCTCACAGACCAGACGTGGGCTGGTGCTAGCTCCAGTCTGAGATGTGTGGGAGGAGCTTGCTATGGGATGAGGAGGCGGGGTGCACACACCGCAAGAACCACGGGGTTGGCACTTTGGCTCTGCTTTCACAGAGGTAGTGAGCTCACACAGTTTCAGTGCGATCGATCGTCTTGTTCGAGCTGGAGGCAATTAAAACTAGGTTGGATGCAACTGAGGGATATACGGTAAAGGACAGCCCGGCATTGGCTGGGTCAAGGCAGCCAAGATGCTTTACCATGGTGGCAGTGTGGCCTAGTGGACAGGGAGTCAGGAGACCTGGGTTCTAGTCCCAGCTCTGCCACTTACGAAATAGGTGGCCTTACTCATTCTATGCCTCAGTTTCCACATCTGTACCGAAAATAATACCCAGCCCTTGTATAGCACTCTCCATTAGGAGAGGCTCTTAGTGCTGTAGAAATAAGGTTAATAGCGGTCTGTGGATGAGAAGGCCTGGATAGTATCAGTAAGTGGATCTGTTTCATCTTGAGCCTCTCTGATCCTTTTTCCCACTGAAGGTAGATCTGTTCACTGTGTGGCATGGGGGCAGAGTGCTGGGGAAAGGCAGGCTGGCAGGGACTGAACGAGGCTTTGCCTACTTCATGGGTGGAGGTGGACAAGGCTCGGCACAGCCAGGCTGGTGGCAGTGATTGATGGAGAGTTTATGGGCTGCACAGGTCTGCCAGCAATCATCTAATTCCTGAGCAATGCAGGAGAGTCAAATGTCAGGTGAATGGGTCTGTAGCCGGCGCGGCATCAGTGAGCAGCCATAGGTGGCTTGTTCCAGGCTGGAGCGAAGCAGAGGGAATATGCGATATGTTGCTTACATAGGCTCATTGGAGAGCCTTGGCTGGCAGTTCAATTTACATTAGGAGACACCTGTATCTCTCTGCCTCTGTGCTTTGTCTGCCTCTCCGCGTGTGTGCCCAGACCTACAGACAGATATGTTGCAACTTCACGCCGCCCCTGGCTTCTGCACAGAGCGCATCTCTCATTAGCTGAAGGGCTGGCTGGGCATGTGAAGAAGAGGATG
The DNA here is from genome assembly GCF_026122565.2 of Emydura macquarii macquarii. Classification (NCBI taxonomy): domain Eukaryota; kingdom Metazoa; phylum Chordata; order Testudines; family Chelidae; genus Emydura; species Emydura macquarii. The sequence continues at coordinate 1,241,985 of NW_027130936.1, forward strand.
ATTATGCAGGTGTGTGGTGGATGGGGGAATAACAGATAGGCTATAGAGATCCACTAGGAAGGCCAAGCCAGTGATAATGATTTTTGCGTTCCGCAGCAGCCTGCGTGTAATATATTCCTAGGCACAGGCAGGGAAGCTCTGCTGGCTATGCGAGTGCCTCTTGTGTATTCTGGGGCCAGCTGATGTTAATGATTGCAGTACCTATTTGTAATCAGATCAGCGAGCATTGGATCTGCATGTAAACTCTGCTGCTCAGATCTGTGCTCCACAAAGAATCGGCTCCCGACAGAGCATTGTATTTGAGGGGCTGCACTCTTCTGCCCTTCAGCCTGGGAGACCAGCAGAGCTCCCTCCAGCCAGACAAGCCCTGGGTCCCTTTGGAGACATCTAAGGAAAGAGGAGGGTGGGACAGAGAGTCCCAGTGTAAGAAATTCCTGTGCTGGGGATGAAATCCCTTCCTCAGGCTGTGCCTGATTTCCCCCAGCAAGGGATAAGAATGCCTCCTTTGTCTTGTCTAGTTAGCTTTTAAGCTCTTTGAGCAGGCACTGTCTCTCACTGTGTCTGTACAGCGCCGAGCTCAGCGCCCCTAATCAGGGGCGGGGCCTCTCGGCGCTGCCTTAATGCAAATGCAAACTAAGAAGAATGCAGACAGCAGACAAAATTGTTACAGAAATCACATGCACACCTGGGACTAGTCCCTAGTCCTTCAGCTCCAGGGGCATGAACCTGCAGTCATGGCCCAGGATCTCCTTGTGCTAGGTGCTGTACGAACACAGAACAGAAAAGATGGCACTCACAATCTAAGTAAGACAAGAGACACCAGGATGATACAGACGGGAGAGCACAAGAAACAATCCTATTTCATCTACCATGTCAGGACACCCGGTTAGAACATGGCAATCCCGTGATATGAGTAAAACGTGTCTTCCAGTGCAGATGGGGCGGAGGCATTTTTAACAGTGTTCCCAAACTGCTGCCACGGGTTACTGCGGGGCTGTAGCACAATTTGGAAAGACGATTAAAATGGGTTCTGGTCATAGCTATGCTGTGAGACTGAACCGTGAGTTAGCTGTGTCCTGAGACTAAAGCGATGGGGTTGGCTCTGCTAATGCAGAAGGTTCAAAAGTGTGGAGTGATTCATAGGGTAACAGACTTGACAGTGGAAAGGGGGGGCGGGGCAGTCCTTAGAGTCAACAGCAAGTCTTTTTTTTTTTTTTAAGCTGAATGCATACAACAGAAGCAGCAGCTATGAATAATTATTGAGTTGCAGCCTCAAGGGGATGATCTGCACTGAGAGAATTTTCTAACCAAGTTAAAAATTCAGCAAAATGGATTTTGAAACCAGCAGTGGGCCTTGAGCTGGGGCGTTCAAATCCAGAAATCTGTTATCCCAGGAAAGACATGCAGAAATCCATTGATCCAGCAGAGAAATGCATTAATGTCAGATTTAGGCACCCAGCTTCCAAGGGGAATTGGATACCTAGCGCTCTCGGAGATCCCAGCCATCCTGCAGGTCTGATTCAAAGACAGCCTGCCCTCTTTTGTTTTTCCCTCAACCTGTTGCATCCAGGCAGCCACTTAACATAGGATCTAGGCTGTGACTTGAACTGATGTGAAACCTGGCTGAGCTGAGCTGAGCTGAGCAGGACAGTTGTGAGATTCAGAACCAGATCAAGATCTGGGGTCCGTTGTTTTGCTGCGCAAGGTGAGATTTGGTGGGGGGATGGGGACTACGGGTGGTTGTGGAACAAACCGCTCTCCTTTAGGGAAGTGGCAGAGCGACGGGGTAAATGCTGCGGAAGGATGGGAGATGGATTGATTCACGTCTGATGTTTCAGTGCTGCTAGCGTGGTTTGTGTGTCCGACAGCCCCTCTCCATGGGGCGGGGGCTGCGTGTGTGACAGGGCGATTAGTGCTGCTCACCGTGGAGAATTCTCTATTGCCTGTGATGAATGGAGAGCCGTCTCTGCCCAGCGTTGGGCCGGTGACTGATTCCTCCCCTCGCTACATAATGAGCCTTGGGGGAGGCCCGAGCCCTGCCTGTCGAGGCTGTTATTAAAACACCGGCAGAGCACGGGGGGAGGCTGGGAAGAGGGGCCAGAGACAAATCGATTCATTGAGAAGCCCAATGAGGCTGAAAACAAACTTCCCTGGCAGGGCCTGCCAGAGGCCTCTGGGTGCCTGGAGCTAAACAAACAGTGTGCAGCGGAGCGCGGGGCGGCAATTTGTAGGGCTTTGAATGGCTGTCAGCCGAATGCCACGACAGCTTCATCAGGCGCTGCTGGCAAATAGAGATGGGCCGGGGCTGGCCTGCCTGAGCAGAGGAGACCCCACCACACTGGAGGCCTGGACACCCGAGTGGCACCAGAGCCACAAAGATTAACGGCCTTTGCGGCTCCCAGTCACTTCCCTGCATGCTGGGGGTGCTCAGCTTTCCGGAAATAGGCCCTCTTGGCTGGGCCCCACTGCAGGGGGACTGGATGCTAGTGGGGGAACCTGGCTTCTGATCCTGCTCCTAAAACTGACCTGCTGTGTCAGTCATTTCCCCTCCAGCCCCGCCTGTCGTGTGTGGACGAGGATATCTGCCCACGTCCGAAGAGTGTCCTAAAATGCCATCTCCCTTGTTAGCACTTTTCATGCACAGATCTGCCGGCACTTTCTCTCGGAGGTCAATATCATTGAGGCACAGAGAAGCTGATGGCCAGTGAGGTCTGAAGGGATCATTATGACCTTCTAGTGTGAGGTGCCCTGCCCTGCCCTGCTCAGGGTAAGTGATGGAGCCAGGAGTTGAACCCGGCTCCCCTGCCCTACCACTGAATCAGCTTCTGTTATTAAAGGCAGGAGCAGAGAGTGCTCCTGGCACCCAGGCCTGTGCTCACTGCACTGGGCCAGGCTGCCTCCAGGGCCCACCTCACACAACTAGAATCTCTGCCCTGTCACTGCATGGGACTCTGCAGTGTTTCAGCTGCTTCCATACCTAGCCCTTCCCAGCCTCCTGCGATGTTTTGCTAAATGATGGCCATTTGTGGGGGGCAAATGGCAGAAATTTCAGCCAGGCCTGCTCTGAGCCCTCACAGCTGGGCATCACATTGCCTCTTTATGCAGATATATTCTCCTGTGGGACAGGGATCGGTGGCACCTCCTGCTGACGGGAGCTATTGGGATCTGGGGTCCTTGGGTAGAGCAGCTCTAATAATGGTCCCAAACACTGGTGAGATGGTAAGGAAGACCTTCAACAGCAATTTGCAGTGTCTTCAGACCCTAGGAAAGATCAGCACCAGCAGCAGGAGTCGCTGGTTCAGGCCCTGGGATGTTGATAGGAAGAAGGAAGCTCCGTGACAGACTCACCCCTCTGGCATTGCCCGGGGCTGAGGGTGTCTGCCTTCTGATTGCTAACTTGCAGTGGAGTTGTCGCGGATTGGTCCTAGGCTGTTAGAGAGACAAGGCGGGGGAGGAAGTGTCTTTTATTAGACCAGCTTCTGTTGGTGAGAGAGACAAGCTTTCGAACTTACACAGAGCTCTAACTGAGAAGTTGATCCAGTACAAGATATTCCCTCATCCACCTTGTCTCTTGGGGTCCTTCTGGACTCCCTCGTGCAGTAAGAAGCACAAACAGCCATGGTGGTAAGAGGCGCAAACTTCCACCTGCAGCTAGGCAGAAGATTGAAGCCCATCGTATCAGATACAAACCCCTCCCCATAACTCCTGCATTTGTGACCCTCAGGCTGGCACACTGAGCATGCCCCACCTGAGAGTGAAGATAACATTCCTTAAAATGCCCTGCTGATTTAAAAACACCACAACGTCTTGTTGGCTTAGTAACAGAAGCCACCATAAATGGATCAAGCAAGTACTCCTCTCCAGTAGCCCTGGCCTGATACTGCACACCATAGCTACCCAAGAGACCCTCTTCTCCCTCCGTGCCTATGATACCCCAGCAGAGCTGTTTTCTGAGAGCTGTGACATAGTTAACTAATAGTCTTAAAATAGGTGGGGGGGGAAGGGGGATGCTAGCAGAGGTGGTATATACTTCCAGGCCGCTGAGCGTGGGAGACAGAAATTTCACTGGCACTGGATCTAGACCAGTGGTTCTCAACCTGCCACCCAATCAGTACACAGCTGGGGCCCATGTGACAATCTCGGGGCCATACAGGTAGTATATATATTGTGTGGACGCAGCCCACATAACAAACAGAGAGCCAAATATGCGGCGCAGCTGGTAAATAGGTTGAGAATCACTGATCTAGACCACGAAATTCATTCTTGCAAGGGACAAGAATGCTCATGATCTCGCAGCTTTCAGAACTACATGCAGAACTGAACTGTTCTACTTAGGGTTCTTATTTTTACCTTCCATTGAAGCACTGGATGTGGGGCACCAACAGAGGAAAGTACGGCTGAAAATTTGTTTGGTAGAAAAAAACACTTTCTTCCCAATTTTTCCCACTAGAGAAAGCAGGAGGAGTAGTAAAAAGTAAGAGAGATGGTGGGTTGATTTGTTTTTTCTGAAACAAAATGAAATTTTTCAAATTTTGTTGTTTTTAAAATTTTCATCAAACACGAAATAAACATTTTTCACTAAAATATCCAATTTTGGTCAAAAAGGCATTTTCCTTCACAGGGAAGTTTCTGATGGAAAATGATTGGAGGAGCTCTAGTTATGAAGCCAACTGTGCGTGTCGTTTGGCCAAATTAAGCCTGCCAGATGGGAGAGAAAATGTGCTGGGGGATCTAATAAGATGGAGCTTGGTTTTGATCCAGTATGGCTGCTCCTGTGAGATGAAACTAAGTAAAGGAAAATTTAGGATGGATTTTTGGAATAACTCCCTAGTGGTGAAATCTACCAGAATAGAAGATTAATTCTCAGAGGAAGTGTTGGAGCTGTCATTGTTGATTCCTTTAAGACTGGAATGGACAAAATACTGGAGAATATACTGAGAGGCACAACCCTGCATTCAGCTGGAAGAACGAACAAGCCATTGGTTTTTCTTATTCCTGCAATTTATGTAATGATCTCTCTTTAAATGTCAAACGTTTGCTGTCACGAGACAGGCAAATGGGATTAAAAGGAGAAAATCACTTCCTTTTATATAGATGAGAGGGAAAAAAAAAAAGAAAAGTCCCTGACAAATTTAGAAAGTGTAAAACTCTGCTAATGGAGCAGACAATGGGAGCACCAGGCAGCGAGTTGACTTAATTATTCGACAGGTGAAGTGGGATTTTTCTGCATAAATGGATGAAATGAATTCAGCAAATTTTAGCCCAAAGGGATTCCAGGATCATGGCAACCGCACTCTCTGGAGAAATCGGCTTGTCGTTCCTGAAAATTCCAGTTCTCTCAGCATGCTGATAAGGGGTGGAAGGGATCCGGGGGAGAGGGGAAAAGAATAAATAGTTGTGCCCCCGCCCCCAAAAAGCTCATGTGATCTCTAATGAGCTCCTGCAGGGCCCCCTGAAGGAAACAACTCAAATGATAAAGCCACACCAAATCCAGACCCTACTGCATGCTGTAACCCAGTTCTGCAAATGTCATTTACATGGCAGGAAAGCTACATTTCTTCCCTGTAGCAATTAACCTGTTATTATAGTGACAAGGGGGGGTCAGCAGGATCAGTGACTAGGCTGGGATAAAATAATAAATAAGACAGGGTTAGTGTCAGTTTCCGTCCTCTCTTTGCATCAGTTGCTTTTAATTCGCTGGGTTGGGAACCTATTTATGTGGGGGGTTTTTTGTTTGTTTGTTAATGCTGATTTGTCCTTTGCTGTGAGTGGTTTTAATGTAGCAATGGGGAGTTTCAGAAAATACAATGCTTATTATTTTGTTTTCCTTTTTAATGATTTTTTTTAATTGCATTGTTCCATCAGTAAACTTAGTGCTCTCCAAATGTGGGTGTGTGTGCTTGTGTGTATATTTATCTTGTATCCTTTAGCCTGAGTGCTTAGCCAGAAGCTGGAGCTTGCAGGGTTGAGTCTGTTAGGATGAGAAATCAGTGATATGAATCCAGTGTGTTCATTGTGGTTTATCTGCAGAAAAATGTACCCATAGTCGTGTTGGCCTGAGCACAACGGAAATCAAGGGCAATCCATTTTCTTGCAAATCCCCAGGTCTGCCATCCCAGCAAGTTCTGTGTCCAAGATCCTGTTGTTTCTTCTCAGAGTCTCACGCACCATTGCTTCTCTTGGTTTTCTGCCTCCATTGGACACAGGCTGCAGCTTAACTCCTAGCCCTGTGCTTGCAACCAGGTAAATTGTAAATCTGCCTGCGTTGGCCATGCTGCTTATTGCCTTGGGGATCACCCTTCTCACCCCCCGTCTGCAGCTGATGGCACAGAAAGTGGGTTGATGGCTGTTTGCGATGAAAGAGAGTGGTTGCACCCTCTGGCTTTCACAAGGTCTGTGGCTGGTTTTGGATCATCCGCTGGCAGCCATTAGCATCTTTCAGCATAGCATGACGCCCCTCGCCATAATATCTGGGCACCTACATCTACATCCTACATCCAGCCTGCAACCATTTGGCAGCCCAGGGGCAGGCAGTGCTCACTTCCCTTCTCAGCGAGCCTGCTGTGCCAGTGGTGAGGCAAGCGGTCTGCACGTCAGAGAGGGAGAGCTGACTAAGAGTTCATGTGCTGAACGGGGAACCCAGGAATCCTGGAGTCTGTTGCGGACACTTCCACTGACGTGGGCCCTGATTCAATAAACACACGCCTAACTTTAAACACATGAGTTGTCCCACTCAAGCCAGGATTGGGCCGTTAACTCCTGTGGAACTCAGGGAGAGCAGGACTGGGCCCAGAATGTAGTATACTGCTGTTAAAAAAACACAGCCCTTTCGGGTGTGTTTCGTGTGTCTGCACTGTATCAGCCTGTCTGGATTTAGACTGGGCACTATATGAGACAAGATCCAAGTCTATGCATCCAGCACTTTGTCAAAGCTCAGTTAAAAATCCCATCTCTCTTCCTTCAGAGTCACTGTGTCCCTTTATTTCAGAGTAAAGCAAACAGGAAAGAACGAATGTAAAGTCTCCACAAGAAAGCGCAGTGTGTGTCTCTCCAGCATGCTGTTTCCTTGTGCTCTCCTGGTCTGCTGTATGTACCTTTTTGTCTCATCTTATAGGCCGTAGGCTCTTTGGGGTTGGGCCATCTTTTTGTTCCGTGTCTGTACAGCACCTGGCACAATGGGGGCTCCGGTCCCTGATTGGCACTCCTGCAATATCAATAATAATAATAAATGCCGCAGCAGCTTTGAGAACGAAATGACATCTGCCCCAGCTGAGGGGATGCCCCTTAGATATTTAAAGGCACATTGCAAAGAAAACAAGTCCTAACAGTTACATGGCTACAGCCAACACAATTATGTCTCAAGCGTTCCCCTGATGGGTTTGGTAGCGCTAATCTGCATGGGGTGGGGTCTGCTTTCCAAATGCACTCATGGCTGCTCTGTTTGTCTGTTTAACAACCTTGTGATTGAAATGCCTTTGCTTGGAATAGCCAGCAAATGGCACTGAGCACGCCAGCTCCTTAATTATGTTCTGCAAGCAACTGCCTTTAAGTCATGGTTTAAGGGCCGAATCCTCAGGAAGCTGTTTTGTGCAGCTCAGCACTTTTCTCCTGCAGCTGGGAGATGGGGTCAGAGGAAGAATAGTGCAGATATTGTTTTAATCTTCCTCTTAACCGTAATTGCTTTTCGACAACCCCCCAAGCCTGTTTCAGGAGATGGATTTCCCTTGTAGATTGCTTTCTGTGTTTCACTCATTGGAGACAGGATGGGGCCTGTGTCAGCCCAGCCATGCATTAATACAGTTGCAAATGAGATTTCGCAGCCTCAAATCAGATTATTTCCAAGGCTCCAGTTGCTCTCGGGAGCAGAGAAGACAGGCAGATGGACAAGGAGTCACTGATCCACAAAGAAGAGCTTGACAAAAAGAGCTGAATGTAAGTCTGAGAGGTGAGCTGGAACCAAGGCCCGGGATGTGAAAAGCCCCTGCCCCTGTTTAGGGGGGCTGGGAATCCAGACCAGGCTCCAGCGCTCCATTTTGCAAGCAGTCTGTGTCTTTGCAATGAGCTTGAAGTGAAGCTCCAGATCAGAACGTCCCCGGTAGTTCAAGGTAGTTAGAGCCAGATGCCAATTCTGCTGCTGGAGCCGACCTCTGATAACTAGTGATGGGGGATATTGACGGGTCAGTGGCTTGGATAAGCACCCAAAAGCAGAGCTGATTGTGACCCAAACCTCCCAGGGCTGGGGCTCTTGCAGACTCAGAGTCTGATTCTGCATTGTAAAGTGGGTGTGCACGACACCCATTCTGATTTGCTGGCAGTTTACACTGCTTTATGTGGGTGTATGTGATTAGACAAGGTGCAGCTTATCAGAGAATCTGACCCATAGTCTGATTCTCTTCTCGCTCACCTCAGTTTTACACTGGAAAAGAACTGCACTGAATTGAGGGGACTTTCTCACCCTAATTTACACCAGGGTGAGAAAGATCAGTATCAGGCCCCCAGCTCTGCTGTAGCTGCTTCCAGTCGGGTTGTCAGGAGTCTCAACAGAGAGAAGAACAGCCCTAGAGCCTGGATCACGTCTCTGCCTCTAAAGGTGGGTCCCTGCAGGACAGGCCTGGGGCAGTGGGCAGGAGGCTCGGTGTGTGGGAAGCTGACCCTGCCCCAGTCCCCAGCTCTGTCACTCTGGATTTTGTTACCAGCGCTAGATTCACACCCATTTTTGTTTTGCAAGAAGGAAAGAAATAACAGTCCTGTTTCTGTGCAGCTGCTCCTATGAAATGAGGAGCAAGGGGACCACAAGGCAGGAAGAGTATGCGCTGAGAGCAGCAGCATCTCCCCAGTTGTTTAATGGCAGCTTGCTGTGGTCAAGCTGGGAGCTCTGAATCCATCACCCAGAAGTAACATTGCACCTGGGCCAGCCACACCCTAGGCTGCCCCCTGCCATAGACCCTGGTGGTGCAAGTGTAAGGGCCAGCCTCTTGGCTGACACACCAGGGACTGAACCAGGGACCCCTAGAGGTAAAAGCATGAGTTGAAGAGCTAGGGCTGCCTTCGGGGCCATAACAACCTGCGGCTTGACAGCAGCAGGGATCTGTAATGTACACTTTCCAGTCGGTGGCACTAGCTCTGCATAGCAGCTGCAACTACCCCTCCAGCAGGGTCTCACGGGTGGCCAGGGCAGCCCAAAATGTGGGTGGTGCTAAGAGGGGGAGGGGATGTGGCCCAGAGAGTGAGGATGGTCTGATCAGCACAGAGCAGGCGTTCCCAACCTTTTTGGCTCGAGGGCCACAAATATAATTTTTTACAACCCTGAAGGGCCACCAGTCTCCACCAGCAGCCTCCCTTCCCGCCTCTCTCCCCAGCCAGAGGGAAGGAGTTCGGCGAGGAGGATCTCCTGTCCCCCTGGCTGCAGCAGGGAAACCGTGCGCTCCACCTGGGTCTGTAGGCAGTGGCTCCCTTCTGCAGCCAGGGAGACGGGAGATCAGTGCTCCCTTCCCTCTGGCTCCAGCAGGGACCCAGCACCTAGGGACCCAGACGGAGCACTTTCCTGTGCTCCCTGCTACTGCCAGGGGGAGGGGAGCGCTGATCTCCCGTCCCCTTGGCCTGCACCCGCAATGCGCTCCACCTGGGTTCTTAGGCAACAGCTCCCTTCTGCAGCCAGTGGGAGGGGAGCCGTGGGCCCCTCTGAAAGACCCCGCGGGCCACAGGTTGGGAACCACTGGCACAGAGCCTAGCTAGCTTCTGCCAGTATGGGTCTCATGAAGTCCTCGGTGCAATGTAAAGCTGTCCCCAACTGGTGGGACAGCTGAGAGCAAGGTCTGGTCCTCTGCCCTGCCGCCTTACACTTTGTGCTGTCATATACGCTCGTGCGAAGCAGGTGTGTGGTGCAGCTCAGCAGAGTAGAGATTGTACCTGACCACACACGGTGCGAGATGCAGGGCCTTAGGGGCTGGCTGGGGATGTGCACCCCCAAAGCTAGAGGCTTGGTTGATCTTCTCTGCTCTGCACACCCCAGGAGGGCAGGGTGTCTGGTGTGGATGGGATGCCTCCTGCTTCGCTAGAGACGCCAGGGCAGTGAGGTAGGTGGAGGTGGGAGAGCGATGTGGGGAGTGCTTCAGAGGCTTGAAAAGCCTGTGGTTGGAGCTGCTTCACGTTTGTCCCCAGCCCTTTGCCCATCCTGCTAGCTTAGCAGCACACAGCTGGTGCCAGCTGCGGGCACAGCTGGATGGAGACTCAGCTGGTGGAAATGAGCATCGCTCTGTGGGCCTCAATGGACAGATGCCAGGTGACACCAGCTGAGGATCTGGCCCAGTACCTGCCCAGGAGATGACCTTGTTTTCTGGACCCTCATTTCCCCAGGGGATTTGCAGCTCATCCCAATTACTGATCAGCTCCTGGGCCCAGTATGCAGTTGTGGGGGCTTGTAGTGTCTTTGCTGCCTAATGCTTTGTAAAGGAAGCTCCCAGTCCCCCTTGCAGGCCAGTGTCTGACCCTTGCACATTTCACAGACCAGATCAATCATTAAACAGGCAGGAGTGAGGGGGAGAGAGGCAAGTTCTTCTTGGGAAGCCCCAGTATTGACCCTGGGACTCTGGAGAGGAGCAGGAACCAGCTCACTGTCCCTGAACCTTCGCCCTGCCTGCATTCCTGTGGGGATTAAGGGAGACAGGGTCAGGCTTAGGCCTGATCTCAGCTTAATGAAGTTAATGGAAAGTCTCCTGCTGCCTTCAAGGTTTCTCAGGCTCCAGTGGCTGTGGGCTCCCACTGCAAGCCGGCCAAGCTGCTCGGGGGGACAAGGAGCTATACACAGGCTGGGAGGCATTAGCAGCCAAGGGTGAGGGGCAGGAAGGAGAGCCAGGTAGTTAGCATGCTAGCCTGGAACGTGGGAGAATCAGGTCCAGTTCCCTGCTTCCACGTCAAATTCCTGTGTGACCCTAGGCACAGAGAGATTACGCAGCTTGCTGCAGTAATAGCCCTGCCCTAACTCTTGGGAGCCATTGTGAGGATACAGGTTTCAAGCGTTGTGTGGTGTTCAGGTACTGGCGTGATGGGGATCCTGGGTAGAGGGGAGCCCGGGGAGCAGCATAAATAGCTCAGATCTGTGTGCTTTTTTCCACTGTATGCCTCGGCTCAGCCCCCTTACCACCAGCTGAGTGGTTCCTCCACCAGAACAACTGGAAGCAGCTCTGAGGGCAGTATCTCTTGTGGGTTTGCAGTGGAAGGGGGCTCTCGGGCCCTTTGTGCTGTAAAAGGACTTGCAATGGGAATGCCCTATATTTATTCCTTTTCCAAGACATAAATAAGGGCTGACAGGTTACATAGGTGGTGGAGGGGATAACTATGGTATCTATGTTTTCCTGCTTGTTTTATTCTCACCCCAAAATGATGAGTAATGTCAAGTCTTGTCTTTACTGGTTTCTCTTGGAAGCGTGAGCGTTATCAGGCCATAATCAAAGGGGAGTGGCTAGTCCATCATTAGCATAGATGGCCTTTCTCCCCAGTGTTGATTTGGCATTTGAATTAAATAAATGCCAACAAAGCAGATCTTTTAAACAATCTGAATTGAAATGCCATCCCCTCTTAATTTTCAGTCGCTTGTGATGGCATAAGTTCACTAGCTTTCCAAATATTCCTAAATTCATAGGCTAAAGACTTGGATTTCTAAGTTAAATAAATTAAGCAGAAGGAGCTTAAATAAAATCCTTCCATTATACTTCATGATGATTACAGACTTGTTAGTTTTCAGTAAAAGGAGGCTGGCCAGCTGGCTGGGACACAAGTCCATTTTGGGTAGGGAATTTCTGTTGCGCTGGAAGTGCCAGAGACTGTACTCATCCTGGAGCAGAGTGGGCACTTTAGCTATTTCCCTGTGTGCTAATTTCACCCCCACCTCGGCTGTCTCTGTTTAGCAGCATTAGCCTGAATCTCTCTCTGTCTCTCTCTCTCTCGTTAGCGTGGCACGTTAACACACAGCAGTATCTGGGGGCTCTCATCCGAACTAGCAGGATAATTTTTCCGAAGATACAGAGACAGATTTCCAAGGGTTCAGCAGCCAGTCAGGGCCAGATTTCAAAAAGCTCTTTGGTCCTATTTGGGCACCTGATAAACACCCGTCAGTTTCCCCCCAGGGCTCTGTCCCCAACATGCCAGGTGAAAAATCTGGCCTTTTATTTTGGTGCCTGTATGGGAGTGGTGCACTGCTCAAAACTGGGCACCAGCTGTGGGCCTTTTCTGAAATTCTCCAGGAGAAGAGAGGTGAGAAATTGGTACAGACTTGTAGCTCAGTATTAGTGTGCGGAGAGGAGTCGATTGAAGCCTGTCTCCCATACCCACTAACTACTGCTAACGGTTTACGGAGGGGGGTGCTTTTCCTGTTTTATTGGCAGCTGCAGCGGTGTAAATTCTGCCCTGCCAGAAATCTCCTCCGACTCCATCTCTGCCAGGGAAGGGTTGTGGGTTTTTTATGGGCCGCTCTTGTTCTCCGCTGTCACAAATGTGCTGTTTGTGCAATTCACCCGTCTATATTTAGCCTGCATAAGGAGGTCTCCATCTGCGTTTAAGGGAGCCTGGGGAAGCATTGAGTTAGGGAAGCTGGTGCTACGCTCAGTCCATCTTCATTCACAGAGCCCACTATTATTTTATGAGCTCTCAGGAGAAGGATAAAACTGCCGTGTTCCAAACTGCTGCTCGTAAATCTTCGTCAGGGGAAGGCTATGAGCTTCCGAGAAGCTGTGTGAGAATCCCCTCTTAAACAAGCAGAGTATTGGGGGCTGTGTGTTACCTAGCGTGGGGAAGGGCCTGATCCTGCACCATTAAGATCAATAGGAATTTTACTGTTGCGTTCCCTGGGAGCAGGATAAGAACCGCACTGAGCCTGCTGTCAGGTAAGAAGCTCCAAGCTCGCTCTCTTTGGCAGTGATACCCATTGTGGATTGTCATCAGGGATTGAACCTGGGCCCTCCACAGCACAGACTGCTTGAGCTAGAGGAGTATCTCTACGGTGTGGCATCCCCCCTGCAATCTGGACTGGTGTGTGGCTGTCACCCCAATTCCTGGCTCCTGGGCCCTGACTTACTCTGATTTGCTGTGTGAGCCATCCACTCCCGGGTCAGCCCACACCCAACCTCCTGCAGGTAATCGGTCCCTGACCTAGTGAAGGAACACTTCTGGCCAGCCGCTCATGGGGTTGACCCCCAGAAAACAACCCCAGTCCCAGATGCAACTCCAGGAACTGCCGTCTTGCACCCTGCAAGCTCATTTACATTTGTCCATCAATTTATCAAAGAAATTGTGGGCAATTGTCAGTCCTTGATGTTGTTATGTAGATGAATTCTAAGGGAGAGCCTTGAGACAAAGATGTGTTGCTCTTTTAACAAGTTTCCTGGACCCTCTGGGGTCAGGTGATCGGCCATGTCCGGCAATGGGAGTGATTTCTTCCACTTGAGCCCAAGTGCTCAGAGGTGCTCAGGCCAGTCCATTGTTCCTGTGCCTGCCTCTGCGGGGCGTGGCACCTCAGCTCTGTGTTTGTCTGCGTCTATCCCAGCCATGTGAGACACACCTTTGGGGCCATGGCACAGCAGAGTTTCATATCTGTACATATGTGTGACATCACAGCAAACCTGCTACCGTTACAGTGATGCTCAGGATGCCATGCGCATTCCAGAAACACCTGCCATGACAGACTTTGCATTCGACAATACGCAGGTGAACATGAATGATACTCCAGTCACACTGTAAGGGTGCGCATGAGGTACAGCGGGTCACACCTGGTAGACAGTAGTAGTAGGCTGGTATCCTCTATGCAGACCAGCTGCTAGAGGAGGAGGCGACACATGCATTGCAAGCGTGTTGCACCTTCATAAGTGCTGGTGCAAATAGCTTGGTGCAAGGTAGCATGGATAGGGCTGGCTTGCCACTCAAAACTCAAGCCCCAGGACTGGGGCCTAAGTGTGATGGGGTGTGATTGCAAATGTTTTCTTACACGGGGGGCCTTTCTTTTTCACAAGCTCTTGCAGGGCGTGCTGGGCAATGATCACGAGCAGCCATTCCACGGCACCTTCATCCCAAAGGCCCCCAGCACTCTCCACACTTACGTGCACAGTGTAGCCTAGCACATGCCCCACCCTGGGTGGCCGCACAAGCTGGGGGCAGGTACAAGGACCTTCTCCATCCCATTGCCACTCAGGTGAGGCCCAGCCCCAGGCCTTGTGCTCCCAGTACACAAAGCCCATAGTTCTGACAGCAGGATGGGATCCCGGCACACTGACTAGTAGAGCTGAGCAGGGGAGGTGGGGGGAGCTGCTCAGGCCCATGTTGCCCCCACTCCTAGAGGTACTTGATTCAGCCTGGGAATGCACTGGTTTGATGTCAGTATGTCAACTCGTGGGCCCTGCTCCTGAGGCTATTTACGGTGTGTCAGCCAAGAGCCAGAAGCAAATGAATCTTGGCCACGTGCAGGAGAGGCTAGAGAGACTGGGGCTGCGTGAGCCTGGAATGGACGAGATTATTGAGTCTCTGTTCAAGGTGATAAACAACTGACAGAAAAACAAAGTCTGATGATTGTTCCTGAGCGTCCATCATTTGTTCAGCAATGACTGGGCCCCTAGGCACTCTGCAACACACCTAATAAGAATGACATCTGCTCCCTGGCCACGCAGGGTTAGCGCTTGCGAAGCAGTGAGGGAGCATCATGCAGAATGTTATGAGTGGGGTTGTCAAAAGCACCAAAGTGACTTTCTGTGGGACTTGTGCTCCCAACTGGCACAGGACTTTGGAAAATAGCTTAGAAACAGGGTCTCAGGTTGACAAACAAGGTCCAGTTGTTCCAGGCGCTGTGCAAAGACCTGGGAGTACCTGTCTGAAAGAGCTTATGAAATCAGTGCTTTAGATTTAATGAACTTTCTGCGGTGCCTGACACCTAAATGCTGCAGCACTGGACTAGCATATGCCAGTGAAACCGACTAGGGAGTGATTGTAACAGAAAAAGGACTGACTACATGGAAATGATTGAAAAGAAAAGTGAAACTGATTCACTTGCTTGTGTCCAAATGTGGACTGTAAAAAGAAAACAAACTGCAAAGATGGGGAAGCTAGTAACTCTGACGGTTAATGTCCTGTCACAGGATTTATATAAACATCTGTCATCGGATTCCTGTGAATCACAAAACATGGAAGTTATGGGATGGTTTTAGAAGCCCCATGACTGGGGTGCCTAGGCCCTGCCACAGAACAAATAATAGTCATAACGTGGGAGTTCTGGTGCCTTCCTAAAGACACTCTTCCGAGAAGGCGTGAGTCCCTAACGAGGTGTTTCAGGAGATTCTGTGCCTGACTGTGATGTAACGCAGGAGTAATGCAGGAGTTAGTCTGCAAAAGAGAAGAATGAGGGGGGATTTGATAGCGGCCTTTAACTACCTGAAAGGAGGTTCCAGGGAGGATGGAGCTAGGCTGTTCTCAATGGTGGCAGATGACAGAACAAGGAGCAACGGTCTCAAGTTGCAGTTGGGGAGGTCTAGGTTGGACATTAGGAAAAAGTTTTTTACTAGGAGGGTGGTGAAGCACTGGAATGGGTTACCTAGGGAGGTGGTGGAATCTCCATCCTTAGAAGTTTTTAAGCTGAGGCTTGACAAAGCCCTGGCTGGGATGATATAGCTGAGGTTAGTCCTGCTTTGAGCAGGGGGTTGGACTAGATGACCTCCGGAGGTCCCTTCGAACTCTAATATTCTATGATTCTATGATTCTAAGTTGCAGGGGGGGAGGTCTAGGTTGGACATTAGGAAAAAATTTTTCCCTAGGAAGATGGTGAAGCACTGGAATGGGTTACCTAGGGAGGTGGTGGGATCTCCAGCTTTAGAGGTTTTTAAGGCCTGGCTTGACAAAGCCCTGGCTGGGATGGTTTAGTTGGGGTTAGTCCTGCTTTAAGCAGGGGGTTGGACTAGATACCTCCTGAGATCTCTTCTAACCCTAATCTTGTATGATTCTGCGATTCATAGGTGCTGGAACTATGAGTGCGTGGGTTGCTGCCCCCCCAGCTGGAAGTGGTTTCCATCATACCCAGGGTTTACAGTTTAGTTTAATGGCTCTCAGCACCCCACTATGCAAATTGTTCCAGCCTCTGCCCCATTTTTCTCCCTTCAAGCAGACAAGCCTTCCTAGCTGTCTAGTCCCACTCTAATGAGGCAGGCCCAACAGTCCTGCCAACCGCATCTTCATGACGGAGCCACTGCCTACTCCTTGCCTTATCCGTGTCCTCTGCTCACAATGCAGCCTGCCTCCCTGCTGCTCCTAGCTGCAGGGAGCATGCAGCAGGCAGCCGCAAAAGATCGGGTGTTGTGCTTGGGGTCCCCTGCGAGTAGACCTTACTTCTGGAAAGAGCCCAGCCCTGCAGGGTGTATCGGCACTGCACACTATCACTGATGCTAGGGGAATTGGGGTTTCAAGCAGGCACTTGTGTGTCCAGACTGAATTGCAAACCTGGGTTTACAGATGCTGGATCCGGGTCTCACAGCTATGCTAATGTGTCTATACTGACACACCTGATGTGGGTCTGTGGCTCCACTTATGTCCACACTGTAGAATGACAGGGCTTGGACCCCAGTCTTGGCTGGACTCTGCCGCTGACTCACCCCCTAGCAGGGTCCTGAGCCCCGGGTCCTGAGTGCTTGCTGACCCAACTCAGACTGATTTGTGAGGTTGGAAGGGGGCAGAGCCCAGGCTTAGCATGCAGTGTAGACATATTGGGTATGTCTACACTGCAATAAAAACCTCACAGCACCAAGTCTCCGAGCCCAGGTCAGCCGGCTCAGGCTGCGGGGCTAAAAGTAGCTATGTAGGCATTCAGGCTTGGCTGGAGCCTTGGCTCTGTGACTCCTCCTCACGGGGTCACACAGCACAGGCCGAGCCTGAGCCCAGATGTCTGCACTGCAGTTTGATAGCCCCACAGCCTGAGCCAGGCGAGCTGGGCTAGCCACAGCCAAGCCGCGGGTCTTTAAGTGCAGTGTGGATGTACCGACCCAGAGGGGCTAGGAAGCCACAGAACCCTGTGGGGGTCAGATCAGCAGCACACTCAACCGCTGCACATCTGGGGCATGGGCCGCACCCTGTGGGCCGAACTGATTCCTTACATGGTGCGCTCGTCTTCAAAGCACTCTGCAGTCCTCGCTGCACCCTGTGAGGCAGCTGCATATTAAGATGACCTAAGTGTGTCACGGCTGGGACCACGCCCACCCTCCGCCCCAGTTCTGCTGTACAGTTTGCTGTGGTTTTAGGCAGAGTGAGTTTGCACCAGCATTCGCAGCTCCCAAACTACCCCCCCTTTCACGGATCTAGTTGTGAAACTCCTTCAGCTGGGAAAGGCCACAGGAAGATCGCCCTGCTGGGAACCGGAGTAACGGTAGAAGGAGCCAGCTAGTTACTACAGTGTCCTCACGTAACTAGCAAGTGCTAGTGAGAAATAGAGAAGGGGGAAAATGCATTCCCTGGCTCAGAAGTTAATGGCTTGATCCAAAGCCCATTGAAGTCAGAGGAAAGGCTCCTGCTGATTTCAGTGGGCTTTGGATCAAGGCCCTCAAGGAAAGTTTGGAGCCAGCGGTGAAGTGCTTTGGAAGGGATGGGGGGTGAGAATTTCCTCCTTACCCTACTGATAAATCCTCTGTGGTGAAATTCACTCCAGTTTGGAGTCAGCGCAGAGGCTTGTCCTGTAGGACTTAAGTGTAGGGTTGCCAGTTTGAGATGGATGTATTCCTGGAGGTTTCCTCACATGACATAATTTGTAATGCAAGATTAATCTTTAATTCCTGGAGACTCCAGGGCAATCCTGGGGGGTTGGCAACCCCCCTCAAGTGATGCCCCAGGCATTCTGCTGGTGCTCTGCCAAATGGTGAATTCCACGCCCAGACCCGGCATGAACATTATTAACGCCCAGCACTCACCATGTGTCACCCTTCCCTCTAGTCTGTTTGCAGAGCATCTGCTTTGCTAGCGTTTCCCCCCGTTCTTTCTTCACAACTTATTGTGCACGCTGCAGGAGTAGCTGGATGATGTTCTCTGGCCTGTGTTATACAGGAAGTAAGACTAGGTGATCAGAATGGTCCCTTGTGGACTTAAAATCTGTGAATCTATGAAAATAGCTTTATTACAAACGTTAACGTTCTCAGAGAAGCAACAGTTAAGATTTATAGAATTAAGGAGGCATATATATGGCTTCTATTCTAATCCTCTGTTTTCAGCTGCTGTTATCTATCTGAAACGTTCACGTCTTGGCCTCTGTAAGCCATTTCCCTGCTGGGAGGGGAATTTTCCTGGAATGTTTGAGCAAAAATGACTTGAAGGTTTTTGAGCATGAGGAAAATGAACAAAATAGACTTTTGCAATTATATTGAAAAAAATAAATCTTTAGACTTTTTTTTTTGACAGCTGTCCAGTCAAAGTGGCTGGGAGTAGACAACTGAAATCTGGCACTGGAGTAGCGCTCCTAGAGGAGAAATGTCTTTTATTGTTGTGCGAAGGCTAGTCTTTATCTGAGTTATGAGTCTAACAGGTTGAATTAGTAATCTTTGAACCAAAGATGTATTTTAGTAACATCGCACCTGTCACTGTGGTATCCAAGTGTGTTTGTAGGGTTGCTTTTCCAGAAGGGATAAGAAGGCTGTTGGTTTGAGATCCTGCAATGGGATCCATGGGGTGGACCTGTGCAGAGCCCCACTGATTTTGGTGGAGCTCCATGTGGATGTCTGGGGCTCCCCCATGCGGCTCTGACTGCAGGATCAGGCCCATTGTGTGTGCTTATGTCCCTTGGAAATGTCATTGCTCTCAGCTCTTTACTCACTTTCATTCTGCACTGAATAACTGGGGATAACTCCCATGATCCATGGAACGCTGCCGTCTGGCTGCATCTTGCCCAGGCTGTTGAGTGATGGCGGCTGCTTGGGTAGACATCCTTGCCCGCACGCTGCTTGGCACTGCCGTGGGTGAGTGAGAGGCAGACGTGAGGGCTGCGTGTGACCCATTCTTCTCCGCCAGACTCCATCCCGGTCCATGCACTCTGCAGCCGCCGGGCGGCCTGTTAGTCACAGCTTGTTGCCTCCTGTGATTATCTTCCCTTTTATTCCAGTCACTGGCTGATTGCAGCTGTCACCTCCCTTTGGGGGCTGAAGAGAGAAGGCAGGAGAGGAGCCCTGCGTTTAACCTTTCTCTTTCCTCTCTTAGCCATCAAGAGCCCCTCTGGGACTAGGAGGGCCAACTTGGCCTGTTAGCCCATAGAAACCTGGCCATTTTCCATGTGCCTGGGGTAGTGCTTGTGTCATGCTGTGTGTGAGAGTGTGGCTGGAGGAGCTTGTGCATGTTGTTCTGTAGCTTTTTGTGGTGGGGGATGCATGCTTTGTGTGTGGAGGAGTACACACACAGCTTGTGTGTGCGTGTCTATCTCTGTGCTGGCATGTGTGTGTCTGCGTGGGTGTGTGTTGGGCTGAGTGGGAGCTGACTGCCTGGGATGGCATGTGGGGGGAGGGGAGCAGCTCTCTTGCGTGGTGTGTGTGTGTGTAGGAGATACAACTCTCTGGGGCGAGGGGTGTGTGTGTGTACAGCTCTCTGGGGTGAGGTGTGTGTGTGTGTGTACAGCTCTCTGGGGTGGTGTGTGTGTGTGTGGCAGCTCTCTGGGGTGAGGTGTGTGTGTGTGTGTGTGTGCATGCGCGCACAGCTCTCTGGGGGGTGCAGCCGTGTGGGCAGACCGTGGTGTGGAGTGGTGGGGGGGTAGGGCTGTTTGTGACGGGGGGGGGGGGGGGGGGTGTGACTGAGCGAGGTGATGTCTTTGTCTGAATTGTACCCTATAATTTCTCGCTCCATCAGTGTCACTGTGGCATGCCGTGGCGAGGATGTGGGGGTGTTGATGAGTGTCTCTGAGAGGTGGGGGCTGGGCTCGAGATACAAAGGAGCACCCCCCCCCAGGAGACTAACATCAATCTGCCTCATTGGATCCACCCGAGGCCCCCCTTCTCTTCTCACTGTGCTTACGCTCCTTCGATCTGCCTTGGCCTTCATTGCAGAACGGCTGAGCAGCCTTCCTGCCGCGTGATGGTACTCTGCACCTGGCTGCCCTAGCTGTTAACCTCTTCGCCACGTGGCAGCAGTGCCACGACAGGCTGGTGCAGGGAGCCCCCGGGGAAGTGGCAGGGCTGTAGTGGCTGCTATTATTATTACTACTGCTGCTGTTCATTAGTAAGTGGTGCCCAGAGGTCCTCGCTGCGCTCAGGGCCCAGTGTGCTAGACACAACTGCATAGACACAGCGTAACAGACAGTCGTAGTCCCAAAGGGCTCCCAAGAAGAGCTGGCTGAAACCTGGAGCTTTCATTCTGCAGGAAATTCTGACTTTCGGACATTTGTTTTTCTCCTGACTCGGAATGAAATGCAGAGATTTCAGAATTTCCCATGAAACAAACATTCTAAAAAAATGTTATTTGGAATGATCAAAGAAGTTACTGTGCATAATGTCACCACATTATAATGCACTACACCATCTTGAATATTACGTATCAGCCCTGCAACACGTCTAGTAATGGAATGAATATTTTAATACACTACAAAAGTAAAAATGAAATGACTGGAAACAAGAAAGTTGGAGCAAACTATCGAATCAAAACGAGAAAGTCGAAACAATTTATCGAGACTTTTTGCCCTCAGAAATGTCATTGACATTGACAAGTTCCCGCAAAACGTTTTGATTTTGACAAAACTGCATTTTCCATCCCCAGACTTTTGTTGAGCATGTTCTTGAGCAAGCTCTACTTACAGTCTGAATGGACAAGCTAACCACGGGTGGGAGGGGACAGTCCCACAGTCTGTCCATTTCTGAGCACAAACCGAGTTGCAACTGAGCTCACAGAGCTGTAGCTTGAGGACCCCTGTGGTGCCCTTGGCATGCGTTTGCCAGGTGCTTGAGCACGCCCACGTCGCCGCGCTGAGAAGCTAAGTGCACTTTTCAGCTGTCAATGCTGCATATGAATGCTCTGCTAGGGCTGGCTGGAAACCAAGCATTCCATGTAATGAAAGGTGTCGAGGGTTTGTTCCACAGAGAACAAAATTGAGGCCGTTTGATATTTTTCACAAAAAAGACAAGAGAGCGACCCCAAAAGCCTGGTGGCCTCCTGGGGTGCAGGAAACCCAGAGTCAAAATTTGCTCTGGATCCCAGTAGCCCCTGACCACTAAGCTATTGGCAAATCTGGGGAGTTTCTAACACATTCCCACACCACCTTTCAGTTTTGCTGAATCAGCTTTTTCCAGTGGAAAAACGCTTCATGGTCGCAAACTTTTCCAGCTATGCTCCTCGCTGCCAGAGACAGCAAATTAGGCCAGCTTCCCTCCCCATCCCTACCACAAACAAGCCCCGGATCAGCTTCTGCTGCCATTGGAGTCAGGAGCAAACTCTCCTTGATTTCCATGGCTGCAATATCAGGTCCGCGAAAGTTAGTGCATGCACAGCGCCTGCTCAGATCCCTTGCTAAACATGAGTTAGTCTAGTCTGGGAGGTAGGGACGTATTCTCCCCTTGTCACAGACAGGGAGCTGGGTCATGTTACTTAATCTACACCTCATCTCAATTCCCTATCTATAAACTGGGATAACCCTCCCCTACCTCACATACAGGGCTGGATTAACATCCAGGCAAACTAGGCACATGCCTAGGGACAAAATTCGGGGGTGGAAGGGTGGGACACAAACTTGAGCAGCACTGCAACCCTGTGGTCACCTAGGGCCCAGTCATTAATTAATCCAGAGCTGTCGTGATGATAAAAATCCACTAACGTTTGTGAGGTGCTCAGATCTTGCAGTGAGGAGGGCCGGGTGAGGACCTAAATAGATAGATAGACTACAAAAGGAAGTATCAGGCCCCAGGAGTCCCCTCCCATTCCTGTACCTTAACCACCCTTCCGTCGCATCAACAGCTAACGAAAAGCCAAGGGGAAGCACTAGCTAAAAGAGGACAAAATGGAATTTGTTGATGGCAAACAACATATTAGCAAGAGCAAAGAAAAGTGAATCATAACTTCAGATCCAACTATCTTCTCTCTCCTTCTCTCTGTCTCTCCACGTGCTTGAGAAAAACCTTTTTGTCTCTTTTACTCTTCACTAGATCTCCACTGGAAGTCAAAATCAATGTCTTTTCAGGCAAGAGTTTCATTTCTTTCACAGAAACCAGATTCTCTCTCTTGGGCAGAGGTACAATTGGGTTTTCACATGGCTGCTGGCACTGCTGGGACCTGAATGCATTTTGCTGATGGGCCATGACTGCGTGGGCAAATACAACAGCCGTTATGGCCAGGATTCTCAAAGGACCTTAACTGCCCACCACGGGGCCAGATTTTCCCAAGTCCGCCTCCATTTAGGCATCCCAAGAAGTGACCGGTTTTTCTATAGAGCCCAGCATGCTGGCTACACATTAGGTGCCCAGGTCCTTTTGAAAATCTTGCCTTATTTTGGTGCCTAATGGGAGCTGAGCTCTTTGGAAAGTCTGGCCCCAATGATGGGTGCCGAGTGCTTGAAATCTGGCCCCATGTGTTCTGTAGTGGAATAAAAGAATCAGAGAATGTGAAGATGGGAAAGACCTACTGGATCCAATCCACTCCAGCTCTTCATCAGTGCAGGACTCTGCCCTACTGCACATTCAGTGTCCCAAAGAATGGCGCACTCTCTCGATGTGTCAGGCGGCTGCTCATGCAGTCCTTCAAGGGGGAGTGTAAACTGTTCCCATTCGGATCCAGAGGAAGGATGGTTTCATGGAGATAGCATTGAACTGGGACTCCAGTATACCAGATTCTTGAGGATGATAGGACCTTACCCATCACAAGTGCGCAAGAGATGAGGCTTCAGCCACTTCCCAGGAAGACTGTTCTGCAGCCGAAGAGACCTCATCACATTACCAGTTTGCAATGGAGTCTACGGGGCAGCAGGAACTATGTGTGTTATTTGTTTGTGCAGCACCTGGCACGACGGGCACTCCTTCCTGTTCGGGGTGCTGAAGTTCTACTGCTGTAGAACTAAGGAACAATAATGATACGAAACCATGTTTTTTTTTCTTGATGTAATCTCCCTAGTTATTCTGGAATAGCTATTCTGGTCAATTTCCCTGTGTATCATAGACTCATAGAAGATGAGAGTTGGAAGGGACCTCAGGAGGTATCTAGTCCAAAGCAGGACCAACCCCAACTAAACCATCCCAGCCAGGGCTTTGTCAAGCCACACTTTAAAAACCTCTAAGGATGGAATTCCACCACCTCCCTAGGTAACCCATTCCAGTGCTTCACCACCCTCCTAGGGAAAAAGCTTTTCCTAATATCCACCTAGACCTCCCCTACTGCAACTTGAGACCATTGCTTCTTGTTCTGTCATCTGCCACCACTGAGAACAGCCTAGCTCCATCCTCCCTGGAAACCCCTTTCAGGTAGTTAAAGGCTGCTATCAAATCCCCCCTCATTCTTCTCTTCTGCAGACTAAAGTTCCCTCAGCCTCTCCTCATAAGTCATGTGATCCAGCCCCCTAATCAGTTTTGTTGCCCTCCGCTGGACTCTTTCCAATTTGTCCAAAACTTTTCTTTAGTGGGAGGCCCAAAACTGGACACAATATTCCAAATGAGGCCTCACCAGTGCCGAATAGAGGGGAATAATCACTTCCCTCGATCTGCTGGCAATGCTCCTACTAATGCAGGCCAATATGCTATCAGCCTTCTTGGCAATAAGGGCACACTGCTGACTCATATCCAGCTTCTTATCCACTATAACCCCCAGGTCCTTTTCTGCAGAACTGCTGCCTATCCTGTTGGTCCCCAGTCTGTAGCTGTGCATGGGATCCTTCCATCCTAAGTGCCTTGTCCTTGTTGAACCGCATCTGATTTCCTTTGGCCCAATCCTCTAATTTCTCTAGGTCACTCTGTATCCTATCTCTGCCCTCCAGCGTGCCTTAAAATGGATTCCTTGTGGACCTGCTCCATGATTTTTCTGGGGACAGAGGTGAGGCTGTGACCGGTTTGTAATTCCCCGGATCCTCCTCCTTCCTTTTTTTGAAGATGGGCACTATATGTGCCTTCTTTCAATCATCTGGGATATCCCCCATTTGCCACAAGTTTTCAAAGATAATGGCCAATGGCTCCGTAATCAGACCAGCCAACTCCCTCAGCACTTTGGGATGCATTGCTGGGTGCTCAGAGTGTAGACAAACCCTAGTTGCTGCCCATGTAGGAGAAAGCACAGCAAATCAATGGCTTTGATGAGAGGAAAGGTGGCCTCAAGGTTAACACAGTGGACTAGGACTCAGGAGATGTAAGATAAATTCCTAGCTCTGCCACAGATTCTTTGTATAACCTTGAGCTAGTCTCTTACCCTCTCTGTGTCTCAGTTCCCCATCTGTACAGTAGGGATAACTACACTTCTTTTGTATGTCTTGGTGGTTTAGATTGAAAGCTCTTTGGGACAGGGGCTGTTTTTTGTGTTCTGTGTTTATACAGCACCTGCGCAATGGGATCCTGACTGTGGTTGTAACGTGAATGGTAATGCTCCAATGTTTTCCTACTTGTATTGGAAGAAATTCATAGATCTTACTGTCCACATTTTAAAAAGTAGCTTTCCCTTGCCAGCCTCACAACAAAAGCTGACATTAGCTCAGCTTTTTGACTGACCCAGCTGTCCCCTCTCATCTGATTATACTTGGGAAGCTCAGGTCAGATCTTATCTGGATGCCAGGCCCAGCGCTTTGTGTTTGTCCCTAGACAGCACAAAGCTGTGGCTGGATGGGGATGAAAAGGTGGGTTTTTTTAACTTGTCACACATTTTGCTGATAACCCTGTGCTCACCTCCCCAGCTGCCAGCCCAAATCCAGCATCTCCTGTGAAGTGAGACTCTGGAGGGAGAGGCAAAGGAGACGACCTGGTGTGTAGGACCACTTGTTAAAGGGCTTAGAGCTGAGGACACAGGTCGGAGGGGATTTGTTCTGAACAGCCTTCGGGTGGAGGAAGGGGGTAGGTGCTGGTCCGCGGAATTCAGTTTAACCCATTGTGGCGGAAAGGACATTGCTAAGGTATTGCTTTTAATTGTTCAAAATCTGCTGTCGCCTGCGGATTAGTTTCGCCTCTGGAAGCATGGGAGTGAAATACAATTCCTTACTGAAATGATCTTCTCTGCCATTGAGGATGCATTTGTGCATGGGTTAGTTGTGGTAGGAGCACAGAGGTAGGCAGACTGTTATTGGAGGGTGGTTTTCAGACAAAGCTGCACACAGTGATTTGTTATGATCCGCATTAGGGTTTCATGCTGCTGCCCATCACCACAGTATCTGAGCACCTTCCGCACCGAGGGGGGCATCGTGAAGAGTTGTTCAGGAGCACACAGTGTAGGCTAACTCGTGACCAAAGCTGCACGTACTCCCTTGTTATTGCCGTGCTGCTCAGCACTGCCTGGCTGTGCCTGCTCTTTTGTTGTTGCAAAGTGGCTTCTGAATAAAGCCACTCACACTGGTTTGTTATTGTAGGGTTGCTCATGAGCTCTGGGCTCTGCATGCCGTTTAGTTGTTGTAGCTGTGGTACTTTCACTCCAGCAATTCCTGTCTCTCCCCGGGGACCATCCGCAGTGTGATTGCCTTTCCAGGCTGCGCCCTCTCATTGATCTGCAGGCACTGGAAGGAAAGGGAATGCATCTGTCATCTAACTGTTGGCCAGACATCAGAGCAGGCTTAATCTGTTAGCAGAGTCTGGAGACTGGAAAAATGAGAGAGGCAAATCAGCAGGGCAACCGAAGCAAGCAGCAGTGGGGCTGACTGGGTGTGTATGGTTCTTTACTGACACTGGCTAGATCATCTAAAGTGCATTACATTTTCAGTGCTGTCCTACTAGTCGCTTTCAGAGATAAAGTTGTCTCCTGTAGCATGTAAGGTGTATGGCCTCATGATGCTCCCGGGAGCCTGCTGTGACCTCAGATTCCCACTCCACACGTTAATACGCTGAGACCTGTCTGGGTTTGGCTAGGCAGGGACTCTAGCGTCTTGGAAAGCAGGTGCCCTTCTTCTTCGGGTTGTCCTCTTGACAGTTGTTCCTCCAGCACCAGGTGGGTGAGGTAATAACTGTTATTGGACCAACTTCTGTTGGTGAGAGAGACAAGCTTTCAAGCTTACATGGAGCTTTTCGGCAGATCTTCTTCCTCCAGCAGGCAGAAGCAGGCCAGGATGGAGAATGGAGGTAGACAGAAATTCCCAGGCCTTCTTGACTTGCAAATGAAGGCAGAAGGGTTCAGTCAGGCTTTCAGTAGCACTTCATCTGGTTGTGTTCACATGCACTGGTCCCCATGGCCTGGGAGAATGCCCGTCCTTTAAATCAAAGCGCTGAAGGCTCTTCTGTGTGCATGTGTGAATGGCACCTGGGCTGCCACCCAGCCTTGTGTGAAAGGTGCTGCCCAGGTCCATGGGTGTGGAGCACGGAGGTTTTATCCATCAACGGAAGTGCTTCATGAGATACCAATGTTGTGATGGTGCCAGGGAACCTCAGCCATAAAGTCTTGTTCCAAATGCTTCAGAGCTAACGCATGCACTTGATACAAGGGATCAGGAAACCGGCCCTTCTCCATCAAGAGCTCCAGGCAACTCGTTCTAGAGAGACGCTGGAATCCATCTTTGCCATGCTTCAGGGTGAGGTGAGAATGTTCTTTTTTCCCTTTCAGCCTCGTGGTTGTGGTAGGCTGTTTTGTATAAGGGACATTCTGGGATGGGCTGTTGCGTTTTCGTTTCACCTTTTGTTTGAAGATATGTGCAACACTCATTAGGACGGGGGTTGAAGTAGGACATAGGTTAAAGCTAGAGGCCATATTTAAATGTAGATGCCCATATCTGAGAACTCTGGTGCCTGTGGAACTCCAGGGGGCCCCAGACACCTGAACTCTTGCAGTCAGGATCGTAGGAAGTTGAAAGACTTTAAGGGCCTCAATTTTAGGGCTCAGCTGAGGCAGGATAGCCTCACAGTCTAGCACCATGCAGGGGCACTGATCAGTACTAGGAAAGAAGGTAGCAAGTTAGACTCCTATGCAAAGTCTAGCCAGGCCAGACCCTGTTTAGCTTCACAGCGCATGGTGTGCAGACGGACCCCATGGACAGCTCTTTTCTTGCACCTACTAGCCTGTGGTTTTCTACCTCTATAGATATCTTTGCTGTCACCTTCTCCATGCAAAACACCCAAGTGCTCTGTAAAGGGGGAGATTCTGACCTGGTTTGTGCATTGAAGGAATAATAATGTCAGACCATCAGCCTGTAGTTATAGACTCTCCCTTATGGTGGTCCGCATGAGCTGGAGAAGCTGGTAGCATGGCTATGGGCAGATGTAGTTCTGGTTAGTGCTATGCAGGTCCCGGGTCCTGACTATCTCCTGCACGAGTGGGGATGCGTTTCACGTCGGCTGAAGGCTAAATTTAGAACACGAAACTTGTGTCACTTGTGATGCGACCCAAGGCTGAGCCCATGACATGTTGGCCATGAAGCTGTTGTGTGTCCCAGAGTTTTTATTCCACCTTTGTTGTGGAATAAGCCTTAGCGCTGCCTCTCAGCGACCGCCTGGAGAGGGCTTAGTGCATGCCTAAATCCTCTGGGGCCGCCAGGTCTGTGCTCAGCTGGGGTCTGAAAGCTTTTGCATGATCACTTGTGTGTGGCGGAGTTAAGTCAGGGACCCCCACGGGTAAAGAACTGCAGCTCTCCATGTCTCATCACATCAGCTGGGTGAGTTAACAAATGGTGGAGGGAGGGAATGCAATCTCGCTCTTCTCTTTCCCTAGCATTATTCCAGGATCCCAATTCCTCTGGACTCTTGTAAATGGTAAAATTCTGGGTCTGACTAGGGGCATAGCAGGGGAAAGGACAAACAAGGGAGGCATGAAGAGAAGTTAAGGAAGGAAGCTTGGTCAAGGCACACGCACACCATAGCGGGAGATAGCAATGGGGAAAGCTGAGATGAGGAAGGTCATTGGCAACTCACTGAGGAGCTGGCAGTAGAATGGGATGGATCAACCACTGGGGGGCCTAATTTCCACAGCGACACCAGCCTGTTCTCAGCTGCCCCCGCCAGCCATGTGTGAGCTGCTGGGGTGGGAGAATTGTAGATACATTTCCATTGTAGATGTAGCTCTTCTGCCAGCTGGAGTCAACAGCAGCCAGGGCCAGCTTCAACACCTGGGGGTTCCTTTCCAACAGTACAACAGAGCCGGCTCGGGCCCTCACCCAGTCACCTGGGACAATCACATGCCGCCACCCCCTGGGCGCCTTCCTCACACCCCACTCACAGTTGTCCTTGCTCAGTGATGAGCTAAAGTTCGGGAGTGCATCTGAGTGAGTACACCTCCCACTGTGCTGGGGAGGCGGGGGAGAAGGCACCTTGCTTACCCTGCGGCCGGCACTGCTGCACCACCAGTCACCGTGCTGACCTCAGCGCCTGCCTCTCTGCTGGCTGCTTGTGCTCCACCAGCCGCCCTGCCACCACCTGCTTTTACCATGACCTCTGCTGGTCTGTCTCTGGAGGTCCCACCCAGCTCTCAGTGAGTGTCGGTTCATGGTGGAGAAACCTCGCTGCAGAAGGTCAGCTCTAGTGAGCACTTAAAACAGAAGACTCCTAATGGAATCTTAATTAGCTCTATCTTTGAGCAGAGGAAGGTTAAGCACTGCCTAGGGCTCTTAGCGGAGCCCACACTTTTGGACAGGAATACCTGTCTCCCTCCTCCATCAACCTTCAACAAGCCCCTTGCAAGGCCAGTTCTGGTCAGCTGAGGATGATCCCTCCAGTAGGCCAGGCTAAGCACAGCTCTGCTGCCCTTTGCTCATACAATAAGGGGACCAGGTTTCGTTAGCCCTGCAATTAACACTGCAGCGCTTTGTGACCCAACACCAGCCAAAGGGAGCATTTGGGCAAAGCAGTCCCATCACGCCGAGCACTGAGGCAGGGCAGATGCGCTCATGCAAATACAGTCTGGTCCTGAAGTCTTTGCCCCCCCCCTCCCCCGCTAGCTCAGCAGGGGAGAGCTCATTCAGACCCTGCTTACATGTATTAGAGAAATAAGACTGGACTCTGTGTGCGTGCATGTGTTTATGTGCGCGCGTGTGTGTTTGAGTATTTGGGCAGTTTGAGACCCCAGCATCACACATCATCCTGCCTTCTTTTGTGAGACAAGGCTCACAGTGTGGTACCTTTTGCTAACCTCAGTGAATAGTGCAAGTAGCTGGGAGAGACGATACTCCTGGGGTACTGTCATGTCTTTACTGTCACGGTGAGCCTATTCGACGTGCCCCATATTGGAACCAGATTCCAGGTGCCTTAATTCACTGTGGTGTTATAACCAGTTCCAGGCTGCCTGGAGCCTGATCGACATTATAGCGCCAACCAGTTTAAATGAACCAGTTTTAAAGCAGGTTAGGATATCGGGCAGGGGATTCCCCATGTGTAGACATGTCTTTCTGTCTGTCTGTCTATCCTGAGGGCAACTGAGCCCTTCCTGGGATGCTTTTATGGTGCAGTCACACGGCTCGGAATCCTCACTGGCCAATCATGTTCTTGCGTCTGTCCCGCCCATCGTGGCTGTAACCATGGTGCCGCCGTTAGGACCTAGAACACTTGTTACCTAGGCCCAGCAGCACCTTGGTACAGCAAACAGTGTGTGCTCAAGGGCACTAGAGTACAGGCCCATTGCCATGGGGATGTGCAGAGGGCATTGGCTGCCCAGCTCATTCCCTCCCCAGCCAGACGCTCAGCGCTGAGCAGTGTGGTTGGGTTTTTGTTTAGACCCTGCACTTCCAGCCTCCCACCAGCAGGGGGAGCAGAGCACCTGCCTTCTCCTGGGCTGCCCCCTGCAGGCTGCTTGCCTCTCACCCCCCTCTGGCCAGCTCCCTGCAGAGAGGGAGCAGAGGAACCTAGAGCGCCACCCCCTGTCAAAGCCAAGCATGAGAAAAGCTTCCAAGGTAGAGAACTGCCAGCCTTCAGGCGTGAAAAGGGGCAGTCCAGGCTGAAGTGATCACGGGATTTTTCTAATGCTGCGTGGGGGAGAGGAGGCTAGCTACCGTCTGAGCTTTGTGCCTTCAGCAGGAGGCCACATGCCCCCCAACTGTGTGTGCTTCAACCTTCAGTGCCCTCCAGAGATGCAGGCCCACCCCAGCTGCTCGCAGGGGACCCCGATTAACTTCCCCTGGTGCCGGGGGTGGGAGTGCTGCCATTGCATGCCTGCAGTGCCCCACCCCACCCACTCTCCTGCCATTTTATTCACCCGCCACCCCATACGTTCCCTCGCTTCGCCTCACCGTCTCCCAGCCATCCTTGCTCTCTTCCCCTCCCCCACCCCTTCAGTCTCCTTCCTGCACCCCAAACTTCCCACACCCTCTTATTATACCTTCCGAACCCCCCATTCCTCCGTCCACACCTCAGCCTTCCTCGCACCCCCGCTAATTAACCCCCTTGTCGGCAATTTCAGCAGAGAATCTAAGAACTGACCGGGCCATGCAAACTTTGACTCCTGCTGCCCTGACAGACTGCCCTCCTGTCCTGGGTTGTGAGCTCCTCTTCCTCTGCTTGTATAGCTCCTGCTAGTGTCTGTGGGAGCGACGGGAACAGGGATAGGAGAAGAGACATCTCTGAATTGACTCTTGCTCTGGGACTGAACCTGTTGGCACGAGAACTAGACCTGTTGGCACCCCTGGGGGAAGAGACCTCTCTCCAAGTAGCCTGAGAAATATGCAGGCTCATCTCGTTTGCTGAGGGCATGCGCCTGAGCCTTTAGAACAGAGCTGGAGATGGTGGACGGTGGGAGGTGAATTTGCATTGGGGAAGAACAAAATACAAACCCATGGTGAAGTTCCTTCTGTTTGCACCTGACAGGTACTGGAGGCACCCTCTGGAGTGGATGAGGCCGTGCGAACTTCAGAGACTAATCACTGGCACCTGGCACATTGTGGGAAGGAATCTATCTCTGTCACTCTGCATGGCGCCACCAACCTGCCAGCCACCCGCAAGGGCAACGTGCCGTGGCCCTATGTTATTGTGTGAGTACCTGGGAATTGTTTGCTGCTTCTAGGCTCTGGTTATAGGATCTGCTCATGCAGCGATGGCACGGGCAAGGAGTTGAGACCATGGTGCTGGCCACAAGGCTGGTCTCTGCTGATTTATTGATTTATTGCCACAGAATAGGCTGGCGCTTGCAAGGTGTCCCCAGGAAGATACATCTCCGAGCTGAGGGCATAGCATGAGAAATCACGGAGACCTGAGAATCTTGTGGGAGAGGAGTGTAAAGTATGGAGAGCATTTCCCTGTGTTGTCAGGGGGAAAAGATGCATACAGCTCTCAGGCTGGAATATCTATTTCTAATTTCCTTTTGCTCAAAACCTGGCTGTCACCCCAGTGATTAATGCTATGGAAGTGCAGGGAGGAGAATAGTTACAGCAGCAACATATCAGAGGGGGTGTAAAACAAACTAACCCCTGCAGGCTGGGAAGTAGCAAATGATCAGAGACAGAGGCATTTTGAAGGTTGCCTTCTTTATTTCAGAGCCACGTGTGTATGTAGGACTGGTGTCCATTGGGTGGCTCAGGGGCTGCTTCGCTGATGCGCACTCAAGGATTCTCAGCTGTTCAGGGCTGCCATGATACCCATGGGCAGTCCCAGATCTTTACATCCAAAGAGGTCAGTCCCCACAGAATCACTGTGAGAAGAAACTCAGAGTTCTCAAAGCTTAGACTGAGTTCACCTGCGTCTTTGAGTCAAAAGCAACACCTTCCCTCCCGTTGCTTGTTGGAATCTGCAGCTGGAATCCATGCAGACTCTTCCTCTTCCTCTGCTGAAATCACTGTTGGCCAGACAGCTACTGATTAACAGCAGTGAAGTACATAGATGTAAAACAAAACAACCCGCTGCAGAACGCTCAGAGTTAGGGAGAGCAGCCGGCTCTGCTCCCCGAGCTCAGCTTCTCCCCACTCACACCGACACAGAGCATGTAAAGCAGCCGCCCTGACTCCTGTCCTCCTGGAATCTGATGGTAGCAACAGGGGGAAGCTGCTGGGGCACAGCCAGGACTATCACACTCACTGCCCAAACTTCTGGCTGTGGACAGAGAGCTAAATCTGCCTAGCCACAAGGACCCCAACACAACTCACTCCTACCCAGCCCCCTGCCCCCCATAGATCTCTTAAAGAGATATCCCCCTATGAGGCCAATGGGCTACAGGGGCATTCCACCACATTGAAGCAGTGGGCCTGTTCTGATG
This sequence comes from Emydura macquarii macquarii, assembly GCF_026122565.2. NCBI lineage: Eukaryota > Metazoa > Chordata > Testudines > Chelidae > Emydura > Emydura macquarii. The sequence continues at coordinate 1,274,238 of NW_027130936.1, forward strand.
AAAATGGACAGACACCTCAGGCTGGCCCGCATTGAAAAAGTCTGCTGGCATAGCTATGTCAGTCGGGATGTGAACCCCTCCACATGCCCCCACCCACGGCCTAGCTGTGCTGGCCAAACCCCCAGTACAGGCGCAGTTCTGCTGACAGAAGAGGGCTTTTGTCCGCACTGCTAACATCGTTCAGGGAGGTGATATTCCTGTGCTGGCAGAACTCTGTTGGTGTACGCTGCTTCTGCACTAGCCTCTGGCGTGCAGACATGGCCTTCCTTTCCCACTGGCTTGGAGGGAGATGTTTGTTTGCAAACTGGTCTCATGTTAGAGAGAGATGGCCTGCGAGATCTCTGGATTGGACAAGGGTTTGTTATGGGGTCAGCTGACAGGTGAGGAATGGGTCAGGGTGGCTGCTCTACCCTTTACAGCCCTTTGAATGATTTTTTGCTACATGAAATGCATAGACTGATGTCAGAGTCCAGAGACTGGTGCTTCTTGGGTTTATTTATATATTTCATAATAAATAAATAAAACAATATGCCTTGCTGCACAGGATTGAGTTCCTTGTGCATAATACATGCATCAGGGGACTTAGTTAAGCAGCAATGCTTTGGTATGAGAGGGGGAAACAGTCACTGTTTGTGTAGGATCTATGCAAATAATGCTTCGTGCTCCAATACTGTTTTAGCAGTAGATTTTTACTGAGCAGCCCCATTACCAGACCAGAGTGGGCAGACATTTGGCTCACTAATGAGGCTGTAAACAAGCAAAGCCATGTTAATTTCAGTCCCTTTAGAAAGAGAAGTGGAGGAATCATAACCTGAGAAAAAATGAAATCAGCTGAAGGAGCCTGATTCTCTCTTTGGTTGCAACAGCTTTACATTAGTGTAACCTCTTCTTTGAAACTGATTTTCTGTAAGTCCAGAACCAACACAAAACCAGTTAAACCAATGGGCAGTTTTTATTGGACAAATATATTTATTTATCCATCCCACCAAACAAGCAATATGGATTGTTGACAGAGATGAGAGGGAGCCAGGCCCGGGCTAGCGGGGGGGCGGCACATCAGGTTTGAAGGGGCCTTGGCGAGGTGAAGGGGAGGACTGATATAGCAGTGAGGCGGAGGGGTAGGATGGAGGTGCAGTGACAGGGCTGTGTGAGGGGGGGATAGCTGGGAGTGCTGCGGGACAAGATGGCTGGGCATGGACAGACGTGTGTATGTGAATCTTGCGCTGCAGGTACCATGCCCAAGCTGTAAATCCTTCGTTTTACTAAAGAAAATTAATAAAACAAAGAGAAACGTGCTTCCGGGAGCTAGGCACATGAAAAGTAAATCTCTAGCTTCTCAGCTCTTTCGGGGTGTTCTGCACAGACTCTGTCGCTTTAGCATTAGTGGCCTTTCCGCAGCCAGTTGTGTGGGAGTCAGGAGGAGTTGCTCCCAGGACCGAGGAGTAATTTGGGGCTCCTCACAGCACTAAGCACTTTGAGAGTGTAGAAACGCAGATTCCAGCTCCATCACCCTCGAACATGTACATGCAGCTGTGCATGCAGCCTCACTCCACACACAGCTTCTTGTGCTCACATCCCCCCACTCACACACTCTGTCGCTCACACACACACGCATTCTCAGGCTCCCATGCATGTGTGTACATGCTTAGGCAAAGACGTGCATGCAGGAGCATACAGGTGCATGCACCCCACTCACACGAATGCATGTGTGTGTGAGACATCCCCCGTGACAGAGGATACACAGGCCAGAGGTGTAGTAAGCAGGCTGCAGGGTACACACAGACCCAAGATCAAGTGAGCGCTGTGGTGCTCACAGCCCCTTTCAGCACATGCCCCCCCAGAACTCCCCTATTTCCTTGATTTTCTCCTTTCCCCAGCCCTCCTACCTCTCCTCCAGCAGAGATTCCTTTGTTTTCCAATTAAACCTAAATACTCTCCCTGTCTGACTTGTCCTTGGGCTGGGGTAGTTTTTTGAGAGTGTTGAGGACAACTTCCTGGTGTCGTGCTCCTCTTGACTTGCTGCTGCTCACAGACAGGGAAGAATTGGCAGGAAAAGTAGAAGTGGGTGGTAACGTGGGCAGCTGTGACCATGGGATGGTCGAGTTCAGGATCCTGACAAAATGAAGAAAGGAGAACAGCAGAATATGGACCCCGGATTTCAGAAATGCAGACTGACTCCTGCAGGGAACTGATGGGCAGGATCCCCTGGGAAGCTAATATGAGGGGGAAAGGAGTCCAGGAGAGTTGGCTGTATTTTAAAGAAACATTACTGAAGGTCCAGAAACCAACCATCCTGATGTGCAGAAAGAATAGCAAATATGGCAGGTGACTAGCTTGGCTTAACACAGAAATCTTCAGTGAGCTTAAACACGAAAAGGAAGTTGACAAGAAGTGGAAGCTTGGGCAGATGACTAGGGAGGAGGATAAAAATACTGCTCCAGCATGCTGGGGTGAAATCAGGAAGCTAGCAAGGGACGTGAAGGGTAACAAGAAGGGTTTCTACAGGTACGTTAGCAACAAGAAGAAGGTCAGGGAAAGTGTGAACCCCTTACTGAACGGGGGAGCAACCCAGTGACAGAGGATGTGGAAAACGCTGGAGTACTCAATGCTTTTTTTTTGCCTCTGTCTTCACAGACAAGCTCAGCTCCCAGATACTGCCCTGGGCAGCACAGAATGGGGAGGAGGTGAGCAGTCCTCAGTGCTGAAAGAACAGGTTCAGGACTATTTAGAAAGGCTGGACATACACAAGTCCGTGGGGCTGGATGCAATGCATCCGAGGGTGCTGAGGGAGTTGGCTGATGTAATTGCAGAGCCATTGGCCGTTATCTTTGAAAACCTGTGACAATTGGGTGAGGTACCTGATGATTGGAAGATGGTAAATCTAGTGCCCATTTTCAAAAAAGGGGAGGAGGAGGATCTGGGGAACTACAGACTGGTCAGCCTCACCTCAGTCCCTGGAAAAATCATGGAACAGGTCCTCAAGGAATCCATTTTGAAGCACCTGGAGGAGACGAAGGTGATCAGGAACAGTCAGCATGGATTGACCAAGGAAAAGTCATGCCTGACCAACCTGATTGCCTTCTATGATGAGATTACTGGCTCTATGGATGTGGGGAGAGTGGCAGACATGACATATCTTGACTTTAGCAAAGCTTTTGGTACGGTCTTCCACAGAATTCTTGCCAGCAAGTCGTCATTTTGTATGGTGGGTATGGGTTGGATGAATGGACTGTAAGATGCATAGAAAGCTGGCTAGCTCAACGGGTAGTGATCAATGGGTCGAAGTCTAGCTGGCAGTTGGTAACAAGTGGAGTGCCCCGGGGGTAGGTGCTGGGGCTAGTTTTGTTGAACACCTTCATTAACGATCTGGAGGATGGGGTGGATTGCACCCTTAGCAAATTTGCAGATGACACTAAACTGGGAGGAGTGGTAGATACGCAGGAGGGCAAGGATAGGGTACAGAGTGACCTAGACAAATGGGAGGATTGGGCCAAAAGAAATCTGATTTGGTTCAACAAGGACAAGTGCAGAGTCCTGCACTTAGGACAGAAGAATCCCCTGCACAGCTACAGACTGGGACTGACTGGCTAGGCAGCAGCTCTGCAGAAAAGGACCTGGGGGTTACAGTGGACAAGAAGCTGGATATGAATCAGCAGTGTGCCCCTGGTCCTGAGAAGGCTAATGGCATATTGGGCTGCATTAGTAGGAGCATTGCCAGCAGATCGAGGCACTGGTGAGATCACATTTGGAGTATTGTGTCCAGTTTTGTGCCCTCCTCTACAGAAAGGATGTGGATAATTTGGAGAGAGTCCAGTGGAGGGCAATGAAAATGATTAGGGGACTGGAGCACAAGACTTATGAGGAGAGGCTGAGGGAACTTGGCTTGTTTAGTTGGCAGAAGAGAAGAGTGAGGGGGGATTTGATAGCAGCCTTTAACTACCTGAAAGGGAGTTCCAGGGATGATGGAGCTAGGCTGTTCTCAGTGATGGCAGATGACAGAACAAGGAGCAAAGGTTGCAAGTTGCAGGGGGGGTGGTCTAGGTTGGACATTAGGAAAAACATTTTCCCTGGCAGGGTGGTGAGGTACTGGAATGGGTTACCTAGGGAGGTGGTGGAATCTCCATCCCTAGAGGTTTTTAAGGTGCAGCTTGACAAAGCCCTGGCTGGGATGGTTTAGTTGGGGTTGGTCCTGCCTTGAGCAGGGGGTGGGACTAGATACCTCTTCAGGTCCCTTCCAGCCCTCATTTTCTATGATTCTATGGGGAAGCGAGGCCAATGAAGGACACAGATTTCCTTCACCTTTCCACTCCATTTTCACATTCCTTAGGTACGGCGGCTCCTTTCAGCCCTTCCCTTCCATCCAAAGAGTCACTCTCTTTGCCATTAAGATCTGTCTCTGCCGCGGTGTGCCCCCATACCACACCAGCTGGAGAGCCCCTCCTCAGTGCCTCCAGCTGGGCGGTGGGGGAGAGACACCTGAGATGGGGCAGAGCAGGGGCCCGGTGGAGACATGGAGTGGTGGCTGGGTGAAGCGGGGTTCTGGGTTTCATGGGGGTGGGGAGGGGTAGATTGAGGGTTAAGTGTAGTACTGAAGCGGAGAACAACGTGATGAAGAGGTGGGGATGTTCCAAGGGGCTGGCCCGTGGCAGTGGCACAAGGCAGTGGGTATGGTGGGTGATCAGCGTTTTAGATGGACTGAAGTTGTTAGCCTGGGAAGCCAGAGAACAGGCGGTTGGGAACTCCTGCTCCTTCTGCCCCCCTGAGTTGGAACTGCCGCTTTTCAGCTTCCCTTCGCTCCCAGTGGCCAGCTAGGGATGGTGACAGGCTGCTGCGGTCAAGGGGCTGGTGTCAGACCTACAGTTCAGGGAACTGAACTAGGAGACAGCAGGACGGTCTGTGTCCTTTGGCCAGGACAAGCAGATGGAGAATCCAGCACCGTCTCTGCCAGTGTTTGCGTTCCCCACAGGCAGGTGGTAGGGTGAGTTTGGGACTGGTCTGCTGATAGACAGGAGCCCCAGGATTCCAGTGGCAGGAGTAGCTGTGTCTGGCCGATGGGTCCCCACTGGTGCATTTTACCCATGCCATTTAAAGACCTCGGACCCTGACTCTCAGTCCCCTCCAAAGTGAAGGCTGTGAGGGGATCTGATTGCATCAGGGGTGGGGAGGGTATTAAACACCAGGGAGCTACTGGACAGCTGTTGAAGCTAAAGGACAATGTTGGCACAAGATAAACTGGCCATGAGTAAATTCACGGCAGAAATTAGAAGCAGGTTTCTACTAATCAGAGGAGGAAGGTTCTAGAACAGCCTCCCAACAGGCCCAGCGGGGAGCAAACACCCTCGTTTATTACTGGGGTGATCTATACAGCAGAAGAGAACAGCCTTGATGGCCCAGGCGGTCCCCTCCTGGCCTGTGTTCTAACAACTAGCCTACCCCCGTTGCACTAGCATGTATCCCGCACTGACATCTGCACCTGCAGTGTTCAGCTGTGCACTCAGCACTAGTAATGGTTCCGCACCCCGGAAGCTGACATATAGGCACAGAAAAAGGGATGACCTGCTCCATTTATCTCCAGGGGGGATTTAATTCTGGGGCCTGCAGCTGTGCTGAGAAGCTAAGTGCACCCTGGTGCGAAACGACTGCTGGAGTGAAGCATCCCTTCAGTGGGTGAGGACTAATCAGTACCGAGTTTAATCAGCCAGCAGGGACTCAGCAGCAGAGCAGCTCAGGGCTCTCCTCTGGAAACTAAGCATGCTTCCTCCAGTGCAAGGAGCAAAGACCAGAGGGCTGAGGCCAGGTCTCCTACATGGCAGCTCATGCATCCCCCTCAGATCATGTCTGTGATTCTAACACTGCTCTTTGAAGCGTGCTGGAAAACATTCCAAGAAGAATCACAGGAAATATTTGCTAAAGCACAGCCCTTCTCAGGAACAGATTCGCCTGGAGGCAGAAGTGACATTTAAAGCAGCGAGAGCAGCAACCCATGGCTGCATAGCTGGCTGGTTAAGATTCAAACCAACATCAGAGCCTCATTTCTCCCCACGCACTAACTCCAGCCTGCAGAATCAGGGAGGGGGAACCTTGCACTACTCCTGATGCATTCTGGGCCTGGCGCAAGGCCCTTTAAAATCAAGGAGAATCTTGCCAATAATATCAGCAGACTTTGGATCAGGCCCTTAGAGATGAACATGGCATGGGTGAGAGAAACCGAACTGGTCCCAGTGACATGGTTTGGCAAACCTGGGCCAAGTCTGCCTTGTGACAGGATGACTTTGATGTTATGGTTTTGCCACTGGAGTGCCTTTGATCCATGATGCCAGTCCTGGAGCCCTTTCCTAGTGCCTGGGGGAGGAGGAGCCATCCCTGGAGAACATCAGCTCCTGGATGGCACATGTGGAACAGCTGCCTAGGGTAGCCACAGGCCAAGAGAAATGCCAGAGCCCGTTCTCCAGAGTGGGCAGCAAGAGCCAATTAATCACGTGGGGCCACTGCTAGCCTGGGAGAGCCCATCTCAAAGCCGGAGGGGCTGCAGAAATGAAACCGAGGAAACAGGCAGCCCCAACTCATAGCGGGGGGGGGGGGCTTTCTGCCTGGGGAGGAAGCCTGGAGAAGCCCATCCTCAGGATAGGGCTCAAGGGACAGTCACTTTGTGGGGCAGCAGCTGGCCTAGGAAAGCCTGTTCATCCCACAGCATCAGTGGCCTGAGAGGTTGAACTGCCTGGCCAGGGTAATGGCTGGCACTGACAGCTCCTTCAGGGGGTGTGAAATGAGCGAGGGCTTTCAGTCCACATCAATATCTCATCACACTGATTGGAGCTCATGGGAGCAGAGCTCCGCTCCAGCCCCTAGAGCTTGTCCAGGGGGGCTGGAGCTAGGGGGACTGGGGGTGTGGCAGCAGCCTTGGATTGAAGTGCTGCCATCACAGCCAGGGTTGACAGGTTGGTCCAGTGGCTCTCAGCAGCTGCGCTACGCACATTGTTCCAGCCCCTAGAGCTTGTCCCTGCACTGTGGGGTTGGAGCAGGTTGGCAGCATTCTTCTTTGGCAGGCACTGGCCTAGGGGATGGGGTCACAGTAAACATGATTTTAGGAAGACTTTTGACACGGTCCGAAATGACATTCTCATTAGCAAATTAGGGACATGTGGCCTAAAAGAAATTACTATAAGGCTGGTGCAAAACTGGTCAAGAGCCTATCCTCCAAGAGTAGTTATCCATGGTTTGCTGTCAAACTGGGAGAGTGTCTCTGGGCTCCCGCAGGGGTCATCCTGGAGCTGGTACCATTCCCTGTGTTCAGTAATGACTGGGTAATGGAGGGGAGGACGCTTATGAAATCTGCAGCTGACACCGAGCTGGGAGGGTTCCAAGCACTCGTGGGGGCAGGATTAGAATTCAAAGCAACTCTGACAAATTAGAGAATTGGCCTGAAATCGACAAGATGAAATTCAGTAAAGACAGGTTCAAAGTGCTTCACTTTCTAACTACAAGGGTAGTTAAGTTCTGCAGTGCGCTTCCAATGGAGGTTGCGGACTCTGTGTCTGAGGTTTTGCACACCGGTTGGATACACAGCTGTCAGAGATGGTCTAGATGAGGTCCTGCCTCAGTGCAGGCCACCAGGGCTGGACTAGATGACATGTCAGGGTCCCTTCCACCCTACCATTCTATGAGTCTATGAAATTTGCCCTCCCATTGCCCACGCTGTGCCAGCCCTGCAGATATAGTGCCCTCAGCCTCCAGGGATGCCAGCCCCGCAGATATAGTGCCCTCAGCCTCCAGGGATGCCAGCCCCGCAGTCTTTCACCAGGGCTGTTCTGGCTGTGCTGTGCATCTGTCTGCTTGCATCTGCACAGGGCCACAGGCCGATCAGTTACACGGAGGAAATCCAGTGCTGTTCTGATGAAGACAGTGGAGTTAGTCTGGATTATTCCAGTGGAATCAAGATCGCAATCTAGGTCTCTCACTGGCTGAGGAGTCACCCCCAGCCCACCCCACCCCACCCACTGTTTTAATCAGCAGACACTTGAACAGAGTGGCAGGAGCTCTCTTGCCACCCCTACCCCTCTGGTGCCTGAGTAACTCCACTGCTGGAGCTGTTTCTATTTCCATAAACTAATTATAGCCAGATAATCCCAGGAGATTTAAACATCAATAACCTAAATGGTAACATGAGGGTGGCTTCTGATGGTTGCATCTCTCTTTACATTTCCACACTTCTCCATTGCTATATTGCCATGGTAACGGGGGCGGGGGCAGGAGCAGGAGGGTGGGGGGAAGACAAAGGAGAAACTCCATGGATATCGGTGCGAGGGTCTGTAAATTACCGATGCAGGACACATCAGGTGCCTTTTAGTAACCATAGTGAGGAAGCCAAGGCAGAAGGAAATTGGTTATTGTTCATGAGAATACTTCATCTGAAGGAGAACAAAAATGAAATCCAAAGGTGCTTTGTGTTATGTGCAATGTGACCTCTCCAAGGAGTGAGGGCCAGTCGGGAATCAGCCTTGGAGGAACTGTGATTTCCCAGCCGTGCACTCCGGACACCACACTGGCATCTGTCAAAGGGAAGCAAGCCAAAATGCAACCAGCCGCTTCATCTCCACAGGTGAGGCGGCTGGCCAGCAGGTGCCAGTGAGATATTAATGACTGGTGAGGATGAGCAATGGGGAGCCGATGGGAGCGGACGTAATGCCTGGTACTGGTGAAAGGTGCAGGGAAAGTTCTGCGAGATTGCACCCTTCGACACGTAAGCTACTGGCACTGGGTGGAAGGTGCGTTTGATCTAGGCCAGAACTGAACAGTTAGAAATGCAGCGGGGCTTGTAATACTTTGTTACTGCGTGATCTAAAGGGGCTCAAGAAAGTGCAGTCACTTTGGCTGGACTCTGTAGATATCTCTGTGGTCAAAATCATGAATGATGTTTGCTGGATGAGTTGAACATCTGGTAGCATCTGTGATGCAGTCAGCCATCCCTCCCTGCAGCTGGCACTCAGCACAGGGTGTGAATAGCCGCGGATGTGCTGGGTCAGAAAGGACTGACCTTTGGCTCTGTTTGCAGGCCAAGGCTGCCCAGTGCTTGCTGAGATCGCGCTTGGTTCCAAGCAATGCATGGAGGAGTGAGCCAGGGACTGGAGCAGTGAGCTAGCCATCATGTGCTTGTGGGGAACGTTTGCACAGCCCCTCATCATGTTTGCTTCTAGCCCAGGCTAATAGTCTCTGGATTTCCCAGGCGCCACGTGCCGTCTCCGGCCCTTCTGTGTGGACAGCTCCTGCTATCAGCGGCAGCTCTGCCTTCAGATCAGATAGAGCGTGTGGCCCTAAGTGTCTCCTCCAGGAGCACTTGATGCTTCTGCATCTGGGAGGGATCAGTGTGCTTGGAGCCCCAAAAAGGCCAGGCATCAAACCTCGGGGTAAATCACTTGCGTGTTTCCATAGGGCCTGTTGGTGAGAAGGGTGCACAACATATGGGTTTCCTTGAGAGCACAGGGGCCACTGGAGGACGAAGGCACCAGCCTCAGTCCACCCTGTGGTGTACACAGTGGCTGTGGGCTGGGCTAATGCGTTCAAAGGAGCCTCTCGTGCTCAGTTGCTACGTTTGCTTTCACTGACGATGTGCAAACCCTGATCAGGGAAGCCAAGCTGCTCTGCCCCAGCCTGCTCCCCATTAAAGTTTGTCCCCTTTCATTGTAGCTCCACTAAATTGTGTTTGTTCTGGACACAAACTGGAGCAGCAGCATTTGGTGGGTCATAAAGCCCCCCTAAAAGGAGCCATTTAGAGACTGACCAGGTGTAGTCAAGCTGTCTTTAGAGGTGAGATGAGTTTTATGGCTGCGTGATTGGGGCGGGGGTGGCAAATATTGGGATGACTTTTTAGGTAACATGTGGGTCCTGAGAGCCAGGCTGAGAGCATGGGTTAGATTGGCCCAAGGTGCACAAGATACCATCCCACGTACAGCTTTGCCAGCGCCCCTCAGTCCTGACCTGCAGCCCCCTGCTATCCCGGCCCTGAGAGTCACCCCATGGCTCTGCCAGTGCACTTTAGGTTTGGACAATTTGGTCTCCTCGTACCTTCCTTCTTTACACCGGTGACAGTGACTGGTCTCTTGGCAGCGCTCAGGCCTCCTTATACTGTTGTCTTCCAGAGATGGGGAAGAGCTGAAATCAGCACAGCATTTGCCTTCCTTTCTCCTCGCCTGCCTCCTTTCCCACAAATGCATCTCCTTTCTATGAACACAGGAAGTAACCTTAGAGGCAGTTCTCTCCTCCCTCCTCAGATAAGCCCACCCAGTGCAATGCTGTGCCTGGCTCCCCTCAGCTCTCACAGCAGGGTGATGTTGATGGTGACGGTCTGAGGCTGCAGATTCAGTGCCCCTCCCCAACCCTGTTCTGCTCCTGGCCTGGCATAAAGCAGGAGTGACCTTGCAGAGCTGGACCCAGGTGTGTTTGCAATTAACGCAACAATGAGGCATAGAATTGGCAGGCTCTGTTCCCTTAAGTGTGGAGGCAGGGAGGGCCTTTCTCGGAGGTATGCCTGGGAAAGGAGAACCTACCTCCCCCTCGATAGCTTCTGCACTTCAGTACAGAGAAAAGAAACTCAAGGTCTCAGCTGAATGCGTTATTGTGCTAGCTGCCTGAGAAGCGCGATTCCATTGCCCCGAAGATCCGCTGGGTTCTCCAGACAAGGCCGCAGCATTTCTTTGGAATCGCTGCAGTAGGGAATGAGCTGCTGATACAAGTGGAGCCAAAGCCATTGTGTGCTGGGGTTGAAATGAGGTGAAGCCTCTACTGTGACTACCTAGCAAAGGAGTTGTGTTTCCATACACAAAGGCTTTCTGCCTACAGTCACAGTGATTGCCAAGGAAGGGAAGCAATGAAAACAAAGCACAGAAGGAACGTCTCTATGAAAGAGCACAGCATATGGTTTCCCCTGAAGCATGCAGCAGCTGCTTTGAGAACAAAATGGCTGCTCTGGCTGCTCTTCGGTAAACAGAGTTCCTAGTAACTTAAAAAGGCAGCATCCAGAAAACAATGTCCTAAGAGTTTCAACAAGTTACAAAAGTGCACGAGCAAGCAGGCTTTAGACTGTACAGTATTATTTGTATTACCGTAGTGTCTAGGTCATGGACCAGGGCCCCATTGCTCTTGGCACTCTGCAGACACAGAAGAAAAAGATGGCCCCTGCCTCGAAGCACTCTCAGTTTTAGTAACTAAATAAGGCAGCATTGCCTATCCCAAGTACTCAAAAATCGCAAGTTAGGCTCCCCGCAGAATCATGAGATAGGCTTAAAAATCATGAGATTTTGAAAAATAGTAGATTTCTGTTTCTTTTTATGTTCTATTTTGAATCTTTAGGTTACATTCAGGACATGTTTTCAAGCTTTTCTCTGTAATCACAAGGGCTAGAAACTTACATTTTTATAAAAATGAGGCTGCGATTCTCTCAGAATGACAGGACTCCAGGAGCTGGGGCTTTCAGAAAAACATTAAATATTGTGATAGTTGGCAACAGTCATTAGACTTTACAAAATGGGCTGGTATAACTCTTCCATGAGCTGTGCATAGACTGCTATCACCATGAGCAGTGATGCCAGATGACATTCTTGGCAAATCAGTCTTAATGAACCAGAGGCTCCACGCCTGTATTTCTGTTGTGAATGTTGCAGTGTATTGAATTTTCTTTTGTTTTGTTCTTTGGTGGGAATAATGTATTTGAGCCACCTTGTTTACTCCTCTGCTAGGAATGTTATCCCTGAAAGAAAATCTCCAGTGCTTAGAGAGCATACCTAAGGCCTTGTCTACACTCGAAAAATAAGTCGACCTAACATAGATCGACTTATAGCCACTGCCGTAATTACTGCGATGACCGACGTCCACACAACTCTCCTTGGGTCAAAGGTTTGTGTCCGCACCAGGAACACTTCCACCGACCTAAGAGGGGCAGCGTGGGGAGCTGAGAGCCCGGGCTTTCAGATCCCTGCCGGGAGCCTTGAGATTACAAGAATGACAGATAATTATCAATGTAAGGGAATGCAGTGTCTACATTGCCATTGTATCACCCTATCTATGCCAACATAAGCCCTATGCCTCTCCTTGAGGTGGTTTTATTATGTCGGCAGAGCAGGAGACCATCGGGGGAGGAGTATTTCAGTGTGTACACCTCCACTGTTTTGTCGACAAAAGCTGACTTTTGTCGAGAAAACTCTCTAGTGTAGACCAGCCCTTAGATAGCTGCATAAATATTTACCAGATCAGGGCTATGTACCTCTAACATCAACAGAACAGAGTTTGCCTTTCCCAATCTTCATGTGTTGTATAAGCTGCTGTCTGGCTCCAGGAGGTCGGATGCTATGTGTGAGACTCAGTTCTGTATCTTTGATACTAGCACCTCAGTCTTTAAACATTATCCTCACAGCTCCTCTGCCGGCTGTTCTTGCCATCAGAGAGGGGGCCCTGTGGCACAGAGAGGTTAAGTGAAATGCCCAAGGTCACCCAGGAAGTTTGTGATGAAGCAGGGAATTGAACCCAGATCTCCAGCTGGTGCCCTAACCACTGGACTATCCTTCCTTACTTCCAAGTCCAGGAGACGGGGCCCACGCAGGGGCCCACAGAGGGAGGTGGGTCAAGGGATTCTGCGCTGTTCCAGGGGACAGTGTAACATAGTGCAACTCCCTGGGCTACCGAATATGCGGCAACCTAGCCCCTCCCTGAACTGGCTATGGACAGCTTGGCAGTGCAGAGCTGGCCAGAATGATCAGCCCCATCTTATCCCCATCACACCCCCGACATGTGCAGAAGCTGCAGCTAGGGGGGTCTGCTTAGTGCAGCCTACAGCTGGTCTGCACTGGGCCTGTGCCTTTTTCTCTTCCTATGCTTGGCTAAGGGCCCATAATGGAGGGGAGAATTTCTCCATAGCTCTCGTTAGGAAGCTGCTTTGGAAAGTGCGGCGCATGTACTGCACTTATGAATTTATGATAAGCACTGCTCCAATATCACCAATCCCAAGTGTTCAAACATCATGAGGTCAGCTTAAAATCATGAGGTTTTTTTAAAGATACATTTTGTGATCTTGCTATTTACTTTCTAGTTTGGAACCTTCCAGGCCATGCTGTCAGGGTTTTCTCCAAAACCCAAAGGCTGGAAATGTACTTTTGTTTTTTCAGTAAAATCTGAAATTCTCACCTCGCGATACAACTCCAGGGGCTGGGGCTTGACGAAAAACCACCGAGTATCGCAATCAGATCACTAGAGTTGGCTGTGCTGCTGACCAGGAAAACACAAGGGGCAAAAAGGGGAAAAGTTTGCAAAAATTTGTTTCCGTTTTTCCTTGGAATTTAATTTTCGGTGAAGTTTTCTGTGCAACCTTAGCTGTGGACACCTTGGGGTTTTGCTGTACCACCCTGTTAAAGTGCTGAGCTCTCTGCTGGTGTGTGGGCCATGTAGCAAACTCTGCAGTCTGTTGTAGAGGACACACACACTGCGCTCTCGCTCCTGGAGCCTTTACTTTGGTTTTGTTTTCCTCAGGCTAAATAAGAATCATTTCAGAATGAAATTATAGGGTGGCCTTTTGTTTATGGGAAATCTAAGTGGCAAGGTAAGCTTTCCCCAAAAGCAGAGTGGAGGTAAAGAGATGGAGGAGGGTGGGATTTTCAAGACGCAAAGTATACAATTTCCTAGGATAATTTCTATGCTAGTAAGGGGGAAATGTAGGTTAAGAGGGAAAAAAACGTGCCTATTAATTAGGGAATAAAACAGAGGATGTAATTGATGCAATCCACTAAAATCCATGGGCTTGCATCTGTTTACATCAGCAATGGATTTGGGCCCACCTCTACAGTTCTGAGCTGTCCCCTCTGTCCCTTGAAAAGATGTGTTGAAGTTGGAGTTTTTTGCTGGCGCACTGTGTGCTCAGAAGGAGAAGCCGGGAGCCAGTTCCCCGGGGGCATGCCTCCACAAAGCGGTGGACGGGCTGCCCTTGGGAGCTGGGGCCCTGAGGAGCTGCTTTGGATCCAGGCCATTGAGAGGCTGGGGCTCTTGGGCGCTGGATCCCAGGGCCGTTCCTGGGTGAATGGAATGCTCTCAGAAACAAGGTCCTGATCTGTGGCCTTCAGACCAGGAGTAGGTGACAGGATGCAGTGGCTAGCGTAGGCAATTTTTGCATTGACAATCCATGTCCAGGCTGCCCTGAGAGAGTCTGAGGCCGGGCTTTGATCCCAGCCGAGTGTTACTGCTGAGCCGTCATGCGCACAGCTGTTCTCCGAAGCCGGGCACTCTGTTTGGAGATGGCCATAAAGGAAAGCACAAAACTAGGTCACTGTAGTAAGAAAAATACAGTTGGGCAGGCCCAGTCGGGCTGCATGGGAAGGGGCATGGCTCTCTGCCTCCAGGGCTGCTGATTCGGCTTGGCGTGTGCAGCCCAGCTGTACCAACAGAACTGCCAGACAGAGCATTGGCCCCGGCTTTGTCCACGTTAACAGGAAGTGACACGAGTGATAGAGCTTCCGCTGTTTCCCTGGGAGACCTGGCCCACATCTTAACAACAGATCTCGCTGCCACCAGCTGATTCCTGGGCCCTGTCCTACATTCCCCTCTCCTGACTTTCAGTCCTCCTCAGTTCATCCCACTAAAACGCTCCAGTCTCTCTGCTTACCTCCCCCCGCCATGTACCTGCAGCCAGTCATCATGTTCTCCTCATCGCCACCCCCACCTCTCCTTAACTGTCTCGTAGCCGACTTCAGTGTGCTTAGCTCTGCCTCTTCCCTCCTCCTTCATCCCTTGGGTCAGGGCTTCCGACTGGGAGGTTGCTCACCCTGCTGGGAGGGGTTTGAACTGGCTCCTGGACTTTACTGCCAGACGAGAGCGGAGTCCTGAACCCTTTTCCTGTACACAGAGGGCTGAGAACCACCGCCCTGGATCCTCACAGTCGCTCTGTGTCCTGTCAGTTTTGGCATCCTCCGGGTATTCAGGGAGACAGAACTGAGCACAATTCTATCAGCGTTCTCCTGCCACAGCCATATCCAGACAGACTGGGCTGTTACCTCCTGTCCTGTGCTATAACGCTGCCGGATACGCTGCCCAAACTGCATGGGCCTTTACGCCCCATGCAATCACTGATGTCCAACTTGCGTCCATGCTCACCTCAGACCAACTGCTTCCCAGAAGCCTTTTTCCCACGGACAGCCGTGCCCCTCATCAGCGTTTTTCCTGGTGGAATCTCTATTGGCTCTTCTACCCAGGATTGCACTGATGCTGCTCGTGACTTTACTGACCAGCGTGAGGCACTGTTGTGTTTATAGAGCTAACCTCCCCCAAGCACTGATCGTCAGAGGACGCTAGCCTCACGAGCCTGGGAGAGCCTGGCTCTGCAGATGGCATTTTGGTGGCTGGTTTAGTGTGGAAAAGATGGATGTTACCAGACTTCTAGTGCTGGGAGAAGACATCAAAGCATCTCTCTTCTTCCCATTTCATATCCGCCCCAGCCCACTGATTCCAAAGCACATCCCCAGACGTTGCACTGTGTTTCACATCCACGCAAGCCTTTGGAATGCTCTAGGCAAGTCTATAATGAAGGGACCCGGAGCAGCCTGTTTTTGCTTCCTTTCTGCACCACCCTGTTGGCTTCATTCCACTCTGAGCCCGGTGCCCGTGCAGCAGATCCCCAGGGAGCTCGTTATCGGAGGCTTCATTTTACTGCCAGTCCTTCCCGAATGGTGTGAGCAAAATGCTAATTCCTACCTGCCAGACCAGCCAGCTGCTTTGCTTCCTGGCAGGGCTCCTCTTTGTGGTAGTGGTTCTGTTATCCCCCCCCTCTCTGAGCTGGCCTCGTGCAGCGTGAGAATGCAGAGCCCCAGTAGGGAGGGTATTCGTGTGGCTTCCAGCTCAACTCCCACTAGCGAGCCTGGGTCTTGCAGAGTAGCTTCCAGCTCCAGACTGGATAGACTGCAAGCAAAAGAGGCTGGAACATGCAGCCACGGGGGCTTAAAGATGAGATGGGGGAATTTTTCATGTTTCTTTGCGCCTGAAATGTGTGGCGATAAGACGAGCTTATGGTTAGATTGGTGGGGGGGATGCAGGTGGGAAGGTGTTTACACCTGAAGGATCCTGACGTTAGATGTAGACACATAACAGCTGGCGGTTTTGCAGTGAAATCACAAGCCCTCACATCGAGAGGACAAAGTGGTGGAGATCTGAGCTGCATGGTTTGAATGATCGGTAGAGAGCCAGGCGGTCTTACATGGAGTTTCTAACTCCATCAGTCTCTCTCCAGCCCAGCTGCGCCTTTGTTCTGGTGGAAATGGCACCTCTGAAGCCATAGACCTGAGATCCTAAAGCTCTCAGTCCCCATAGGCAGCTCAGCCGAGATGTTCTGCATTTGGGGAGGCGCCTGGAATTTACATGTTGGTTCCACTTTTGACTGTGCGCTGAGATCTCTCTGCTTCGGCCATTCATCTATGGAGCCGTCAGGACCTGCCCTCCCACCACGACAGCAGGCAAAGGCAAATGTCCCTTCACCCATTATTGCTGCGCTGGCTGCACACGCTTTGGGTGCACAGAGAAAAGAGGAGAGGGCCGGATTAAAAGGGGTCATGTGGTGCGGTGGCATCCATTCTCCTAGAGAGCAGAACACTGCCTGGACTGACACGCGGCCCATTACTGGATGAAATGCCAGCAGCTACACTTAAGGAAGAAAGAAAGCAAAGGGACAGGAGTGGAAAGGAGGGAAGGCTGGGGGCGGGTTTCAGCCTCCCGCACTTCCAAAGCAGACATCCCATTAACACATTGTGGGAGGGAGGGTGACTGTGTGTGAGCAGGGGCCTCCATTAAAACAATCTCTCCAGCCATGAGGGGAGATATCAAATAGCTTGGAAGGAATGGTCATTAAATTTTCATCAGCTGATCGCTTTGAGGGGTGGGGGAAGAGGAGGGGTGAGCGGGGGGTGTAAGTGGGGGGAGGGGGTGAGAGAATGAAAGGCATCTGAAAGAAGATGTAGGTAGCACAGAGCAGCAGCTGGGAGCTGCTTAGGTATGTTTCAAGGACACGCTTTTGTCCGTCTCGTCTCTAGGAGCAAACCACGCTGCTACCTGGCTCCCCTCTCCAGGAAAGAGGCAGTGGGTGCCGGGCTGCCTGCACACAACCTGTCGTTTTAACCAATGGCTGGGAAGGCTTTTATAAGCTGCTTCTCCTCACAGCAGTGAACCCTGGTTCATCAGGATTTCAAGCTATGAGCAGATCTCTCCAGGCCCCCCTTATTTGGGATGCATGTAATGCTGTGAGCACTCACTGATTTTTTTTTCAACATCTCACATCAGAACTGACGTGCAGTTGTGCAGTCTGGGGACAAATGAAGAATTCGGGCTGAATTTCTCCTCTTGGGAATGACTATTTTCATGCTTACAGACACTTCCTGCCTAGGTGGCAAAAGAGGCATGTTTCCATCCACTGAAACAAGCACTGGCTTAGCCAGATACCAGAGGCCATGCTAAAGCATGGGCAGTATTGTTCGGAGTGAGTGGAAATAGGGTTTGTTGTTGTTTCCCTCTGATCTCCCTGGGGGTGCAAATGCTGTTGCACAGCTTCTGTCACAGCACTCAGTAACCAAGCTGCTCCACTTACCTTCTTCTAAGAGCAGTGCTGGCTCCTCTCTTGGAGAAGCCAAGGTGTAAATGTTGTCCTCCAAACCCAAGCAAGCAGCTTACAATGCTGAGACTTGCATCACATCCTCTCGAGGGAACACCACTCATGCACATACCACATTGTGGCATGACAACCAGCAACATCCTTGTGTTTCCATGCAGTGGTACTCTGTTGGCTCTGAACATACTCAGCCTGGGGAGATGGGCTAGATGGCCTCTCAAGATCCCTCCCGTCCCTACATGGCTATGATTCTGTAGTTCAGGGTGCTTTCAATAACCTAGGGATGGGGCATGAATCAGGAGGTCTGACAGCCGCTAAATACACCCAGCTATGTCATCATTAGTCAGAAAGAGGCCTAAACCACATCACTGGATCTGAACAGTTCTGAACTAAGTGGACGGTGTAATTTGGATTCAGATTACAGCCAAATTTGCTGGTTTGTCTCTATCAAACCAAACCCTAGATCCAAACAACCCTGAACTTTGGGAGGTTTGGATCTGAGTTTCATGACACAGGGTGGTCTCTGTGAATAGTGACCCCCTTTGGCAAACTAGCTGCTCTTGAGACTGGTCAGATGCCCTTAGAACTGGACAGTTTGATCCTTCTTGGCAAGATAGTAATATAAAGAGATTTGTTTGGCCTTTTTTTTTTTTTTTTTTAGGAATGTGCAAGGCAGCTTGGATACAATCTGACTCTAATTTTCTCTCCAAAATTGGTCTGAGCCATTATGAAAAATGACAATCGAGTGCAATGTGTAATAATTAGGAAGCATTGACCTAGGGAGTCAATGCACCTGGGACTATCCAACCTCTTCTCAACCCTGGCTAGTTCCCCTGAGATACACGTGGTCTCCCTGAAAAGTGCCTGGGTTTAATTCCATTTTGATTGAAAACAAATTCCCTTGTACCCACTCCTGCCGTTCTCTCCCCAATGCTATTAGCAGGGCACTCCAGCCTGCGGGTTGTTCCTTTTAGGTGAGGCAATGGTTTTCCTTGTTTGGAGAGGGCAGGCGCTGTGAGGAGGGGAAAGGGGGCTCTCTCTATTCTGTCTAAAGTCTGTTCAATGCCCCATGGATCAGAGCCTCATCCATGCCAAGAAAAAGCCATTACATTGACATCCTTTCCTCCTCACTGGGGACCTGAAACCTCGCTCTGTTTAAAGAAATAGATCATTATTTCCACTCATCAGCTTCCCAGGGTCTCTCCTCCACACCTGCCAATTAGCCCTTATCTCGGAAACAGGAGGAGTCCCAATTAACTCTTGGCGTGCTCTGCGGATGTGCATCTAAGCCAAGCCCTGTGGATGTTACGGCTTCACATCCTGGTAAAGCCTGCGGTGTATGGGGCCAGCCCCACTGGCTGGGCTGCAGGAAGATGCAGGGTGTGTGTGTGTGTGTGTGTCCTTGTTTGGATCCTTCACTCCATACTCCAGGATCCTGGGGGCCTGTGTAGCCGCCATGCCTAATTCCTGGGGTGAGAGGCACCATGTGTAACAATGCAGCAGCATCTTCTGCCTTGGGCTGATAGATTCAGGGGGACCATTGGGGGATGCAGATGCATGGGGAGCAGCAGCCCAAGGGGGACCTAGGTAGGTGGAGCGTGACTTATGGAGCAACTGGCTGGCAGGCCCATTTCCCAGCCGTGGAGAGGAGCTGCTGCGGAAACGTACTGGCCAGCAGTGCGGAGGAGAACGAACGAAGAGGCAGGCCGAGGCCGGCAGCCAGCCAGCTCTATGAAAACAAAGGGTACTGGAGCTCTTGGAGATCTCTGGCCCATGCCTGATCCAATACTTCCTTGGAGTGCAAGTGGGGATGTGATGCAAGGGGAGGCTGTGTCCAAAATTGTAGGGTGCCAGGGTGACCCATTGGTTGCTCTGGCTGGCCCTGCCTCCAACCCCTGAAGACCAACAGGAAGCTGATTTTGATGGACTGGTGTTAGGTTGCCATGTCTTTGGTCTGGAGGACATTGGAGGGGGGCTTATTCTTCTTATTCTTCAGCCCGCCAGGTTTCAGTAATACCAGCTCATCCATGGGCAATTCCAGTTCCTCTTGTCCGTTACCCAGGCTCCTAGCACTGCATACAGGCAATTCGAAAATTCCTTCTCTTCATGTCCTTTGGTTCCTTGATTAGTTTGATTAGGTGGATTACGGTAATGCCTGGAGGCCCCGTTGTGCTAGCTGCCATACAAACCCACAGGGCCAAACTCCACCTTACCCCAGCTCCTTGAGGCAGCTCAGCGATTGCAGCACTCTGCTCCTGTGCCCCAAGTATCCCTTTATTTCTGTGCTGGGTAGCTCTGCCCCAGCAGGTAGAGCTGAGGCCAGCAAACTCATTACGCTCCCAATCTGCTGCTGCAGTTTGAAGCCTGGGCTGGATTAATCGCACACAAGAAGCTCCCTTTCAGAGTTCAAAGAGCCATTGATGTTCCTGGGTGTTTTTTTAAATGGGAGAGAAGAAAAGAATGCAATGAAATAGGCCTGAGGATGATTCCCACCATTCCGATGTGTGTGAGACACACCGTCCCTTGTGGTATGTAGAAAATAAACAGCACAAATGGATAATTGTGTCAGGCTGGTTTTCTGTTAGTGCCAGGAACTTGCTAACTGTGGCTTGGACTGTTTATTATTTGTGTGCCATTGAAACTGAACTATGCCATTCATTACCCTTCACCACCCCCTCCCTTCCCCACCAGACAGCTACCTGTCCTCGACAATTAGCTTCCAGAGTGCGAAACAGCCTTTAGGATAAAAGGATATCATTGTTCTAGCCGTATGCATAGCAAGCAAGTCACCAGGTGTTTCAGGTACTATGGTGCTGGTGCTGAGTGAGGTGTAAATGCTCAGATAGACTAGACAGAGAGGTAGAGACAAGCCAGGCACAGAAAGGGAATGATACAATGGAATGGCAGGAAGCACGGCACAGTGGTTAGGGCGCCAGCGAGGGACATTTCACTGATGTACCACAGACTTCCTGTGTGACTTACGGGTATGTCTACACGGCGGCGCCTATGCCGGATAGCCCCAATGTATATGCAGTGTACACCAACAGAAGGAGGAGTTCTGCCGGGGTAGGAATATGACCTCCCTGAACGACATTAATTGCACTGACAGAAGCTCTCCTCCAATGACATAGCTGCATCTACCCTGGGGGGCTGCCAGCATAGCTACGCTGGCCAGGGCTGTGGGTTTTCAGGGACAGGCTAGAGTAGTCAGGAGGGTGTTAAACTAATAACAAAAAAGGGAGGTAAAAAGAGGGAAGCTATCAGCACTCATTTAGCAGAAAATCAAGATGTTGAGAACAAAACCAATCAAGGAACCAAAGGACATGAAGAGAAGAAATGTTCGAATTGCCTGTATGCAGTGCTAGGAGCCTGGGTAACGGACAAGAGGAACTGGAATTGCCCATTGATGAGCTGGTATTACTGAAACCTGGCGGGCTGAATCACATGAGTGCAATGCTAACATCACTGGTTATAACCTACTTTTAAAAGATCAAATGAGCAAAGGAGGACGGGCAGTAGCACTCCATGTTAAAAATGGTGTTTTACCTGTTTCCAAAAAACTGGTAACTTGGAGAAAATGATCCCGAATGCTTATGGATCAATGTCCTAACCAATAAAACACAAGATTAGGGATTAGTTGGTGTCTGCTACATACCCCCGAATCGTGCTAGATCCAGCTGCGTATGCACCTAACTATAAGGTGTGGGGAAAAAAGGCTGCAAGATTCTGGGGACTTTAATTTGAGAGACATACACTGGAGGTCTCATGCTGCCAATACTAAAACATCCTCACAAATTTTTAATATTATAGATAATTTCCTAACTCAAAATGTGTTGCAACCAACATGGGGGAATCCTATATTAGACCTCATCTTGACAGATAAATAGGAACTGATCACAGAACTAAAAATTAATGGTAACTTAGGTATAAGTGATCATTATTTGATCACATTTATAATGTGCAAACAGAATAAAGTCCAAATGGATAATATATGTACTTGGAGCTTTAAAAGGGCCAATTTCACAAAACTGAAAACAATTATGTGCCATATCAGATGGGAGGAAGAATTTAATCTGAATGATAATTGGGAATTGTTTAAGAACACTCTTCTGCATGCTCCAAAAACCACAATCGAGGAAAAAGGCCATATTGGTTTAAAAAATGACTTTGTTTAGAGGGGCAGTGAAGGCAGCTATAAAAATAATATATAACAAATGGAAAAAAGGGGAAGTTGATAGTAACAAATATAAATCAGAAGATAGGAATTGTAGAAAATTGATAAGGGAAGTCAAGGGACACGAGGAGAAATCTATGGCCAGCAAAGCTAAGGACAAGAAGTCGTTTTTAAAGTGTACTAGGAACAAAAAGAATCCTGACAAAGGTATTGGTCAGTTATAAGATGGAAATGGTAGAATGATCAATAATTCAGAAAAGGCACAAGTGTTCAGTAAATATTTTCTGTTCTGTATGTAGGAAAAAAACAGATGATGTAGTCTCCTCATATGATGATAACACTCTTTCCATTCCACTTGTATCCCAGGAGGATGTTAAACAGCAGCTACTGAAGTTAGACATTTTAAAATCAACAGGTCCAGATAATTTTCTTGAACAAACTAAGTTGATACCTTTTTTGATGAGATTACAAGTCTGGTTGATAAAAGCTAATAGTGTTGAGGTAATGTAAATAGACTTCTATAAGGTGTGTGACTTGGTACCACACAACACTGTTATTTGGGACCAAGGAAGTACAAGCCTCATGCAGAAACTATAAAATGCAGCTGCCCCATCTCCATCTTGTCTTCATCCCTGCAAACTCCATTATTGATCTGATATATATGGACTTTGGAGTCAGTTGTATGTATCTGATTGCTTTGGCCATTTAGCCTCTCTCTTCTTACTTGTTTCTTTCCTTTATAATAAACCTTTAGTTTTAGTTATAAAGGATTGTCTGGCAGCGTGGTATTTTGGGTAAGATCCAAACTTATATTGATCTGGTACTGTGGCTGACCCTTTGGGCTCAGGAGAAACCTTTTTGGTAAAAGGAATAGAGTTTTAATAATTTATCTCATTAGCGGACCTACTGGCTAATTGGGGGGCTGAAACTGAAATGCAATAAAGGGGGCTGTGTAACTTCTTGTTTTAGCTTCCTGATAATCAGTATGGGGGATCAGAAGCACTGTTTGTGACTGGTTGGTGAATCTAACTTTAGTGTTAGACACCAGTGCTGGGAGAATCTGCTCTCCTTTTGCAGCCTGCCCTGCCCTTGGCATTTTTAGTGAGCCGCCCTAGGCACGGACAGGTCACACCATCCTGGGATGCATAAACGGGGAATCTCAGATAGGAGTAGGGAGGTTGTATTACCTCTGGTTTTGGCACTGGGGCGGCCGCTGCTGGAAGTACGTGTCCTGTTCTGGTGTCCACAATTCAAGAAGGATGTTGATAAATTGGGGAAGATTTAGAGAAGAGCCACAAGAAAAAAAAAACTTTAGAGAGCTAGATTCTAGGAACTCAGTCTCTGTAGCTTAACAAAGAGAAGGTGGAGGAGTGACTTCATTACAAACTAAAGGCATCTGCATGGGGAACAAATATTTGATAGTGGGCTCTTCAATCTAGCAGAGAAAGGTAGAGCATGATCCAATAGCTGGAAGCTGAAGCTATACTGATTGATACTGGAAATAAGATGTATGCTTAACAGTGAGGTTAATTATCAAGGGTTGTGATGGATTCTCTATCACGGGCCATATTTAGGTGAAGATTGGTTGTTTTTCTAGACAGTCTGCTCTGGAATTATTTGGGGGAAATATTCTGACCTGTGGTACACAGAAGGTCAGACAAGATGAGCACAGTGGTGCTCCCTTCTGGCCTTGGAATCGATGTGTAAGGGTTGTGAGGCTCTCAGATATGATGATAATGGCTGTTCTATAAGTAGGGAGACAAAATGTGTTGCCTAAACTACCTAATAGCCACTTGTTGGACCTGATTCTCCATCTATTTGCGCTGATGTAAAATAGGAGAACATGGAGTTACACTGGTATAAGAGCAGAATCCGGCCCATTACTGACATTAAACAGATTGTTGGTCTCAAAGCGTAGGTCAGGTTCCTTCACTGATTGTCCCAGCACGATTTCCCAAGTCCAGCAAGGTCACTCCTTACACTGTGCCAAGCCATGGTGGTTGGTCTCTTGTTTCTGTCAACTGACTTGCTCAATAACAGCTCATGAGGAACAGACTTTGGTCAGAACCAGCCCTCAGTGTCTGAACAGACCTTGGTGAAGTTTGGAAATGTATCTGGATCACAACTTGATGGCTTGGGTCCAACTTTGAGGGCACCTCAAACCTTTAAGCACTTTTGGATCTTGTAGTCTAAAAATTATCCTATCACTTGTTATATTGGTATTTAAATTCTTATATAATCTCCAGGTTTCTAGCATGGAAATAGGGCAGGTTGGAAAATGTTTGTTGTTGTGTTTTTCTCCCACAGAATTTCAATGAAAGCAAAACAAACAAAAAAGTGTCATCAAAATTTTCAGAGGCAAATTTCAACTCTTTGTAAAACAAAAACAAATAAACCCTGAAATATTTTCAGCTGAAAACTGCCCATATTTTGGTTTTCAGTGAAAAAAACTGAGTTTTCCAATGAAAAATCTAAAATCTTTGAGGAATGAAGACACTTTCCACAACAAAAATCATGTAGTCAAAAACTCCAATTTCCATTCCCCCCCCCCCCCAAAAAAAAAAAAAAAAAAAAAAAAGATTTAATAATAGCAAAACTGTAACTAGCCGCAGACAGAATATTCGCTGTTGTCGGCTGGTGCTTTGGTGGGTATGGAACCACACAGTGTAGGGTTGGGAAGGATTAGATCCCTTTTGACCATCTGCTTGCATCCAATACAAGATTGTTCCCTAGTGTCTGGTACAGTCTAGTTTTAAGTGAGCCTTAGTTTCGTCATTTCTCTTGGGAGATATTGACGAGATCCATGCACTAAGAATATTTCACTACTGACCCTTCTGCTAGTGTCAGTTCCATAGATGTATAGTTCCCGCAGCCTTTGCTTTTAAACTCTTACGGAAACTGACTTGTCTTTTTTTCTTTTCTTTTTTTTAATTAAGGTGAATTGTTATGCTAATGAAATGGAGGAAATGGTGAACCTGGCCACAGTTAGCTGTAATTCATGTATCTTAAGTGCTTACATGGCCCAATTACCATAGATCTGGGCACCCCACAATACTCCAGCAAGGTAGGGAAGTGCTATTATCCCCATTTTACAGATAGGAGCTGAGGCACAGAGACTAAGTGACTTGCCCACGGTCACACAGGAAGGCTGTGGCAGAGCAGTGATATGCCCATAGGTTTCATGAGTCCCAGGCTTGTCATCCTCCCTCTCAGTGTAGGCAGACATTGATTAAATATTCCCCATGCCTTATCCTCACTGGGCCTTGACTGAACACAGCACACTTGTCTTTGGCAGCTCCTCTGTATTAAGTAGCGGGACAAAATCAGCAGTGAAGATATTTGTAAGCAAATCCAGCAAATGCCTCCACCAGTGCTGGCTGGGTTTTGGCAGCTTTCTTGGTACAGACATTCTGTTCAGGTGGAAGATCAGTGAATTACAAAGTGTGTTTACACTACACAGTTGGTGATCACATGGACGCCAGAAGCTCACCGGTGGCAGACATACACTGAACGTCCAGCCAAACTGCCTTAAAGAGCTAGCTAGAGATCCATGTGGGTCAGGCTAGGTATGCAAGGAGGGTCCATTCCGTTGGGATTTGCCATGATGAGGATGATGACTATGATAACTTGAAGCATGTGCTTAGTTCCCACTGAAGTCAATAGGACTTACGCACATATTTAAACGCATTGCTGAAATGAACCCTGGTATTATCCTCTATCTAATCACTTAGGCTCTGGCAGTTGTCAATTGTCATCTCCACCCTTAATGTACTAGTCATGTCTGGATTTCACTTGAATTGAGTCCACCCAACTGTACCAAGTATTGTTCTTTATTTAGAGATGTAGACAAATTGGGCTGAGAACTATGACACTCATTTCACTTATGACTTCATGAGCCTTGCACGGAGTCTCAAATTAACCCATCACTGCGTGTTGCTCTTTTAAGTGTGGAATACTTTCATGTGCATGCTCTGGGGCAGCACACGACACCTCACTTGTTAAACCTTGCAGGCAGCTCTGGCTTATACTGGCTTTTCTTCCCTGTGTGAAGAGTTTTTAACTTGCACTGTCAGCTCCAGGAATCAAATCTGCCCAAGTGTCAGGAAGCCATCGACCGAGATCGGAGATGTTTGCAGTCCAAGCACGAAGGCGGTTCCCCCTCCCTTATTTCGATTAGCAGGAGTGGCTTAGCCTCCTGCTCTGTCTCAGGTGGGGAAAGGAGCGTGACTCTAATCCATTTGGTTGGGAGGCAAGTGGGGCAGAGAGGTGATTTCTGTACATGTGACCCTAGGAAACTGCCCCATTTGAGCCTGATCCCTAGAGGGATGTTGTCCACACAGCCATGAAGGGGATTATCAAACCGGGCTCTAATGAGGGATTGTGGGGGTAGGAGTAGGAACGGAATAAAGGGGGCATTGAAATTTGCATGCCTCTCTGAATTCATTAAGAAGGCTTAAGGGATCCTTGTCAGAAAGGAGTCTCCGTTTGCTGTTCCAAAACACCCCGGCTTTAGCGGGTAGAGGTCTGCTGTTCAGTGGGGATTACTGCCGTGTATCTTGTATTACAGAAAGCTGAAAGGTAACTGAAAGCTCAACACAGCTCTGTGTTGCAGTCTTGAGTAGAGGAGGATGTTTTAAAGCAGGGGTTCTCAAACTGGGGGTCATGACCCCTCAGGAGGTCGCGAAGTTATTACGGGGGGTCGTGAGCTGTCAGCACATGCCAGTAAGGGTGTCATGATATGGAGGTGGTCATCACTTTTTTGGGAGGGTCGTCACAGCCTGAAATATTTTCAAAAGGGGTCCCAGCAATAAAAGTTTGAAAACCCCTGCTTTAAAATAAACAGTGCTTGGCAATCTCTGTGCTGAACTTCTCCTGCCCCACACCATCCAAAGCTTAAGAATCAGGGTGCAAGGGTCTTGTTTGTACAGCACCTAGCACAAAGGGGTCCTGGTCCTGCTATACAAATATTGGGCATGGAATGGGCAAAAGCATTCTTATTAAGGCATGATCCTTGCATTAACCTTCAATCCTTGCATCACCTATGTGTGATCCTTGCATTTTTGCTGGTGTGATTGAGCGCCAGAGAGCATGGGAAAGAATGTTTCAGGCAAGGGCAGCAGGAATGGTACCATTTCTAATCCTTCTCACAGTGAGACAGGCACATGATGTCAAACTAAACCTAGCTGTGGTCCCTCATTGGGAGAAGGCTGCCTCCCGGCCCTGGAAATCTAAGTAGCTACCTTTTCAAAGAGGAGCAGGATCTAGTGACCAAGATACTTGAACAAAAGGGCTGGGTTCTAATCCTAGCTAGTGCGAGTCATTTTCCCTCTCTGTGCCTCAGTTTCTCCATCTATACAACAGGGATAATGCTACTTAGGAACCATAGGAGTCTTTTAACATTGATTATTGTTGATAATGCACTTTGAGTTAGATGGCACCAGAGAAAGGCAAAAGATCACCAGAGAAAGGCTAGAGAACCAAATTTGCCTCTGTTCCAGCGAAACCTGTTGTAGTCCTTTCTTTATTGTGGGGGAAAAAAAGGTTAAATTAGTCTAATAAATTATTTTTAATGAATTCTTTGTTCAACCCTGATACCAACACACTATAGAAACCTGTTAGAAAAAAACCCTACTGCACCCAAACTGATCTTCACACTAGGATAGTTGATGCCTTTGACAAGTTTTCATCTTAGAGGGCTCTGCTGTTTTATGAAACCTATTTTAATCTTGAGCCTGGCAAATCTATTCCTGTCATTGGTAACTCAGTGACCCTGCTGTGCTAAAATGTTAGAGGGAAAATGTACAGCACCGTTCTGGCCAGAAAACTGTCCACCTTGAGAGCTGCTTGAATTACTGGTTGTAAACAATATATCCAGCACTTTTTTCCATCAATCATCAAATACAAATTATTCACAGATCACTGGTTTTATTATTCCAGTAGCTCTAACTGGCTTTACTGAGCAGATCTGCACCATGTGCTTCTTAGACTTCTGTCTCCTGACTCGGCTGTCAGTCTAGCCGAGCCAGTTCTGATATGGACAAGTGAGCTGGATTCCATCTTCCACAGACAGGCCAGGTCATGCCAACAAGTT
This sequence comes from Emydura macquarii macquarii, assembly GCF_026122565.2. Lineage (NCBI taxonomy): Eukaryota > Metazoa > Chordata > Testudines > Chelidae > Emydura > Emydura macquarii. The sequence continues at coordinate 1,302,129 of NW_027130936.1, forward strand.
CGGAGTGCAACAACTCCCATCCTGAACAGGCCAGTAAGCAGTGAAGGCAGGACTGAGGCCTGTTCTCTTATTCACCAGCACCCCAGGCTGGTTTGGAATCGGTGGCCTAAAGGTGCGAAGCTCCATGTCCCGGTCGGCTCTTGTGTGGGATTTTAAATGGTAGCAGCATGTCTCTGCTATTGGGACGAACCTTATGTTTTGAAGGATTTATAATCAGGACTTGTTTGTCCATTGTAACTTCATGATGGCCAGATCTGTGGGGCCTCTGTAGATGTGGGCAGTGTGTACTGATGTGGCCTGATGCCCCTCTGTCACTACACTCTGTTAGGGAAGTGAAGCCTGTGAGAGCTGGGAAAGTCCCGCAGGAGGTGGTTTTGGTGACTCGGTAGATAGCACTCTGCCTTGGAGGGAATGTGGAACGAATCCTTCAGCCTGAGGCTCGAGGGCGCTGGACTGAGTTAAAGTGTCTCAGGGCTGGTCTACACTGCAAGGTCGGGGATGTGAACAACGTCATGCCCTGTGCAGTGTGGTTAAGTGCCGATGTAGACACCGCCAGTTTGAAAGAAGAATTCTCCCACTGACCTAGCCGTGGATTTACTAAAGCGACAGAAGAGCCCCTTCTGTCACTGTGTGACGCTACAGCACTAAAGCTACAGATTTCAACTCGAGTCCAGCTCTCGTGTGGTTATTCACACGTCCCATGGATTTTGTGGTCATTAAATATCCCCTCGCTCTCATTGCAGAAGAGCCCCTCCCTCTGTCACTGAATATTGTGACCTCAGGAGGTATCTAGTCCAACCCCGCTCAAAGCAGGACTAAAGCTAAATCATCCCAGCCAGGGCTTTGTCAAGCCTCACCTTAAAAACCTCTAAGGATGGAGATTCCACCACCTCCCTAGGTAACCCATTCCAGTGCTTCACCACCCTCCTAGTAAAAAACTTTTTCCTAATGTCCAACTTAGACCTCCCGCCCTGCAACTTGAGACCGTGCTCCTTGTTCTGTCATCTTGAGAACAGCCTAGCCCCATCCTCCCTGGAACCCTCCCATGGATTTCTGCAGACTAAACAAGGTCATAATTAATCAACTCTCTATCCACATCCTTTTTGTAGTGGGGGGCCCAAAAGCTCTCATTGCAAGGGGACTTCCCGGACCTGCTGGCAATGCTAATGCAGCCCAATACATTCCCTCCGTGACTCATATCCAGCTTTTTATAATTGCATTCTGCATTATTTAAATTCCCCCTTGAGGTTTCATTTGGAGAAGTTGTTCACTTCTTCCCTTACAGCATGTGTAGTGTTGCATTGCTCTGTTTAGCTGCTGCTGTGCTCCATCTCAGAGGTGGCTGCATTTTGTTGATTGAGGAAATGAACCTTATATACACACTCTGCCAAATTCATCCATTAACTTGAGTGGAGTTATGCCAGGCATGAATTTGGCTTGTAGTTTATAATACGCTTTAGGATGCTTTGAGGTGAACAGATCTGTATGAATGTAAGTCATTAAGTTTCTGGCTTGGGCATGAAGGGAAGGGACATTCGTTCCTCTGATGTCTTCTGTTCACTGCATGACTTTGTGCGTGTTGAGGTGGAAGTTCCCCTGCTGTTATGCTGAGTGGTTGTTTTAAATTCTTCTTTTTTAGTAAGAGCAGCTCGGATGACGAGAAGAAACGGGAAGCCCAGGGGGTGACTCATGCATCCTCTGAGCCAACACACTCTCCAACCTGGGAGGAGAAGGTGACCATGGAAATTGATGCAGAAGATGCAGGCCATGAAGGTATGGTTTCTGAAGAGAGCTGAGTAGTGGGTAGTTGTGGGGGAAAGGTGAATATCGGTGAGGTGGCCCTGATCTCCAGCCACGTACACATGTACCAATGTGACCAGATCAGAACCATCCCACTGCACAGTTGCTGCTGACTTCCCAAGGGCAAGGCACTTAGGAATCAGGCTCCTTAACTGTAGCTATGTATATAATTGTTAACTATCCTTATGCTTCAGGGCACAAGATGATCATCAGCTAGGGACAGGAAGAAATTCCATCCATGATATACTGTTGCAAAGTTAATCTCTCATATAGCACTTTTCATCAATAGATCTCAAAGCACTTTACAAAGGAGGTCACTGTCATTGTCCCCCTTTTACAGATGGGGAAATTGAGGCACAGAGCTATGAGGTGATTTTCCTAGGTCACCCAGCAGGCTAGTGGTAAAGCTGGGAATAGAACCCAGGTCTCCTGAGTCATAGTCCAGTGCCCTATCAGGCAGAAGTTCAATAAATGTTTGTGATCTGGTTTTGGAAAGGAGCAGAATGATGTGCTTAAAAACATAAGAACGGCCACACTGGGTCAGACCAATGGTCCATCTTCTCCAGAATCCTGTCTTCCGACAGTGCCAGCTGCTTCAGAGGGAATAAACAGAACAGGGCAATTCCCGAGTGATCCATCCCCAGTCATAGCTTCTGGCAGGCAGAGGATTATGGACAACCAGAGCACAGGGCTGCGTCCCTGACCATTCGGACTTGACTGACAATGGCATCTACACTGGTAGTGCAAGCAGCACATTGATAGCAATGGGTAAAGCCAGATAAGGTTGAAGAATGTTATGCACACTTCCCCCCATAGGCGGCATGTGCCTCTTGAATTTGGGGAGGCTGGCTTCATCCCGAGGTCCTGTCCCCGCTCTGTGCTGGGCCCCACCTCCATTCTTCCTCCTCCCCCACGGCCCTGCCCACACTCTATCCCAGGCCCCGCCCCTGTTCCACCCCAGCCCACAAGCACCCTCCCCAGCTTGCTCCTGTGGGGAGTGGGTGCGGGAAGAGGCGGAGCGAGACTAGGCTGGAGTGGCTGTTTGGAGAGGCTTAGCCTCCCCAAGCCTCTTATACCCACCGCCCATGCTTCCCCTTGAATTCCCACAGTGCCCCACAGACTGTGTACACACCCTCCTACTCCAGCCCCGTCTCCCTCACCCTGTCCTGCTAACACAGCTCAGCGCTGACCCGCCCCAATCTTCTGTTGTAGTGTTGGGTCCCCATTCAGGTCTCGGCTTGAGTTTTAGAAGAGCTGAGCACCCACAACAGTGGTTGAAGTCAGTGGGAGCTGTGGATGCTCCGCACCTCTGAAAATCAGCCCCTTCAGCGGGCCCATGCATAACTCCGCCGACCCATGTCAGTCCTGTTACGAAACTGCTATGATTCCCAGCTGTGGGACTCTGCTGCTTTTCTGATCTGCAGCGTGCTCGCTGAGCCACTCCTGTGTCCCTGGGTCCTGACCTGCTGTGCTTCCGAGCCCAGCACCCAGCACAGCTGGGCCCTGCGCCCTGCAATTTTGCCCTTCAGAATCGTTACAAATTCGAAGCTTCCGCACTGCTATGATGGTTAGATCCAGCGGCGTGATTGTTCCAGTCGCAGTGTAGTTCTGCACACAATTGTAATCATATTAATGGCATTAGAGTCTGCGATTAGATTAAAATCAGACGCTTGCAAAACGAATGCTGAGGCCGGCTGGAAACTGCTCATAGCATTACATGTAATTCCATTAACGCGGCTACTTAAGTGAAATCAAAGCCATTGATGTACTCACTGTACCTGCCGTGGGCTAACGGGACGTGGGGGTGGGGAGAGAGTCTAAAATAACTGGACCAGATCCTCTTCTGGTGAAAATCAGCATAGCTTTGCTGGCTGCAATGGAGCAATGCAGGTCGACACCAGCTGAGGGTCTGGCCCCCTTTGTGTGTAATTCTGTCTGTATATGCTGGGAGGTGAGGCATAGCAGAAAACGATTGCTGTTTGGGTCAATAAAGCATCTCTGAGTGGGGGTCCGGGTTACTGGCTCTAAAGCCTCCAAATATGGACTTTTGTAGCGCACCAGGGGCCACTTTTCTGACCCAAGGAGAAATCGTTTTCCCTGGAGACTAAGAAATCTCATCTTTGTAGGTTTCATTAGACAGCTTCTTGCCCCAGTGAGGCTGACATGGTGATATACCCCAAACCGAGCCTTTGTTTTTAAGGGGACATGACCCTGTCTCAGTCATTGGCCAGTCAAATCAACAGTTGCTTTTCTGCCAGAACCTACTGACCCAGCAAGGAGAATATGAGCAGAAAAATGTTGTAGATCACATGATGCTGTTTCAGACAGGTGCCGTCCAAGGCTTTGATCCTCTGATGAGCGAGGCTGGGCCTCGGAGCTCCCTGGCAGCAAAGCCCAGTGTTTGGAGGGTGGCCCGTTGCAGGACTGGAGCACATGGCCTAGATTTTTAAGTGACTAGTTATTTTGGGTGGCCCCACCTTGAGACACCTTCTAGGGACCTGCTTTTCAGAAAGCTCCTAGCACTGGCCCTCAAAATCAGGCCCCTAGAAATTACCTGGAATGCAGCCAGTGATAACCATGGTGTCCCACTGGCTACAGGTTTTGATACAGTACAGTCACACCCATTTAAAGAGCAACAGACATTTGTATACATTGAGAGAGCGTGAGATGTGCATTGAGGGCTTAATCGTGCAGGGTGCAGAGCGCTCTGGCTCGAGCCAGCGGAGCATTTAAGCTTGTGCCCAACTCTAAGCACATAAGTAGCCCCATTGACATGATGTGCTTAAATTTAAGCCTGGGCTTTGCTGATTTAAATCAGAGTGCTCTGCTTGCAGGACCAAGTCATGGTTGAGATAGAAGCCAAGAAAGCAGAGAGTCTCTAAGACTCCTGGTACATTTCTGTCTTGCAGCAGTTCCCTGAGGTGTATTATCCCTGTGACCCTTCCATGCCTAAGGAGCCACCTGATAATGCCAAGGTCAGGGCAGGCTGCAAAAGGAGAGCAGATTTGCCCAACACTGGTGGGTGACACTGAAGCCAGACTTCCCAACCAGCCACAAACAGTGCTTCTGATTCCCCACACTGGTTATCAAGAAGTCCAAAATAAAAATACACACAGCCCCCTTTGCTGAATTGCAGTCTCTGGCTCCCAATCAGCCACTAGGTCCAGTAAAGAGACCAGTTATTTAAACTCTCTGCTCTTTACCAAAATGGTTCCCTCTGACCCCAAAGGGTCAGCCACAGTACCAGTTCAATATAAGTTTAGACCTTACCCAAAATACCACACTGCCAGCCAGTCCTTTAGTAACTAAAACTAAAGGTTTATTATAAAAAGAAAGGAACAAACAATAAGAGAACTGTTAAAGGATTAAAGCAATCAGATACATACCAATGATTTGAAAGTCCATATAGATCAGGTTTCTAGAAGAATTGTGGAGTTTGCAGACTTGTATAGTCCCTCTGGTTACATCCAGTACCTGGATGGGTCTCAGTTCTTTGTTTCCAGCTTCAGTTGCAGATGATTTGATCCAGAGGTAGATAGGTAGCTGAAAGCTGAACAGGATTGAAGACAAGATGGATCCCAGGCCTCTGCCTTTTTATGTCCTCTGGCCCTTTCCATGCTGCTTGTGGAATTTCACAGGAACCAAAATAGAATCCAGAATCACATGGGCAAGTCCTGGTGACTCATCAGGTATATCCCTGGCTTCTCCCCCTGGGCCCATTGTACCTGTGAATGTTTTAATGGGCCATTAAGCAGACTTTTGTTCTGCAGCCATCCTGTCTGGGGTGTGACCCAGGCACAGCACAATTTGAAATACAGGTATATCAAACATATCCAGAACTTCCATTACACATATAACACATGAACATAAACATTATCATCTTACTTAGCACATTCTTAGCCTTTCTAACAGTACCTGACATGGCATATCTCACATGATTTTGACCTATTGATGTTAAATAATATAATAAATGCCCCCCTAATCCAACCAGCATGACATCCCCCATGCGAGATTGGTGTAGAAGGGAGTAATCAGAGCTCCTGAATACACCTCAAGGGCCCCCCTTATCCAGCCAGCATGACAATCCCACTTAGAAAACAGAAGTGTTTAGTATGTAAAGTCCCCTGACAGGATTAATTTTGAATCATTTGGGGGGAGTGTAATTATTCTACCTATCTACCATGGGTACTTATGTACCCCCATCATCATAGTATCTGAGCACGTCACCATCTTTAATACTTTTAATACTTCAATACTATGTGGCAGGGCTGTGCTGTTATCTCCATTTTACAGATGGGCAACTGAGGCAGCCAAGGGGGTCTGTGGTAGAACAGGGAATTCAGCCCAGCTCTTTCAACTCCCAGGCCATCACCCTGACCGCTTGGCTGTCCTTCCACTCCTCTTATCCTATTTTATGGGACGGGGACTTTTTAATCTCTCGGGTTTTCAACTTGTTTTTCAAAATTGCTTTTAAATGACTCAGAGCACTTTGGGTGCTGAGGGTCTGTTCCCTACTCTTGATATGTTTGTCTTCCATCCCAGTCACAAGTCTCCAGCCTCAGAGGTACTAGCCTGACCCACCGCTCGGGCAGTCACGGGCACACTGCTTGAGCTGGGAATCACCCCCTGCCCCAGCTCCGAGTGTAGACATACCAGGGAAGTGTTGGCTGATAAGAACCGCGGTTCCAGAGGTGAGTGAGTGGTTGGTTGGTTAGATAAAACACTTCCTAAAGCTCTGTCATCACTTTAAAATGATACCATCGAGTAGCCGAGTCAGCTACTCTGCTCAAACCAATACTCCGCAGCCCTTCTCTCGTGGAGGTGTGTGTATGTACAGGGAGGGAGCCAGTGAGCCGCTGTTTTAGTCGGGCTTGATCCAGCAAAGCACACAAATAATTCCAGTGAATAACTTCAGTGGGCCACTTGCATGCTTCCAGTTCAGCATGTGCTCAAGCCTGTTACACTGGCATCAGAGTACTGCACCCTGCAGCATCAAACTGTAATGAACAGATGCCAGAGTAAACTATTTTGCCATGATTTAAAATCTTTTCTGTTTTCTTGGCTTTCTAGTCTCTTTCCTTTCCTCTGTGGCTGGGTCCCTGCCTCCCTTCTGCCCAAGATATGAGGAGTCAACTCATTTGCCACCCTGTTTGCAATCTGAGGGCTCACCAAGGGCAGAGCATGAGCCGATATCAAAGCTGACTAGCGGAATAGATGCTTGGCTTTAACGTGGCACTAGAATGTTTTACCCCTTACTGCTTAAATAGCAAGACCTTTCTCTTTCCACAAAGGTCTCTGGGAAAAACAATCTGCACATACATTGAGCTGTCTTGAAAAGTAACGACAGAAAAGACTGGCAAGTCGGAGGATGGAAAGGCAGGGAGTGAGGAGATGCTCCTGACCCAAATCAGCAGACGGTCCCTGTTTGGCAAAGCACTTCAGCGTGTGCTTAACTTTAGGCCTATGTTTACGGCTAAGTGCTTTGCCCCTCTGTGCAATCAGTAATTAGGCTCAGGGCAGGGAGAGCTAAGTGTAAATGGCAGCAGAACAAGATGTGGTGGTTCCTCTTCATTTGTTTCTGACAAAGGAGTAAAGCTTGTGGTTTTCCTGGGGGCGGCAGCTGTGGCTGTGATACCAGAGGGTTAAACTGGAGGCACTGAAAGGGTTAAATCGCTGGTTTGCCAGGGAAGGTGAAGAGGGCAGCGAAAGGAAGTGTGTGTGTGTGTGTGGGGGGGGTGTTATCCTGCCAGACGGTTGCTGTGGTGATGGGGGTGAACAGAAAGCAAAGCTGAGGGAATGAGGGGGAGGTGAGATTCCATTCTCCGGTGACAGGTCCAACATGCTGAACGGCCTCTCCTCTCCTTCAAGTGACTTGAGGCCCAAAGGAGCCCCGCCAGGTGAAGCCAATGCCGGGGCTAATGAGGCATGTTTCTAGCCTAGAGACCAGCTTGCGAGGGCCTCCCCTGCCTCCCAGATGTCTGATCAGCTCAGCAAGCGCTCCCAGGGCAGTGCAGTTTGGCCTGACTTTGCATTAGGGCAGCGAGTGGGGTCCAGGCTGCAGGTATTGTCTCCTCCAAGCCTTTATAAAGGCTCATGCTTCCCTGGCGACCGATGGGATTCGGTTTGCATGGCCTCCCCAGAGCTGGCCTTTCAAGGGAAGTGGCCCGCAGCCATCCCCACTCTGGCTGGGAGCCCAGCAGCGTGCCCATTGCAAACAGAGCTGGCCTGGGTAGGAAGAAGTGGGGTTAGTGGCTCTCTTCCCTCCTAGTCAGCACTGCCCCAGTGGGGTATTACATTGTCGGAAGTGCTGGCTTTTGGATGGGACATAAAACAGGTCCTGAGCGCTGATCACTCTAAAATATGCCCAGGTTGGAACGCTGACCCAGTTCCAGGGTGGTGTTTCCAGCCTGCCTCCCCACACTGCCTGCTAGCCCAGCAAATGCTGACTCTTCTGGGCAAAGGCAAGTCCCCTCCTAACAATGTGTACAGCTGTAGTCCAGCTGTGCGGAAGGGGCCTGCTTCCCCTACCAAAGAGGGATCTTTGTATAACATCCAAGGTGGAAGGCACTAGCGTAAGGAAGGCTCTGGAGTGGTGCTGTTATACCCATAGAATCACAGAGCCGTAGGGTTAGAAGGGACCGCATGGGTCATCTAGTCTAACCCCCAGCCAAGACGCAGGATGTGTTGTGTCTGAACCATCCAGGACAGGTGGCTATCCAGCCTCCTTCTGAAAACCTCCAGTGAAGGAACTTCCATGACCTCCCCAGACAGTCTGTTCCATTGGCTACTGTTCTTACCGTTAGAAAGTTTTTCCTGAGATTTAATCTAAATCTGTGATGCTGTGGTTCAAACCTATTGCCTCTCGTCCTGCCCTGTGTGGCAAGAGGTGGAGAGCTTGTCTCCATCTTTCTATGGCAGACTTCCAAGTATTTGAAAACTGCTATTGTGTCCCCCCTCAATCTCCTCTTTTCCAAACTAAACACACCCAGTTCCTTCAGCCTTTACTCGTACGACTTGCATTCCATCCCTCTGATCATCATTGTCACTCACCTCTACATCCCTTGCAGTTTCTCTACATCGGTGACCAAAACTGGGTACAATACTCCAGCTGGGCCTAACTCGTACCCAGTGGAGCGATACTCTCATCTCCCATGACTTGCATGCTATGCCTCTGTTAATCAACCTAAAATTAGCATGGCATTGCTGACTCATGTTGAGGCTGTGATCCACCACAACTCCCAGATCCATCTCAGCAGTGCTGCTTCCAAGCCAGTTATCCCCTGTTTTGTATTTGTGCATTTGGCTTTAATTAGCACCTTACATTGGTCTTTGTTAAATTTCATTGTTGTCTAGAGCCCAGTTCTCCAATTTATCAAGATCCCTCTGCATCTTAGCTCTGTCTTCCAAAGTGTTGGCCACCCTCCCCCCAGCTTTGTGTCATCTGCACAATTGATCAGTCTGCTGGCTAGTCCTACAGCCAGGTCATTCAGACAGATGTTAAATAACACTGGACCCAGAACAGATCCCTGTGGAACCCCACTGGAGAGCTTCCTCCGATCCGACATCATTCCATTCATTCCACTCTTCGTCTGCAGTTGTTTAATTAACTATGTATCCACTTAATGGTAGTTCTGCTGAGCATTTCTCCAACTTACTTATGAGGCTGTCATGTGGGACTGTGTCCAAAGCTGTGCTAAAGTCCAGGTATATCATGTCCCTCTCATTCCCCCATCCACCAAACCAGTTCCCCTGTCAAAGAAGGAAATCAAACAGGTTTGGCATGATTTGTTCTTAGTAACTCCACGCTGGCTGCCAGTGATCACCCCTTCACCCTCCAGGCATTCACAGACTGAATGTTTTATACATTGCCCTAGTAGCTTCCCAGGTATCGAGGTCAGGCTGACTGGTCTGTACTCCACAGATCCTCCTTTTCTCCCTTTCGAAAGATGTGCATTACGTTAGCCCTTCTCCAGTCTTCCAGGCCTCTCCTGGTCCATGAGTTTGCAAATATTATTGCCAGTGGCTCTGAGATTTCTTTAGCCACCTTGGGGTGAATAGCATCCGACTGCTGCATTCTAGTGGAGAGACCCAGGGAATGAATGTGCATGGGGAATGAACTGCCCTCTCTGCCACAGAGATGGTCAGGGATGAGGTCCACTGGAGAGAGGGTGCTGCCCAAACAGCACCAGTTATGTGGCTAAACAGAGGGCTTAATTCCAAGGGCTGCAACTCCAGTGCTGAAAGTGAAACGTCCATCTCCTCGTGCTGCGGACAGCCTGTGAGGAGCAGCTGCTCCCACGCACCAATGCCAGGTGGGTTGGAGGCCACTGGATTTGTACTCTCATGGCTTGTTCCTCAGCCAACCATCAGTAGCAACCTCCATGTCACCTACTTGGAGCCTGTGTCAAGGCCCCTTCCCTTGGCATGTAGCTGGCTGCATGTAGCTGGATGCACTCCTCCACGGGGCACAGAGCAGCCCCTGGGCTTCATGTGACTTGTAAATATTGGGGACATCCCAGGGTCGTCCACGTGGCGAGATGCTGATCTAATCCAACGACAGGAATTGCCAGCACTGAGCTCTTGTTACGAGGTGTTTAGTTTAATCACACAGAGCTTGGCTATGCAGCAGTTTTTCACTGGATTTTAAGAAGTGGTAATTTCCACCCTGCTGATTTCTGGAGTGGATGGCATGCAAGTGTTTGCATTCTGTCAACACTAGACTTTGGCGTTGTGTTAGCTGACGTGTTAAAGCACAGTTCAAACCCCACCTGGCATGCCTATAACAGCCCTGCTCGGCTTTCAAGGTGGTATAAAGAAGCCTCTAACGGGGGATGGAGGAGGTATAAAAGGCCCTTGCAGATGATACCACCATGGCGGGGTCTTCAACCCATGAAGAACTGCTCCTTTCCAAGCCGCAGGTGTAGGGCGTGTGCAGGAGGCGTGGAGGAGCAAGGCTATGATTTGGCTGTCTCGCCTGGCATAGAGCCCATGGGAAGCTGCTCGAAGCTGCGGCCATCTATAGTGGCCCTGAGGTGAGCTCAGGGCAGCTTCCCTGGAATTGAATTAGGACTGAGATCCTGTCTCTGGAGGTTATTCAGCTCAGGCGCGAGAGTCCCATAGCAGGGCGTAATCCTCTGAAACTCAGGAGGGTGGGTTTCAAGCTAAACAATACAGAGCATGTCCTTTCTTTTACATTCTGGAGGGCTCTTCCACAAGGGTAGAGCTGCAGAACTTGCTTATGGACATTTCCACACCACAATGCGGGGAAGGGGCATGGGTTCAGGAGGCTCTCGGGCTGTGTCACAGCAACTCAGCAGGCTCAGGGATGTGGTGTGGCAGGAGAGAAGTGCACATGGGAGAGGGGGTTGCGTGGGACGCCCATGAGCACCATGCTGTGCAAGCGGATGCAGAGCACAATGTCGACCTGACCTGAATTGATGCAGCGTTTAGATTTTTCCAATGGAAAATTCTGCCAAAATTGACCTTTTCCTTCAGAAAATTTTGATTTTGATAAAAACCCGTTTTCCACTGGGAAAATGTTTCATTTGCAGTATTTTGGCCAGCTCTACAGAAACGTGTGTTGAGAGTGCTGCCTGTGGTGTAACTGGGAACGTGCTCCTTGTCATGAAACAGTTCTCGTGTTTACCCCTCCATCCAGCCCTTAGCTAAGGCGAGGCAGGCAAGAAACAGTCTTCCCATCAGCATTACTAGAGTATTATTAGCTGCATTGCATTGCATGACGTTATTCGTTATTCCCATTAGATGGCCCCAATATTTACAAGTCACAATAAAGACGATTGGAATGATCCCGTGACCAAAAATGTTTGTAACCATGGATCATATAATAATTGTCAACCAAGCTCATTCTTCAAAGTAGAAGCTGATCACAGGGGGGGTCAGGAAGGAATTCTCCCCCACCCTGCGTAGAGGCTGCACAATTGCCTAGAGGCATTATAGCAGTTTCTCACTTCTCCCTGCACTGCTAAGTGCAGGCCCTTGCCTGGGAAAGGGAGGCGGATGAGATGGATCAATGGCAAATCCTATATTCTAAAGAAACTAAACAACATTTGTACCAGATTTTCAAGGACTTCGCTGTTAGGTCCCTCTGAGAAGCCTGGAATATGGATGCTATTCCTTCTCAGTATTGTTTAGCCACAGGGGTTAGATCCATGAAAGCCAGTGTCTGTGTGGGCTGTGCGTCCCTGGGGTGTTCTCCCTGAGGATGGCTAGATGGTGGTATAGGGCGAGGAGCAGGCTGGTTACAGACAAGGCTGTATAGGAGCCCAACTGGTGAAGGCTGCTGTGGAGATGCACAGATCAGCACATCTTCCCGCCCCCTTGGACATACCCTTTCCTTCCTGACCACCCATGTTTGGAGCAGGTTGGCCACTTCAACCCCCTAGGTGGAGAGGAGTTTGCAGCAGCTTGCACTACCATAGCCCTCCTCATGCTGGCAGACTTTCTGCTGCCTCCTCTAGTGATGCCTGCACAGCTCCTGGGGTGAATCTGGCCTCTTGTCTCCAAACACCCGCCTTGGTTGGCAACATGGACCAGTTCTAATGCTCCCCCAAGCTATTGTCTCATGCCTGCTGATGTGTATTCCTGCGCTTCCCTTCCAGCTGTGACCCTGACCGTGGCTGACAAAGTCACCAAGGAGGTACTGGCGAGCTACAAGATTCCTGTGAGGTACCTCCGGTCCTTCCACCAGTACCACTTCAGACTGGTGCTGGTGAGCATTGGCTAACCTAATTCGCACCCTGACCCATGTGGGTATGGGGGCGTCACATTGTTTCACAGCCTCTCCGCCCGTCCGTCCGTCCATCGGTCAGTCTGTCTGTCTGTCTCCACCTGTTGTCTCTTGTCTTATACTTGGATTGGCAGCTCTTTGGGGCAGGGACTGTCTTTTTGTTCTTTGTTTGTGCAACACCTAACACAGTGAGGTCCTGGTCCCTGATGGGCTCCTGGGATCTACCACAATATTACTGCTACTACTACTAATAATTTATGCTGCACACATCCTATGGTATCTAACTCCAGGCTTATAAACAAAGAGTCTTGCATAAGATTTGCTTCATTTCAGGTGGCCGAGGTCAGGTGAAGGAAATCTTGTGTAACTGTTGTAATCCCCAGTGGGAAGCAGTATAGGATTTTCAAAGTCTCCCAAGTTGGAGAATGCACAACAGGAAAAAGCAAGCAAAGCGCTCCTGGGACCTCTTTCAAAGAGGTTTTTCTCACCTGGAAATGAGTGCGCCAGGAAATAATGAAAAAGGATGTCAAACTGTGACCTGCCCTTTCGCACTCGGCCTCCTGGGAGACAAGAACACAGGCGAGACGCAGGTTTACAACAGTGCAAACAAATCCCAGAGCCGGCCTTCCCAAGATCCCAAAGGGCTTTGTGAATATTAATGAAATAATGATCCTCCTTAGCTCTCATCTAACACGCTTCCTCAGTAGATCTCAAAATGCTTTATGAAGGAGGTCAGCAGCCTTATCCTCATTTTACAGATGGGGAAACTGAGGCACATAGAAGGGAGCTGATTGTCCCAGGTCACCCACCAGGCCAGTGGCAGAGCTGAGACTAGAACCTGGGTTTCTTGAATCCCGGTCTAGTGTCATAGACAGCAGTTCTCAAACAGGTCTATGAAGAGCTCACTGGGGTCATGTGGAGAGCTGGTCATGTGGAGCTGGCTCGTATGTTGCATTAAAGAAAACTAAAACTCCCATGTTCCTCTAATGTCATGTCTCCGTGTGAGCCATGCTGGATCTGTCGCAGGGATGTCAGACACTTGTGAATGAAAGGGGAGGCAAGGACTGCACTGGGGCAAATGGGACAGGTGATGAGGGATGCCTGAAGAGGAAGGGAGATGGGGGATGGGTGCGGGTGAATGTGAGTGGAAGAAGGGGCTCAAGGGTGTGAGGAAGGAGACATGGGGCACGGGTGGGGGCACACAGGAGAGGGTGCAGGGGCCAAGTGGTGGCACGTGGAAAGGGTGGGGGGGGCCAGGTGAGGGTGCGTGGGAGAGGAGAAGGGGGCTGGGTGAGGGACCCATACTTAGAGTGGCCAGACAAAGTACATGGCTGCAGCATTTATAAAAGCTCTGAATTTTTCAGGAGCTGAGGAGTGGGACTTTGTCCCCACTGAACAGCCTTAGGAGCCATTTATTGCTGTGTGAGTGAGTTTCTCTCTCTGGGACCTTTTTTTCATATGCCATTCCCCTAATGTGTATAGTGAGTGATTTTCATGGCAATCAGTAGGGTGGGCGTGTTGATGGGGGTAATAAGTATTAGCTGGTGCTGCCAGGAGGTGCTTTTATGTGCTCTGTGGTGGTGGGATTACACTGGGAATTGGTTTCTGCATTGGTTTTCTCATGATTTATTAATGATTTGTGTTAGTTACAGTGGAGTTTGGGGAGGAGTAAATGGTTGTGGTCTGGCTATTAAAGAACAGCGTGACTGATCTGCACATTGTGCTGAGACCTTTTCTTTAGATGTACTTTGTCACACACACTCACGCACTCGCTAGCTGCAGTATCAAAGTAGGGTTCTTCATTTACACAGTCCAGGCCAGTAGGGACAGTATCTTCCACGGACATCTGACGGGGTTCTCATTTTCTTTTCCCCAGCCACATGCAGGGCTGGAATGCAGGAGAGCAGAGGTAGTCTCATGTGTGGTATTGTTCTGAATAACAGCGGTCTATTAAGCACATGTTGCAGGCACAGTGTAGGAGCCAGTTGTTGAGCCAGCTGTGTTGTCTTAATTTCTTGGACCCTTATCTGCTCACTGACAATTTCTCTCTGGAATGGTCTGGCCCCACATTTCATTTCCCTCTCAGTCTGGAACTAATCCAGCATCAGTTCCTTGTCCTCCTGCCCAGGTCTGTCCTGGCTTTCAAAAGAGGGCCTTGTTTTCCTCCTCCTTGAAACAGAACACTTGGTCTGAGTCCCTCTTGTTCCCCTTACAATAGCCAAGAACAGATCTTTCTCGCATTTCCTGGACCTCAAGTTTCTCCGACTCTTTAGAACCTTTCAACCTGCCCCACTCCTGCTCTGGGATGTTCAGAGTGCTTCGTGTCCACTAGAATGAAAATCAGAGTAGGGTTCATAAATATATCAGGTATGCCTGGTAACAACTTCTGTACCTTGGCAACTTTGTGTGCATTTTTGCTGGGCATTTGTTTTTTGGACTAGAGATGTGAGGACATACAGTTAGAATGCACAGGGAAGATACAGGAATATGGACGAGTGCGTTTTGCTAGATTATTGTGAGGATGGGGGCAATTAAGGGACAGGGCATATGGGGGTAGCAGTAACTGGGCTACCAACGCTTACTTATTTCAGCAGTGGGAGGACTGTTTGCATCACTGGTTCCTGTTATGCTGGTGATCTCTGCTCACACTGGTGCTCGAATGGTGCGGACTGGCACAGAGAAAGGCCACCTAGTGGTTAGCCTTACTTAAAGCGGGTCTAATACTCCGGGTGGTGACATTGTCTGGGTACTTCTGGGATCATTTTTGGCTGTGGATGCCTGATGTACTACAGGTTTGCTGTGGTGACTGCACAGCAGCGAGCATGCCAGAGATCTCCACTGTAGATGTGCCCTGACAGGTTACAGTAAATAACCTTGCCCAAGGTCACACAGCTAGTGAGTGTCAGACCTGGGCTGGCACTCAAATGTCCTGCCTCCTAGCCACAAGACCCCAGCTCCAGAGAAACTAGCCTGGCACACCTGCCACTTCCTGTGAGTTCAAGTTGATCCTTCATAATATCAGATATTTACACGGCCCTCAAGGGATCATCCTGCTTTCCTCGCAAATGAACCTTGTTCCCATTTAAGACCCATTGCAGACTCCCTGCCATGCCGTTTAATACAACACCTAACAATGTAAGCGGCACTGGCACTTCGTTGTGTCATGCTTTATTGTTTGAGTGACTGGCAGGAAGCTCCCAATTAAGTAAGTTTCACAGGTAACTAACTCTAGGTGGAACTGAGGCCTGATAAACTCACTTTACCCTAGTCAGAAATTCATACCCCTCTCAGCTAATACAAGTATGTTTCTTTTTCTCCATTCTCCTACCCCCAGCTGCCCCGAGCCAGTGGCTGGTGTGTGTGCAGATTATTAAATATTTAAATGCAAAAGCAGGAAGATTTATTATATTGATCTTACTGGAAAGGCTCCCGGGGACAGTGAGCCTTAATGATCAGTTGCCACTTTATTGTCAGTTATGGCAGCTCTGCGCCCCCATACCGCAATCCAGACTGTTTATATACACAACACCCTTGTTTTACGGTCTGGCACTCATTCCACACTGTGTCTCCTCCCCAAACAGCCGAGGAAGAAGGACCCCTTGGGGACAAGTCTCTATGCTACGGTCGTTCGGAAAGGCAGCCTCATCCCGCGTTATGTCGGAATGAATTACACCGGCTTGGAGGTAAGGCCTGTGCAGGAAGATGGGAGAGGGAGAGATGGTGCTGAGGAGGGGATGCCAGCATGGCCCACAATCGGAGCCAGGGGTCTGTGTGTGAGTAGCATGAGCAACCCTCATAAGGTTTGCAGGTTCAGTTTCACTGAATGCCTCAAACCTAAGACCTCTCCAAACTACCTGATCTTTCAGTGAGACCTGCTAATAACCATCACGGATATGACTGACTTTCTAGCGAAGATAGACATTGGAGAGCCCTCCCGGGGAGTGAGATTTCATAAGGAGAGTTGGCTACAGTTAGCATAGATGTGACCATTCTTCCTTTCTCCAGCTGAGCTAGAGATATCTGGCGAACAGGCCTTCCTAAGGACCAGCACAAACCTCACCACCTTCTTCACTTTTGTTGCCCTTCTCTGTATTTTTTCCAATTCTAATATATCCTTTTTGAGAAGGGGTGACCAGAACTGCAGGCAGTATTCAAGATGTGGGCGTACCATGGATTTAGATAGTACTATTATCATATTTTCTGTCTTATCATCTATCACTTTCCTAATGGTTCCTAACATTCTGTTGGCTTTTTTGACTGCTGTTGCACATTGAGTGAATATTTTCAGAGAACTAGCCACAGTGACCCCAAGATCTCTTTCTTGAGTGGTAACAGCTAATTTAGATGCCCTCATTTTGTAGGTATAGTTGGGATTCTGTTTTCCAATGTGCATTAATTTGCATTTATCAACATTGAATTTCATTTACCATTTTGTTGCCCAGTCACCCAGTTTTGTGAGATCCCTTTGTAACTCTTCACAGTGTGCTTTGGACTTGACTATCTTGAGTAATTTTGTATCATCTGCGAATTTTGCCAACTCACTGTTCACTCCCTTTTCTCAGATCATTAACAAATACATTGAACAGCACTGCTTCCAGTACAGATGCTTGGAGGACCACAATTTATCAATTTGTTCCAAAACCTCCTCTACTGACACCTCAGTCAGGGACAGTTCCTCATATTTGTCACCTAAAAAGAATGGCTCAGGTGTGGGAATCTCCTTCAGATCCTCTGCAGTGAAGATTGATACATAGAATTCATTTAGCTTCTCCGCAATGGCCTTATCTTCCTTGAGCGCTCCTTTAGCAGGTTGATCATCCAGTGGCCCCACTGATTGTTGGGCAGGCTTTCTGCTTTTGGTGTACGGAAATTTTTTTTTTTGATGTTTGTTTTTGAGTCTTTGACTAAGTGCTCTTCAAATTCTTCTGATCTACTCTATTCTATACAGGTTTTTATACTGTACCTTGTAATGGGACTGGGATCCCTGCAGGACCCGCTGCCATAATAGTGGGAGCGGGTAAAATGTACTTTGTGGCTGGTGGGATTGGGTGGGAAAAAAACAGATTGCGCTAATTTGCAGGAAACCCCTAAATCTCTCGACAGTTTGTCATACATAGAATTTCAACAATGTAAAGCACTTTTTTTTTAAATAAAGGTTTTACTATTTAAATGTAAGGAAGTGAGAGAAAGAGATTTGATGTCTGTTGTAACAGAAGTGAAAGTATTTAGAAGCTGACCGTTTTTTGGTTGTTTGCATAGCATGGGGGAATCTCTCTCTCTTTTTGGGATTTGTGGGATCTAAGGCTTTTGCTGTGGGAGTGGGATAAAAATACAAGAAACAATGCGGGAGCAGCTGGGAGGGGGTATTGCAGGCAGGACAGGCGTGGGGTTAAAAAACTATCCCACGCAGGGCTCCACTGTGCTTATCAGCATAGTATCTGAGCGCCTTCCAAAAGTGCATTCAGCAGTGTGAGTACACACACATCTGTCACGTGGTGTTTGTTCTTTCACCCTCTCCCCAGAGGGAGAAGCGAAGCGTGTGGAGAGAGGAGGAGAGTCCTGGTTTGGTAGGCTGTTGGGTTTCATGACAGAAGGCAGGCCAAAGAAATGCGCCACTTGGAGTGGAAAGAGGGGAGGTTTGGGATGGTCTTTTAGTCCCTGGGAAGTTCATTCCACCATCTCGGACAACCCACCCCTGCAGAAAGTTCTGTCCATTTTTGCTCTGTCTGTGGCACTGCGTCTCAGAGCCTGGGTCAGCTGAGTTGGCCTCGCAGGGCTCGGACTGGGGGCTATAAAACTGCACTGTAGACTTTCAGACTTAGGCTGGAGCCTGGGCTCTGAGACCATGCAAGCCTGAACACCTGCACTGCAGTTCATTAGCCCTGCAGCCCGAGCGCCACGAGCCAAAGTCCTCTGAGCTGGGCCAGCCAGAGCCGTACCGTGGGTCTTTTCTCACCGTGTAGACACACCCCTGGGGTCTCTTGGAATTGATGCTCCTGACGAGGCTCCTGTTCACCTGTGGTCCTGTTTGATCTTGCCTGAGCTGCCCACCAAGGAGTGCTGTGGGTGGGTAAGAGGGGTTGGGACTGTGCTATACTGAAGTGCATTAGCTGGGGTCACTGTAGGTCAATAAGCTGCACTCTTCCCATTGTAAATCGACGAACTGAAGCTTGCAGTGCTTGGCTCATCAGTCCAGATCTCACGCCTCCCCTGTCAGTCTGTGGGCTTGATGGCAAGGTCTATTTGCATTGCTGACAGCAGCAGAAAGGGGCCCAATCGATGAATTGCCATGAGCAGCAGAGGAATATGCTACAGCACACGCGGGCTCTTGGGGGTTTATTTCCATCAAAATCCTCAAGCAGGGATTGATCACAGCTGCACCTGGCTCATGCTTAAAGAGCATTAATGAGGACCCCAAAGAAATCCTCTTATTCCCAAGCTGGGTTTTGGTCAGGAGACCCCAGGATGCATCTCAGCAACCCTCCTCTCAACGACCTGTCATCTCTCAGGTTTATCTCACGATGTGTTCACAGTCCAGACGAAAACTACATTTATTGGGCATTTGAATGACTTAGCCTATGTCTACATGGAATAACAATAGCCACAGTGACATGGTCTGCAAACCTTACTGGAGACCCTGCGTATACACCCCAGCAGCTAGCCCTGCCACCATGGCATCACTGCTCTTGTTGTTGGAGCTAGCGAGATCAGAGGTAGCGTAGGTATGTCTACACCTGCTGGAGTCACACCTCACATTGATTATAGACATATCCTGAGATCCTCGGGTCTGCTGGCTATCGCAGCCCCGCTTACCTGCAATGCTTAGTCGGAGTTGAAATCTGAATGGAGCTGAATGCTAATCTAGCACTGCATGGCTGGTCCTTGAGGATGGGGTCACCCTATGTTAGAGTGCTGGGTTTTGAACCCGCCTCTAACACTGTTTGGCTTGGTCTGGTTGGCCATCTTATCCTGGTGCCCAGTTCAGCAGCATTATGTTTCCAACCACAAAAGATGAAGCGAGGACTTAAACTTATATAAGATTCCTTTGATTGGAGTCAAACAGCAAGAAAGAATAGAAGTAAAGTCTCCAGGAGAGAGCACAGTGTGCATGTCCTCATGTGGAAAGGACTGCATTAAGTCTGCTTCATCTGCAGGCTATTTAGAAACAGAGTTTGTCCATAAGAATTGTTGAAACAGTTTTCTGCTGGAAAATGCCCATTCGATTCAACTGAAATTTTACGCAAAATAATATCCATTTTGACAACATTTTTTTTAAAAATTGAAAGAAATGTTTTGGAAATGTCAGAATGTCCCATTTTGACCTTTTTGGCCTGGAAAGTTTAGACCTTTTTGTTTCTAAGTGCCTTTTTGTTTCAAAATTTACTGTATTTGACATAAAATAAAGATACATTTTAAATGGTCAGAACTGAATGGCATGTTTCAAATTTATCAAAATGAAAAGTTTTGATTGATATGAAATAATTTTTTTTCCAGAATTTCATTTCATGAAAAACTTTGCCTTTTCTTCCTAATTCGAGATGATTTTTTCCCCAAATCTTGACATGTTTTTGCAGGATGGAAAATATGTTTTCCAACTCGCTCTGTTTAGCAGTGTTAACAGTGCAGTTCACTGCAAACAAAGGCATTGCAATTTCCAGTTACCAGCACCGCAGGCCAACCCAAAGTAGAATGGTTATTGGGCCTTGAAAACCAAAATAAAGGCTTTAAAATCTCCTCTCTGCTGTTATGTTGATTGGGCATCCAGTGTGCTGTGTTTTCCATGCTGATCGGTATCGTCTCATTGTTTGCTTGTGCCCCCTACTTCTGTCTGTCTTGTTTGCCTGTTGTCTAGTCTTACACTTAGACCTGCCAAACATGTCGCTTTTGTACCGGGATAGCTATGTCCACTGGGGAGGGGGATTTTTCCCCAAGTGTATACCAAAACAAGCGCCATTAATCAGACACCTTCTGTGTGTGGATCAGGTCTTAGATTGGCATCTCCTAGCTGCAGGCACCGTCTCTTTGTTCTGTGTTTGTACAGCACCTAACACATGGGGCCCTGGCCTCTAGGTGCTGCTGCAATACAAAACAATAATACTATAGCCTGCTGCTGTCCCTTTCCCTGCCTCAGACCCCGTCTCCCACTGTTCCCATGAGTGCTCGCATGTCTTCCAGTCCGTTGCCTTGCCTCTCACACTGTCTGACTCTGTTTCTGGTCTTGACCGAGGCTTGTGAGTGTATAGGCCCCTCTCAGCCCCCTCTCCCCGTCCCCTGTCGCTCACCCTTAAGGCAGGGAAAAAGTGGGAGGGCCCAATGGTTCTGAGTGCTCCGGCATCAGCACATGCAGCAGGAGAAGGAGTCCCACAGCTGGGCCAGCCAGTGAGACTGGAAGAGGCGGAGTGGGGTCTTGGGGAGCAGTGTGGGCGGGGCCATGGTCCAGGTGCTGGTGGTCCCCCAACTTCTAGGTCGCTTCTGGCAGCAGCGCCCAAAGGCAATGGGCCGGCGCTTCTCCCAGAGGAGGTGACCCGTGCCGCATCCGGCATTTCCTGCCCCCTGCATGGGCAGCCTTTTTGGGGGAGGCTTAGCCTCCCCAAGCCTCTTATCTACGCCACCCAGGTGTGAGCAGGCCATCGGGTTCAGTTCCTTTGTTCTCTGGCGAGCTGTGACTGAGCAGAACAGCAGAGAGCCAACGTTTCTGGCTGCCATGAGGGCAGCAGGCAGCAGATGGCAGAGTAAACCTGGCCCAAGCCTGGGTGGATCAGCGTGGGGCTATTTAGTCCCCTGGAGTGGGGCTGTCACTGTACAATGCACCTTGTCCTCGGTCTGCTCTGCACACCGGGTGGGAAGCTGCAGGAGATGCCAGGGCTTGTCAGCCAGCAGCATCATGGTCAGGAATGGAGCTGAAGCAAGCTCTTTATGGTCCTTTCCCTGTGTTTTCACTTATGTGGTGAGGGCTGGAGAGAAGCCGGGCTGCCACCAGGGGGTGGGGAACCAAATTCTGAGTTGCTGGCTAAAGTGGGTGCTCGTGAAAGTGAGGTGCCATGATAAGAGCCGTGTAAAGGGCTGGCGGGTGCTGGGCAGGCTTCCCACCCACTGCTCTGCCTATGCCCCTCAATCCTGCCCTGCTGGTCCATGCCTGGGCAGCTCAGCCAGTGTGTGTCCATCCTGCCCTGCAGCACCCGCTGCTGCTCCAGTGCTGGCCAAGGAAATAACAATCCTGAATTCGGGACATGGTAGCTTCTTGCCGTGGAAGTGATAGAGATGTCACAAAGCCATCTCCCTGCACCATCAGCTGGGCCGCGGAGCTGGGCCCGGGAGACTGGACAGAGAGAGCAGCTCGGAGCTGTCAGTGGGAATGTAACAAGCTATTCTCAAATTCATTTCACAGTTTGTACCTGCCAGAAGGAGCTTCCCCCAGCCCCAGCCTTGCTGAGCACGCTGCAGGCCAGTCCACCATTGGGCTGGCTGAGCGCTGAACCTCGGTGCTAGCCCGGCTGATTATTGTGTTCCCAGGCAGTGCCAAGGTGCTGCCATGCCAGCGTATGGTGCTTGGTGTTAACCTTGCTCTTCTCTTGGCTTTCAGGTTTTCCTCCAGGGAATGAAAAATCCTCTAGCAAGACCCCAAGTCCCTATCATAGCCGTTGCCAGAGTGGTGAACAATTTTAATGCATACAGGTGAGTGGGGAGCAAGGGGCGTCCTGCCAATCACACAGGAACAAAGGGCCAGCGTGGGCACAAGAACATCTTCTAGAGGTGTGCTGGAAGTGTCAGGATCTGCAGGTACCCACTGTGCAGAGGGAGCCAGGCTTTATATGGAAGCAGCAGGGTTTAAAGCACAGCTCTACTCTGACTATGAAAATAGCTGTGCCAGCTTCCCATTTTATTGCCTCTCCACGATCTGCACGTTACATGCCCCCCGCTCACAGGTAACACCCGGCCGAGAAAGCACTAATTCATGTCTAAGCTGGGCCAGGTGGCTGACTGTCATCTGCCCGAATATGGCTGTGGGAGCTAGGCCATGTCCACACTTGTGGATAAACTGAGGGATACAGAGTAGTCACCTGTCACCTTTAAACGTCTCGCAGAATACCTGACTGCCCTTTCCCTCCCGTCACAGAGAAGCCATGAAGACGCGGCCTGCTGCCTCTCCTGCGTTCGATGTAACCACCGTCACGTTCCCCGACCCCTCCCTGATGGCTTTCGATGTTCCCCGAGTCGCCAACCAAGGATATCCCCAGGTAGGAGGGTAATGTGTCTTTAAGGATTCATGCTCCTGCCAGAATGGAGAAGGGAGCGATATGCTGCCGTACTAGCCAGAAAGCTGGGACTCAGCTCCTCTCACAGCCAGGGTGCTGCTGGAGCTGGTGCCAAAGGCAGCGCTGCGTGCAGATTGGAAATAGAATCAGTGCCAGGAAAGCATTTGTTCCTCCTTTCTGCCTTCTCTCCCTTTGTCCCCAGCCTTTTTACTGCGCTGCGACCTGATTCCCATATCTCCCCCGGACGGAGCCTTGTCTGGCAGGAACTGTAATTAGGGCCTGGCTGGTGGGTATGTGTATATATTGCAGAGCTCCTTGCCAGACGTCTAATTACGTTTCCTTAACAGCGCTAATCACACGAGGAAGAAAATCAGAACTTTCGTCTGTCTCTTCCCTCCTCTTCTCCCAAATTATTATTAGTTTCCAGCTGGTGGGTTTTAGCCACCAAAAATACATGCCCAGATTTTTGGCAGATCTCACGCCTTGGGTCCATGCGCTGGGCCTTTTGAAAACCTGCCCCTCAGCATCACAATGGGAACATCCGGGGGATGAGCCAATGTGGCTCTTATTATGGGCCCTAAGTGGGAGTCCAGCCCCAGGCATTTTGGCTGTTTGCACAGGGATGAATTTCATCCAGAACAAATTTCCCCTGCAAAATGTGGTATTTGCATAAGACTTCACAGAGTGAAGGTGAGGGTGACGTGGTTAGTTCTGCTGCTGAAGAACCTGGTGTTTGTGGAGGGAAACATTTTACAGCGGTCAGCGAATTTGCCTCCAGCTGCAACATTACCATTCACTGCACTGCGTAACCACATGGACGTGTCACTGGTCTCCTCCTCCTCCTTCCTCCGATCCTTCCCCGAAAGTCTGCTTTCCCCCCCCCCCCCCCCCGATCATGTCTGAGAGTAGAGGACAAGCTCTTTGAGGCAGGGACCTTGTCCTTCTATCTGTACAGCACCCAGCACACCTTGGTGAGGTACACAAACGTAACAACGCATAATAGCTGGTGCCAAGGAAACATTTCTTTTTGGAGTGGGAGGGGAGTGGGAGGAACCTGCTTTGGTTTCTATGGGAACACCGAAAGCTTTAAGTGAGACAGACTTTAGTCACGGATGTCGGGGTACTTTGTGCCCAGCTCTGACAACAGACCGATGGGAACTGCTCTACAAAAGGGTGTCACACACCTGGACCTGCACTGTGGAGATGCTGCAGAACCAACCACGAGGGTACATGTACCCAGCAAGCAGGACCCCGTGGCAATGAGGCTACGACAGGGGGTTGGGTGTCAGAGCCCAAGATCCAGCCCACACCCGATCACCTACAGAGCTATTTTTAGTACTGTAGCAGAGCTTGAGTCTGTAGACTTGGGTTCTGGGATTCGCAGTTGTGGGACCTGCTTGCTGTGTAGACGTATCCTAAGTTACCCACTGAATGTTTGATGTGCAGCCATCAAAATCACTCACGCGTGGAGCTAGAGCTCTTCGATTCTGTCTGCTTTGTGTTTAAGACTCACGCATCTGAAGCCTGCAGTGGGGGCAGGACTTAAGGAGTTAACCTAGGGGCATGTATGGAAAACATGCATTTAGCAACACAAAGAGCCAATATTTTCAACTGTTCTAAAGAGCAACTAGCACATGTAGTTCAACACACTGCCTGCAATATCTGTCTTCCCAGTCTTCCCGTCTTTCTTTCTTTCTTTCGTACTGACTTTCCATTGCGCCTCAGAGCACGCTGAGGAGTGAATACATTGTATCAACACATTCAGGGAGAATATAAATAAAATATTACTTAGGGGAACCTACATCATGCAAAGCACCCACTAGGCTATTAGCTATCAGAAAAACCACTCGAGCATTTCGCTCATTAAAATCATTGCTTTTCCCAGAGTTTTAAAGTACATTTCTTGCTGGCGAAAGGGATTGTATTTGGGGCCCTGGAGAGCAGTGGTCTCTGTTTATCAGAGAACAGGTACCGCTCCGGCAGCAGGAGGAAGCAGAGCCTAGTGATTAGGGGCGAGCCTGGGGGTTGGGAGATTGGGGTTGATTGCCTTGCCCTGCCCTGACTCCCTGTGTGACCTTAGGAAAGTCACATAGGCCCAGACCCTCCAAGGGATATAGGTGCTGGGCCTTAGTTTCTCTGTCTCAATTCCCCATCTGTACAGTGGAGATACTAGCATTTCCGTACTTCACAGGGTGCGGGGAGGTGCTCAGATACAATGGAGATGGGGCCAGAGAAGATGAGATGAGATAAGACAGAAGTAAGAAGAGGGCAGTTTTAAGGTGAAAAGTCTGGTGTAGCTGGAGGAGCAAACAAAACCTCCCGTCCTGAGCAGTGTTTCTTCTCTCCCTTTCTACATTTAAGAAGCAGCCAAAAATGATTTTCCTTAGGCTTGTGCAAACAAATAACTATCCCCTGGGCATGAACTGATGGGACTTGAGCATTACCCGAGGGTGGAAATTGGACAGCCAAGTTCTGGAAGTCTCTGGAGAAGGTGACTGATGGTGGGAATGCTGGCTGGCCTCCGTGGCGGGTGGTGCTGGTGGCGGCCAACAAGCAGGTGTGCCCAGATACAATGTTAGAAACGATTCGACTTGCCCGTCTGTGCTGGACAAAGCCCTTCCTTCCTTTGCATCCCTGCACAGACTGAACTCACCGCTCGTCTTCACCCTGATGGTTCACGGCAGACGCTCCTAGAGTCTTAAAACGGGCTTTTTTCTCTCATTCCTCTCAGCCTTTCTTCCTTTGCTTTTTGCCTGCCTCACTCCTATTGAGGTACATCTTAGAGCACAAAGTCATCATGGCTTCCTCCTACTCAGCAGTGCAAAGGGCCAGAACAGGGGAGAGAATCTGGTCCTCAAGGGGGCAGGGAATTATGAGTGTGTCACCACAAGTATTCACACCAGCCAAGTTTTTCTGGGAGTTAGGGTTATAATGCCCCTCTCCCCATCCTGGGTCCTGCAGGCTTCTACCACATGAGCTAAAGAACTGCCTCCATTAATTGGTAGCAGTTATTCTTTGTGTAGACCAGCCACTAGAGGGGGACATGATACACTTGGCCGTGTATTTCACACCCATCCTGGCAGAGAATAAAAACCAATGTCACCAAAGCATTCAACCAACACAGCTTGAATTTCAGTGTTCACAACTCAAATGGACAAAGCCAACCCCCAGCAAACAGGCAGTGAGGCACCTATGGGCTGGAAGATTTTCACTCAGAGCGTTCATTACATCATTCTGAATTGTGAACAAAGTCACCAGCAGTACGGCCTGCTTGAGGACAATCTGCATCCAGGGCAAAGAGGAAGGACGTGGTCTAGTGTGTAGGACACACAGGGCTGGAACTTACCAGACCTGAATTCAATTCCTGGTTCAATCACCGACCTGCTATGTGACCTTGGGCAAGGCACTTACTCTACCCTGTACCTCAGTTCCCCACCTCTGAGATGGGGATAATCCGTCCCTCGCTCACAGTGGTTGTGAGGTGCTCAGATGCTACAGCGATGAGAGCCATAGAACACCCAGCTAGACTAGTTCACCCAGCTCGGACTCGGTGCCTGGGTCCTTTAGATAAAGCTAATGCCTGGAGCTAGTCAGAAAACATTCAGTGAAATTGTTTCCATCGGGATTTGCAGACTCATCAAAGTGGAAATGTTCCACAGGACTGGTGGATTTCAGCCAAGTTCCAACAGAAACCAGCCTGGGTTCTCAAGAGCCTGCCTGGTGAGCTGCCATGGAGCCAGATGCCTGGAGCCCTCAGCTGTCAGGTCTGTGGCTCCTCATAACCTGGACTTCCAGGGTCCCTGACTCTGGGACAGCCCACCAAGCAAATAGCCAGACCTCCCAGGCTCCCCACTTCTTGCCTGCCTCCCACACTTTCCAGCTCATTGTGCCCCAGTGGCTCTGGGCAGCTGTTTCACGGAGAATTTTTAATCTGAATCTTGCAATCCTCCCCGAACGGGAATGACCTTTCTCTGCAAGCACTTTGCTCCCAACTGGAGTCTTGATGACTGTTCTTCTCCGCCATGGGATCCTCCCAAGGGAATGGAGTCACAGAATTCTTCCTTCTCACAGAGGAAGTGGAGTTAGGAGCTGTCTACACTGCAGTTAAACACTCATGGCTGGCCTGTGTCAGCTGGCTTGGGCACGTGGAGCTGTAAAATGCAGTGTAGATGTTCAGGCTCTGGGACCCTCCCACTTTGCAGTGTCCGGGAGCCCAGGCTCCAGCCTGAGCCCAAACACCTACACTGCAGTTTTACAGCCCGATAGCCCCTTGACCCTGAGTCAGCTAAAATAGGCCAAGTGTTTAATTGCAGAGTGGACGTAGGCTTAGAGCTGCCAGCGCACTTATTAAAGGGCTGGTCCTTCCTGTGCTTTGCTGCTTGGATCCATAGCCGTGACATGGAGGTTTTGTGCATTTTGGATGCAACAGCGGTAATCAGTGCTGGGCATAGAATCAGCAAGAGCCTGACCTGTCCTGAGGGCATGCTTTTGCATTTGTTGTCCGTCACCACAGACAGCAGTGGGAGAAGTGGCTGGGGATGGGGGCGATCATGCAGGAGCCGGGGCAGGGCATTGAGAGCTGTGCAAATCCCCAAGTCAGTTGTGCCTGTCAGGTGTGGTCTTGCACTTAACAATTGAAGGGCGTTTCCCCCCTTTAATCATGGTTAAGTCTGAAATGATGCCCATACAACTCCGCCGACACACCTCAATCCTGATCGCCAGTCCCCTCTCCTAGGCTGTAAGAGACACATCTCCTGAGCAGAGACTGGGTGGGGATCTTTGTGATACACACCAATAAGTCTGATGAAACCGATCAAACTCATTTCACTTGGGAGCTAAGTTCTGGGTTTGATTAGAAATCCGGGTGGTGACAAGTCAGCGTACTAACCCCTGAACCTCCAGCCCCCTTTCCGTTGGGATTGGAATCACGGTGCATCTGTTCCACGCTGCAGTTCTCATTCCGGGCTGTGCTGACCCTTTGGCAGAGCCTTCTCTTTGCTTCATGCTTGGTCCACGGAGGGAAGGGATTTGCGCTGCCTCATGCACAGTTAGATGCTCACTGGGTGCTCTTTGGTTGGCAGAGCTGTGTCAGCCAGCATCTGCTCTGCTTCCGCTCGTTCACTGCTGCCTGATCCCACCTGCCAGGTGTTCGGCACTCAGCCCAGCCTGGGAACCACAGCAAGCCCTTTGATGGTCTTGGCTTGTGCCTTAGGATTGTAACGCAGCCTGAAACCCATCACCTGGTTCCGGATTTGAATTAGGTCCTCCAATAGCTTACACCTTCCAGCACACTCAGTCCTTCGACTTTCCAGCTAGGCCTTCACCAAGGTGCTTTTGCTTCCCTGGTGAAACATGGGATAAGCAATAGCCTGTCGTCTTCTGAGCTGAAGGCAAAACCTAGTTTTCTCTGGCTGCAATTGGCTTCCTTGAGACCAGCTTTCACACTGTCCGCAACCACCGCCCCATTCCAGCTTCCAGCATCCCGCAGTACACAGGCAGGTGTCAAACCACAGCATTCAGATCTGAATTAGAAACAGTCAGAAATCTGAGGGAGTTGGATCTGGGGCCTTGGTTCTGAGCCACCTCTGACAGAAGATAACACACGATTGCTGAGGTCACCTCTAAAGCATCTCCAGGCTCCAGTGACCAGCGTTGTCTCCCGCTTCCCATCACGGGACTCCCTCCTCCTCAACAGCCTCCCTCCTATCATTGGTTGGTGCCTGAACCGTTACTATAGCAAAGTGTGCAGCCCTTGTTCCTACTGCGGGGACCCTAGCTCTGACCCTGCCCAACGAGAAACTCGCCGACGCTGTTCCTGCTGCGCGCCGTGTCCCCTGCTTGTGAGGATCCAGCCTGCAGCAAAATGACTGTGTTCCTCGAGTGCTGCTTCCTCCTGCAGATGGTCATGGTGGGCTCATGAGCTCCTCACTGGGCAGAGCTGGGAGTTAGGAGAACAGGGCGGGGCACAGGCTCTCACAGTGTGTCAGTGCTGCCGGGCAGGGCTGAACAGGGCTGCCAATCAGAAGCCATCTGGCATGAGACTGTATGTCTGGACCTTCAGGAACATACTCATCAAAGGCACTTTCTGTTTCGGTTCCAAACAGGGGCTGGGAGGAGCAGAAGATCATCTTTTTCTCCCCTGCGTGGCAGATCTTGACATAAGGTCATTGCACTCATCAGCACCTCATCTCCTCCATAAGGGGACCAGAAACCCTAGAGCAGAACCCGCCACAAACCCCATGGCAATCGTCTGGGCATTTTGAAGAGCTTTGCGGAAAGGTTGGGGTGAGGGAGGAGGGCAGTTACTCTGGTGGCAGAGGTTAATGGCTTTTTCTGTGTGAACGTATGTACTGGCTAATCACATTTGCTAATTCTGCCATCCCAGCATGCCATCTCGCCTGTCATTTCCCATTAGTGTCCTCAGACAATGGCTCCTGGTTCACCTTCAGCCAGGCAGCAGGCTGACGCATGCCTCTTTACTCACAGCTTTCCGGAACTGCAGGCAGCACTGAGTTTCATGGTTAACCCTTTCTGGTTTGTTCCAATACCCTCGTAACCACCCGTGGGTCCATGACAATGCTGCAGGGCAGGGGACTCTCCCTGCCGGGTCACAGGTACCTCTGCTGCATTCATGAGGCAGTTAATTCAAAACCCGAACTCTCTCCTGAAATCCTACCAAGGCACGCCTGTGACCTGTTACTGGGAGAGTCAGCAAGTGACACTGCCGACCTGAAAACGTCCATCATTTCTTTTCGAACCTTTGGTGGGTTCCCATTATCCCTGGCATAAGCATCTGGTGCCCTTCTAAATGGGCATTCAGATCAACATGCCTACTGGTCCTAATTATAATGCAACCATCCTTGCATGCATCTTCCGAGAGCCACCGCTCCCTCTGCTGTACGCTGTCCCAGGTGAGTTTGGGCACCACCTCCTGCTGTATATGTACGGCCACCCAGGTGCGTGCGTCTTTCCGGGCCACCATCTCTTGATCATATATCCTCCTGCAGTGCACCGCCAAACCCCCATCACACCTTCCCCACAGCGTCCCCTCATGCCAGGTGACTGGGGTCACTGTGCCTGTGGGTGTCATTAGCCCTGGATACCCTGGTGCAGCCTGGGCTTTTCAAAGGCACCCAAGGGAGCTGCGTACCCAACTCCCATCGACAGTCAGTGAGAATTGTGCCCCCTAATCCCAGGCTACAGCGTCAGTGAAAGTCACTATAATCCTTGTCTTCCTTGCATGGGTGGTTCATAAGGAGGTATGTTTAAGGGAACAGTTAAGGTTATCCCGGACTTCCTTCAACTCCGAGATTCCATCCATTCCTGCTGGAGGCATAGATTCCAAGACCAGAAGGGACAACTGTGATCATCTAGTCCAGGGGTGCCCCACCTACAGCCCGCAGTCCGTACACAGTCCACCAGAGCATTGCAGAAGGCTCGCAGCCTGCTTCAGCACAATGTACTGTCCATGGAAACAGCCTGTCTGAATACACGTGGGACAAGCTGAACTGAAAATAGAAATCAATACAGGTGACTTTAAATCTTCATAAACGATGAGAATCTGTTTGGCCCACCCGAGGTTGTGCTTCGGTTTCTGTGGCCCTCCTGTGCAATAAGGTTGGGCACCGCTGTGCTAGTCTGAGCTCCTGTCTAACAAAGGCCAGGACTTCCCGGAAATCATTCTGTGGCTGTCCAGTGTGCAGAGGGTTTCTGCTTTCAGGATCTCTTTCTCTTGTGTCGCTTTGCAACCTGACTCCAGCATAAAGACGCTTGCAACTTAACCAGCTTTCCTGGAGCCTTCACAGGGCTTTTGTTGGCCTGGGAATTCTGAGCCAGCCTCACTGCAGGGGAGGTGTTGGGAACGACCCCGCAGAGATGGAAGGCTTTGTCCGCCTGACTTCCTTGGCATTAGCCACCTCCGATATCTATGATTCCCTGCCCATGCCAGCGAATCTGCCTTTGATCGGCTCTGCTCAGGATTTCCTTATCAGCCATACAGTTAACTATTGTGCTGGTGGAGCCTAGGCATTAGACAGCAGGCGGGCAGCCCTCCCCCACCCCCCTTGTTATGTTTCTCCGGGCAGCCCTTGGCAGAAGCTGCTGTTGTGACAAGGTGTCTGTCCGGATCAGTTCATTGACCGTGATGTGCCAGTGTGGGCTTGGCGGGGCTGAGGGTGAGAAGCATTGTGCAGACGGAGTGCTCCATCTGTCCGCGAGGAGGCTGCAGGAGAGCTGCCAGTTGGACGGCCACTCTGCTGTCAGCTCCAGGCTGGGGCTGTAGAGCGGGTTTGCTTGCTTCTTTTTTTAAGTGCACAGTCACAGATCTAGGCTTGAGATGGCACCATAGCGCAGCAGCATTTCACCTTTCCCAGGCCGTGCTGGGAGCAAGGAGAGGTCACCAATGAGATGAGTTTGGGGTCTCAAAACTCTCCAGCATGTCCACATTATAAAACCAGCCCTGGAAAAGCTGAGAGTTGCAGCTGCTCATAAAATCAGGCTCCAGTGAACTCTTGTAGTCGAGTAATAGTACTGTGCCTGTAACAGGCTGGCAACGTGCCTGAAACACCCCATTCTGTCAGCAGGGTGGGAAGGAGTTCAGTGGGTTTAGCTGACTCCCTGAGACAAGTGGCACATTACTTTGCCTGGATTAGAGAGGGCTGGGAGGGGCTCCCTGAGAAAAGAGGACGTATGATGTGGGCTGAGTTGTCCTGAATGAGGAACCCTAGGGACACAGGCCTGGAGAGAAAGGTCAAATTGAACATTGTTGTCTGATAGCTCTTTTGTTTGTTAATAAAGCCCACCCACAGGAAGGGGGCAGATCTGGACTTTACATGCTGTGTGGACTGTGTTTGGGAATGGCAGCTGCTCACCGTGCCTTACTGTGTGTTTTAAATACCGTGGCAAAGACTTTGCGTTTATTATTTTTTTGTTTTGTTTATGTTTATAAGTTTTCTATTAGTTATCCACATGGCACCCAAATTATGGGTAGGTGCTTTACAAGCAAATGCAAATTCTCTGCCTGAGAGAACTTACAGTGCAGATTTCGAGGCAATGTTCTGAAAGAGGAGTATACCACGAGGAGTGGCTGAGAAAGAAGAGGGATTACAGTTAATAATATCACATGTTTAATGTGCATTTCTTAATGGTTCCGTTACAACATAATTAGTTTAAAATCCAAAATGGTGTTTGTGTTCTGTATGTCGACATACAGGTGTGTTACACAAGTGTGCAAAGCATGTTGCAAATTGGAACCAACCTAGGGAGAGATACACGTGGCAGTTAGCATCCAGGCTCCCAGACTCTGTGAGAACATATTAATTCACTCAGAAGGCTGATCTGCATATTGTCCATGCTGTGTCAGGCAGGCTGAGTGTTTGGAAATGGAATAATGGTATTAAAAAGGGCTGCTGTCAACTGCCTGATGACGGGAACCCTGTGTTAATGCTAACCTTTGGAGAGCTGGTGTGATCCCCAATGCAGGCCAGGAAGAGAGGGAGAGCGGCTGCTAGTGGTGATGGACTGATGCCATTTCAAGTGACAGCTAGTGGCTCCAGGGATAAACAATGTTGCCCACTTAAGCAAGCTTTTATGAATGATATTGTTGTTATGAAAAACATTTCCTGAACCTAATCTTTGGGACCTTTGAAAAATACCCTACTTCCATGGGTCCTGGCCAAGGCGTGGCCTGTCCATTCAGGGCCCCTGTGATAGGGACAAAATGAAGATTGTGAGAGCAAGTTGTTCCCAATGTAACATGCCATGTGCAAATCAGCTCTGCCCTGTTGTTGTTATTTATTTGTATCGCAGTAGCATGAAGGAGCCCCAGTTATGGATCAGTGCTAGGTGCTGTACAAACACAGAACAAAGAGATGGTCCATTCCCTAGAGAGCTTACAATCTAAGTAATATAATTGTTGTCAGTTGTTGGCTGTTTGTGTGTTCTTCCAGTGTGTATGCTGTCCCAGCTCGGTGCAGATAACTGATACAGCAAACCATGATTGGCTTACCCAATACGACCAGCGATCTGTTTC
Source organism: Emydura macquarii macquarii (assembly GCF_026122565.2). NCBI lineage: Eukaryota > Metazoa > Chordata > Testudines > Chelidae > Emydura > Emydura macquarii. Next base: position 1,334,962 of record NW_027130936.1, read on the forward strand.
AGTAACAAAGGCATCAGGCTAGCTTTATTGCTGACAAAGCACGATAAAAACTACCCATACATGTGCTACAAGTACTCTTAATACATGAATGCCCGTGCCAATGGACTGGCTCAGTAAATGGTGGGACTTTCCATTCCTCACTCGACCAGACAAAGACTCTCCCCTTGAGACCCTCTTTTATACACTGATATAAACAAGTTGCATATTGTCCCTCTGACATGTGTAGTTGCCACCCTCTGACGTGGTAAGAGACCATCGTTTACCTTGTACAGGATGTTGTTCAATCAAAACATCTCTATCCATCACATTGTCATCCTGACCTTATCTTTACGAAGGGTCAGTGTGTCCTCGTTATCTTTTTGAGGAGTGAGCACGTACCATTCCGGGTATTGGGATGTTCTGGTACCACTTTCTGGAGTGTGCTTGTGCCTAGCACTGCTTTGCAATGTGTGTGTTTGCCAGTCTCTGAGCTTGATTGCTACTTTAGCTCAAGGGCTCAGGCTTGGCCTGTTATACTAGGCCTCATGTCTCAGGTCCTCACTTTCTACTACAACAACCAGCACAGAGTCATGTGTGGACTATTGGCTAGGGGCTAAGGACAAGACTAGGAGTCAGTACACTGGGGTTCTCTTACTGGTTCTGCCACTAGCTAGCTAAAGTGGGCAAGCACTTTGTCTCTCTATGCCTTGGTTAATCCCTACATTTCTCCCATACGCATTGGGAGACTAAAAATGGTCATTTGTAAAGTGTGTTGGGATCTAGAGCCCTGTGTAGGATTGTTTAAAATCCCGCTCCTGTCCCACCCCACAATACCCACTGCCACCTGCTCCCTCATTGTTTCTTGCATTTTTATCTTGCTCCCACCGACAAAAACCTTAGATCCCACAAATTCTGCAAGAGAGACAGATTTCCCCATGCTACTAAAAAACACCCAAAATGGTCGGTTAATATATTATGTATATAAATAGAATTTAGACACAATTTTTACCACTAAAAGAATAAAACAAATCTTGCTTAAACCAAGTAAAAAATACTTTAACTTCTGCTATAACAGACATCAAATCTCTTTCTATCCCTTGCTTAAATTTAAATATTAAAACCTTTATTTAAAAAAAAAAGAAAAACTTGCTTTACATTGCTGAAATTCTATTTAAGACAAACTGACGGGAAATTTAGGGTTTTCCTACAAATTACTGCAGACTGGTTTTTTTTCCCACCCAGTCCCACCCGCAACAAAGTGCATTTTCTCTGCTCCTGCTGTTATGGCAGCGAGACCCACAGGATTCCATTCCCACTGCAGGGCTTTATTGGGCTTCTCAAAGAACCTCATCTGTATTTTGCTTTGTTATTTATTGCACTCAGTTAAATTCAAAAGCTTGTGGTAATGCAGTAGTAAGGCTGAAATACAGAGCACTCAAAAGACCACGGTGCAATGATGGTGTGGCTGCCACTTGGAAAGACACCATCTGGATCTGGAGCCCAGATCACAGCATGGAAATCACTAGCAATGATGATAAAACACATCACTTCCCGGGAAGTAGCTCCAGTTCCCAAATGCGACAATGGTTCGGACCACCATTCGGGGGTAGTCATCAGCTGGAACGATAGGACAGGACATTCCCTGCAGATCCCTGAGCAGGATTTGGGAAGAAAGCAGCTTCTAAAGAATCCATTCCAGGTTTCAGAGCCAGCTGGGACGTGACTCTGAGAGTTTCCTCAGGGCTGTGTGGATACCCATGCAGTGAAGAAGTGGCCAGTGAATCTCTCTATTGAATCTCAAAGCTTTGATCTCAGGAGCTCCCAGTAACCAGAGACATAAACAACCTCTTCCAATTCGTCTTGAGTCCCTTTTTCAATACACAAGATATAGATGCTGAGCCAAGGGATTCACATGAGTCCTTCAGCGCTGCATTCTGCTGCAGTGGAAGGCCAAGCTGGGAAACTACAAGGTGAATGAGAGTTTGAGGCACATAAAATATATCTGACAGTATTCAGGGGCTTCTCTGTCTGTGACAAGCATTTGATAGTGTCCACAGAGAAGTGACAGCATCATGATGCGCAGAAAGAATAGCAACCAGGTGACCAGCTTGGCTTAACAGAGAAATCTTCAGTGAGCTTAAACACAAAAAGGAAGCTTACAAGAAGTGGAAGCTTGGGCAGATGACTAGGGAGGATTATAAACACACTGCTCCAGCATGCAGGGGTGAAATCAGGAAGGCCAAAGCACAATTGGAGTTGCAGCTAGCAAGGGACGTGAAGGGGAACAAGAAGGGTTTCTACCGGTATGTTAGCAACAAGAAGAAGGTCTGGGAAAGTGTGGGCCCCTTACAGAACGGGGGAGGCAACCTAGTGACAGAGGATGTGGAAGAAGCTGAAGTACTCAATGCTTTTTTTGCCTCTGTCTTCACAGACAAGGTCAGCTCCCAGATACTGCCCTGGGCGGCACAGAATGGGGAGGGGTGAGCAGCCCTCGGTGGTGGAAGAACAGGTTCAGGACTATTTAGAAAAGCTGGACATGCACAAGTCCATGGGGCCGGATGCAATGCGGGAGTTGGCTGATGCGATTGCAGAGCCACTGGCCATTATCTTTGAAAACTCGTGGCAACTGGGGGAGGTCCTGGACAATTTGAAAAAGGCAAATCTAGTACCCATCTTTCAAAACGGGAAAAAGGAGGATCCAGGAAACTACAGACCAGTCAGCCTCACCTCAGTCCCTGGAAAAATCATGAACCAGGTCCTCAAGGAATCCATTTTGAAGCACTTGGAGGAGAGGAAGGTGATCAGGAACAGTCAACATGGATTCACCAAGGGCAAGTCATGCCTGACCAACCTGATTACCTTCTGTGAAGAGATGACTGGCTCTGTGGATGTGGGGAAAGCAGTGGATGTGATATACCTTGACTTTAGCGAAGCTTTTGATACAGTCTCCAACAGTATTCTTATCAGCAAGTTAAACAAGTCTGGCTTGGATGAATGCACTATATGATGGATAGAAAGCTGGCTAGATCATTGGGCTCAACGGGTTGTGATCAATGACTCAATGTTTAGCTGGCAGCTGGTAACAAGTGGAGTGCCACAGGGGTCGGTCCTGGGGCCAGTTTTGTTCAACATCTTCATTAATGATCTGGAGGATGGGGTGGATTGCACCCTCAGCAAGTTTGCAGATGACACTAAGCTGGGGGGAGTGATAGATATGCTGGAGGGCAGGGATAGGATACTGAGTGACCTAGACAAATTGGAGGATTGGGCCAAAAGAAATCTGATGAGGTTCAAGAAGAACAAGTGCAGAGTCCTGCGCTTAAGACGGAAGAATCACATGCACTGATACAGACTGGGGACCGACGAGCTAGGCAGCAGTTCTGCAGAAAAGGACCTGGGGGTTACAGTGGAGAAGAAGCTGGATATGAGTCAGCAGTGTGTCCTTATTGCCAAGAAGGCTAATGTCATATTGAACTGCATTAGTAGGAGCATTGCCAGCAGATCGAGGGAAGTGATCATTCCCCTCTATTCGGCACTGGTGAGGCCTCATTTGGAATATTGTGTCCAGTTTTGGGCCCCTCACTACAGAAAGGATGTGGACAAATTGGAGAGAGTCCAGAGGAGGGCAACAAAAATGATTAGGGTGCTGGATCACAAGACTTATGTGGAGAGGCTGAGGGAACTAGGCTCATTTAGTCTGCAAAAGAGAAGAATGAGGGGGGATTTGATAGCAGCCTTTAACTACCTGAAAGGGGGTTCCAGGAAGGATGGAGCTAGGCTGTTCTCAGTGGTGGCAGATGACACAACAAGGAGCAATGGTCTCAAGTTGCAGTGGGGGAGGTCAATGTTGGATATTAGGAAAAAATACTCACTAGGAGGGAGATAAAGCACCAGCAGGGTGGTGGTGGAATCTGCATCCTTCGAGGTTTTTAATGCCCAGCTTGACAAAGCTGGGATGACTTAGTTGGGGTTGGTCTTGCTTTGGGCAGGGGGTTGGACTAGATGACTTCCTGAGGTCCCTTCCAATGCTTATCTTTTATGATTCTATGATTATTAGTGCTGTATATTCTATTGTCTACTCAACACTATTGTATGCCTCAGCAATGTGGCAGATGGTGGAAGTACACAGGGAGCTGAATGCACTCCACCAGCATTGTTTAAGAAGAGTCATGGGAATTCACAGGTCAGCAGACTCAGTAATCAGACGGAGACGGCTACAGTGGTTTGGCCATGCCATCAGGCTACCCTGCGACGGGAACACAAGATGCATCTCAGATTGGATCTCACTTGGAGGGAAGAGAAGGAAGGCTGGAAAACAAAGAATGACGTGTATTGCAGGATGGTCGAAAAGAATGTTGCCATCATGGAGACAACTTACGATGGAGTCAAACATCTTGATCTGGACAGACAGGGGTGGAAAAAAATGGGTTGCTTGATGCTGCTAGGCATAGGAGATTCTAATGCTAAAAGCAATTGAAGACAGAGGTTCTCTGCCTTTTTCTTTATGAGGCCCCCCAACATGTTATAAAACTCCCTGGCCACTTGTGCCAGCACAGCTGTTTTTCTGCGTGTCCCATAGACTAAGCGCCAGGGCCAGCGTTAGGAGGCAGCAGGCAGGGCAGCTGCCTGGAGCCCCATGCCACAGGAGGCCCTGCAAAGCTAAGTCGATTGGGCTTCGGTCCCTGCTCCATGCGGCAGGGCTTGGACCTCGGCTTTCTGCCGTGGGCCCAGCGAGTCTAACGCCAGCCCTCCGCTCCGGTTTCTTTTGGTGGACCCTTAAAACCTGCTCGTGGCCCCCCAAGGGGCCCGGATCCCTGGTTGAAAACCACTGATCTAAGGTATGTAGATAGCCCCAACGCTTTAACATCTGAGCACCTCACAGTCTTTAATCTGTTTGTCTTCACAGTCACGTTGGGAGGCAAGGCAGTGCTGTTATGGCCATTGCACAGATGGGAACTGAGGTCAGCTTGCTCAAGGTCACGCAGAGAATCTGTGGCAGAGCAAGGACTTAAACCCAAGGTTCTCAAATCCCAGGTCAGCACCCTAACCACTGGACCAGCCTTCCTCTCTTGTGAGAACCACAGACAGACTTTGTTCAATGTCCAGAGAAAAGTAAGAACTGTAGGTGGTCTCAGTGCAGTGTTGTGACCTGATTTCTGCTGGGGCCTAATGTGTAGTTGCCAGCTCTAGTAGGACATGGTGCGAGTGAGGAGAGAAGGGCATTTGAGTTTTTGCTACTCTACTGTGAAAACTGAGTGATCAGAGAATCTCCAGGCAGGTTGTCCTGGTCCCTGAGCTAGTCAGGGCTGCAAAGAACCAATTTCCATCAGGACGGGGACCCTGGAGTTTGGGTGGAAATTGATACGACATGGCCCAGAGCGGACAGAGCTAAACCCATCGGCTTTTTAATTTATATTGATGCAATAACTCTGGGCTCGGAAATGAAACGCAGCAGGGAGATGATTCTGCCCAAATTAGAGAGTATCTCGTATCTGTGTGCTAAAGCACAGGGTTGTAGTTAAAGCTCTGGTAGGTGTGTCTGTGTTTGTGCTATGTATAGGGGGAGATCCTGATGTTCGATGGTGCTCATATATTCCCATTGTCCCTCCCTGCCTCTTTTCCTCCCATAGCATTAACGCACGGAGCTGTGAGGTCAAACCTGCAGGAGGCCTGGCTGACTGCAAACCTGCTGGCATTTTGGTTTTCACATCACATCATCGCCCTCCTGCACAATATGTTTCTTTACTTTGACAGTTGTAAACAGAGCTGGGCTGGATCTGGACTTGGCTTAGCCGGTATCGGAGTTCATGTTCGCACTTGCATCAGTACAAAGGTTTGGAGTGGACAGCCCTGACATTACTCCAGCTGTTCTCATGAGATTCTCTTTGCCTACAAAGGGTTGTGCTCTTGTGAGATCAGTGGCTCTTATGAGGTCTCCATCTTGATCCTTAGTAGATTCAGATCAGAGCAAGCTCTGCAGGAGCAAGTTCAGATCCAGGGAATCAAATGTGACCCCCTGGAATTCAGTGAGATGAGGATTCATGGTTCTAGTTTTGACCCAGCTCTGGTTAAAAAGAAAAGCAGCATATATTAAACTAGGGCAATATGCTTTGCATGGGAGTCTACAACCAGCCAGAGCTGCTGTTGCTGCTTGCGTTTTAGACACCAACAGTTCTGCAATGCATCGGACACGAAAGCATGGTCCCTGCTTCACAGAGGTAACAGGCTGTGACAGGGTGGACTAGTTCTGGAGGCCCTATGCTGGAGGCCTCGCAGCCCTGCCTTACTCCACCCCAGAACAGAGCAGAGTCCTCCAGGCAGCCTAGAGTGGCTGCAAGGGAAGCAGTTAATCAGTGGGGCTGCTGGAGTGGCCAATCAGGGGCCAGAGGGGCCATATAAAAGGAACCGCGGAGGCACAGCAGTCAGTTTCTGTCTGGACTTGGAAGAGGGAAGATCGGGTTCCTGGCGGGACTGGGACAGCTCAGTTAGGCAGGACTGAGCCCAGGGAAGGCTGCCGAAGACCAGGGGAATGAAGAAGGAGCTCCTGACTGACTGCGGGGCTGAGGAAGGTCTGAGCCCAGAGCCTAGCTAGTCCAATGAAGGGTACCATGATGGGCCCTGTTGGTCTGATTGAGCTCAAGGAGGGCTGCCTAAAGGACACTCCAGGAAGGTACCGTGATGGGCCCTGCTGGATTATTATAGAGGGCAATGTCTCCTGGGAGGAATCCCTGGCAGGCAGTGAAGATTGTATTTGTTCCATCCTCAGACCGTGTGACTCGACGGAGGGCCGAGTCACTGAAGACCCACCAGCAAAACCATCGTGAGAGGTGGGTGCTGACCCCGTTCCAAATGGAAGAAATGCAGGCTCACACCGACCAGAAGGGGGCATGCACAAAAAGCAGGTGCTGATCCCGTTACACAGGCTTACAGAAAATGGACAACGTAACCTTCGGGACGAGCCACTTGAGTGCTTTCCGAACAGGCTACAGCCATACACTTCAGCAACAGGCAGGCGGGGTGCCAGGCTGCAGTAGCAAGCTACAGCCATCCATCCCCAGGAACATGAAGACTAACAAGTCCCTCTGCCCCATAGCCTCCTGCCTCAGAGATCATGAAAGGGGGAAGGGGAGACACTCACAAGTGTAGTGAGCTTGTGCTCAGTGTGGTTAACAGTTGCACTCTAAGGGGTGTGTAATGAAGTGGCCTGGCTGAATGGCTCATTATTAGTTGTTTCGCTTCCTTTCTGGCTTCAGTGCAAGTGAGTTGTGGGTTTGCGTATCCCCAAATGTGTACATTTTGGGGACACTGAGTGGTTCCTAGATGGCTGTGTTGCCCAAGGTCACATGCTAACCAGCGACAGGACACCTGGGTTCTCCTCCCACCTCTGACTCCCAATCTCTAGACAACATGTCTCCATGGGTTCTGGGTCATGGTCAGAACTGCTGTCCATACGGCACGGGTTGCTTCCATTGCCCTCCAAACCCTTTGCTTCCGTTCCACAGAGACTTGCCCCAATGCAGTTCTATCTGGCTCGAGGACCGGGCAAAACCTGTCTGGAGACTCTCCAAGCTCTGCATTGACTGCACCATTTTCCCAGTGGGACAGTACTCTGGTACTCCACAACCACCCAGCCTACCTGTCCGTGCCTCTTTGCACAGCACCCCAAGCGGTGTCTCTGCCCCATCTCTCTACCCCCAAGAGAGGTATTTCCAGCAGCACCTGCTGGGGCCACGCAGCCCTAGGGGCAAACCAAGCCAGGCGAGGAGGCCATGGGATTTCAGAGCTCCTCCCACCTACGCTCCCAACGGGTGAATTCTTCCCTGCGCTGAGACACCTGCTCCCTTTGACATGCAAACAAGCTAATCCTCAGGGGCTTGCTGTAGCAGCATCTCTCCTCACTGAACTCTGGCAATGTTAATGGGGTAGCCGGCCCCCAGAACTTAACCCCTTCTGCGCCATCTGAGCTTGCAATATGTATCCAGCCAGAGGCGCATGAAGATCCCCTCTTCCTCCCCCGGCAGGAGCAATCCCATATGTCCTCCCAGGCCTTTGAAGCCTGCTCCATCCCATTAGTATGCACGCGAGCCGTGTTGGCAGGGCAGGTGTCCACCCAGAGCACATTGCTTGGGGGACAGGACTAGATTTTATTTTCCCCTGGCAGAGATGGAAGACGCCCAAAGCATCATCAACCAATGTTGATTTCTGGTTTAACGATGGGGGCCTGTTCCTGTTGTTCTCCCCCTTTATTCTGAGAAGTTAGAGGGATCAGACAGGAATGATCTCGATGCATATTCCTGTGAGAAAGATGAAGAGAGACACAGCCAGAGCTGCAGCCTTGAGGAAAATAATTTAAAACAAGCTGGATTTCTTTAAATAAAGCGGAGAGCTGAGCACCCAGCATGGGGGAGAGGGCAGCAAACACAGGCTTATTTCACTTGCCCTGAAGAAACTGGCTGGGAAAGTCTGCTTCTCAGAAAGGGAAGTGCTGGGGATCTGGGCAGGACAGACCCAGCTGGGGCTTGACCCTCCACCGCTGTCGGCTGGCATCACTCCGCTGGAGCTCGGCTGATGAGGAAGTGGCCCCAGGTCCTCTAGGTTCTTTGCATGCCCCTTGCTCTCCCACCCCGCACTGCTACATGTAAGCGGGGGAATGGGCCCGCCATTGTGGGGAACTTTCCAGGATCATGCACTACCCCGGTGGAGTTGGCTAGCAAAAGGATCTGAGTCCTCGCTCCCCCTCCTTTTACCCAGAGGCCGGCCTGACCTCGAGGGCTCCCCTCCCACCCTCCTGTCTGGTGGGGTCCCTGTAACCCCAACAAGGCTGGGCCCAGGATTCCTGGGGCTTGACCCCCAACCTTGTCAGGGTCCCTTAGGGCAGGGGCTAGGGTGTCCCCACTCCGGTACTAACTCTGCCCTGGGCGCGTCCCTGCCCCACTGATCATTGCACACAGTGCAAAGCAACACAACGTGTTACACAAACAGCAATCAAACAGCAAATAAAATAATAAGAAAAGAGGAGAAAAGTTAAAGGCAAACACCCAGCACTGCCCCTGGCCCGGGCGCCCCACACACAGCGTCTCTGGGGTGTGAGGGACGTTCACAGTCTGTGTCACACGTTGCAGGCCCCCTGCCAGACCCTGGCTGTGCTGCAGGGATGCAGAGAGTCAGACACTCGCTCTGGCAGTAGCCACACGCCCCCAGGCTCTAGGGAAAAGGCCCTTCTCCCCAGCGTCAGCCCCCTGTCGGGGTCACGATCCTTCCCTGGGACGTACGTGGCTGGAGGTGCACAGGGATGGACGTGCCCCAATGTTTCCAGCTCAAAGTGAGCAGATGCGGATTCAGGTTCATTGGGGCCCTGTGCACAAAGAACATTTGGGCCTCCCGCACCTCTCTTGCCATGGCGCCCGCCCCTGCTCATCCTCTACCCCCTGAGGCCCCGTCCCTGGCCAGGCTGGAAGCCAGAGCCAGGCTGTGCTCAGAGCTGCCCAGGGAGTCTGGACCGCTGTGGAGAGCCCTGGACCCTCCACCTGCCTGGGCAGCGTGCCCTGGGGGCGGGGACACGAGGCAGGGGCTGCTCTCGGGCCCCCAGCCCAGGACAGGTGGAGGGTCTGGGGCTTCCTACAGTGACCTGGGCTCCCTGGGCAGCTCTTTCCAGAGCCCAGCTCTGACTTCTGGTCTGGCCAGGGGACGGGGCTCCAGGGGGAAGAGGGGTGAGGGGCAGGGCCACAGTTCCAGGACCAGTGGCCCCCTCACTTCTATACAGGTTCTGGTGCTCCTGTGGGGGCCCCCAAATTGGCTGGGGGCCCAGGAATACGGGCCCCCTGGGGCCAGTGCATTAATCCGCCACTGAGTATGAGGGAAGGAGGCCATAGCTCCTCTCTCCATTCCCCAAATCTGCCCTGGCACTCCCTGGCTTCACCCAAGCCTTACCCAGTCAGACTAGCCACCCATATACCCAGTGCCCTTCCCCTGCTGTGATCTCAGTGCACAAAGCCTTATACACCACCCCAAATCCTGTGTCCCAAAAGCCCCTTATCAGGGGGTGTGCGCGTGTGCTCCCCACACACGGAGCCCCCCAGTGCCCCCTAGGTCTCTGGAGGAAGGGAATGCCCAGCACAGTAGAGCTAATGTAGAACATCTAAGAGTGCTTTCACCCACCCCAGGCCAGGGTGGTCTGAGGCCTGTTGCAGAAGAGGGATCTGGCCAGGATCTCAGAGGAGGGAGAACTGGAAGCAGGGTGCACTCAGAGCTGCGTCTGTCCTGCGTGTCCCCCTTGCGCTGTCTGGGAAGGCTTCAATCCATGGTAGACAGAGAGGGCTTTCCTCTACAGTGTGAAACACTGACCTTTATAGGCCTCTGTGATAAAGTGGAATTTTCTGTAATATTTTTAAGAAGCCTATGTGTGCCTCAGTTTCCCTCTGTACTTTATATTGCTACCCAGTGGGGGAGGACAGTTATGTCTGCTCTTGGGGCAGAATAGGAGCCATGAGGGGGGGTGTCACCCTGCTGGCAGAATGAATGGGTTGTTAAGGAACTGGCTGGCCCCAAATCATGTCAATGGAGAATCCAAACCAAGCCAGAGGGAACCCCCAGGGCCCAGGACATTGACACCTGGCAGCCAGCTACCAAGAAAGGAAGCTTCCCCACGTCCCTCAGCAGGGAAGCAGAGTCAAGCCCCTAGCTGAAGAGCAAAGGGAAAGGGGTTGGGTGATGAGGTTAAGGGTGGCTCTATGAAAAGACCTGGGCCTCTCACCTTGGACTGGAGACAGAGACAGGACCTGAAATGAAGTCCCCAGCAGTCTGGCTGGCTGATTGCTCTGTTTTAACCATTACGTCTCTATGCTCACCTAAGGACCTTCAGATCCTGCAGCCAGGTGACTCATACATTGTCCCTTGTTTTGGAACAGCTGCCTGCTATCACTGCAAACTCGCACCAGGAGCACAAGCTTCCCACAGGCTGGATTTGCGGCAGGGAGCCCTGGGGAGAGATGGGGATCACCGATGCCTGAAGCCAGTCTTGGAGGCTGTGGGCCTGCCCCTGTGGAACTGGGTGGGTCCTGGAGGCCTGACACTCCCAAGGAACTGGTTACAAGCTGGGACATAGACCAGCCCGGGTGAATCCATGACAGTCTCTAATCTGTGTGCTCTCTGGAATGGCCGTTAGTACGTCGCTGGGGGGAGGGCTAGGTTATTACCGCACACTGCATTCTCAAAGGAGACACATGAAGTTGTCTTCTCACACATCCTCCAGTGCTGCCTACGTCAGCAGTTTCTAGGTTTTGACGCTGTCTTCTTTTCCCCCTGACATCTAAGGTCACCCAGCCTGGTGGGCCCCCAGAAAAACCAACCTGGAACTCCTCCTTCCTCTTCCAAGGCAGGGATGTGGCCACCCTCTTCTCAGATGATACCACCCTGGTGATTGAATACTATCCATACAAAGCAAGTGAGTTCTTTTCTCTGGGATTCAGCCAGAGGCTTTGGATCCTTCCACTGGTGAAAGGGGTATAGGCAGATCTAGGCATAGCTACAGATTCGCTCTGGTTTGTTGGGCACCTGAGATGTTCAGACATACTTAGTCTGGAAAGCTGGAAGGAAGTGTGGGCCCTCGGGATGGCGTGTTCTCTGGATTTAGTGAGGCTGTGTGTGTGAGACAGGACTGTTCCTGGGAAATTCTGGGGCTCTGGGTTTTGCTCCCACCCAATTCTCAGTTGAAGTTCCCCCAGGAGCCCACGCTGGCTAACAGCTGGTGCTGGTACAACATTTGTACCTCCAAGGTCTCCATGGCCTCCAAGGTCAGTGCCAAGATTGTTCCATTTCAGTAGGCTGCAATTTGGGGTGGTGCAAGCTGGATTTCAAAGATGTCATCATGCTGAGTTTTGGGGTCCCATGGGATAGGGTCACAGGGCTGTCATGCTGAGTTTTGGGGTCCATGGGATAGGGTCACAGGGCTGTTGCTGAATTTTGAGGTCCGATGGGATAGGGTCTCAGGACTGTCGTGCTGAGTTTTGGGTTCCCATGGGATAGGGTCTCAGGGCTGTCGTGCTGGATTTGGGGGCCTTAGGACTGTTGTGCTGGGTTTTGGGGTCCATGGGATAGGGTTACAGGGCCTTCGTGCTGGGTTTGGGGGGTCTCGGGGTGGTAGCACTGCAGGTCCATGGCAGGGGACAGGAGAGAATTGTCCTGTTCTCTCTGTGTAAGTTATATTTGATGTGATTCCTTTCCCCAGTGTCAGAAACAGGACCTGAGAACATGGCAACGCCTTTGGGTTACTCCGTGCTGCCACTGACTAGCCGTGTGTATCGGAGCCTTGTGGCCGAGAGCAGCCGGCGTGGGGTTCGAGTGGACGACGTTCCAATCCAGGTAACTGCTCTGGGTCCTGCCGAGGGCTGATCGAACTGTGGTGCCCTAATGTTCTGCTGGAGTGGTTCCTTTTACAGGAGAGTCAGGTACCACTCACCTTCCTCTCTGACCCCATTCTGTCCAGCCTGGGTAGCTGAAAGAACTTAGAGTGAACAGAGCCAGCCAGGAGTCCTCATGCAGGAGAGAGGCACAGGGTAGAGGTGCTCTGCCCAAGGGCAGTCTGAGGGGAAGAGGCTTTGGCAGAGGAAAAGAAGGTGAAGGGTGGGGGCTCTCTCAAGGTGCATCAATGGGGGAATAATAAGATGAGCAGTTCATGGAGGGCTGGGAGGGTCACTCAGGCAGAGACAATCAAAGGAAGACCTTGGGTCTCATCCAGGGAACAGCTGTTGGGGAGCAGGAGAAAGAGGAGGAGTTGCAGTGGGAGAACGTCTGATGTGACTGTGATGTCTCTGCAGATGGACCCTGAGTCTGCAAAGGGGCCATGCCGCCAGCATTTGTTCTCGTGTGCTCATCACAGTCTATGGGGCTCTCCCAGGATTGTCTCTGGGCTTCCCAGAGGGGATGAAAGGCCATTGCTTCCTTCGCTACCCGGAGGAGAGTATCATTTGGCACTGCTGCCAGTTTGTCTGGCGTCTGCTCAGCCTGATCTGGGGACAGTAGCGGAGCGAAGTTCTGGCTGAGCATGGTGTCTGAGGACGAAGCTGGGTTCTTTGTTACATTCCTCGCCAGCAGGGATGGGCGAACCAGAACCAATTCCAAATTGATCCAATGCTTGATCAACATTTTCCTTTCAGTATTATTCACATTTAAGGCTGCCCCCGGTAACTGCAGGACAAGTAACCTGTTCCCCGCACTCAGGAAGGCTGACTTCAGCCTGTGTTGACCCTGGAGTGATTATGATGTTAACCCACCAACATGTGGTACCTGTGTATGGTCACAACCATCTAGGAGAAGCTACCACACTTGTCTCTTGCAACATAACCTAATGTTCAATAATTTCTAGACCAAGTTCATAGAGGTGCTGAGCACCCATGATTCCCACTAATTTTGTGGAAGCTCCCACTGCTCAGCCCCTCTCTGGATTTGGCCCCTAGGTGGGGAGTGTCTAGCGCAGTGGTTCCCAACCAGTTGCCTGTGGGTCAAAAGTGGCCCACGGGGGCTTTCAAAGTGGCCCGCTGCTCCCCTCCCGCTGGCTGCAGAAGGGAGTCACTGCCTGGGGACCCAGGTGGAGCACACAGGGCTACAGGACGTGTGCGGTTTCTCTGCTGCAGCCAGGAGCATGGGAGATCAGCGAGGAGGGAGGCAGCCTCCTTGCTGAACTCCTTCCGTCTGGCTGCAGTGGGCGGGGGAGGGGGGTGGGGAGGGTCTGCTGGCGGAGACAAGTGGCCCTTCAGAGTTGTAAAAATGATATCTGTGGCCCTGGAGCCAAAAAGGTTGGGAGCTGCTGGTCTAGCGGCTGACACAGGGTTCTCTCTGGTGTGACAGCACCTCTGTTCTTGGGGCAGGCTGTGGTGCACAGACCTCACCATCCAGCTTTAGAAACAGGGCTCTAGAGCTGAGTTCTGAGGGTTGTCTTCTGAGGTGTCCTTCATTTCAGCTCATTAACTGCTTCACTCCAGCCTGCCTCGGTACATCCTGCTGATGGCCGTTGGGACGGGTGGAGTGTCATGGCAGGCCTGGCACACCTGGTAGCCCCAATGTCCTGTCATGTTACGCTGCAGATGTGAAGCAAGCAACTTCCTCGTTGGCTGCTGTCCATAGCAGACTGGCACCAGTCCGGAGAAGCTATTACAGGCTGTGAGCTGCCATCTTCTACTCTGATGTTTTCAGGAGCTGATGTCCTCGTGGGTTTTACTGACCTTGTTCTTCCTCTGGTTGTTTCCCCAGGGCACTCTGAAAACCACATCTGGTGCTCTTCCAACCGTTCAACTCTGCATGCAGCTGATTGGCTCAGAGGTGAGGCAAGAGGGAAGGAACAGATTCACTTTAGAGTCAAGGATCCACCTCAGTCGATAGGGCTGTGGGGGCGTAGCTAAGGGCAAGATTTAGTCCATGGGATTGCCCTTTTCCCATCATGGGGAAAGGAGAATGGGATATTTTTACTTGAGAGAGGACACAGCTCTAAACCTGCATCCAAACCCCACTGAAACAAAGGGACTTGTGGGCCTAGATCCAAAGGCATATCACTGGGGTTTGCTGTTCCGGCTAGCAGCACCCGACTGCTGGCATGCCTGGCAGTTCACTCCAATGCCCTGCACAGCTCCCACAAAGATCCTCTGCGAGCTGAGCGCCCATCCATCTCCTGCCCCAGTACCACTCCGGAGGAGGCTGCCCCGTGCTCTGGAGCACAGATGGGCAGTCATGCAGAGTCCGTGCCAGTGGAGCTGGCACTGAGTGGCACAAACAGTAACAAACTGCAGTGTCCAGGCTGAGACAGAATATGTCCAGAGGCCACTGTCTTTTGGGGTTACCCAAGGTGTCTAGGCTGAATCACTAGCACCTGCTTACAATGGGAGAGAGCCTTGTCTGTGCCCACCAGGGGGAATCGTCCCAGCTCTGCCAACACTCCGCTCTGGGCTCCATGATCCCTGCTTTGTCCCCCTCCCGGCTAGCAATCAGCACACCCCACCTTGGTCACTCAAGTGCCCAGTCCCTTGTCTTCTGGATACCCACATCATATACCAGTCTCCTGCTTCGGGGCAAGACGTGTGCCTCAGTTCACCAGCCTCCCCTCATTCAGCACCCTTCAGCGCAAGGCACTTGGCTGTGTCTGTAGAAGAAACCAAATATAAGGTAATTTAACAGAGCTTAAGGAAAAGATCCAAAATAGATGTGAGTAAAAGGATTGGAATCACCAGGTTACAGATAAAAGAAAAACATAAAACACGATCTAGAGCCTATCCTTATTAACACGTTCTCTTCCAGTCTAATAAGATCTTTCTCACCCAATGGTCAGTCCTCACAGCGCTTGTCCAGTCCAGAGAGCTGGAATCCCCTTTTCATGAGACACTCCCACTGGCAGAGTGTCACCGGTAACATCTTGTGCCCTTTCTTCATCTCTTCTACAGTCTCAGACATTTTGTCTCTTTTAATAATCAGGGTGTTTCATGAACTTGAGTTCAGCCCTGAGGGTTCCCTCGGCAGAGGCTTTTCTGTGGGTTCTTTTGTCTTTTTCAATACTCAGGCTTGCATGTGGTCCAGGCAGGAAATACAGGACTGGGGCAAAAGATGTTGATTGTTCTCACTTTTAATTGAGTTAGCTCTGAGACCCAACCCACCTCAGGTGACCTGCTTCATCACCAACAATTTTGGAACATCATATTCTGCATTTTACAGAGCTCTTAAAATATTTCCCATCCAAATGTCTCACAACAGCTTGGTGATCAGCTAATTCTTAGCTTTCAGCCCAGCTCACACATGACCCCCTCTTTGCTGAAGCTTGGAGAAGCTGGTCAGACATAGTGTAATATGGGAGAGCAATACAGCAGTGCACAGATAATCCGGGAAGTTTTTGGAAAGTGTTGTGGACAACTTCCTGGTGCAAGTGCTGGAGAAACCAATTAGGGGCCGTGCTTCTCTTAACCTGCTGCTCACAAACAGGGAAGAATTGGTAGGGGAAGTTCAGGATCCTGACAAAAGGAAGAAAATACAACAGCAGAATATGGACCCTGGTCTTCAGAAAAGCAGATTTTGACTCCCTCGGGGAGCTGATGGGCAGGATCCCCTGGGAGGCTAAAATGTGGGGAAAAAGAATCCAAGAGAGCTGGCTGTATTTTAAAGAAACCTTATTAGGGGCACAGGAACAAACCATCCCGATGTGCAGAAAGAACAGCAAATATGGCAGGCGACTAGCTTGGCTTAACAAAGAAATTTTCAGTGACATTAAACACAAAAAGGAAGCTTACAAGAAGTGGAAGCTTGGGCAGATGACTAGGGAGGATTATAAAAATGCTGCTCGAACATGCAGGAGTGAAGTCAGGAAGGCCAAATCACAACTGGAGTTGCAGCTAGCAAGGGACATGAAGGGTAACAAGAAGGGTTTCTACAGGTATGTTAGCAACAAGAAGTAGGTCAGGGAAAGTGTGGGCTTTTTACAGAATGGGGGGGGGCAACCTGGTGAGAGAAGATGTGGAAAATGCTTTTTTTGCCTCTGTCTTCACAGACAAGCTCAGCTCCCAGATACTGCCCTGGGCAGCACAGAATGGGGAGGAGGTGAGCAGCCCTCAGTGCTGAAAGAACAGGTTCAGGGCTATTTAAAGAGGTTGGACATGCACAAGTCCATGGGGCTGGATGCAATGCATCCGAGGGTGCTGAGGGAGTTGACTGATGTGATTGCAGAGCCACTGGCCGTTATCTTTGAAAACTCGTCCCGGATGATTGGAAAAAGGCAAATATAGTGCCCATCTTTAAAAAAGGGAAGAAGGGAGATCTGGGGAACTACAGCCTCACCTCAATTCCTGGAAAACCTGTGGGTTACAGTGGACAAGAAGCTGGATATGAGTCAGCAGTGTGTCCTTATTGCCAAGAAGGCTGATGTCATATTGGGCTGCATTAGTAGGAGCATTGCCAGTGGATCGAGGGAAGTGATCATTCCCCTCTATTCGGCACTGGTGAGGCCACATTTGGAGTATTGTGTCCAGTTTTGGCCCCCCCACTACAGGCAGGATGTGGACAAATTGGAGAGAGTCCAGCGTTTGGTGATGAAGGGGCTGGAGCACATGTCTTCTGAGGAGAGGCTGAGGAAACTGGGCTTATTTAGTTGCAGAAGAGAAGAGTGAGAGGGGATTTGATTTCGGCCTTTAACTATCTGAGGGGGGATCCCAAAGAGGATGGAGCTAGGCAGTGGTGGCAGGTGACAGAACTAGGAGCAATGGTCTCAAGTTGCAGTTGGGGAGGTCTAGGTTGGATGTTAGGAAAAACCTTTTTCCCTAGGAGGGTGGTGAAGCACTGGAATGGGTTACCTAGGGAGGTGGTGGAATCTCCGTCCTTAGAGGTTTTTAGGGTGCAGCTTGACAAAGCCCTGGCTGGGATGGTTTAGCTGGGGTTGGTCCTGCCTTGGGCAGGGGTTTGGACTAGATACCTCCTGAGCTCCCTTCCAACCCCCATCTTTTGTGGTTCTATGATTCTAATGTGCGTGGCTGGACATGTCTGTGCATGCCTGTGTCACAGCCACGTGGTGACTCTAGGTGCAGGGTTATTATGTAGGCTCCTACAGCATGCGCCTCTCTCCCAGAGAGATTGTAAAGGAAGCTGTGCTTGGGGAACGCAGACAGGGAGAGGCCACAAGCCTGGCTTAAGAAAGGGGCTCAGGCCATTGTGCTCTGCACCACAAGGGGCCAAAGGGGAGGATCTGGGAAGAGTAAATCCCAGGCATGTCCTTTGAACAGGGTTTCTCCAACTGCCCCTGACAGCCTGGAAATGACGTGGGGCTAGACTGGGCCCTATAGGCAGTCCACAGCATGGGGCAGAGAGGAGTTGCCCTGCTTCATGGGGGCCCATTATAGGCTGCAGCCTCCTTCCCCGGCCCCCCCTGGCTGGCTAGCTCGGCTGGCTATGCATAGAGGCACCTCTGGCCCCCCTCGCTCTGGGGCCCTGTATGGAACGGAACTAATCGACCCCTCGCGTCCCAGAACTCAGGGGCTGCAGGCCTGCCCCACCCTGATGGGCCAGGTTTGTAAGTGCTCACAGCCCAGGAAAGGCTGGCCTTGCAAAGGCCCCAGCACCCAGCGTGCACACAGCATGCGCGGCTGAGCTGAACATCTGTCCTCTTATTCCAGTGCCGGGGTGGGAGCCGAGCGCCTGTGAAAACGTGCTCCCAAGTGGCCCTTGCAAGGGGTTCTGTGCAGCCTCCCCAACTGCGCCCAAGTGACTTTCTTCTTTTACCCCCACCCTTCCCCCCCAGTCCTTACGTAGCACAGCTGGCTTAGTGACCTCAGCGACAGGCCTGTCGTAACTGCTGTCTCTGAACCCAGAGGTTCAGCCCCCAGCAGGGCAGCCTGGGTGGCTTGTCCTTCCGGAGTAGATCATCCGAGTCCCATACCTTTCTCTACATGGGAGTCTTTTATCTGACACCAGTATGGATATTAGAGATCCTATGGTGTTTCTTGGCAGTGCAGGGGAGAAGGGTGTTTGCCCAAGTGACCTGAGACAAACTCCTCTCCCTACATTTTAGTGGAATGTGCTGTGTGCTAGTTAAATGCTGCCTTCCACCCTAGAGGCAGCTGCATTTCAGCAGTGCTCTGTTTGGATAATTTGTGCAGCATTTTGGAATGAAAACCCCAATACAAAAGTGAAATACCTGAACAAATCCCTGGCTACCTTTCCAAATTGTTACTCGGGCTGCTAGGAGCGTTACATCAGCAGCAAGGATAGAACCCAGATCCTCTTGTTCCTAAAGAGGAATCCTCATTAGCTATTAGCACTATAGGGCCTAGGACTCACAGTTGGACACATTTGAGCCAACCACTAAAGCACATATAGACTGGTCGATTCACTCCAGTATTATAACTGAAATAATAATCCAGCATCAAACTGTTCCCCCTCCCCCAACAAAAATAATATCCATAAAGTTAATGTGGGATGGAACTTAATGTCATTCTGTTTATTTCATTGCTGTTTTCACCCAGGGAGCCGCACAATTGGGGCATGGCCGGCTGGCTTGGTACTTTGGAGTAATTGCCCAGGGGGTCAGTGGAAAAGGCTCTGCGTGTGATGAATTATTCACATGGGTGTCACTAAGTGCAGAATTAATCCCTTTCCTTCCAGCTGGCTGCTGCACTAAATTATCACTCCCAGTCATGCGGGAAAATGCTGTGGAATTCATTTAGCTGATTATTGTTTTGATGTGGGAGCTGTAATTCCCCCCCTTCCCCCACAGTGCCCCCCCTTCCCAGTAACATACGAAAGGGTCAAAGCAGGAAACAAAAAGCACCAGAGTTAGACCTGTGTTTGGAATGTTTTTATTCTTCGTCTTTTAGAGGCTTGCTTCAGCAAACAGCTCCGTGCAGTCGTGCGACTGAATGAATTTATTGCCACCGGCACGAAAGAAGCGGAGCCAAAAGCACTCTTGGCAGGTTCAAGCAATCTCAGCACTGCAAAGCACCCACTTATTTTTTATGTAACCCTTTGGGAACGGCAAGTGTCTCCCTGAGCAGCCAAGTTGGCTGACAGTGTGGACTGGGCCAGCAGCCTAAGGGTTACATTGAATGACAATAATGTTTGTGCAGCTTGCCGTGTGGGATTGAAGTCTAGCTAGCCGTGGGCACAGAGCTGCTGGGCAAGGCTCCTATGCCCAGCACTGCTACTGCGACTCATTCCTGACCTCCCTCAGCAGCCCCTCCTGCTATTCGCACATGTAGCTCTTCCATTCACCTCTGTCTGCTGCAGCCCCTCTGCTAGTCCACTGCCAGGCTCCCACACAGCTAGGGCAATCTACTGCCATCCTCAGCCTGTTCCAGCCTTCAGCCCTTTCACTGCCACCAAAGACAGCTCTAGCCTGAACACCACTGCTTCCCCACATCCCCATCCACGGGCTCCTAGAGCTCTGCCAAGGCACCTTCCTTCTGACGTGCCTCATTCCTTGCCATGCCAACACAGCCTCTGCCCAGCTTTGTCAAGGCATCTCCCTTTGTGATGCACCCCAGCCCATACCTCTCTTGTGCTAGATGGTGCCAGCCCACCTGGTAGCTTTCTCATCTCAGCAAATGTCCCTTGGGGGCTAGGGAGCTACAGCCGTGTCTCACTTATTCCACGTCTGGTATAAATGACATTATAACCCAGTTTGCCAAAGCTGAAAGGCTGGTGCATGCAGACTCCAGACTCCATGTAGCCATCTAACCAGATAGTTAACTCCCCAGCAAGACCCTGCTTCCCCTGATGCTGACGCCTGACGGCTTGCTTTGAAAGGCAGCGGACAATAGCAGATGTCAGTCCGTTTGCATTTCTCTGGTGCTAGGAGCTGCACACATGGCAGATGTTTCCTGGCCCAGCTCACTGCTGTCCTTGTGCTAATTTTACTAACCAGTTAGGACAGCTCCCTTTCCCTCCAGACATACCTCCGCACCCCAGAAAGGTAGCAGCTCACCTGTAGCGGGTGCCCACAATCTTAGGGTCTGAATTTTCAGAGTTACCAGGTTTAGGACCTGATCCTAGAAAGTGCTGAGCCCCTTAGGAAGCGGTGTTGAGTGCTCAACTCCTTGGACTATAATGGGAGTGGAGCAGGTTCAGCACTTTGCAAGATAGTGGAAAAAGATGTACCGTGAGCTGGACAGCAATTGACACTAACTCAGAGAGCCATATGATATGGCTCTACCATATTACACTGGCCCCACTAGAGTTACACCAGGGATGACTATGAGTTTGGGTAATATCTTCCAAAAGAAGCTCAGATACTCTGGCGATAGGTGTGTTACACAAATCTACTCCTCTTCACAGGAAGGAGGCAGAGATTTGACCCAGGAAAGAAGCACCAGAGACTCCATGAAGTCCACAAGGGACTTCATTATTGCTACTGCTGTTATGTGGAAGGCACCCAGATACTACAATGAGTGTGGCAATATAAAACCAATATATCCATCCATCCCTGAGCCTTCAGTATCAGAAATGGGCAAAATCCCCAGGCCAGCTCTAAGTATTTTCTCTGAACCTTTTAATAAGTTTATCTCAGGAGCGCCTCCCATGTTTCATTAGCAATCGGCACTAGGGCAGGCAGGCAGTTGTAAGAAATGGAGAAGAAATGCTTTAAATGTGCCAAAAACCACATGGATTGTGGAGTAAAGTAACCAGAAAGAGGCCCTTTTGTTTCAGAATGAGTGTCTGCACATGAAGCTATTCTGGAATGACTTTAATTTCACACCCTACCATGCTCCATAATCACTTTCATGTGTAGAATAGCACTGGTGTGCTCATTGTCTCCCCTCAGCCAGCCCCAGGCTAAGGCCTCGTCTACAAACAAAAGTTGCCCCAGTATCTCCTAAACTGTGAATTTAAACTGATGCAAACCCAGATGTGGACGTCAGTTTGAGTTCCTTTTTTTTGTTTTGGTTTAGCTTCAGATGATTGGGAACAAAATTAAGTCCACCTAAAATAAGCCTCTCTCAGGCCTGGTCTCAACTTAAAAATTAGCTCGACCTAGCTACATTGCTCAGGGCTGTGAACAATGTCATCTAGTTAGGTCAGTCTAATCCCTAGTGTACACATGGCTAAATTGATAGAAAAATTCTTCTGCCTCTCCGAAAGGTGGATTAACTACATCCACGGAAAAACCCCTTCCATCGATGTAGGAAGCAGCTACACCATGGCACTACAGCGGCACAACTGCAGCGCCATAGCAACTGTAGCAGAAACAAAGCCTTAAACTGAGAACTGGTGCATCTACAGAAGGGTTTACACCCAGTGTAACAGGATTCTCTAGCCACAGCTTTACTTTCCTGAGCCGTAGGTCCTTTGCTCATGTAGGTCCCCCTGTAACCTGCCCCTCAGTCTCCAGTTGACAGGAAGTGACCTACCCTCTGCCTGGATCCCAGCCTGGTTTTACAGTGACAGTCTAGCCACACTCTGCACAGCAAGCCAGACTCACCTTTCCTGTCACTAAAGCCAGGTTTTACAGGCTTGCTCTAATCAGATGGAGGATGGCCTATTGGTTATAGTGCTAGCCTATGAGTTGGAAGAGTTGGTTCAATTCCCTGCTCTGTCGCAGACTCCCTGTGTGATCTGGAGCAAGTCACTCAGTTCCTCTGTGTCTCAATTTCCCCAACTGTACAATGGGGATAGTAGCCCTACCCTGCCTCGCAGGGGTGTTGTGTTGTGTTGTGTGTAAAATACATTCATGATTATGAGGCACTCAGCTACTGCATGAGCAGCAGCCATTGAAATACCCCATCTAGAAAGTCAGAACCGTGCTCTGTACAGCCTCACCCAGAGCAGTCCCCTGTGTGCCTCCTTCCTGCCATGGCATCAGGGGGAACAAACATGCTCCCACAGGATGCCTACAGCAGGACAGAGCCTGCCTGCTCTGTACTGATGGAATGAAAGCACCATGGGGCATGACTTATTAGCCAGCTCCATGACTGGTAGCCAGTGAATTTAAGGCCTGCTTCCCTCTCTCTACTGCATGGTCAGGGGAGAGAGGGCCCCTTTTTTTTGAACAAGTGCATTATGTAGGTGAACGTGCCTGGTCCTTTCATGCTGGCGCACACCACAATGTAAGCGTGGGCTGATAATGGAGCAGCTTTCATTTGCCCTTGTAAAGGCTGGCTGATGGGCTCACACAGCTGCAATTTCCTGGGTCCCTCTCTCTGTAACCGTCTCTGCATCTAGCCACCATTTTAGTTCTCTCTCACCTCACATGGCAGAAGAGATGAGATTTGCCAAGTGAATCTTTCCCTTTAGATCTTCCCTCCTCAAAACCGTTTCATGCAGTGTGATGTTCTCCTCTGCGATCTGGGCTGGTGAATTGCTGTGTCACCCCCATCCGCCACTCCTGGAGCCCGTCTTACTCTGCTTTGCTGTGTGAACTTCCACTCCAGAGGAGATCATGCACAGCCTCTAGCAAGTAAGTTGCTCCCTCCTGAATGAGTGAGTGCTCCTGGCAAGTCACTCTTTAGAAATCATGCAACAGAATGACCCAGTGAATATCTCCCAGTCCCGGATGCAACCCTAGGAACTGCCATCGTACAGTGTTCAGTGCTGCCCACTGAACACTGCAAGCTCATGTATTTGTCAGTTTATCAAAGAACTAGATATGCACCAGCCTTGTCGCTTCAAATGGAGGCTCTAACACACCTTAAACCACATGCACTGCTTTAGGTCAAACAAACAAACACATGTATTAAGTACAGAAAGATTTTAAGTGATTATAAATCAGAGGAAAACAAGTCAGAATTGATCAAGAGAAAACAAAAGGTAAATTGCATTCTAAACTAAGCTGAACACTTTCATCAGCCTTACAGACTCAGATGATTCTCACCACAGGCTGGCTGCTCTGCCTCCAGCCAGGCCCTCCCCTTGTGATCAGCACTTCAATTGCTTGGTGGGGTTTGTAGATGGAGGTGGAAGAGAGAGAGAATAGCAAAATGTCTCCCCTTTTTAACACGTTCCTTCTCCCCTCTGGGGCTTTGCCTCCCCTTCAGGGTCATGTGACAAACAATGTCCTTGTATGGGTTCGTCCATGTCCTGAGTCAGTGAGCAGCACCTCATCAGGGCTCAAAGCTGGCCAAGGAAGGGGGGAGGGGTTCACTTGCGAGTCCCTTTGATCCTTTGTTGATATCTAGGCCAGTCCTTTGTTCTTGGAATGCTGCAGAGCTGGGATGGTTTTGTGCATGCCTTAGTGAGGGGCAGACTGCTCCTCTGCTCAGACACTCTTGTTTGGTTATGTTTTAATCCATCAGACACATCTCTGGGCATTTCACACAGTGAAGCCTCATAACCATACGCATGACATTGCAACACACGTATTACTATAACGATAATATTCAGTACCTCTTGAGCATTCCAGAAACATCATGCATGACATACTTTGCATTAAACAATGCACAGTTACACTATAAGGGTGTCACACGCAGAAGGCCATACATTTACAACACAGCTACATTTTTAAGCCAGGCATCTGCATTCCACAAAACACTGGAGCCAGACCTTCAGCTGGTATTAATCAGTGAAGCTCCACTGACTTCAGTACAGCTATACCAATTTACAACATCCAAGGATCGGGTCTTGTACGTCTATTTTGCAATTGCTTAGCAATTCTATAGATGCTATGGGGGCAGAACTGGCCCAGGTTTGGCTTTAGATCCTGAAGTCAACTAGGCCTGTGATCAACCCATGTACACAGCAATAATGATGTCTAGGCATCTTGCTTCTCAAGAAATATGACTCCACTCCCTGGCGACACTAGGCTTTCTATTGCTGCGCTGTTGGATTTTTAATGGCCACAATGAGTTAGGGTCTTGGTTTAGCTTCTCGTCCGAAAGCCAGCAGCATAGCACCAGAGCTGACTGAAAAAGGCAATTTCTGTCCTATGGGAAAAGCTGAGATTTCAAAATCCAGTTTCATCCTGAAACAAAATGAAAAGTTGAAATCTCTGCATTTGTCTTAAAACAAATATTTCAGAATATTGATGTAATATAATATAGGATAGTCGAAACAATCATGTTGAAATGAAATGTTTTGAAAAATTTCATTAACATTTTTGGAGAAATCAATATGATCCTGCGACACCTTTTGGTTTTGTTAAATCAGCGTTTTCTGGAAGTTGAAGCCAGACAAATTCCGACTGGAAATAAGGTGTACATTTTTAACAGTGAGGATAATTAACCATTGGAACAATTTACTAAGGGTCATGGTGGATTCTCCATCACTAGCAACTTTTAAATCAAGATTAAATGTTTTTTCTAAAATATATGATCTAGAAATTATTTTGGGGAAGCTCTCTGGCCTGTGTTATGGAGGAGGTCAGACTGCAAGATCACAGAGGTCCCTTCTGGCCTTGGAATCTATGAATTAATAAATAGAGTAGAACCCTTCAGAGCTCCGAACATCTCAGGAATGGACGTGATAAATCACGAGCTTAACAATGAGTCAAGGAGTTGGTCACAAGACGTGATGATGGTTCCTTCAAAAGTTTACAACTGAACATTGACTTAATACAGTTTTGAAACTTTACCATGCAGAAGAAAACTGCTGCTGTTAACTCTCGTACTTTAAATGAAATAAGCACAGAAACAGTTTCCTTACTTTGTCAAAACTTTCCCCTTTTTTTTTAGTAGTTTGCGTTTAACATAGTACTGTATTCCCATTTTCAGTAATTTCTCTTGCTTCTTTTTTAGTGTTTATCCTTGAAAAAAATGCCAACACAAAAGCTCACTGATTTAAATGTCCATTTGCAGAGCATTAAAAAAAATGCTGCAGCAAAACATACCGGCACTCATCTTTATAATGACAATTTTTTTAAAAAGTATCCAAACTTAACTTTACCACTTAAGTACTACAGGATAAACTATGTAGACTTGAAAAACTCTTTAATGGCACAGTATTCTGCTCGAGGCTGCTAACACGCAGTTTTGCTGCCAAGATGTGTCACTCTCGAAGAATCGTTTTGTTCATCTGTGTGGCTTCCGGCTGCTGTTCAAGCCATTGGAAGACAGATAGCGAAGCACTTTTCTGCTTGCATGTGTGGGGTCTTCTTGGTGTTCTCCCCTGGCTTATGGACTCTTTCCCCCCACTTGGAGTGGTACGTGAGCTGCCATGCTGGGGGTTGGGGAGAATAAGTCTGCTTAACAGAGCTCCAGCTGCTACTGCCAAGGGGATGCCATATGCTGGGCTCCTGTTTCCCCTCTTACCCCCTTCCCCACTGCCTCTTCCCCATCCCCTCCCCGACTCCCATATTCCCCTTCCCCCACCCCATTCCCCTATCCCTTTGTGACATTTCCCCCTGCAATCTGGACTGGTGTGTAGCTGTGTCATCCCAGTCCCTCACTCCTGAGCCCCGACTTACTCTGATTTGCTGTGTGAACCACCCACTCCTGGGCCAGCCCACGCCCAGCCTCCTGTGAAGGCTGGCCCAATGAAGGAGTGCTTTTGGCCGGCCGTTCCTGAGAATGACCCTCAGCAAACATCCCCAGTCCCAGATGCAACCCCAGGAACTGCCGTCTTGCAGGGTTCAGTGCTGCACACTGCACCCTGTGAGCTCATTTACATTTGTCCATCAATGTATTAAAGAAATTGATGTGCACCAGTTCTGTCTCTCCAAGTGAAGCCTTTACACACACTCAATCCACATGCACTCTTTTAAATAAAACAAACAAATAAGTTTATTCACTACAGCAAGATTTTAAGTGATTATAAATCAGATTAATATAAATCAAGGTATTAATAATGAGTCAAGGAGTCGGTCACAATTAACTGAAAGGTAACTCGCCTCCTAAACTAAGCTTAATATTTCCATAGTTTTTCAGTCTGTGATGTTAACTTACCCACAGCTGGCTGCGACGCCTCTTGCAACCAGGACCTCCCCTCTCCTCCCCCCGTCTGCTCCCCTGTGGGCAGTTATCAGTCCTTGATGGTGCTTAGAAGATGGATTCCAAGGGAGAGCCTTGAGACAAAGATGTGTCGCTCTTTTAACAAGTTTCCTGGACCCTCTGGGGTCAGGTGATCGGCCATGTCCGGCAATGGGAGTGATTTCTTCCACTTGAGCCCAAGTGCTCAGAGGTGCTCAGGCCAGTCCATTGTTCCTGTGCCTGCCTCTGCGGGGCGTGGCACCTCAGCTCTGTGTTTGTCTGCGTCTATCCCAGCCATGTGAGACACACCTTTGGGGCCATGGCACAGCAGAGTTTCATATCTGTACATATGTGTGACATCCCAGCAAACCTGCTACCGTTACAGTGATGCTCAGGATGCCATGCGCATTCCAGAAACACCTGCCACGACAGACTTTGCATTCGACAATACGCAGGTGAACATGAATGATACTCCAGTCACACTGTAAGGGTGCGCATGTTGGTACGGCGTGTTACACCCTTTCCTTCCCCATTGCCTCTTCCCCCCTCCCCATCTCCCGTACCCCATTTCACTTACCCCCCCCCCTGTTCTGCCCCACTGCAGGCACTCATAGTTACACAGGAAACAGGATGGTGGCCATTCAGGGTGCCCAGCACACATAGAAGGGGAAGATGACTGGCACTAGGATGCAGCAGGTGGCAGGCAGCTGCAGAGGCAGCGAGCTGGAGCAGCCACCCAACCTCACCAGGCATGAGAAGCGGCTCCATCTCACCCCCTCCTAGGTGTGGCTTGCCGGGAGAGAGGCCAAGCGAGTCAGAAAGTGCGGAGGGTAGGTGCAGCATGGGCATGACAGAGTCCCACCTCCCGGCTTGCAGGCTGAGCAGAGCAAGCCCTGGACAGCTCAGTGCTCGCAGAAATCAGAGGGTGGGGGCAGTGACACCTGACCTTGAATGCTCCCCTGCACCGCGCCCCGCCCCCCCGACTATGCCAATGCGGTCAGTTCGTAACGCTGGTGTTCAGATCTCTGAGGTTCTCCTGTAACGAGGAATCTGCCATTCAACAGAAGAGAAAATACCGGGTTTTTTTTCAGACTAACCAAAACCGAGCTCCTGGAGCCACCTTTGCCAAGCTCACTTTCATTGATTACAATGATGCCATTTAAAAATGACCCTCAGCTGGGGTAAATTGCCAGAGCTCCGTTCAGTTGCAGGAGTCTGTGAAGCTAAGACAATTAACACCAGCCCCCAAATCTGCCCCCAAAACCTGGAAAAAGTGAGTTTGAAATTGACAGGACACATCTCTCTCTGTCACTTAAGCATGTTGTAACCAAGTAACATGATTTTTCTTTAACAAATAAGGGCTCTGGGCTGATCACGTGTGTATCTTCATCTCAAAGTTGAATTAAACAGCCGCCGTCTGTAGCTCCTTTCCAGTGGTAAATGTTGGCAGACTGCTAACTGCAGGAAGGACTGGACGGAGACAGGGTCAATCGGCCAAAGGATTCGAGATCCAGTAGAGAAAGGCCTTTTAGAGGAACGATAGCATTTTTTCAGCACATATTTGCCTGTCCTGGTAACTGTGCATAATATTGTCAGACCTGTCCAGGGAATTTAGAAACAGAATGAAATCCTGGCCTGAATGAAATCGATGAAAACACTCCCATTGGCTTAAACAAGGCCAGGGATTCTCACCCTGATTTTAAAGGAAGATACCTTTTCAAGTCCTCTGTACTGCTTTGAAAGTCTCAACCTCTACCTGCCTATCTGTAGTGCTGATGTCTATATTCATCCATCTGTGTGGAAAGAGAACGAGCCTAAGTAGCAAAGTAAATATTGCCAGAAGAAATGAAGCGCCACTGAATGAATGGGCAGAATCCCAGGCGCTCTCATTATTTTCTGCCAGCTTCCTGCCTGCGATAATCCCAGCGCTGCCCGACTAGACAGATCCCCTTATCACAGGAGAAATTACATAAGAGTTATAGAATTGCTGCTGAAGGGAAACAGATTTGGCTGGGCTCGCTTTGTTAGATAGCTAATGAGTGGGATACAGGAGGGCAAAGCCAAACGGAGAGAGAGAATGGGGGGAAATGAATATCTTTGTTAAAGAGAATTTGTCAGTTTCCGCCTGCTACTCCCAGAGGAGTGTTCTGGGGAGAGCTAATTGAATTAAGAACATGTGCACTTCTGCTAGCAAAGGCTCTTTATCTCCGTCGAGTGAAGATGGCAGGCAAAGAGATGGGATTCATGGTAATTTCGGCATGGCTGACAGCAGCTGTATGCTGGCTGCTTGTAATTGCAGAGAACATGATAAACTGTTGCATTTTGCATGATCCTGTCCCCTGGGGAGGGCAGGTTGGGGGAATCAGGGGAGGAGGGGCATTTCCACTTGGCAGTATGGTGCCTTGCTTTCTTTGATGCCAGAGGAGCCTTTCCAAGGTCAAGGCCCCCAGCTTAATGAAATGCGCCGGCACAGAAGACAGCATCTGATGGCGTTAATGAGGCAGCAATTGGGAAGGTCGTGGGGGCACCTTCAGAGCACTTGGAAAGTTTCTTGTTCTGCACATAGTCCCCCCAGTGGCAGTGGCTTCGGGGACTAGAGGAAGAAAAGGCACTCGGGCCAAAGGCTGTGGATGTGCCTGGCTTTGTGCCTTCAGAGACGGCTCCTCATTACAGCTCTAACAAGACAGTGTCATCCACAATCACGGAGCAAGACATAGCAAGGGCCATTTCGCCGCTTCCCATCACAGCCACCAATTTGGCAAATTATAGGTGCCTGATTACCTGGGCTGTGCTAAATGAAGAGACCATCTGCAAGGCGCACACCAATAAAGAGAGAGGGGAGAGACTTGACATTATTGGAATGAAGAATTCTCCGGCTCCATTGAGTTTGCACTGGCTGAATCCTCGCCAATGAATGATCTCATTCTCTTCCCCTCTATTTAAGGGCCTTCTGCCTTTCCTAATTGCTTGGGCTACGGGTGAATTTCCCTAATATTAGCTGGGTAACTGAGCCCTAAACCTGGGCCTTTATCAGCACAGGAACAACTCCAAGGACAATGGAAATGGGTCTAGGTATCTCACTCTCCTGAGCACAGGACCCTTCAGATGCAAACAGGGATTTGAGCCAATGATAACACATTAGTTAAGAGTCAGGGCTACAGATTCCTAAGGGGAGGTGGGAAGGGGAGCTGCCACAGTATTAGAAGCCTAGCGTGACTCCCATGGCCCTTGGGAACCAGGGTGACTGATTAGTAAGAGGATGCCACAGACTTGATGATTATTCCAGTGCAGAGGTTGTGGTCCTTGGGGACTAGCATTAATGTAACAGCCACTGGCATTCAGCAGTACAGCAATCTGCTAGCTTGGATCGCCATTGGAGAAACGGTTGTCTTCAGAGACCGGGGTTACGAGGTAAGATGCGGGCTGTGTGGAGTGTAGTCTTTGGGAATTAGTGTCACTGGGTAAGCTAGGTTCAGAGACACACTGGCCCAGAACCACAAAGTATTTAGGCACCTAAATCCCTTTGTGGATCTGGGCCCCAGTGTCTGGTTGAGACGACCCCAGAGCCTGCTCCGTCCCCAAAGAACCCAGTTACTGTCATGGAGAACAGTGGCACCTCGATTTGCTTTGTCAAGGAAACCACAAGCAGAGAAGTGCAGAGAGCTCCTAGCTCCGTTCCCAGGAACCTCAGAAATGTGTGACACCAGGGAGAAAGTCCAGGAGATGGTGATTTTCATCAGGGATGAATTCACCCCTTGCTTTCAAATCCAGATTCAGTTTCTGCTTATGTCCATGGGACGCGGCAGATCAGCACTGCAGTGTGTTGGCAGAGCGGGGTGAAGGTTCAGTCCTGAATAGCAGAATCAAGTTGTGATGGGAGTTGGCAGAGCCATGGGGCTCCAGGACAGGGAGCGCAGAGGTACGGCAGCTCAGAAACGGTGCGGCCCAGCACTGGAACACCAGATCAGGAATGAGGAGCTTTGGCAAACCGGAGCAGAAGCCTACCACTGCCACTGCATGTCCCGGCTAAGCTGTGTTGTCAGAGGGGTGTGCCTGTCCCTGGCACCCCAGCCACTGCCATGGGCCCAGGACTTCTGTTCTCCCCGTGTTACAGAAACGGTGGAATAAATGAAACCAGGAAGAAGCTGAGACATGGGAGACCCATCACTGCTGAGAGTCGTGCAAGGCAGGTGCTGGTGCCAATGAGCAGAGGTGGTAATTCATCAGGCAGATTCTGCACAGCATAAAGCCACCAGCCCTTCCTCCGCCATCCTAATCGTGACGCCTCTTCCCAAGCGGGAACAAGGGCTCCATGGACTTCATTGTTTATTTCATTAGATCCAGCTCCCCCCGCTAACCAGATTAGCTGGCAGTCTATAAAACCCAGGCTGGGGGGAGAGAGGAGGCAGAGCTGAGTGGATGGAAATAAAGGCAGGGGAAATCGCATTACAGCCCTGAATTAGCATCTGGCTCAGGCCCTAGCTCTGCTTGTCAAGCAGGCGGCAGGCCCTGCAGAGGCCAGGTGAACCACACCGATCCCTCGCAAAGCCCGCTGTGCTGGGACTGCCCCAGGGGTTGAGTGGCAGTGGGCA
Source organism: Emydura macquarii macquarii (assembly GCF_026122565.2). Taxonomy (NCBI): domain Eukaryota; kingdom Metazoa; phylum Chordata; order Testudines; family Chelidae; genus Emydura; species Emydura macquarii. The sequence continues at coordinate 1,365,887 of NW_027130936.1, forward strand.
TTTGCCACCATGGCATGCCCATGCGGGCTTTGGAAACACTTGGCAAAGCCGCGATCTTGTGGCCTAAAGCAAAGCTCGCTGAAGACGGTGGAAAGGCTCTTCTTGACGTCAGCGGCTCTGGATCAGGCCCAGAGAGAGGGACAGGATCAATTGAATAACACTGTGGTTTTCTGGGACACCCTTCCTCAAAGGGTTTCAAAGCCCTTTCCAGATTTCAATTAAGCCTCACGCCTGCCTCGTTGTTATTCTCCCCCACTGGAGGGATGGCAAAGTGAGGAGGCCTGAAGAAGTGAGCTGGCTTGTCTGGAGGCAGACAGCGAATGAGAGGCAGAGCCCAGAGTTTTGGCTCCCGTCCCATCTTGTCCTCACTCGAACCCACCTCTCTGTACAATTCTGGAGAAAATCAAGGCACAAAACAATGCAGGAAACTTGGCTCATCTGCCTCACCAGTGATGAGCCTAATCTCAACCGCTAACAAACTCAAGCCCCCTCAGAACTGCCTTCCGGAGCGCCAGGATTCCTGTCCTTCCCTGCACTGACCAGGGAGATCCTGTGTACACTGAACAAAGGAAACCAGATTTTGCCCTTTTACTGTCCTCAAAGGCCTCCTGTCGCAGAGGCAGGGAGGCTGATCCAGTGGTTCGTGTGCTCGCCTAGGCCTCCAGAAACCCACCTGCTGGGCCCCATGCTTCCTGTGTGGTCTTAGGAAAGTTCTTTTCTCTGTGCTTCAGTTCCCCATTTGTAAAATGTGGGGGGATTAGTGCCTGCCTCCTAGGGCGCTATAGGGTAAATACGGTAAAGAGTGTGAGCTGCTTGGCTATTGCAGCAATGGGGTGTGTAAGTACCCACGGCAGAGCCCTCCATGGGCTGGGTTTGGGCGTGGGCTAGATTCCAATCACCCGGTCCAGAGGATGTCTTTCCATTGGCATATACAGAGTACTTCGCTGAACCTCCTTTCCTGCAGATCCATCCTTGTGATGTTAAGTACGTAGCCCAATCCTCCTCCTCCATTCCCGCCTTGTGAGATTGATCAGTCAGTGCCAGTCGGAGGGGCTGCTTTCTGCCCAGGCTTCTCGCCTATGCAGCCAGCAGCCGAGGTTCCGCCATGGCAAGCCTGGGGAGGCGAAGGCAGCTTGAAGAGAAGTCAGCTCCTTTCCCAGCACTGGGCTGACGGGATGGAAGAGAGCCAGGACCGGACTGTAGGCCAAGGACCCGCCTGAACAGGCCCAGAGAAAGCAGGTGCCATAGGCACGTAGCACCTCACGTCAGTGAATTAAGCCTCAAAAATCCGCAGGCCCTGCATGCCGCTGTGCTGTGACAGGGAGGGGTTATCGTCCGCACTCCCCATGGGAAACGAGGGCCCAGAGAGGTTCAGTGCAAGGCTCTAGCAGAGCCACATCTCCTGACTCCCATGTCCTGTGCTCCCGCTAGCTTCCATCCGGCCACAGCTCCCGCAGGAGTCAGTCAGAGCAGCACCTCTGAAAACCTCGGAGGCCTGTGGTGTCCAAGACAGAACAGAACAGACTGGGCAGGGTCTGGTTTTTCAGAAGCCCTGCATGATTCTCTGCCAGTGTTGTGTGCACGGTTATCCCAGCTGGGCACACATCATGGGTAGAGCACATGTCAATTAAGGGCAGAATTACTCTCACATTTGTGTAGGCAGCTGGGGCATCTGTGCTACTGAAAATCAGGCACTCGGGGTCTTGCCTCCTAAGAAGCAAACACAGGAGAGAATATGGGTTATTCAGAACCCAGCCCCTGCTCTGTTCAGCTCTGATCCATTGCCTACATCAAAGTTCTCGTCATCTAAGTTGTATTGTTGTTTTTTCCAGAGACCGGATGTGTTTCTCACCCCATCCAACACTGACACCCTTCCCACCCTGGATCCCAAACTCCTGGGGACGCTTGGGACGATCAGAGAGCCATGGGTGCAGTCTTCCTCGCCTGTCCCACAGGCATCCGTCAAAGAGGATAAATCCAAGTCGGTAGCTCAGCCCCCAGATGAGGTAAGTATTTCTCCTCTCTCCCTGACTCAGCTTGCCCACATAGGACTTTGGCACATTGCAGGGGAATCCAGCCCCCCTAAGCTGGGTGCACTGCTGTGTTATTAGCCAATGAGATTTGATCACCCCTGTGCTGGATTTGGATTTGGGGGGGCATGGGTCTCTGAACCACTATGGAGATGATACAACTGTTACCGTTCTTTCCCTGAGACCCATGGGGAAAACATTGGCCATTCATTCATTTTTCTTTCTAGATTGTAAATGACTTTCAAGTCGGTGAAAAGAGCCAGATAACAGTATTTTTCACATACGTAATAACCCGAATGCTCCCCTAGATCTCAAAGCAGTTTCGAAAGAAGGGCAAACATCATTCTCCCTAATCTACAGGTGGGGAAACTGGGGCCTGGACAGAGCCTCCGGACTTCCAGTTCCATGCGCTGTGTCCACTGGGCCATGCCGCTTCCTCTTCTATAGAGTCTTGAGCCGAAAGCCGATTGCAACACAAGTGATTCTGTGCACACAGCTTTGTTCTCTGTGTTCTTCCCCTGTGGGCTGTACTTGTCAGCGCAGGTAGCTACTGGCAGAGGCAGGACACAGGGCTAGATGGACCATGGCCTGGCAATTTGTACAGTTCCTTCATTTTTGCAGGGACTCGGGTTTCCTTTCCTTTAGCTTTGACTCATGTGGGCTCGTGGTATGCGTGGGTGGTTATTCCTAGATCCAGCCCGAGAAGCTTAGGGTGACTAGCCAGGGAAATGGGTGCAGCTGCCCAGCACCAGGGTAAGTGTTCCCCAGCTGGATCTGATCAAGCAGGGCTGGGGTGACACACGCCTAGGAGAGGAGAAGGCTCTCTGGTAGTACCGAGGGGAGCTGGCCCAAAGTAGAGGGGGATGGGCAGGAACCCAGGAGGGGGTGGGGAAAAGAACTGCAAGACGTTTTTCGTCCTGGATTGGGAACACAATGTCCAGGCAGGTGAGTGGGTGCGACTGGGAGGAGATGTGAGGTGAGAAGACCCTTTATCCTCTTCTGTGGAGAAGACCCAGGTCCAGGAGTAGCTGCAGCAGGGGCCCCTATGGAAAGGGGCAAGGACCTGAGGCCTCTTTGGTCACTGGCCTGGCACATGGATGGAGAGAAGCCAGAGGGGAGTGTGAGTCTCAGCCCTGGGCTGGGAGCAGGTGGCAGGAGAGGTTGTTTGGTGCCACTCTGGGCAGAGCCTGAGAAGAGGTCTCGGGGTTCACTAGGAAGTCCCGGGATGTTCTGGGAGGGGAAGAACCCCAGAGGGATGTAGCTGGAGGGTCAGGCACTCAGTGAGCTGGGCTGGATGGCGATGCTTTGGGCAGGGCGCTCCTGGCTTGACGGTACGCGGGGCGTCGCCGGCTGACTGCACTGGGGCGTGCTGTGCGATCCCTTGCAATGCCTGGCCTAGGCTGCTGTGCTGTTATACCGATGGGGCGCCGGGACCCAGCTGTCTCCAGCCGCACGGCTCAGGAAGGAGAGGAGGTGAGATTAGAAAGGGGAGGAGCCCTGGGGGCATAGCTGTGCAGCAGCACGGAGGGGAATCTGGCCTGTCTGGAGCCCGGGAGCCGCCCGCTCTGCACCACGCCCAGGAGCAGCCACTGAAGGCTGGCCCTATGCTTAGGGCACTAGGTCAGGAGTAAGGAGCCCTTGGCTCTGCTCTGCTAGAGACATCCTGGGTGACCTTGGGCAAGTCACGCAGCCTCTCTGTGTCTCAGCTCGCCACGTGTGCCCGGCCTGCCTCGCTGCGCTGTGCGAGGATAAACGCTGTGAAGACGGTGCAGTGCTCAGGGGCTGTGTGAGAGGGGGCGAGGCCATCTCAGTATCGAAGCGAGATTGCTGAGCCTCATGTCCCCAGACTGAGGGGGAAGGACCTCCCTGGGCTCTGTGCCTTGAGGCCCCGGATGGATTGACCGGGGAGGAATCCCTCTGTGCCTTGTGCCGCAGCAAACCCTGGAGACTTAGAGCTTCTTGTGCAATTCCCAGACTTGCTCTCGCACTCCCTGTATCTCAGGAGACAGGAGCACTGCGTAAGCCATGGGCTTCTTCCATGGAGGGGAAGGAGCTTGCCCTTGGGCTTCCCACTTGGCCTATTGGCTTTACATCAGCACTCAAGAGGCTCCTGTCCAGCCCTCCCTCTGACAGGTTGGCATCTGCAACCCAAAGGGCAGGGGGAGAAAGAGGCAAAACCTCAGTGGGTGTCGTCAGCATCCCACCTGGGGCACATGCGGCCAGAAGTGCCGGCTTTGGGAGTGTTCGTTGTGTGTACTGTTTTAATACCTCGACACCAGGGACCATATTGGGCGAGGTCTTGTACAAACATACGGATGATACGGTCCCTGCCCCAAAGAGCTTCCAAACCCAGGGTAAGTTGATGGACGATGGATGGATATAATAAACAGACAGGAGGGAGCAAAAGATGAGGAGTAAAACTGAGGTCCTGTGCTCTTGTGGTCATCAGAAATCTGGCATGTTGCAGAAGAGATGGGGTGCTAGCCCTCATGTCCTGGCCCCGTTCCAGCTCAGGAATCAGATCCCAACTCAGCTATTTCAGTTGAATGCTCTCTTCTTCTTTACTTCTCTTCCTAAATTGTTGTGTGGTGTAGCTGACTCTGTTAAACAGCTGCTGTGTTCCTCCCAAGAGGTGGTTGCATTTCAGTGGCAGGGGAATGCGTGGACACTCTGTAAAGCACTCCCAGGCCCTCCAAGTGCTAGGGAGCGCTGAGGCAGTGGCTAGGGCTGTTCCATTCTCTGGCCCTTGGAGCAGCCGTGGCGGAAGCATTGACTGGCACTGTGCAAGGGTAGAAGTGGCATATCTACATGCAGGAGAGGCTGTGTGCACAGTGAGGCTTGGATTTCACATGGGGATGGAGAAGCGGTGCTTTTCATTGGCCGCCAAAGCCGTAGCTGAAAGCCAGGGTGGGAAACCCAGAGACTATGAAATAATCATGGCTCGCTATGACTTATTCATGGCCTTTACTTCCTCTCTAGCTGGGCATCTCCGCCCTGGGAGCTTCTGGGCACAGGCTTTCTGTTCCTGATGACTTGGGGACGCTGTGGTTGAATAATTCCAGTTCATGCGCATCCCCAGCCTCGCTGCCCTCTGCCCAGCTTCTGTCATAACCCTCTACTGGGGCAGTAACCAGCCCCCCACCTCAGTGGTCTGATCACGGGGCAGGGGTAGTGATGGATGGGCGATAGATATATTGCCATGAAAGCCAGGATCCCAGAGGGGACATTGACTCTTTAAAGAGCCCAGTTTTGCTCCCTCTAATCCCAACAAAAGCCTTTCCCAAGTCATGCCCCTTGTGTGCTCCCCATTACACCCATCACCACCTCCCCCATTTCATTAGGAGCATTTCTTCCCTCCTTTCCCCATCTCTACCCCTCTGCTGGAAAGCACTGCTGGTCCAGGAGCCCGCTAGAGCTCAACAAATAGGGTTAGAGGAAGAAAATGGTCTAACTAAGCCATTTGTGGCTTGGCTTTAAATATTCATCAGCCCATCAATAATCCATGGAGCTAAATTCTGTTTAAATGTTGCAGTGTCTGTTGTGCCCATCAGGTGCTGAAGTTGGCTAACCAGGCCTTTCCTGCAGGGAAGGGAACGGGGAGCTCAGCTCTTTGTTCACAACTTGCTGTCAGTTTTCTTTTCCCAAGAAAAGCAGAGCTCGTTTGAGCTGCTCAGACTGGGATCTCAGCTGCAAGGTGTGCTGCTGAAATGCTTTTCTTAGTAAGACTGGTGGGTACTGCCAGACTGGCTCCGACCCCCAGGTCCATCTACTGCAATGCCCCATCTCCACCAGAGATGCCCAGGAATGTGTAAGAGCCGCCGAGTGGGATAATCTCCCCCTGAGCGCTGACAGAGATCGGCTGGAACCCTGAAACACAAGGCGTCGCATCTCTTCAGAAGCTTGGTAACTGCAGCGATTCTAAAGCGGGGTGCACTTGTTATCCCGATACATGGTCACTCCCTTTCGGAGTCTTGCTACGTTCTGGGCCTCGTGCTCTCATTGCTTAGTGGGCCAGGGCTGAGTCCGTGTCTGTTCCCCACTGACAGCATGACAGCCCCCAGCCCTCTGAAGTCAGAGGCTCCATCGAGTGTTGTGCAGCCAGCTGCCCTTCCAGCATTGTGCTGGGGCTGTCCACACACACAGCAAGAGACAGGCTCCTCCCAAGAGTGGCATTCTAACTAGACGGCGGGTAGGAGGCAAATAGCCAATGGCAAGGCAGGATTAAAGCCAAGTGTGAGAACGGCTTAGCAATGACTCCATTCCTAGCATGGGACTGAGAGGCCAGAGGCATCTGTGTAATGAGCTGACTCTCAGATGGTTGTTCCAGCATAGCACATGCCAATATAAATATGTAGGTTTGCTCACGTGCACACTGAGTTCCGATTCTTGCCGTTCCGCCGGGATTTATCTTTCTGTTGTGAAGTGTGAAGTCAGACATTCTCTCTTCAGAATGAAAAAATCTGTATCAAATCCATAGGGGCCCCCAAAACCCACAGAAAAGTCAGAGCTCAGATCCAGAGCTTTGAAAAAAATTCCCCAGGCTTTGTAGGAAGTCTTGAGTGAGAGAGAAAAACAAATGGAAGGCCTGCTACCTTTCAATTTAGTACCTGTATCATCAACTGGAGGAGAAAAATCTCTTGTTGCTTGATTAAAATATAGGAACCCAGGAATTGCCAGAGCGGCTCAGCCTCAAGGTCCATCTAATGCAGCACCCCACTTCTGCCAGTGGCCAGCAGCAGATGCTGCAGAGGAGGAGTGAGCACCCTGCAGGCGCAGATGTGGGATAATCTGGCCCCCACACCGGTCTCAGCCTGGTCTCTGCTAGCGAGAGATTGGTTTACCCCCTGAAGCACAACGTTTACGATCTCTTCCAAAACGTGTGGTCATTGTGGCCAGATCTGGGTATTATTATCTGTACAAACATCCGATCTTTTTTGGAATTTGGTTAAGTTTCTGGCCTCAGCAGCTTCCTGTGGCAATGAGTTCCACAGTCTCATCACACTTGGGGTGAGATATTTCCTTTGAATGGGTTGGATAGCCCACCTTTTAATGTCATTGGCTGTCCTCTTGTTCTTGTGTGAGGAGACGGGAGAACAGACGCTCCAATCTCCCTTCCCCAGATCATTCTTTATGTATATATTTTCATCACAGCCCCTCTGATTTGTCTCCTTTCTAAGGTAACGCTTCAAATCTTTTCAATCTCTCCTCATAGAATTTTTCCAGACCCTTTATCCTTCTCATTGCTCTTCTCTGAACCTGCGCCCGGTCTGGAATATCCTTAGGAGAGGGGGTGGCCAGTCCTGCACACCCTATCCCAAGGGAGGCCACGCCATTGATTTAGAGAAAGGCATTATAATATTTTTTATACTATTCTCCATCCCAATCCTTATGCATCCTAACATCTTGTTTGTTTTTTGGCTGCAGAGATCTCCACTGAGCTGTCTGCTTTGATGCCCAGGTCCCCTTCTTGTATTGATGGGTTAATTTAGAGCCAGGTAGATGTAAGAGAAGTTTACATTTCCCCCTCCAATGTGCATTACTTGGCATTTGCTGACATTACGTTTCCATTTGCCATCACCTGTCTTGTTTAGGTCTCTCTGAAGTTCCTCACCATCCTCTCTGACCGTGACTGACCTAAATCACTTTGAGTCACCTGCAGATTTTGCCACCTCACTGCTCAGCTCCCTTTTATAGATCATTAATAAATACATTAAACAATGTGGGCCCTAGTATGAAACCCAGAGACCCCCACTGTTCACCTTTTGTCCTGGTGAAATTGGCCATTCAACCTTACTCTTTGCTTTCTGCCTGATAGCTAGCTTTTAATCCATGACAATACTTCGCTTCGCACCCTGTGACAGTTCAGCCTCTTGTGCGAGGACACTGTCAAAGGCCTTTGGAAGTCTAAATACATTACGTCGGCCAGTTCTCCTTTAGCCACTCCTTTATTGACACATTCAAAGAGCTGTAAGAGAATATACAAAGGGTCGGATTTTCTTCTTTGTGTGCACCTGGCATGCAGGAATCCACTGTCTATGCACAACTCACGAGCCACACGCACACACAGAGTTCTGATTTACACACACACACACACGTTGGGTACTGGGGGGACACACAACTGCCCCTTGATCCTGCCTTGCATTAGGACAGCTTTACACTGCCCGAAAGCCAGAGGTTCTAAAGTGATGACCTGAGGGATGGCAACAGGAGGGGAGCCGGCCCGGGTGGTGGCAGAGGGAGGGGAGCTGGCCCGGGTGGTGGCAGTGGGACGGGAGATTGCCCACCCAATAATCTCTAATGAAGATGTTCCGCCTTTTGAGTTCATTGCAAATCCCTGTGCGGGGAGAGCTGGGGTTTGTTCTGCTTCATGCATCACTGCCAGCGGCTGCTGCCCTTTGCGAGTGTGTAAGGGGCAGGTTTTCAGAAGGGTTCAGCCCGCTAGATGGGTGCAGACTGCAGAGCCATTTGTGGCCTGTGGTGTCACAGTGGGAGCGGCTGGGCAAGGACGACTCTGGAAAATTGGCTCATGCTTAGATACCTAAATAGGGCTCATTTGAAAATCTGGGCTGACATGTCTGAGTGCATCAAATTTGATCTAAATGTTCAATCCCGATTCCATTTAGCCAATTCTTTCCTATTACAAGTGTGTTATTCTGTGGACTTGGGGCACCTTACAGCGCAGACCGTTCAGCTCTATGAAATAGAAGGCTGCCTTCCGCAAGCCTTTTGTGTTGATAAATTGTGCTATTGTGTGAGTAAAATCACCCTGAGCTGTGGTAACGCCTCATGTGCTTTCTCCATCTGGTTTTAAAAACAGCATGTTATTAAATCTTAAACATGGTTATTAAGGATCCTGGGGGATGGGGGAAGAAATAGTTGATTGGGTTGTATGTAAATGCACTACCTGTGTGCAAAGCAAGGAGATGCAAAATCACTTCGGTTCAGATTTACCAAACTGCCTGCACAACTATCCTGATTCCAGATCTGGCTTGTACTGAATGAGCCTCTTTGTGCGCACACTTATAATAATTACACGTGGGCACAACTCTGCAGGTCTGGCTTTTAGCATAAATTCAGGAAATACAGCTTGGAACACAAAAGGTAGAAGAAAAAGAAAGGTGTGGGTGTGTGCATGATGTGCATTGGTACGTGTATGCATACACTACAGTGTGTGTTTGTGTGTCATGATGGTGGGTAAGTGGGTGTGTCATGTACACAGTGTGCGTGTGTGTCTAGTATAGTGTATGTATTTAGTATAGTGTATTTGTTTTGTGTCTTTTATGTATGTGTCTACTACATTTTGGTGTGGGCATATGTCTAGTACAGTGTATGTGTGTTGCTTTGGTGTGGGTATATGTCTACTGCCATGTCTGTCTCTTGCTGTGTGTGTGTGTTTAGGGCAGTATTCATGTGTGTTGTGTTGGTGTGTCTAGTACAATATGTGTGTTTTGCATTGGTTTGTGTATGTGTCAAGTGCCATGTGGATGTGTGTAGATTTCTGGATGACATAATGCATTGCATTGTGAATTCTGCTTGCCTGCACTCCATCAAAACTCTGGTCCATTTCTAAATCATTAGCTGACCAAGCCCAGACTTAAAAACACTATGTGTGTGGGGGTTGGGGAGAGTGGGGGGGTGTCTGTGTGTCTGTCTGCCTGTCTTCCTGCTTGCAGTTCTTGCTGAAAAGCAGAAAAAAAGTGGCAATGAAAAAAAAACCTTGGAAAGAGCTATTTTTCCTCCAGCCTTTTTTTCCCTTCCAACCAATCCATTGAGCATTACTGCTTCACCTTCCATTACAGCAATACATAGCGTAGCACAATGGAAGCACATAATAAAACACACAATGCATCACTAGGTGGATATTGCTGGCCCAGCAAACCCTGTGTAAATGCACTGCAGAGCTTTCCAGCACCAGACGCATTGCAAGCGGGGAGGAGGGTTCAGAGTTCAGGGTGAGTGAAGGCAGATCCTTCTCTCAATCCCTTGGGCTGTGCTTGAGATCTATGGAGCATAAGCTGTTACCTGATTCCCTGGTCCCTGCTGCCACAGTGGAGCTGGTGCAGTCACGCCGAGAGGAGACAAAGGGAGTGTCAGGAATGGCAGAGCAGGTAAAGCCTGGGGCCCAGGAGGAGGGAGCAGAGGCCACCGTGGGTAGGGGCTGATGGCAGCGTAATGGATGGCAACACAGATGCCACTGCACAGATTCCTGTTGCAGCCCTTCTGTTTTCTATAAATTCCCTTTGGTCGAGCCGGAGGGGCTCTCATGGCATGGCAGCAGCTCCTTCTAATAATCCTGCACGCGTAGGGCCAATCCAAGTCTGCTGCAGCCAGTGGAGAGCCTCCCATTGACTTCAATGGGCACTGGACAGCCCCTTACATAGCACATTTGCAAAGCTCTTTACAAAGCAGGAGTATTATTCATTCTGTATTACAGAGCGGGAAACTGAGGCACAGGGTGAGGGAGTGGCTTGCCCAAAGCTGCTCATCTGTCTCTCTCCCCTCACTGTACGATTGGTCACATAATGAATCAGTCCAGAGCTGGGACAAGAACCCAAGGGTCAAATTCCCTGCTGGCATAAATAACCATTGAAGTCAAAGGAGTTACCCCCATTCACATCAGCAGGTCAATTGGCCTCAACTGTCCTGCCAACCAATGATCCCGTGTGTAAGAAGGGCGGGGCTGTTGTGTGTGTCCAGCATTAGCATGTCTGTTTATTTGGAAATTCCATCCCTTCCGTGTCTGGTCTCTTTCATGTAGTTTCGTTCATGGCTTTGCTGTTTGTTTTTGCAGAGCTAGTGCCCTAAGCAAAGTAAAATCTCGCTCGCCATTATTTTCCAGCCCCAGCCCGACAGCTGTAAATAAAGGAGGGATGCTATCCATCCCCATGTGGTATATCTGGAAAGGCACAAAGTAGCCTGGTTTTTGCTTTGCATCTGGATTCTTGCAAACATAATGCGGAAGGACAATGTCATCGCTTCTGCGAGAAGATTGTGGCTTCAAACAGCAAAATTGTCCCCCAGGGCAAACCCACGTGTTTCTGTGCCTCTTCCATTTTTTCTTAGTGAAAATGTCTATTTCTGTTCCTTTGCACAGAAGAAGGAAGGGGGATGAGCACTTTCCAGGCTGGGAAAACTTGATCCCATTTTTTCCCACCTAAGTGAGAATTACTGTCACTCAGCTTCAATTAGAACAGAAGGGCTTCTGAGGGGTTTCCAGGTTCACTAGCTAGGTTTGTTGTTTGTAGGTAGCCCAGCTATCCTCTTGAAATACCTCTGTGTGTGTGTCTGAACAGAGCCAGCTCCCTGGCAGTGCTGTGAATCAGGACTGGCACCTGAGCATAGAACAGGATGCACACCCGAGGCTATAGGAACATTGCCAGTCCCGTTGAGAACCCGGCTCTTCTAGAATGTTTCGTGTTCAGGGCACTAGGAAGAAGGGCTAGCCTGGGAAAACGCTCCTCTGATCATATCTGCCAAACTGATCAAACTTGGGCTGTGGTGCAGGCTAACCACATCCCGTTAGCATGCCTGGACTGGTGATACTTTGGGGATTCTGTTGAGGATCTTTCAGTGATTGCTTTAATTAGATGCAAATTAGAAAGCGGGAGAGGAGGCTGGAGTAAGACAGGCACAAAAACCTCAGCCCAGGGATAAAACACATGCTACAGGGCAGATCTTCAGCCACTGATGTCAGTGGCTCTAGCCCCGCGTGGGCCAGTGACAGGAGTGGGCACAGAGCACGTGGCCCTAGGTTAGCATGTGAAATTCTGTCTCCAAGGCCGCTCCTCACAGCCAGGTGGAATGAAAGGATCCCAGAGCGGTTTCTGGTGGGGAAACACACGATGTTTGCTTTGCCCGTGCAGTTCTCCCTCGGTGTGATACTGCTGCAGGGAGGGCGAGTTGGGCTTGCTGGATTTGCCTGTCTCTGCCTTCCCCTGAGTAGACTGGTACCAGCCTACAGGGCTCTCAGACCAGGAGATGAATAATTCAGAAGTGGTATTTAAAGATTCAGTGGAGCTTTTCCAGACCCTTCAAACGGGTGTAATTTTTTATTGTTAAAGGATTTTCTTTCTGCCTCAGAGTTCCTCATCTTTAGGGTCCTCCAGGCCCTTTGTTGTGGTTCCTGGAGCATTGTGAGTTGACTTTTTTGGCTGTGCCAGCAGAGGTGTGTCTGCGAGGGACGAGTGTGGGTGAGAAACTGACTGTCATTCATTCCCCTGCAGGCATTTCTTCCCCCACGCTGCACTTTTCATGCATTCGATCGCATTGCATTACCGAGGCAGAGGAGGCCACGTTAGCTCGGGTGCGCGTAGCGCTCCAAAGAGACGGCAGAGCCAGGCTCTCAATGCACGCCTCTTGTCTGGGAGGCAGCTGCTTGGAGTGATCCCACGGATGCTGGGATCTAGTCACTGCCATGCGTGTAGCTGCTGGGTGCGAAAGCTGCCATCTGTCCTGCTGCTTTCTAACCCAGGTGTGATCTCTTGGGGAGGAGCAGAGTGCCAGCCACATGGGCTGGGTGATGGGCGGCGTTGAGGCGTGGTGCCCCCAGAGCACTGCCGCACAGCCAGGCCGTGGCCGCTTCGCCGTGTGTGTGTGTGTGTCTCGGGCTGGCACAGCCGGACATGCCGCGCTGGAAGGGGCAGAGGGTTTGACTACTGAGCCTCTCCCAGAGCTTGCCGGGAGCCGGAGTGCCTCTGTCAGCAGCTGTAGCAGTGCCACCTAGTGGCAAATAACAGTATTCCACAGCCCAGCTGAGAAACCTAACCAAATACTCCAGCGATTTTGCCCTATAAATACCAAGGAGAGACGGGAGAGGAATGGGCCTGGGCTCCCAAACATGCCAGGCCTGCTGAGGGCTCTTTAATCTCTGGATGGAGTGAGAGGGGGCTGCACCGTACCTGGAGGAATTCAGCCAGAATTGCAGCTGGGCCTCCAGGGCAAAGCGCACTGGTGCTGCAGTTTGGCCACCTTTCGGAAGGGGCAGCATGCATCCTCCTAGAGTGCGCCCGGCAGGGTGGAGTCCCCTGTCCCTTTCTGGGCCCCAGACTAGCTTGGGCAGCACTAGCCTTCTCCAGTGCCTTCACTTCCCCCGGTTTGACTGTGGCTCGTCCACAAGGGAGAGGAAAGGTTGCCTTGTGCTTTCCCTGTGCCTGTCTGTGCCAGCCATGATCGGCACATGGGCGACGGGAGCATCCCAAGGCTCGCAGCATCAGTTCAGGGACGCACTCACAAACATGGATGTTTGCCAGTGCCTTGTGAACCTGCTGGCTCTGCAAAGCTGGGGCTGGCAATGGCCTCTCAGGCGGTCTCCTGGCCAGTGCTCTGTGCACAGCTAACAGGCAGGGCTGGCCCAGAACCCAGGAGTGCAGCTGCACTGGGGAAAAAACAAAAGAGGACATTAGCCAGACTTCGTTGCTTAAGGAGGCCTTGCTCTGTCAAAGGGGTATTCCTCCACCCGCGTTTCCCCAGGAAGGTTAAGTTCCTGGGTGTTTGAGCAGGGGGATTTCCGAGGAGCCAACCCAGCCTGAAATGTGGGAAAGTTTGGATCTGGATCCAGCTTTGCACCTGGCCACTTCCCGTGCGGGGCAGTGACTCAGAGACATTCAGGTCAGAAGGGAGCGTTATGATCATCTAGTCTGAGCTCCTGCACAGCGCAGGCCACAGCACCTCGCCTGCCCACTCCTGTGATAGACCCTGACCTAGGACTGAGTTACTGAAGTCCTCAAATCACAGTTGAAAGATGTCAAAGTACAGAGAATCCCGCAGCATGTGCCCCCTGCCCCATGCTGCAGAGCCTAGTGACAATAGGCTGCAGCTTTATCAGTCCTACAGGCTTGTTACCCTGCCTCTGGAGGAGGTTACGTCCAGCCCACATGGCAGCAGTCCAGGAGCCTGCGGAAAGGACAGCTTTGTGATGGCTTCTCTTCCCTTGGAGGGAGGGTTTGCCTGGCGGAGAGGAACCGCTGGCAGCGTGTCAATCTCTTGCATCTACCCTGGGGGCTGAGAAAAGATTCCAGCCCCATCAGTTTGTTTCCCTGGAGCCCAGGTCCTCCTGCCAAGCCCCTGGGAAGCCCCCTTCTGGTGCCACTCTGAGCTGCACGGTGGCAAGGAACGAGCAGTGCCATCAGTGCCTGCAAAGTGGCTCTGTTGTGTGCTGCTGACGTGGGGCTATTCCCCACGTGTCCGACTGCACTGGAAGGGGGCACTGAGCTCCCTGCTGCCAGGCTTGGGCCGGATCCTGCCTGGGCCGGGTGCCCTTTGGCACAGTAGCTGTGCACAGCATTCACTAGAATAACATCCCATCCATGGTCAGGGACTCCTGGCTCATCAGTGCTTGTCCCTGCCCCTCCACTGCCCCAGCCCATGTCCCTGCGATGCTGCTCCCCTGACTACTCCCCAGGGCCTAAAACTCCCCCGAGGGGCAGTGACTGATACTCCAGGCTGCAGGAAGCGCATCCTGCCTCGAGCTATCCTGAGAGAGGATGGTGGCGTGCAGAGCAGCTGTTCCCCACACTCTGTCTCCTCTCCCCTCGGCTACAGAAGGGGCCATGCAGCAGGCAGGAGACCTTCTCCCTTGGAGCAGCCCTCCATCCATGTGCACTGGTCCCTTCCACATCACACAGCAGAGGGAACAAACCACATGGAGCACGGAGCCTGTGGTCTAGTGCGGACAGAAGGGGAGCCTCTGGGGAGCATGCCTCAAACTTTGTAAGTCACAAGTGAAATGGCTGAAGGAGCCGTCATGTACCCCTGCCCACGGGGCTGTTAGTCACTCTCGGGGGCCAGAGCAGCCGGTGGTCAGGAGAGGCCCTAGACCAGCCGGGCCCAGGAGTGGCTGCAGATCAGGAATAACGAGCCGCATGACGGGGGATCACACGGTCAGGGATCAGATATCTGTGCACCCTGGGATGGTCAGACTGCAAGATCTGCCTGCAGCTGAGAGCGGTTCTTTCTACAGCTCTATTGAGAGGTGTTCCTCTCTCAAATGACTCTCTCCCTTTGAATTGATTTCCATCCTGTTCTACACGCTGGATGCTGTGCCCGCACAGCTATCCCGGCATCGTCCCCTCGTGTGGACACAGCGCACGCCAGCAGGAGGGGTTTTCCTGTGAGTATAGTAACACCAGCTCCCTGAATGCCAGGAGCTATGGCAGAAGCATTCTGCTGTCGGCAGAGCTGCACCAGCTCTGGTGGCTGGGGCTGTGCTTTTTGCCATCTGACTGACATAGCTGTGCCGACAGAATTTTGTAGTGCAGACCTGGCCTCCCTCTAAAAACTAAGAGCATCCTCCTCCTCATCATCATCATCTCCAGCACTCCAGGTGCTTTCACTTCACATCACCCTGGCAGTGAGGACAGCAGGGGACTAGCTAGACACTCTTGGCCAAATTCTGGTCTTACTGACACCCACCATGCAGCCCCAGCGCAACCACACAGGCAGAATCGTGGGCAGCGTATGGCCTTGTGGGTTCTGAACACAGCAGGTCAGCTCAGTGAGCATCAATCAAATACAGTGACGAGCTAAGACGTTCAGAGGCTCTTTCCCTTCTTTGAGTGTCCAAGAGACCAGGCCAAAGCAGCTCTCTCGCTCTCCGCGTGGCCGGGTTTCGTCTCCATGGAGGGGGTGATTTCCATCGTGATTTCAATGCTGGATGAATGCAGAGTGGGTCCCCCCCGGCACATCCGTCATGCAGGGTTAAGTGGATTAATAAAGGAGGCCCATAAATCAGCTAATGTGAATCCGGCAGATATTTATGGCCTTGTTTCACTTCTCAAAGGGATTAAGTGTTGGGCAATTCATTTCCCTTCTTATTTTTTTTTGCTCTGGCAATGATTAACCAAGAGCAAAAGGCCCTGAGCTGAACTCATAGCCAAGGAGGATTTAAAGGGACCGGACATCAGACCAGATCCACAGGGCTCCTGGAAAAGCCACTATTTTTCAGACCATGTTGTAGCTGCATGGTCTAGGCCATGTGGCACAAAGTTGCCAGCAATGGTGAACTGCCAAAGCTCTGGCAGATCAATATTGAGCAGGACCAAAAAGCTGGCATTGTTTCTTAAACTTTTCAGGTGTGTTATATGTTGGCCTGGGAACCCTTTTGCATCAGGGTGTGATGATGTACTGGAGGAGCAA
This sequence comes from Emydura macquarii macquarii, assembly GCF_026122565.2. Lineage (NCBI taxonomy): Eukaryota > Metazoa > Chordata > Testudines > Chelidae > Emydura > Emydura macquarii. Next base: position 1,382,050 of record NW_027130936.1, read on the forward strand.
TGTCAATCTACTGACTCGCCCTGGCAATCAGACCGGGGGCAGTGTCTCTGCTTCCAGTGCAGAAGTGTAGAAGGTTGGGTCTCTCTGCAAGGCGAGCAAGAACAATGGAGAGGGACAGGAGATCCTAATGGGACCCCTAAAAGCAGACAGCTGTGGAAGCATCTCAGACCCAAGTCTGCCTTAAAGCCTTGTGACTTCTCTTAGGGGTAATATCAAGCCACAGGAAGGGAGTGAGTCCTGGGACAATGCCCTATTGTGTGTTGTGCTGGAGGAAGTCGGGCAGGGACTTGATCCTGCTCTGTGCCATCCTGCAGAGCCAGTGGGAGGCCTGGAGCAAATGCAGGACTCTTCAGCTGGGCATTGCAGGAAGAATCGATAAAACTTAGGACCATCCCAGAGATGTCAGCATAGGTGTTGGCACCTCTCCTGCGTTCCACTTGGCTGCTTGGATAACACTTGCTCCCTTTGACAAGATCTGCTGTGCTGGGGTGAAAGAGCTCCCACGGCAGATGCCTGTAAAGTGACCCAGGAATGTGTCCACGCACTCCGTGCACACTCCATCTTCTTGGTCATCAGTCATCTTCCACTTCCATCTTCCATCTTCCATCTTCTCAGTCATCTTCCACTGGCAGCTGGTCACAGGACCCCCCCCCCCCCCCCACACACACACACACATACACACTTCCTAGTGCTGACCGGAGGAAGAGGCAATAGTGATAGTTAAAATAAAGAAGCTGATGGGGCTCATTTTGCATTAAAGATCCCATTGAACGGGCATCGCTTTGACCGGCACACCAGAATGTGGAGGCAGGGTACAGGTTTCAGGACAGTCTCTGTTAGGGAGAGAACAGAGCAGCAGCAGAAGAGGAGGACACGGCAGTGGTGGGACGTGGAGAGAAGGGTGACAGAAGCAATTGTTCTGACCACGGGAAGGGTGGCTTTGTAGGTTATGACACAGCACTAGGCCTCAGGAGATCTGCCGTCCTGTGGGACCTTGGGCAGGTCACTTTGCCTTAGTTTCCCCGTCTGCAAAATGGGGAAATGTAACCAAGTCTCAGGGGGATTGAGTGAGGTTACATTCACCAATGGTTGGGAAGCATTTTGAGTTCAGCAGATGGAATATGCTAAGAGAAGGACAAAGCGTTATATGGCTTAGCCCTCAAATTAAGGGTACATTTATATGTGATTTATAAAAGGTTAATAAAGGATAAATAGTTGATTATAACTATTGATTATTAAGAGTCCCACAAGTCAATAGGTTACTTATAACGGTTTAATTTTCTGTGACTTCTGCCCTTGTGCTAGACAGATCTATGTGCTTATAACCATGTATAACACATAGTGCTCATGTCTGTAACATGCTTATCACCTCCATTAATCATTTATTGTCCTTTATAAGATAGCTATAAATGAAACCTGCATCTCAAGTGTGGCCATTATATGCTGTAGTCTCTGCAGCAAACCAGACCACAGCTGGGTTGTTGCATCCTGGGGTTCTGCTGGCCCTGCCTTTGCTCTTATGGTTGCCAATGGTATCGGAATAACCCCTCAAGGGAATGGGGTGTTCCCAGCCAAAGTCATGCTTGGTGCATGAATCATAGATTCCTCTGTTCAGAAGGGACCGTTGTGATCACATAGGCTGATGTTCAGCTTATCGAAGAAAAGGTTGAAGGGTGACTGGGTATAGGCACTGACACATGGAAGAGATCTGATGGCGGGGGAAGGGAGCGTTCACTCTTGCAAGCAAAGGCATAAGAAGCTCCAAGGGCTGGGTGTCCACGTTGAACAAATTCAACTTTGAAATAAGATGCTTTTTCTAGCGGAAAGGGTCATCAAGCCCTGGCGCAGTTTACAGGGAGGTTGGGGGCTCACGTGGTTGCTGGGAGTCTTTAGGGTGCGATCACATATCTTTCTAGCAGACATGCTTTACTCCAGCTTCTTGGAGAAATTCCACAGCCTATGTCCTTGGAGGGTGGGGAACAAGTCAGACTAGATCATCATAATGGTTCCTTCCAGCCTTAGCCTGTCAATCTATATCACAGGCGAAAGAACCTCACCTAATCATTTCTGCATCCAGACATTAACTTCTGTTTGAGCTATACGCTCTCGTCCACTCCTGACTTAAAGACTGCAAGTTATGGAAGATCTACCACACCCTTAAGTGAGCTGGTCCCATGGCTAATTACTGTCACTGTAAAAATGTGTGCCTTTTATCTCCTCTGGATCTGTCTGCCTCAGCTTCTAAGCCTTTGCGCTCATTATGCCTTTTTCTGCTAACTTAAAAAGCCATCTGCTATCAGAAATCTCTTCCCCACCTCAACACTTGTAGAACATGATCAAATCGCTTTTTAACCTTCTCTAGCATCAACAATGGAGCTGCTTTCGTTTCTCACCATAAGGCAAGTTTTCCAGAACTCGAATCATTCTTGTAGCTCTTTTCTGAACCATCCTTTCAATAAACCAAGTCAACAAGCATTTGCACCAGAGATGAATTTGGCCCCATCCTCTCAGGTTTTGCAGGACCTGTAATTCTCTTGGCAGCTTTCCAAGTGATCAGCACATCCTGGGCCAAACACAGAACTGGGAACATCACCAGAGTAATGAGGTGAGAGCTAGGTGTGAACAGAAATCATCTACGAGGGAGGAAACAAAGATACAGGTAGATTTATGGGGGTTTGATCAAATACAACATACATTTTCCGTTTCCATGTGTGATGGGCTTTTGATATGATTTTACCACCTTCTGCTCCACATTATTCCTCTTGTTATTAACGATGAAATTGCCCCGTCTTTGTGTCCAGGGCAGTTGAATGCAATCAGGACATTGTTTCTTACCGAGAAGCACTTGCTGAGCAGACAATAGGAGCTGATGCATTTCATGGCAGTGAATAGCGCCATCAGATATAGCTTTCTGAAGTGCTTTGCATTACAGCCCTAATCCCCTCTTAATGTCACCCAGCCCGGGTCTGCCTGAAGGCTAGTTATTACCGAGTCGCAATTTTCAGGCCCTTTTCAGTGTCTCTTTGGAGAGAGGCTCCCAGGCCTGGGCAGTGAGAAGGGGCTGAGAGGACAGAACTAAAACCAGAGTGAGACGCTGCTTCCTGGGAGGAAGAGAGGCCTTATTTTCATGGACACAGATCAGTAGGAATGGCCGAGGAGAGAACCGTGGGAGCAGCAGCATTCAGGGGTAGCGGGTGGCTGTTTCAAGTAAGCTCTCAAAGGCAGAGGGGGAGAAGGGTTGAGGACATGTATAGACTGTGCTCTGTGGCGTCTGATATGGGGTTAATGCCCTACCCCGAGCAGCTGCAGCAGGTATCTGCCCTCACATTACCAGGGTCAGTGACCGCTTAAGTGGACTTTCCGTGTTGTCAGCCACTCCCTGAAGCTGGCCCACTCCTGCAGCCCTGCCTTCAGCAAAACAACTCCCATGAGAGAGGCTGCAGGATCAGACCTTTGGCACCCACACTACAAGAAAGCACCCATAGGAGCCTGGCACTGAGGGAGATCTGCTGTCCTGGGGAGGCAAAGGGAGCCTGGTGACCTGCATAGGTGCCCTGAGATGCTAAGGATTTCCCTGTGCATCTCAGAACATGGCCAGGACTGGTGCCGGAGAGCTGTGCCTACGCTGCCCAGCCAGCCTGGTAACTTTACACATGGGAGGGTACCATTCCTTCAGCAGCTGGCGACGCGTTATGGAAGGAAAGATGACGCATAAACATATATCACTCGTATTGTACAACACTGAAACAATCATCCCAGGATCTTCAGTGCATCTTAATGACGCTGCTAGCTGTACAGCACTAATACTCATAGAATCATAGACGAGAAGTATTGGAAGGGACCTCAGGAGGTATCTAGTCCAACCCCCTGCTCAAAGCAGGACCAACCCCACCTAAATCATCCCAGCCAGGGCTTTGTCAAGCCAGGCCTTAAAAACCTCCCTAGGTAACCCATTCCAGTGCTTCTTGTCCACTGTAACCCCCAGGTCCTTTTCTGCAGAACTGCTGCCTAGCCCGTCAGTCCCAGTCTGTAGCTGTGCATGGGATTCTTCCGTCCTAACTGCAGGACTCTGCACTTGTCCCTGTTGAACCTCATCAGATTTATTTTGGCCCAATCCTCCAATTTGTCTAGGTCACTCTATCCTATCCCTGCCTTCTAGCGTATCTACCACTCCCCCCAGCTTAGTGTCATCTGCAGACTTGCTGAGGCTGCAATCCACCCCATCCTCCAGATCATTAATGAAGATGTTGGACAAAACCAGCCTCAGGACCAATTCCTAGAGCACTCCGCTTGTTACCGACTGCCAACTAATCGTCGAGCCGTTGATCACTCCCTATTGAGCCTGATGATCTACCCAGCTCTCTAGCCACCTTATAGTCCATTCATCCAACCCATACTTCTTTAACTTGCTAATAAGAATACTGTGGGAGACTGTATCAAAAGCTTTGCTAAAGTCAAGATATATCACGTCCACCGCTTTCCCCACATCCACAGAGCCAGTCACCTCTTCATAGAAGGCAATCAGGTTGGTCAGGTATGACTTGCCCTTGGTCAATCCATGCTGACTGTTCCTGATCACCTTCCTCTCTTCCAAGTGCTTCAAAATGGATTCCTTGAGGACCTGCTGCATGATTTTTCCGGGTACTGAGGTGAGGCTGACCAGTCTGTAGTTCCCCATCTCCTCCTTCTTCCCTTTTTTAAAGCTGGGCACTAGATTTAGCTTCTTGCATTCGTCTGGGACCTCCCCTGATTGCCACGAGTTTTCAAAGATAATGGCCAATGGCTCTGCAATCAGATCAGCCAACTCCCTCAGCACCCTCGGATGCATTGCATCTGGCCCCATGGACTTGTGCATATCCAGCCTTTCTAAATAGTCCTGAACCTGTTCTTTCAGCACTGAGGGCTGCTCACCCCTCCCCATTCTGTGCTCCCCAGGGCAGTATCTGGGAGCTGACCTTGTCTGTGAAGACAGGCAAAAAGGCATTGAGTGCTTCAGCTTTTCCACATCATCTGTCACTAGTTTGCCTCCCACATTCAGTGAGGGGTGCAGGATTTCCCTGACCGTCTTCTTGTTGCTAACGTACCTGTAGAAACCCTTCTTGTTCCCCTTCATGTCCCTTGCTAGCTGCAACTCCAATTGTGCTTTGGCCTTCCTGATTTCATCCCTGCATGCTGGAGCAGTATTTTTATAATCCTCCCTAGTCATCTGCCCAAGCTTCCACTTCTTGTCAACTTCCTTTTTGTGTTTAAGCTCACTGAAGATTTCTCTGTTAAGCCAAGCTGATCGCCTGCATATGTTTGCTGTTCTTTCTGCATAATGGGGTGGTTTGTTCCTGCGCCCTCAATAAAGTTTCTTTAAATACAGCCAGCTCTCCTGGACTCTTTTCCTAGCTCTTCTTGGTTTTTATCAGTAGATCTCATCCATCCTCTTTTCAAATGCTGTCAGCATCGTTATCCTCATTTTACAAGTGGGGAAACTGAGGCATAGAGCAACAAAGTGACTTACTCAAGGTCACCCAGCAGGCAAGGAGCAGAGAGGATAGGCTGTTCTCGGTGGTGGCAGATGACAGAACAAGGAGTTGCAGGGAGGAGGTCGGCAATAGAAGCTAAGTCGGAGTCTCAGACCAGTGCTCTCTCCACTAGGCCGCACTGCAGCACTAGCCCCTGGCTGGGTTGTCACCGCAGAACCTGTGGCTCTAACTCTAGAATGCTGTAGTCAGGCACTTTGGCTGCTCTAGGCATGGGCCTCTTCAGGCTACCAGGAGCAAAGAAGGGGTAAAGCGGGAGGGCCAAATTCTCTGAGGCTGGGGTCAGTGGAGCTGCATCCATTTACCCCAGCTTAGAATCTGGCCCAGAGATCTTACTGGCGGGGCGGGCTGAGGTAGCCATAGGGAAGAATGAGCAATGCCGTTTGAGTGAGACCACCATAAATATCAGTGGGACAATCCTGGGAGTTTTGTGATTGACTTCGCTGGATCCAGCATTTCACCCCAGAAGCTGTTACTCTCTGCAGGCCATTCCGGTGCCCATCGTACAAACGCCTGCCATAGTTGGTCCCCTTGTTGGCAGCGTCCACAGGAGGCGTGAAGCGAACAGTCCATGGAGATTGAATTCTCCTTTGCCTTCAAGTGAGGCTCCTCCAGGAGACACATGTACAAGGTGGTGCCGTTTGTGCCAGGCGGTGGCTGAGTAGCTTTAACCTCCAGGTACCTCCCAACAGTCTGAAATCATCAGAAATGCACGATGGGTTCAAGCCTGCAAGGTTCTGGAGCGACAGCCCTGCATGTCCAACAAACTCATTGGAGGGGCAGTTGGTTCTCTCAGCTGCTCAGGATGGAGTCTGTAATAAAGGCTCCATCCAAGCGTCACCCTAGACAGCTACAGTGCCCGGCAGAAATCACTGCAGGTCCGCAGAATATTGCTAAACCTCATTAAATTTGTTGCTTAACAGTTAATAAATCCTGGCTTTCCTGGTCACTTTGTGAGCCAAGATAGCCTTTGCTAGTGGTAATTAGCCAGCAAATGAACGAGGCTTGTTGGTGTTTGGTTTTCCATTTTAATTAACAAGCCCTAATTCTTTCGAGCTGATTAGGAGACTCAGCCAAGCAGGGTGGATCAGCTGAGCCACAGCTGCACTCTCCACAGCTGGAGCGGGCTGTGGCTGGCTGGCACGGGGAAAGGAAATGGAATTGCTAGGGGGCGAGATGTCGCACATTTTCAGTTCATTAGCCAGGGTAGTGCGGTGACATTAGTGCTGCTGAATGGGGTCGTATTATCGACTGACTCTCATTCTGATTGAATGCAGGGGGGAGTTTTGTCAGTAAATAAAGTCCATAAATAAGCAAACAATGAAAATATTTGGACACAGAGCTATCAATAAATTGCCTGCAGTGTTGGATTGGGGAAATCATTACATCAATGCCTATAAATTGGAGATGGGAAGGGACAGTGGAGTTTTAAACCTCTTTGGGCAATAATTTCCCAAATACTGGGAGATCCAAATGCTTAATAAGCACTTTGAAAGTATAGGCCTCAGTTCTGAAATGCAATTAACAACTTTTTAACATTAGCTCACTGAGATCCAGAGTAGAGGTCTCAAAAGGGAACGATGTGTTCTGAGAGCTGGACCTCCGAGTAATTACGCTCGTGCTTTCAAAACTGCCGTATTGCCACCTAGCCCGATGTAATTGCAAGACTTACAATATTTATTTTTTCTTAAAGTTTCAGCTCCTGGAGTCATGTGATCGTTAGCTTTCATTTTAAAAGAACATTTCTAGTAGAGAAAAGCTTGAAAACTTGATCTCCTTAAAGGCTCTCACACAAGGGTGATGATGCTTAAGCCAATCTTGTGACTTTTAAGTCAGTCACAAGGATTTTTTTTTAGGGCCTAACTCATGATTTCTGAATGCTTGTGGCTGGCAAAACTGATGCTCCATAATGGGCAAAATGTTGTCGGGGCCTCCTGTCTGTGGGGTGGTCCCTTTGAATCACAGTGCTTTGGACTTCAGCAGTGACTCACATCTTAAGAGATCAAAGCACTGCACAAGCACTGACTGACTAAGCCCTACACCACGCCTGTGACATGGGAGATCACAGAAGGGCAAATTGAGACACAGAGTGATTTAAAAAAAAAAGAGAGTCCTGTAGCACTTTAAAGACTAACAAATTTAATTTCTGCAGGCATAAGCTTTCGTGGGCTGTAACCCACTTCATCAGATGTAAGGACCAGAAATCAGATAGGAGGTATATATATATACATCCAAGGGTAAGAAACAACAATGGGGAGGGTAGGTGTAAAAAAAGTCCATTCAGTTCGAGTAGATGAGGCCTATTCACAACCATTGATTAGAAGGTGAGAATGTGTGAACAGTGACAATTACTTCTTGTAATGAGATAACCACTCCAAGTCCTTATTCACACCCAGTTTGATTGTGTCAAGTTTGCAGATGAGTTCCAGCTCTGCAGTTTCTTGGTGAAATCTGTTTTTGAAGTTTTTTTGTAGAAGTATGGCAACTTTCAGTTCAGTTACAGAGTGTCCTGGGAGATTGAAGTGCTCTCCAACTGGTTTATGGATTTTACTATTTTTATGTCTGATTTGTGTCCATTTATTCTTTTGCGTAGTGACAGTCCAGTTTGGCCAGTGTACATGGCAGAGGGGCATTGCTGGCACATGATGCCATATATTACGTTAGTGGATGTGCAGGTGAATGAGCTCCTGATGGTGTGGCTGATGTGGTTAGGACCTGTGACGGTGTCACGAGAGTCGATGTGTGGGCAGAGCTGGCAACAGGGTTTGTTGCAGGGATAGGTTCCTGGGTTAGTGTTCTGTTCCAGATTCTGATCTCTTACACTGGTGTGAATGCAGAGTTACTGTGAATGTACACAAGTAAAACAGAGATCAGAGTTTGGCCCACTGGATCCGAATGCTTCACAGCTCGGAGTAAAGTCACGATGGCCCCAAGCCTGCAGTTGGAGATGCGTAAATGAACTCCTGTGCCCTCATAGAGCCAACTGCAGGATGAGGGCCCAAGCCAGCATTCAGCAGGTCATGTTGTGAAATATGGATGGATGGCATTGCCTCCCAAGGGAGGGGAAAGGGCTGCAGGCTCAGATCGTGCAGTGGTGAGCCGATAGCAATAACACCTACCTTTGGTAGCAATTGGCACTCTAGGTACGTGAAGGAGAGTCATTGCTTGGTTAGTTAATAAAGCACAAGACTGCTCGTCAGTTGATCTGTGTTTTCTATTCCTGACTGCCACTGAGGTTATGTCGAACGAGGAAAGAAAAACCCCCGGCTGGCCCGTGCCAGCCGACTCAGGCTGTTTCATTGTTTTGTAGACATCTGAGCTTGGGCTGGATCCTGGGCTCTAGGATCCTGCAGGGGGGAAGGTCCCAGAGGTCAGGCACCAGCCCACCAGCCCCAGGTGTCTAGTTGCTGTGTAAACGTACCCTGTGTGACCTTGGGCTTGTGACATATATTCTTGGGGCCTTTGTTTCCCTGTCTGCAAAATGGGGCTAGTACATTCCTACCTCCCAAGGGAATTGTGAGGCTTAATTCATTATTGTCTAGAAAGTGCTTTGAGATCCTCAGATGAAGGCTTTATGGAAGGACAAAGTGTTACCAAAACCATCCCAGATCATCAGCTTACGTAAACGTGAAGTGGTGAATTGAGTGTGTTCACTAAATGGTTCAAACAGCCTCTAATGTATCTTGGAAAGCTTTCAGTCTCATAAATGTTTCCTTTCCCCTCATTCTTAGCTACAAGGCGCGTCTGGGGAAAAGCAGGATCTTCTGGCTAAGATGTCATCTGATCCTGCTGCTCCTTTCCCCAGCCCTATCCCCTGTTTGTGACACAACAATCACAATCACAGCTGTCAGCTGGAAGCCCTTGTCTTCGTCTGGAGGAAGAAGCAGCAGGAGCAGCAGCTCCCAAGCAGGCCACATCCTTTGTTGACCCTAAGCTTCCTAGCAGTGAAGGAAGAGAGATCCTAGACTGTCGAAATCCCTCAGCAAATTGCTCTTCCCTCACCTTCCTGTTCACCTTTCCTTGCACACCTGTTCACACACCAGCAGGTGATCCTATATAGCATAGTAAACTAAAAGACTAGCAGGAATGTGTCTGATTGCCCCTGTTGGATGGAATCTGAACTTCTCAACTCTGTGTCATAGGCCCTGTGCTATCAACAGATTCACTGCTACAGAACAAATGCATGTGTGTGTGGAGCCCCTATTCCATGGCTGTGGGCATATCAGAAACGTCTGCTGTAAGCCCTGGCCCCAAAGCAGAGCCTGAGGGCTACATCTCCACCTTCACCTCGTTTGGGCAGGGGAGGAGCTGCAACTGAGTGCACAGATCTGAGCCGAAGCTCTACAGTTTTATTTCCCAGGTCGGATCCAAAAGCAGAAAGGCTTATTTGTCATTTGGATGCAGCTCAAGATGGGGAAAATCTTTTAAGAGCAGCTGATTTCAGGAGCTCTCCACCATTCAAGATAGCAGAACTTTTCGGAGACTTCTGCCATTTTGGAACCGAAACTGATGTGTGCGCCATCCAATCCTAACCTGAACTTCAGCCCCCATCCCACCCTAAGCCTTATTTACATTCGTATATCAGCTTCTCAGGCCCAGCCTAGGACATGCGTATCATGCAACAATTGCCTTGTGCCATCCTGATTTGAAACTTCCCGAAAGGATGCAAGTCCCTTTTCCTTCTGGCTACAACATGTGGGAGGGCATTGGCCATGAAGTCATGAGTCAGTCACTCTGCACCTTCCACAATCTTATGAAATAAGGAGTTTGCAGAGTGAGGGAGAAAGTTAGCAGAGTCTCCATAATCAGCGCTGGTTCTGGCTGACATCATGCAGAAAGTCAGGTGCCTTTTTTTCTCTATTGTGGGATGGGTTTTATTATTATTATTCCTTTATAATTTTTGTCAGAGATCCATGTCTTTGAGACGAAGCTGATTTATTTGCCAGTGACGCAAGTCTTTGAGCTCACCCAGTCGGAGGTCACGGAAAAGTCAATCTGGCAGCTTTCAAGTTACCCCAACGTTCTTAGCCATTTCAAAAGGAATGGGAGGGATCTAAAGCATCAGTGACATAAAAACCAGATGGGGGAATCATGTTCTTTGCTGGCTGGAATAGCTGCTTTCTGAGCCTTATCTTGACGGAACAGACAGAGGAGTAAGACACAGAGGAGTCAGCACGCTCTGCAGAGAGCTTGTCGGCTCAGGGAGTTTACTAGTGTAATCTGCAAGCTTTTATTTCCTTGTTAAATATGATATCAGCACATGGCAGCTGGGGCCAGAGCTGAATGGCGATGGGAATCTGTACTCCCCAAAATCACCATCCTGATGTGGGGGAGCGCAGACACAGTGTCTCTATTAAATCGAACTCGGCTCAGATTAAATGCTTTTCAATACAATCCAATTAACTCTCAAATTGAATAGTAATGCTTCGGCTAATATACCCCCTTCAGCACATTTTTCCCTTTCCTGTCACATACCATGGCTAAAATGTAATCAGAGCTGTAGATTATGGTGTGTGGGAAATGAGAGTTCAACCCTGGTTTAATCAGATAAAACGCTGGTTAATTGCAGCCTCAGACCTGCTGACACGTTGGACGGGAAGGGAAGGGGAGAGGGCAGGTAGCAATGCAGTGTCTGTGTGGGGCTAGAGATGGGCTCCATGTTAGAGCTGGTCAAAACATGCCCTTCTTGCTCCTGAAAAATTCAAATGTTTTTCTTTTTCTTTTCAAAATTTCCACAAAAATATTTCAGGTTTTCGATGAAAAAAGCTCACACATTTCAGGTTTTTCCAAAAAAATGTTTTTGGTTTAACAAAAAAATCAGTTTTTGAAAACTGAATATTTTTGTCTTTCATTTTTTCATGGAAAAAAATGAAAATTTCAACCGACATGAAAATTTTCTCTGAAAATGTTCATTTTGGTCAAAAAGCCACTTTTCGGCAGAGCAATATTTTGATGGCAAAGTGTTGACCGGCTGTGTTATCAACAGAACCAGGTATCACATTACTCCTTCAGTGTTGGTTGGTTTTTCTTTGTTTTTGTTTCCTGAGGGAAGAAATGGATAAAATGGGAACGTGAAGATTTACCGCTATCTCATGTTTGACCCTCGGCATCTGATCACCCAAACTCACTGACTGTGTCACCCCATGAGAAGTAGTGAAGTGTTATCATGAGCTCTCCCACATTCAGATTTTACAGCTAGACGGGCCCATCAGATCATGTAGTCTGACCTCCTGTATAGCACAGGCCAGCAACTCGTTTGTCCTCTGTGGAACCCACTAATTCGGGATTGACTAAAGCATCTCATCCAGAAAGGCTTCCAGTGTTGATTTTGAAGACATCAAGAGATGGAGAATCCACACTGGAAGACTCGGGGGGACTTGGAAGAGCTGTGTTTTGTTCCCCCTCTGTCACTGGTCTGCTGCGAGATCTTGGGCAAATCACGTCCCCTTTCTTTGCCTCAGTTTCCCCATCTGTAAAATGGGGATCTGAAGCTACCCTCCTTTCTAAAGTGCTTTGAGAGCTACTGCTGAAAAGTGCCATATGAATGCAAGCGCTGGAGGAACCAATTAGAGGCTGTGCTCCTCTTCACCTGCTGCTCACAAACAGGGAAGAATTGGGAGGGGAAGTAAAAGTGGGTGGCAATCTGGGCGGCAGTGACCATGGGATGGTCGAGTTCAGGATCATGACAAAAGGAAGAAAGGAGAACAGGAGAATACGGACCCTGGACTTCAGAAAAGCAGACTTTGACTCCTGCAGGGAGCTGATGGGCAGGATCCCTGGGAGGCTAATATTAGGGGGAAATGAGTCCAAGAGAACTGGGTTGTATTTTAAAGAAACCTTATTGAAAGCTCAGGACCAAACCATCCCGATGTGCAGAAAGAACAGCAAATATATGCAGGCACCCAGCTTGACTTAACAAAGACATTTTCAGTGAGCTTAAACACAAAAAAGAAGTTGACAAGAAGTGGAAGCTTGGGCAGATGACTAGGGAGGAGGATAAATAAGCTGCTCGAGCATGCCGGGGTGAAATCAGGGAGACCAAAGCACAACTGGAATTGCAGCTAGCAAGGGACGTGAAGGGTAACAAGAAGGGTTTCTACAGGTATGTCAGCAACAAGAAGAAGGTCAGGGAAAGTGTGGGCCCCTTACAGAACTAGGAGCAATGGTCTCAAGATGTAGTGGGGGAGGTCTAGGTTGGATATTTGGAAAAACCTTTTCCCTAGGAGGGCGGTGAAGCACTGGAATGGGTTACCTAGGGAGGTGGGGGAATTTCCATCTTTATTGTTTTATTAAGCTGCGGCTTGACAAAGCCCTGGCTGGGATGGTTTAGTTGGAGTTGGTCCTGCTTTGAGCAAGGGGTTGGACTAGATACCTCCTGAGGTCTCTTCCATCTGTAATCTTCTATGATTGTATGAGAGGTAGGTATTATTACAGATGGGGAAACTGAGGCACACAGAGAGATTAACTATGCTGATGACTCAGATCTACCTCTGCTACTGACCGGGAAGGGGTATATTAGGGACCCCTGGGTGCTGCCCTGCCTGAGGCTCTCTGTGGATCTGTGGAAGCGCTAGTGGATGCCGAGGCGGCTCGGTTCCCTGGTTGCAACTCGCTTCATAGGGTGAAAAATGGGCCTCCCCACCCTGTTTGTGGTAGGCGCCTGACTCCTAACTGTTAACAGTTTGCAAGGCTTTAAGTCTGTAACTCCTAGCTTGAAGTGCTGCTTGAATGAACTACTTCCTCGGCACTTCCTCGTCCGGCTGCTCTTTTCTCAGCACCAAGATCTCAAATTACAAACCCTCCGTCTTGGCGGAGCACAGCCCCCTTCTTACACTTTCAGACAAGCACCTTTGTGCTTTCTCCCAGGCTTGCGCCCCATGCTTGGGAGGAGCTCCCTGTAAACATAGACTCAGAGAAGGTTAGGGCTGGAAGGGACCTCAGGAGGTATCTAGTCCCACCCCCTGCTCAAAGCAGGGCCAGCCCCACCTAAACCATCCCAGCCAGGGCTTTGTCAAGCCGCACCGTAAAAACCTCCAAGGATGGAGATTCCACCACCTCCCTAGGTAACCCATCCACAAAACTTCATTATCCATCTTCCAGTCCCTCCTTCAAACTCTCCTTTACCGTGGGCCTACAAGAAACTTGACAACAGTTAGGCTGCTGGTGTGCAGTGACCACTGGCTATCATCTGACCAACGTTGGCTCACTGTTTTCTGGGGCTCCCCCAGTGGTCTGTATTCATCTGGTGTCTCTTGTCTTCTACTTGGACTGTGAGCTCAATAAGGCATGCACTATGTGTTTATACAGCACCTTGCACAATGGAGGCCTGGTCCATGATTGGGGTCCTATGTGCTATAGTACTACTAATAGGAAATATGATTAATAGCCTGATCCAAAGCTCCCATCGATTTGAATCAGGCCCTAAATGATTAGCCTACCATCGCACAGGGAGGCTGTGACAGACCCAGGAACTGAACGCAGATCTCCTGAGTCCCAGCCCAGTGCCTTTGCACAAGACAGTCCTTTGGCTTTGCTTCTATAAAATATGTCTTTTTAAACCAGCTGTCTCTCATGTGCCTCCTTTTGGGGCACCCGCATGTATTTGATTCTCTCTGCTGCAGTCCTGAGAGGGACCAGGGCCAGGGCGTGAGCCCAAGAATGGCAAAAGCCCTTTCTCCTGCAAGCAGAGAAGAGAGGATTGCAAGGCAATTAGAGACACCTAGACCCAATGAAGGGCTACTCCAGGTGTACTTAAACCCTGCCTTCCCTAAGGGGGATAGCAAAGCAGTAGGAAGCTGCTAGAAGGTTTGTGGCAGCTGGAGGAGATGGTTCCCCCCCCCCCCCCCCGCTAGGGAATGGGGCTTCTCTGCAGCCAGAGGGGCAGGAAAGGAGAAAACCCTTGGTCCCAGCTAGCAGGAGGGAACCACAGCAAAGTACCTCCCTGGGGAGATGGGGTAACTGGTGACTCCCTGGCCCACTACAAGGGGCAGAAGTGTGAGACCCACTAGAGTGATGCCGGCTGTCTGCACTGTGGGGACAAAGCAGTTGAGGGATTAATTCTCTTCTGGTGCTTTCCTAAGTATTTACACAGACAGGGAGAAAAAATGGGGGGGGTTTTCCTCTGATCGTGCTAAGCTGGTGCAGCAATTGTTCTCAGATATGTAAATCTGTGCCTATCTCATCTTCATACCAGTGAGGGAGCTTGGTTTGGTATTATGGTGAGGGAAGGGTTTATTATTGAGGGGATTCTGTTGTATCCCAGGCTAAGATGGAGCCTGGAGACTCTACTTTAAATGCATCTTTGTTCACAGGTGAAACAAGTTGTGTGTTCTCAACCTCACTCTCTTAAAGACATTCTCCAGAGCAACATAAAGGGTGTGTATCCTTGCACTGAGATAGCCCAGGGACTTGTGGATCTGGGAGAGGGGCATTGGTGTTGCAGGACTGGAATAGCTGGGCATGTTGCAATCCAGGAGAGAGATGATGGGCTGTCCTGTGTAGTACCCGTGGCTGGAAGAGTAGGATGTGTTGCACAGGTCAGGACTGAGGTGCATTAGCAGAGCTGGGGGAGAAGGGAAGGGGGCAGAGCTGGCATAGCGTGTTGGTTGCTGGTCAGGACTGAGATGCATTGGCAGAGCTGTGTGGATGCCTCCCCCCCACAGTGCCAGCCTCTGGCATGCTGCCAGCCCTTGCTCAGAGAGGGGAGAGTAGGGAATGGCATCATGTGAGTTGGCCCCTTGGGATCCTCTGCCCCTGTTGTGGCTGGATCCTTCCCTGCTGGCGAGATCATGAAATCATGGCAGCCCTTTTCATCCAGAGCAGGGAATTCCCAGCATCACTGCCCCATGGCACTGGTCATCACCCCAGCCAGATCAATCGCCCCCTGCCTGGGTGATGCTGCAGCAGGAGTCCAGGGGTGCGTTTCCTTCCCATGGGCTCAAAGTGGCTGTGCTGTGCCTGAGGCTAGCGGAGGGGGTAGGAGCGTGGGGGAGGCGGCAGGGCAGCTGGCATGTCTGATTGGAACCGGCCCATTGGGAATGGAGTCCGTCTCTTCCTCACAATCCCAGCAGGCCAGCCTTTGACTAGACAGCACGTCCCGTTCCCCCACCCAAACCCCCCGCACTGCTGGTGGGTCGATGTCACTCGGGCTATCAGCAGTGAGACTCCCCCTGGTGCCACCCCCACGAACCCTTCGCTCTGCACCGGGCCGTTCCACTGGTCTGCATTGTGCAGCGCTTGTGGCTGAAGATGAGGATTCCTGGGGGGAGAGGAAGGAGGGCTGGGACTCCGGGGTCAGGCTGTACCCCTCAGACAAGCTCAGGGCAGATCTACCCCTGATGCTGATGGGCTCTACCGTGCATCTCAAAGGGGAGCGTATTCCAATATGTGCCCTGAGGGACCTGCCCCCAGCCGCAGCAGCCAGACTGGGAGCTGGGCAGACCTTCCAGGCCATCGCTCCATGCCAGGGCCGGGTCAGGTGCCCTCGGCATTGGGCTGGGTCTCATGGAGGCCCCTGCAGTCCCCTGGCCATAGCAGCAGACCATCTGCCCCCCAGCGCAGCCCACTGAGCCCTTGCCCCTCCCCGTGCCCTGCTCCTAACTGCGTCCTGCTTCGCTGCCCCTGTGGTGCCATCTCCTCAGGCCCTGCCTCCACCTTCGTGCCAGTGCCTCTGGCAGCCCTGCGGTGTGGGCTTCCGCTCGCACAAATCGCTGCCGGCTCAGCATTGATCATTTCCCAGCGCAAACAGCAGGCCGGGGAATTGCTTCCCCACTGGTTTGTAATTAGTGGAGCAGATTATTTCTAGTGTAGAAGGATAACCAGCAAATCTTGGGGATCCAGCTGGCCACTGATACAGCAACTGGCGGGGGCAGTTAATCCATGGGCTGTGCGTTGCTACCTGCCACATCCTCCTCCCCCAGCGAAGCCAGGCTCCTGGACACGCCCTGATCAGCAGAGGTGCAGGGAGCCAGACCTAGCCCAGTGGTAACAGACTCCTTGCCGGGTGTGGGAGGGGGGACCTGCTGGCAGTGGAGCTGTGCGTGCTTTGCTGCTCTGCAAATCCGGTTCTGTGGTGGGCAGCGGCTGTGTCACATGGCCAGTGCTAGCCTGCCGTGTAACTAGTCTAAGTTATATGGCTCCAGGGGTAGAAACCTCGCCTGTGACACCACAGACAAACGCAGTGGGCTGGGACGTGATCCATGCTGCCCGAGTGATTGCAGTGGGGGTCCCAGAGGTTGGTGGTAGCGGTAATGAGTGTATGTAATTAAAGGCCATGAGTTTGTGACCATTAGATTTATAGATACTGGGCTATCAATAAACCCCTCCAAGGGCGATCATTACACCAAGGCGTGCGTGGGCTAGACCATTACCGTAATGCATACACATTGATTGTGTGTGTGTGTTTCGACAGCCCTGTTCTTCCACCCTGGGCGTGTCACCCCTATTATAATGGCATGAGGCAATGCAAAGAAATAACACACTGTGCTTCTCCAGCTGCCCGTGCCCCAGCAAAGCCCCGAAATGCTAATGATCGTAGCGTCTCTGGCCACCAGCCCAGTAGCTGCCCCGGAGAGCGGGAGTAGAGTGAGTGACTAGGATGGGTCCCTCTCTAAATGGGGCCCACAGCCAGGGTGTGTGCTGAGATTTCTGCACTGAGAAGGGAGAGGTGATGAAGCGAGGGGAAGCCCAGGGCTACCTGAGAGGGGCTCGAGCTGCAGGACTTGGATCTGGACTTTACACCCAGACTTTTGGTTCAGCCCATTATAACGACCGGGCCCTTTGCAAGATTTGTCTTATCTGGCCCTCATCACCACAGTATCTGAGCACCTCACGTTCTTTGATGTGTTTATCCTCACACACCCTGGAGGAGTGAAAGGTGGTTGTAGAGATGGGGCTGGAGCAGAGCGAGGCTAAGTGACTTGCCCCCATCACACAGGAAGGCTGTGGCATAGCAGGCGATTGAACTTGGGTCTCTGGCTAGTGCCCGAGCCACTGACCCACCCTCTGGACCTGACTCTGGTTCTTGCTGATGCCAGTGTTGAGAGTGTGCTCGGCTGGGGGGGGTCCAGCCAGCAACACCCGTCACTGGGTTTGAAATGCAGCAGTTGGTCGTCTCCCCAAGGGGCTGCTGTCCTGTGGGGAGAGACATGAACACAAGTGCCCTTTCCAGCCTTCCTGGCAGAGTGGCCAGAGCATGCTTGTATACCCCATCTCTCCAGCCCCAGTTCAGAGGTTCTCGACACCGGGCCGTGCTCACATGCCTGTCCTCAGCAGGTTTCCTGGTGGCTGTAGCCCTTATCTCTGCCCTTCTTGCTGGCTGTCATGTACAGCATCATTTCTCACACTCCCAGGGCTGCTCTCTCTCCTTTGAGAGCTGAGGAGCGATGCTGGCGGGCCTGCTCCTCCCGTCTCTGTCTCTCTCTCTGTCACACCTCACTTGGCTTAGCTCAGTATGAGCGTGGGCTCTCCCAGTAAATCACCTTCCTCTCTGGATCAGAGCTCCTGGCCAAGTAGAAGTATTTTCCAATCCCTCCTGGTTTCTGCCTTTTCTGCGTCAGGTAACCAGGATGCACTTTAGTTATGGTCTTTCTAAGCATATCAAGGGTTCAATCACCCTGCTGAAGCTGACTAGGAAACTATATTTCCATTGGTCAAATGTGAATTGACCACCTGAAATTTTTCACCTATGCCCTTCTCCTGGCCAGGTATTTTATAGTGACAATTGCACAGGCCACTCATGCAGTAGGAGAGCTTGAACAATCAGAGCTTTGGAAACCATTTGTTTTCCAGTGCCGTATTTCCAAAGGGACACATCACAGAATCTCCCCCGTTTCATGCATTGCATTATACTCTGTGGGGATAGCTGCTTTTGCTTCTGCGTGGAAGGCTGGCTGGGTCATTTTTAAGTGATCTCCTCCAGTTTGGGAGAGCTTCAGAGAACTGCGGGTCTTGTGAGCATTATAAATGGGGGTCTGATTTAGGCTTTCCAATGGCTGTAGGCAGAGGGAGTGACACGCACCCCAGTTCAGAGGGCAGCCTGAGGCCAGTGTGCCAGTTCAGTCTCCAAAGTGATCCTACATGGGAAGAATTTGCATCAGCCTTCTGCACAGTGGTGAGTTTCACCCAGTGGCGGAAGTTGTAACCTCAATGATGGCTGGAGTTCGATGGGAGTTTTGTCATTGACTTTAGTGAGGCCAGGATTTCACCCACCATGTCTAAAGTCAGTGACAAAACTCCCATTGGCTTCAGCAGAGCTGAGATTTCACTGTATGCGTGCACAGCTGCTGAGCTTGACGGATATCGCGGTACTGGCCATTGTCCTAGGGTGGGTAATGAGGACAGAGCCTGGCTGGAATTAGAATCACAGGCTTTGGGCTGCTTATCCCAGGCCCCATCTTTGGCCAGGTAGCTAACGACTAATCCCTGGATCACTGCAGCGCTGCACGGCTCCGCTCGCCATTAATTAACCGGCGTTCCAAGGCACAATCCCCGCAGGTCCCTTTAGCAGCGTAGCCAGTGGTGTGGGGAGAGCATGGCACCGCTCTGAATGCAATTCAGGGGTCGCACTCAGCCCCAGAAGGGAGTTGGGATTGCCAATGATCTCCCACACACATGCCTCTTTGACAGGCTCATTTCACTCCTCTGCTGCCCCGTGTCTCCAGCAGCATCACGGGGGGGATTCATGCCAGCCCAGTCGATGGGCCCCATCTGGACAAACCCATCCTATGCAAAGAGGTTTCCATGCAGCAACGGCTCAGCTCCGTCTGGCCCCATCCACCGAGGGCGTGATCTTTTGTTTGCTTTATAAGAAAGAAACCAAATCTGCTGCCAGCACTGCAGTCCCGGCTGGGCTCCAGCAGCAGGCTGTTGAGGGGCTCGGTAATGAGGTTACACTGAGGCATGGAGCAGCCGCAAGGGCCCAGACTGAATTAGGAGTGGGACTAATTGCATTGTAGACTAATTCAGACATACCGGTCTGTCAGATGTGGCTGAGATGCAGGACAGACACCTGAAAGACGTAGTCACCCTGCCCCATCCTGCGCACTGAGCTAGGGGCTGCTGCCCTCCTTCCCCAACAAGGGGGAAACCTAAAGAGCGAGGCAAGCTAATGGCCTGGGCCCCAGCACAGTGAATTCCCAGTCTGGGTCAGGGCTGAGATGGGGCAGTTGTGACAGTGGTGAGCTTGGGCACAGTGGGGGTTGCACACCACCTCTGGACAGAGGAATCTCAGCCCAAGCATCTGAGACTGACAGCAGTTCAAATCCCACACAACTCCCCCCCCGCAATGGCTGACACAGGGTCTGAACTAGGGACCATCAGAGGTGAAATCATGAGTTCCTACAACTTGAGCCAAAGAGTTGGGCTGTAACAGACGCCTGTTTTCTTTGGCTCAGGCAAAGAAGGGGACACAGAACACAACTATCAGCGGGTCACACCGTGGTCAGCTTGCATGCACAGGAGCGGCCGAGGTTTGTATCTTGAGTCCCGTCTAGGTCTATTGTCTGCAAGAGGCTTAGATGCTCTGTTAGGGGTCAGTAATTAGAACTGCACATTCAGCATCCACAGGTACTGGAAAACAACTGCAGGCTGTCTTCTGCTGGACAGAACATAAGAATGGCCAGACTGGGTCATATCAATGATCCTTCCAGCCCAGCATCCTGTCTTCCAACAGTGGCCAATGCCAGGTGCTTCACAGGGAATGAACAGAACAGGCAATCAAGTGTCATCCAGTCCCAGCTTCTGGCAAACAGGCTAGGAGCACCCGGAACATGGTTCTGCATCCCTGAACATATTGGCTAATAGCCATTGATGGACTCATCCTCCGTGAACTTATCTCATTCTTATTTGAATCCTGTTATAGTTTTGGCCTTCACAACTTCCCCTGACAATGAGTTGTGCAGATTGACTGTATGTTGTGTGAAGAAGTACTTCCTCTTGTTTGTTTTAAAGCTACTGCCTATTAATTTCATTGCTGAGTCCTAGTTCTTGTGTTACGAGAACTAGTAAATAACACTTCTTTCTTCACTTTCTCCACACCAGTCAAGATTTTATACACCTCTATCATATCCCCTCTTAGTCATCTCTTTTCCAAGCTGAAGAGTCCCAGTCTTTTTAATCTCTCCTCATATGGAAGCTGTTCCATACCCTGAATCATTTTTGTTGCCCTTCTCTTTCCAATTCTAATATATCTTTCTTGGGATGGGATGACCAGATCTGCATGCAGTATTCAAAAGGTGGGCATATCACGGCAATAACCTGGGCTTTTATTTCTTTTTCCAGATGGCCCCCATTGAGCTTGAACGCAAGAAGTCCCATGTCAATCTGCTGCTGGTGAGTATCCACAGGGCAGCTTCCATCAAGCATTAGCCTTGTGGTTGGAATCTGGGCGTCAGCTCAGGTCTTCCCCTGGGGGACACGCCCTGGTGCAGCATCCGGTACTTACGAGGACACCTCAGTGACAGCAACGTAAGCACTGCCTGTGCGAGCAAACCATATTTCGGCACTTGCTGTACGGGATCATCCCCATCTAGTCGTATGGCGCACGTCCCGTTCGGGCAGTTGGGATCATTGCGCTACCGAGCCCTCTGTGCACCTTCAGCTTTACTGAATCACTCATTGGTTCCATGTCCTGCCTTCTGCCACTGCTGCTCCGCCCATTGGGCCAGCCAGCCTTGTATCCTACCTCCTGCCATACTGCAAAACGCTCCACCAGCTCTAATGCCTCCCCTTGTTCGCAGGCTCAGCACAGGGGCTAAGAGGTGACTGGTAACAGGCCCAGTTTAAGGTAAATCATGACAAGGGCCCCTGCAGCCCCCCGCCCAGGAAGGCAGGTGCAAAGGCATGGGGCCACCTTACGCCCCCAGGAGCAGCAGCTGTGCCCCTCACCCTCTTAGAAGCAGAATAGGGCTTCTCCAAGCTTTCCCTGCCAGCTGGGGATTATCTGCTTGGGTAGGTGAGGTGGCCTGCTGCCACTCTCCGAGCCTGCTGGGTAGTATTGGAGATGCATGGGGCAGTTCACCCCGCTCAGAGCTACTGTTTTCGGCTGTCTGCAGACTCAGGCAGAAGTCATTGTTCCAGCCAGACTCAGGTCACAATTTCAGACTTTTCTTGCCTACCAGGAGAGAGAGAGAGATCCTTTATTTGTAAATAAAATCTGCGATGACAATGTAATCACCTGACTCCTGGAGCTGGGCTCCATGCACCTACACCTTCATTCTGCCTTGCATGAGAACAGGGGCTCAGCCCCCCCTACAGGGGGCCCCTCAAGGTCAGGACTGAGGAACGGTGCTGGGGCAGGGGTGTGGGCAAAGCTGGTTCTGCCTCTGCCTGTGGGTCCCTCCTCTGCAGAGGCAGTGAGGCTGTCGTTTCCGGGCTGTCTGTCCAGCACCTTTCACCAAGACTAAGAAAAGACAGACCCGGAGTCAATAACCCGGCTTCTCCCCCAGTCTGGCCCTGGCTCTTGCAGAGAAAGTTGCAGCCTGGTACATTATTGATGGGGCAGTTAATTGCATGCTTCCTAAAGCACACAGAGCCTTTGATTAAAAATTCATGGCGTGGCTGCGGTATTAAGGGGAGATCATCGACGGGCTCTAACGAACGCTGAAGGAGACCTGGTCTGGGATGCCGCAGTGGGTGCTAGAGAGAACAGAAGCCCGTGGGGCCTCTCCACATAACAGCTCCTGGCTCCTCAGCGCTTGTGCAATGCTGCGATGCCTTCCAGAGGAGCGGGGGATACAGCTCACCTTCTGGATACCACTGACTGGCTGGGTGGTGGGCAGGGCGCTGGCTAACAAGGTGCTGTGCAGGGCAGCAGGTGAGGTGCTGGCAGCGTGGTGGGCAGGGCGCTGGCTATCTGGCAGGGCAGCAGGCGAGGTGCTGGCTGGCTGGCAGGGTGGGAGCTGCTACAGCTGTGTGCTCTAACAGCTGCAAAGCAGCAGCGGGAGGAAGGACAGGCTGATTTGATACAGTCTCTGGCGGTGTTCTTATCAGCGAGTGAAAGTATGGGTTGGATGAATGGACTATAAAATGGATAGAGAACTGGCTAGATCATCAGGCTCAACGGGTAGTGATCAATGGCTCCACGTCTAGCTGGCAGCCGGTCACAAGCAGAGTGCCCCAGGGGTTGGTGCTGGGGCTGGTTTTGTCCAACATCTTCATCAATGATCTGGAGGATGGGGTGGATTGCACCCTCAGCAAGTTTGCAGATGACACTAAGCTGGGGGGAGTGGTAGATACCCTGCAAGGTAGGGATAGGATACAGAAGGACCTAAACAAACTGGAGGATTGGGCCAAAAGAAATCTGATGAGGTTCAGCAAGGACAAGTGCAGAGTCCTGCACTTAGGAGGGAAGAATCCCATGCACAGCTATAGACTGGGGACTGACAAGCTAGGCAGCAGTTCTGCAGAAAAGGACCTGGGCGTAACAGTGGATAAAAAGCTGGATATGAGTCAGCAGTGTGCCCTGGTTGTCAAGAAGGCTAATGGCATATTGGGCTGCATTAGTAGGAGCATTGCCAGCAGATCACGGGAAGTGATCATTCCCCTCTATTCGGCATTGGTGAGGCCACATTTGGAGTATTGTGTCCAGTTTTGGGCCCTCCACTACAAAAAGGATGTGGACAAGTTGGAGAGAGTCCAGCGGAGGGCAACAAAAATGATGAGGGGGCTGGAGCACAGGACTTATGAGGAGAGGCTGAGGGAACTAGGTTTCTTTAGTCTGCAGAAGAGAAGAATGAGGGGGGATTTGATAGCAGCCTTTAACTCCTTGAAAGAGGGTTGCACGGAGGATGGAGCTAGGCTGTTCTCAGTGGTGGCAGATGACAGAACAAGGAGCAATGGTCTCAAGTTGCAGGGGGGGAGGTCTAGGTTGGATGTTAGGAAAAGCTTTTTCCCTAGGCGGGTGTTGAAGCACTGGAATGGGTTACCTAGGGAGGTGGGGGAATCTCCGTCCTTAGAGGTTTTTAAGGCCCGGCTTGACAAAGCCCTGGCTGGGATGATTTAGGTGGGGTTGGTCCTGCTTTGAGCAGGGGGTTGGACTAGATGACCTCCTGAGGTCCCTTCCAACTCTAATCTTCTGTGATTCTGTGATTACCAAATCTCCGGTGTCCAAAATAAATGTGACATCTCCTCCACTGGGATGTATCCCTAAAGCTCAAATCTCCTGTGCCTCAGCAATATTGGGCTACTCCCTGACTGCCAAGGTGGAAATCAGGCAACCCCTGGGCACCACAATGGAGAGCAAGGAGCCCTGGATCTGTAGAACTGGAAGCACACCACAGAGAATGAGTGGAAAACCCTATCCTCCGGAGATGGAGAATTCGCCTCGCTCAGGACAAGGTGATGGATGGTCAGAAGCAGCAGACTGAGAATTCCTACCCTGGACAGCTTGGCAGGCCTCCAGAGCTGTGTCTCCAGCTCACCCCTGCAGGATTATTTTGCCCAGATGGTTACTCCTGAACAGCAAGTATAAGGTAAACCTGAAATGCTCCTCATTTCCTAGGGCTGCATGGACAGAGAGGAACACCACCAGCCACCCTGGGCTGACAGCATTCTAGGAGTGGCTGGCTGGCAAAGCCCTTTGATTGCCCTACGAGGATTTTGCTGAAGGAGCCGTGTTGGGGCATGCTCTCTGAGACGCAGATCGCCAAAGAGAGCGAAGTGAGGGCTTGCTTTTCAGAACTGTGCAGCACTCCCAGCTTCAGCTGCAGTCCATGGTGTCTGTGGTACTAAGAAGCTGCTCTGTGAGCAGAGAGACACCAGGCTCCCTGTGCTTGAATAGAGAGATGGGGAATGACCCGCCTCAAAGTCCTTCACTTGATTAAATTCCTCCTCTGGCACATCCTGATCCTCTCTGAGAACTGGAGGACCAAGAACTCGATGGAATCAGCTGCCCACTCAGCCCCTCGGAACATCAGGCCCCGCTAATGGTGCCGTACGCAAACACACAGGCTGCAGCTCAGTGTCACTGGTGTTATTGGAACACGGCTCTGTGACCAATTTGGCCTCACTCTGATGGAGGTAGCTTATCTTCTGCTGTCTCTTAGCTGCTTAGTGTACAAAGGGAACGAGGGCTGCAGGTTGCCCTGCTACTCAAAGGGGCTGTTAGCAGGTGGTACTCACCCCAGTTACAAATGGGCTTTTACTCTTGCCTCAGTTTCCCCTTCTATGAAATGTACACAGTACCACTCAGCTCCCTCCCTGGGCGTGGTGAGACTTTCCCCACCAGTTCTTGCCACATCCGTTGGCATTCTCAGGTGGAAGGCATTCTAGAATGACAAAGCAGCTTGTCTTGAAGGACAAAATAATGGCATGGCAATTCCACATCGCAACATGAAGAGTCACATGCCAGGGCACCCAGGTGTCGCATCCTCCTTTCGTTACAAGACCCCTAAACTGAATTTGTGACTCTCTGGTCTAAGCAGTCAAAAAATCACAAATTCAGCCACAACAAATTGCGAGATTGCTTTAAGAATTGTGAGATTTTTTTTAAAAAGAAAAATCACGGTTTCCAGCTTCTCTCCGTGACCACAAGGGCCTGAAACTTACTTCTTCTTTTTCAATGAAAGCTGAAATTCTCACCCAATCACATGCCTCCAGGAGTTGGGGCTTTGAGAAGAATATCAAATAATATGAGAGTTGTCAGCACAGCTGATTGGCCCACAAGCTCAGCTCCTGAGCTCCAGGAACATCTTGTTTGTCCCCCACATTTCCTGATGACGCAGCTCCCTGGCAGCACTCCCAATCCAGGGATGGGTGGAAAGGCTTGTGTCACTCTGATGCGACCTCATATCCCCCCATCCAGCGAATGAACAGGGTCGACAGGTGTGGAGCGAGTGGCCGCGGGGAAGAGACCCACCATTTGGAATGGAGGTGGCGGTTTGATCGTGCCTGTCCCTCTCTATCAGGGAGCACACGAGGAGGGGTCTAGCCCAGGATCCCTTTGCTTTGGCTGTGTGAAATGTGCCCACGTTTGGGGCAAGGCAGAGCAGAGCTGAAGTCCAAGTTTAGCCTAGGCAAGGTCACAGCAGAGACGCTCTCGGGGACAGGAGCTGAGATGCTGAGAGTGTTTGAAAGCAGGATGTGTGCGTTGTAGTGAAGAAAGCTGCGGCGCGATGGGAGCTGGCTCTCAGCCTGCGAGATCCAACGGATGGAAATGAGACTCCACAAGTGTGACAGGAGCGATAACTTTCCTCTCAGAGCCTGTAATAACCTGCACCACATTGCCTGGCTAGCTCACCTGCTGGGAGCCAGAGATAAGTGCAAAGAAAGCTAATGTCAGGCCCAGAGACAAAGGATGAAACCAGCAGGTGTCAGCCATCTGGGGAGTATGGGAAAGTGCGAGGGGAGACAAGCAGAGATCAGTGAGAGGTGGGGTCTGGGGAGAGCAGAGATCAGCGAGTGGAGATGAGCAGATGTGATCCGTCCGTGCCCAGGGCAGCCACCTGAAAACGCCAAGGTCAGGGCAGGCTGCAAACGGAGAGCAGATTCTCCCAACACAGGTGGATGGCACCGAAGCCAGACTTCCCAACCAGCCACAAACTGCACTTCTGAATCCCCACAAAAGCCAGTACACAAACGCACACAGCCCCCTTTACTGCATTTCAGCTTCTGGCTCCCAAATCAGCACTAGGTCCAGTAAAGAGACCAGTTATTTAAACTCTCTGCTCTTTACTAAAAAGGTTCCCTCTGACCCCAAAGGGTCAGCCACAGTACCAGTTCAATATAAGTTTGGATCTTACCCAAAATACCACGCTGCCAGCCAGTCCTTTAGTGACTAAAACTAAAGGTTTATTGTAAAAAGAAAGAAATAAACCACGAGAGAAATGTTAAAAGATCAAAGCAAAGCAAATACATACAGATGATTGAAAGTCCATATACATCAGGTTTCTAGAAGAATTGTGGAGTGGCAGACTTGTACAGTCCCTCTGGTACACATCCAGTACCTGGATGGGTCTAAGTCCTTCGGTTCAGTTGCAAGTGAATTGATCCAGAGGCAGGTATATGTCTGTAGCTGGACAGGAACAAAGACAAAATGGTTTCTGTGACTTGGCCTTATATACCCTCTGGCCCTGGCCATGCGGTCTTGTGGAATGTTACAAGAACTAAAATGGAGTCCAGAGTCACATGGGCCAATCCTGGTAACACTTCAGGTCTGCCTTTAGTTTCTTCCTGGGCCCTTTGCTTCTGTAAAGGTTTTGATGGGCCATTAAGCGGGCTATTGTCCTGCCGCCTCTGTCTGGGGTGTGTCGTATACAGCATAGTTTGAAACACAGGGACATCAGATATGTCCATAAACTTCCACTACACACATAGCACATGAATATAAACATCGTCATCTGCCTTGGCACTTTATAGCCATTCTAACAGTACCGGCCATGGCACAGCTCCCAGGAATTATTATGATTGTGACATATTGATGTTAATCAGTATGACCAATGCCCCCCTCCAATCTAACCAGCGTCACGCCCCCAACACAAGACGGGTGTAGGAAGGAGTAATCGAAGCTCTGAATACACCTCAGGGGCCCCCTCATTCAGACGGCGTGACAGCAGAGATCAAAGAGAGGGGATGGGGGAGCAGAGAATAGAGAGGGGATCCAGGGGCAGTCAGGTCACCCCTGTTTACCCAACGTGTGCTGTGCTTCTGTCCGGGGTGAGGGGCTGTGGTAGAGTCTACTTGGGGGCCTAGGGGAAGGAAGCTCAAGGAGTTTGGGGTATGGGAGAGGACGAGTCCAGATGGGGAGATGTTGGAGCAGGGGTTCTCCAGCTGAGCTGCCTTTCAACCCTCAGCCAGGTGAGCCAGGCTCTGCGTGTGAACACTTCGAGGGCTGTCCAGAGAGATCAGTCGGGCTCCCAGTGGCCACCCCGGCAGGGAGCAGAGGGAGTCGATGACCAGGCGTTAGCCCTGGGCACATGTAGGAAGAGTGCACGCCTGTGCCCAGGCTGCCTCTGCCTGTGGAGTTACAGCCCCAGCTTCGCAGTGCTGCTGCAGGGCTTGGTGTGGTAGCCCTGCTCCCTCCCACAGCTGGGCCCCCTGCTAGTCCTGTCACCTACGCACAGGTGTGGGTGGCTGGCCTGGGCAGTGGTAGGAAATGTTCCTCTAGGCAGTGATCTGCGGGAGAGCTCCAGCGGGTGTGTTGCAGTCGCACTCAGCCGCCAGCCCAGGCATTTGTTTCTGCTCTGTGTTGTCTGTTCTCTCTTCCCTTCCTTTCGGAGAGGAGGTGAGCTTTGCCAGCAATGCCATGGCGACACACAGCTCGATATCTCCTGTTTGGCAGAAGGAATCAGCTCCTTCTATCTGTCCGTGGATTCTGTGGTCCTCTTCGTATGTGAGCGATTAACACAGATGTCGCCCGTGTGAGGTGTGCACGTTGTCTAGAAAAGTTTAGGTGCAGGAGGAATGAGGACAACTCAACGGGCTGCAGGGCCGGGTGGGATGGCTGCCAAAATGCTGTCCTCTCCTGCCATCAAACTGCTGTCCCTCCTACCCTGAGCGTGGGGTCTCGGGCCCATCATCACTAATCCTGCCCACCAGGGAGCAACGGGAGCTGCTTCCGCTTGTCAGGGAGCGATGCCCCTTGCTCTCCAATAAGGATCTAGCCATGGTGACTGTGCCTGGGTCCCCTCCAGGCTGGACTGTGGTAACTCACGTGCTGTAGCTGAATCTCTGGTTTGTGCAGCAGGCAGAGCCCGTTTCCTGAGGAGGGAGGAAAGCACAGCACTTGTCACACCAGGGCTCCTTGCCCTCCAGTCTATCAACATTTGCTTCCAATGCCCATTCAAGGCGATGGGCCTGAGTGACTGGAGGCCTCCATGGCAGTCTCACCGGGACAGCCGTGCTCCTTTGGAACGATGCAGTTGACACGCCCAAGGTGAAATCCTCCGTGAGGCTTTCTCCACTGAGATGTTCAACTGCAGAACAAGCACACAGAGGAAGGCCCGAGTCAAAGCCTGTCGTTATTCCTAGTGTGCTGCAAGACTCCTTTCTTTGTAAAGCCTCACACAGCAATTACAGCCCAGAGCACAGGGAGCAAAAGCCATTGACCCAGGCAGAAGCAAGGAGCAGAGTCTACTATGGACATCTCTGTGCATTTCCATAAATGAACACCACATTAATGGGGATCCTTGTAGTATCCTGGACTGAACATGTAGCCCAAGTTATGTATTTACCAGCTCTCAGAAAAGGGTCCCAGGACAAGGACACGAAGGTGTTTGAGGTCTTCAGTGGGGTGGCCTGATCCCTAAAGCAGTGTCTGTTTTATAATGAGTGGCAATAATTTGACAAGGAACCCTTGGGGGATTCCTCAGGATGATAAACTTAAGGTGGAAGACAGGCAGTAGAGAGACACATTAGGGACCTGCCTCATTCCCATTCCAACCCAAACAGGTCAAGTATGGTCCAGCCCTTCAGCAATGCTGGACGGCAGAAGAGCTGATGAGCTCCCAGTCCTGCTTTGGGCTGAGAATGGCTGATGGTTGACGCACAGTCAATCTGTGGAACTCCTTGCCAGGGCATGTTGTGAAGGCCAAAACTATAACGGGGTTCAAAAAAGAACTAGGTAAGTTCATGTAGGAAAGGTCCATCAATAGCTATTAGCCAGGATGGGCAGTGGTGCAAAACCATGGTCTGGATGTCCCTAGCCTCTGTTTGCCAGCAGCTGGGAGAGGATGACAGGATGGCTCACTCGATGATTGCCTGTTCCGTTCATTCCCTCTGAAGAACATGGCGTGAGCCGCTGTCTGAGGACAGGACACTGGGCTGGATGGACCATTGGTCTGACCCAGGCTGGCCGTTCTGATGTTCTTATGTGTATGTGTGGATAGATGGATGAGCAGGATCAGCGATGGAAAAGCCTTCCTCAGGCACTGATCTGAGCTGGATGGCATGGCTGGATACAGATGGACATCAGTGCTGTTACAGACTCCTCCTCCCTGCAGTGGGACCTTGCATGACTGATTTTGGAGAGAAGCTTGTGATTCCAGGTTCCCAGCTATCACTGCTGGAATTACTCCCCTGCAAGTCCCTGGGTCTGGGCCTCTAGCTAGTGTTCTCCTTCCTAGAACTAGGCAGCATTTGAGTTCTAGAGACACCAGCTCTGGTGTGTCAGACTGCACTACCACCAAAGGTCACCAGAAGGCCCCTGTGATCCTGCAAAATGATGCCTGTGTGTGCAGAGAAGCAGCATTGCATCACTCACCCTGGCATCCCCACACAGGCAATTTGGCAAGAACCCAGAAGATGCTAGTTGGTTTATTATTAACCTGGTCTGAAATGGGTTTTGGAGCTTTGAACTTCAGTGAGCTCTGAGACAGAGTCAACCTGGGCTGACTGACAAGGACTGCAACCATCCTGAATGGCTATTAGCCAGAGGGCAGGGATTGCTGTTTGTCAGAAGCTGGGAATGGCTGACGGGATGGCTCACTTGATGATGACCTGTTCTGTTCATTCCCTCTGAAGCACCTGGCATTGGCCACTGTCGAAAGACAGGAAACTGGACTAGATGGACCATTGGTCTGACCCAGTCTGGCCGCTCTTATGTTCTATGGTCTAATTAGGTGTTGGATCAGAACTAGAGCATGTGTTCTTGTGGACTTTTGATACTTCTGGGCCTTGCCAGAATACAGCACTGCATGGAAATGAAAAATAGGGTGGAATAAAGCAGATATTTCATAACCTTCCTACCAGGCCAGTAACAGAAGCCAGGCTGGGGTGTCTTACTTTTGTCTGTGTGGGATCTCTTTTCCCTGCCTCTAACACTTCCTTTTCTAAATCAAACTTCATGGGGTGAGTGTGAGGTTTTTATATTTAGGGCCCAATTCTCCATTGCTTTATGCCTTGTGTGATCATTTACATCTGTGCAGCGTGAGTGGAAATGAGCTCATAGCATTTTATACCTGCTTTGCACAGGTGTGAATGATGAACACTGTGTGCGTACAGAAATTTCTCTTTTTAAAGAGTCACGGTAGGGTCAAATTTGGCCCGGAATTAGGCTTTGTAAACTAGCTTTTACAGACCAAAACAACCGTTGAAATGGGTCCAAATACAGATCTAACACTTAAATGTTAAATTGCCCCTGCAGTGTTGCCAGTCCAGGAGTTGCTGTACATGTGGAATTGAGTAGAAGCTGACTTGCTACATGAGTGAAACTGACCACTTTGTTTTCATTGGCCCAGCCTGAGCGAAATGCAAAGGCTAAATTAATTGACTCAGTGGTGAAAAGTCAATGAGATTTGTAATGATCTAAGGGGTAATAAAGATAAAGAAATCTACATCCCCAGCAGGTGTAAATCTGCATCGCTGCAGAAACTTCTTCTATCACTGGCTTCAATGGAGTGATGCCCATTTACAGGCCCGCCGACAGCAATTCTTGGCCCCAGGGGAGAACAGTCAATGGCCCCTGCCCCCCTAGTGACAGCAGCAGAGGGGTGAGTGGAAAAGAGGGACACAGTGGCGGGGAGACCCAAGGAGGAAAGGGGGGGGTGTGGAAGAGAGAAGGGAGGGGACTGAACATGGGGGTGGGGAGAGGGACGCAGCGGGGAGCAGGGATGGAGTGTGGGTGGGGCTAAAGGCAGAAGAGACGGGAGGGGGAGCATCCCCCACTGCCCATGGCCTGGGCCCTTTTAAAATCGCCCAGCCCCTGGGCAATTGCCCCTTTGGCCCACCCTGTAGGCAGGCTTGCCCATTTACATGAGCCCATTAACAAACTTCTCTGCCAGAGACACAGAACAATGCGCTTGTCTTGCTCGAGGTTTTTCATCTAGGCTAACATCCAGCCTGAGATACAGAACTAGATTGTCAGGTTCTGCAGTCAACAGGAGCCTGGTGCCCAGCACTTCTGCCGATGAGGCAGGTATCAACATCTGGATGTGCATACCTGACCTTAGCCCTTGGCTCTCCATCAAAGCGGCTCACCTTCTCTTTCCTCCCACACATCTGCGGTAGCTGTGAGAAAACCTGAGTGCATGGAGCCTGCAGTTTATTCAGGGAGCCTTTCCCTTGCGGTTGCTAAGAGGAGCCGCCTTGTTGTAGCAACAGCAGCACAGAATGTGAGCTGCCG
The DNA here is from genome assembly GCF_026122565.2 of Emydura macquarii macquarii. Lineage (NCBI taxonomy): Eukaryota > Metazoa > Chordata > Testudines > Chelidae > Emydura > Emydura macquarii. The sequence goes on from NW_027130936.1 coordinate 1,413,634, forward strand.
GTACTGGCACAAAGGGAGCAGGCGGTGCCTGCCCCCGCCGAACCCCTCTTGCTAGCCGAAAGTTCCTCAAGGACACCTGGCTCCCCTCATGCTGCAGGCTACCAGCTCCTCTGTAAGTTTGGCGTCCTGCTGCCTTTTCCTGGGCAGTTGCAGCCTGCCTGGGGTGTGTGGCCGATCTGCCTTGTCACTCTGGAGTTTGCATAGCTCTGTGGGTGTTGCTGTTTGAAGTGACCTGGCAACGAAGTGGTTATCACGGATGGCTGGTCCTCCAGGGAAGGGTGACGCCAGTTATTTCTGGAGCCCAGAGCCTCTCCAGGAGCAGCAGCAGCAGCCTGGGGGAGCCCACCACACGGCCCGGGATGAGCTAGTAGGATAGGGACCAGGTCCAGGTGGTGGATGGCTTGGTACTACAGGCCGTTCTCCTCAACCGTGAGTATCCAGGGCTGCAAACGGGTGGGGGAACATGAGCCATCTCTCTCTGTCCGTGCTGGTGAAGGGGGCCACAGAGCTCTGGGACCGAGCTCTTCTCATTAGCAACAGAACCGACACAGCCAGGCAGTGCACGCTGACCCTGCCTGCCCCGGGCCATCATCTGGAGACACCACTTCGGAGCAGGAGAGCCCATTCCCATTCAGTCCTTAGCGTCCCTGCTAGCAAAGGGGGGGGTTCGCTCCAGCCATTGCAGGGCCCTCACAACTGCAAAGAGGCAGGGCTCAGCTGTAATGAAAAGAAAGGATTCTTTGCTGAGGTTGCTGGCCGCTGACGGCCCGTGGTTCTCTCTGCTCTCTAGCTCTCAGGCTGACTAGTGTCCGGGCCTCCATAGCCCCTGCAGAACTCTGCAGCCCCTGGCAGAATGCTGCCCATGCTGCAACTCTGAGCGTGGCTTTTGTGAGTGTTGCATTTTGGAAGCTCCCATGTCAAGATATCTGTCCACTGGAGGGGTTGCAACATGATGCCATGCAGCGTCAGATATAGCCAAAACGCTTCTACAGCCACGGGCACCAGAGGGTCAAGGCAGGGAGCAAATCACTGTGGATAGCTGAAGTTCCAGCAAAGCGAGGATATTTTCAAGTTACTGACTAGCAGTTGGGAAGCGTGGCCCTGCTTTTGGTTCTGGAGAACGTGGGAGAACTGAGTTTCCAATATCTGGGGTTGCATTTGCTGGCTGTCACCTGAGGTAAGAAAATCAATGCTTTATAAATTGCCAGGGGAGAGCTTTGTTTGCAGTGACACCGCTGTTCGATTAATTCAGTGACGTGTGGTGTTTGCTGGACTAGATTTGCCCCTGATAATTAGGCACCTACAAATCAGATGTAATCACTAATTTGCATTCAGTATGCGTTGCAAACTGTGCACGGTTTCATTTTCATGGAGTGAACAGATGCAGAAGACTGTGTTCACCAACACACCCTCTAGGCTTATCTCAGTTCTTGGGTAGCCCCATCCCCGGAGTAGCCGAGTCCCTCACAGTGCCGGCGGGGAGGTCTGAGCCTTGTTTTGCAGACGGGGACCTGAAGCACAGAGACCTGACATGACATGCCCATGATCACACAGGGAGAGCTGGGAACAGGACCCAGCTTTCTTGAGTCCCACTCCACTGCTTTAACCACAAGGCCATCTGTCTTGGCAGATACTTTCACCCTAAATTTGCATTGAAATGTCAAGGCTGCCTGAGAACCAGTGGTCAGGCCAAAGCATCTAGGGGGCTTAGGGAGGCTGAATGTAAACGATCCCTCTGGAATTTTGCCCTAGCACCAGAGTTAACACCTCCGGCCGACACCAGAAGTGTCTAGTGTGATCTTCAGTGACCCCAAGTGGTCCTGGGCTCTGCTCTTCATCTCCTCTGAAAGATAAAGCAGAGGAAAGACCAAATGGGGCCAAGTAAACAGCCGGAGCAGACAATCTCTTAGGAAACACAGAGCATCTCTTCAGACAAGCGCCCTAAGTAGAGAAGGAGAGGAAGGATATAGGAGAGCTTCTGATACAGTGTCAGGCTGGCCTCTGCGCTAGGGACCGGGTCTGGAAAGCAGCACCACTCCACAGAAGGCAGCAGAACTCTGTCAGCTTACACCAGCAGAAGATCTGGCCCCAATGCTCTCCACCAAGGTGTTCTGCATGGCACCAGCCCCAATTCTCTTAAGCTTTGCTCCATCCATGGTGACTTGTAAACTCCTCCTTGCAGCTTCACCAAGAGAATGCCGTCTCCCTCCCGCCTGTTGATGCTGTAGCTGAGATCCTGCCAGATAAGCAGATGCTCCTATATGAGAAGGCAGCTGCCCCAGCAGACAGTGACATGGATGACGCAGACATGCTCAGTAGGTATGGGGAGCAGCGTCCCAGCTTGGGCTGGAAATCTCTTCTTCTCTGGTAGATGTGCCCCATGGCACCTCGCCTGGTTCCTCCTGCACCAGGTACTTCCTCCTGCCTCCTGTTGGGGTCCAGTGTCCATTGCTAGAGGCATTTTAGGAAGATAGGGATTGGCAGAGTGGATCCACCCCAAGGTCCAGTGAGCCCCGTATCCTGTCTCTAGTGGCTTCAGAGGAAGGTGTCAGAGCCCTGCTGTGGGAATAACCTGCCCATGGGGAAATTTTCCTCCTAAGCCCCCATTATTTTCTGTCTCTGACTATTTTGCCCCTGCTGGTAAGAGATTGACCGGAGAGCCAGTGGCAACCTTCCCACAAACCCAGCCTGCCAGTCCCCCTCCTCCTCCATCTCAGTGGGCATAGTCTGCCCGCTTCTGAGCTGGGTCCCCCTGTGGCCAGCCTGGCCAGCTTCTGACCAGTCCACGGGATGGCGTAGTGCATTGGGGATAATGTCACAGCCAGAGATCTGTCCATAGTGCATTGCAGTCAGACGCAGCAGGCCATCCGGCAGCGGGGCTAGTTCAGTGGAAGGTGAGCTGGTCAGCTTAGTTCAGGGCAGGGGAAAGCGCTAGAGGAGATGGGGAGAGAAAAGACAGGTGGGATTTAAGGACCCAACATTGTCTGCAAGGCAAAGGGCCCAATCTCCCCCTCCCACCTGCACCCTCATCCCACCTGCCTGCCCTGCCAGCTTCCAGCCCCCCTCTCCTCAGGACGTTCCATCCAGCCCTGGGTCTCCATCTCACCCAGCACAGTTGGCACAGGTTTCCCCAGCACCGTGGGCAAGAGTGAGTGGGTCGAGACCCCACCCTGACAGCACAGAGCTGATGCCTGGAGGCTGGGACAAGCCATCAGAAAAAATGGCAAAGGCTGTTTCCAATACCCTGATGAGGGAGTTCACCTGTTTCTCCTGATACTGGTTATCGACTTGGGGCTGCCCCTGGGTGCTCAGATAGCAGTGGTGGCTGAGATTTGCTTTTTTCCATCTACCTTTGGCAAGAATGTAGAGCTGGCTCCACAGGCATCCAGGCCTTGTAATTTCCACAGTGGGACCTGATCCGAAGTCCATTGAGGTCAGCAGGAAAGCCCGCATTGACTCTAACAGGCACTGGATCAGACCTTCGGTTAGTGCAGTGGGGTGCTGGCAGCCTGCCAGATAAGCAGAGCTTCATAGCAGGGGCATGTCTGCCTGTGCGCCAAGATCTGCCCGGGCTCCCAAGCAGTAGGAGGGTTGGTTGGTTCAATGGAACCCAAAGTGGATTGAAGCCTGCCCGCTCCCAAGGGAAGGGGCTTCCCTAGTTATTTCTTGCTCTGATGAGCTTTAGGGGGTCTGGCTTTCACCCCTGACCCTGTGCTTTCTGTTCTGCAGAACCCAGGATGTCACCAGGTTCTATCTGGATCAGGTGAGTAAACGGGACCCCTTGTTTTCACTGCTCCAGGAGACCTGACGGTAAGGAACCAGGGATGGCAATGGGCAAAGCAGGCTGGACACGGGGGTAAATGGGCACTGCAGCGTAGCAAGGTATGGCCACCATTGACCAGATAGGTTGGGTGGGATGAGCCAACAGATGATGTGGGAAATGAGTGAGACAGGACAACCTGGGGCTTGTGGGCAATGTGAGGCCTCCCGCTCTGTGGAGACTGCTGGGCATGGGCAGTGCCAGGGACGTGGGAGGCAGGCAGCATGGGCTGGGGGAAGCCGGTTGTTAATCAGTGGCTGTTGCCTATTTCATGTTGTTCTGGAGTGAGCTGCAAACCAAGGCCCCAGGGTTCGTGTCGCTGTTGTGCACCAGTCTGGCTCTGGCGCGGAAGCCTGGCTGCGGGAGGAAGGGCTACATGAACTGCATGGCTTGTCGTAACAACCCAGCACGGCTGTGTGAACAAGAGCCGTCCATTCATAACGTACAGATAAACAGCTTGCCAGCATCGGTGTGGATGCAATGAGGACCTGGATTTTTCCATTAAGGCTTGACTCAGGGGGGGTCTTTCCATTGACTTTAACACGATTTGGATCAGAACTTGAAAGCAGCTAAGGCTGTGTGTGACACACACAGTGCGCGCGCGCGCGCCCCCCCCCCCGGCCAGCACAAGGTACAGAGCGCAGGCCATGCCAGAGCAGCTAGTGAGACAGCCCTACCCCTGGACACTTGGCATTTGCAATGAAATGCTGCTCTCTGCAGGAAAGGATAGGAAGTGCAGGACAATCGTACAGACGATCGTGGAGGGATTTGATTTGAGCAGGGATTTGATTTTGGTTCACAGGGAATTCCACAATTTCAATAGAAAAAAATTCCATTGAAAGTGGTACAAAAACAAAAAAATCAAAATTTCCCACAAAACAACATTCTGGGAGCAAAATTGGGGCATGAAAGTGAGCTACAAACTTGCCAAGGGAATAGTCAGAGGGTGAAAAGGGGAACCAGAAGGTGTTGCTGGATTTCCTTGCAATAAGCAACGCTACATCGGCAAGGGGGGTAGTTCGATACAGGCCATTCCCAGGCTGGGATTTCCATGGCACCATCCTGGGTGAAATGCGTCAGCAAGCCCAGTCTGCGTTTCATAGAGCAGCCTAGCCAGAGTCAGCTCAAAGATTTGGGTTAAAGTGCCGGGGTCGTAGCTTCCAGTCTCATGCTTGATCCAGTGACCCACATTGCCTGTCAGCACAAATGCGGGGAGAGAGCAGAGCAAGCCCACTTTGTGTACGGCTCAGTGTGAGCACAGAGCTCTTTCGGGGGAAGGTATCACAGAGAGCCACTGACCTGTCATCCCAGACAGCACAGGGCACATGGCCACCTGCCAGGACGGCAGGACTCAGGCAGGCAGGCTGGCAGCCACAGCACGGCGCTGATGGCTGGGCTCTTTCCATGGCAGCCCAGCACAGGCAGCTCACATAGGACCAAGGCAAATGACAGGCCGACCCCGACCTTCAGCTGCCACAGGCTGGCCTGACCCAGCTCCGCAGCCAAGGAGGGTCTCATCAGAGCTGCTCTTGGGCCACCTCTCTTGGGTTCAGAATGGCATGGCATGAAGAACTGCCTGCCCCTGCAGGAAGGTCATAGAAAACAGCAACTTGCTGGTTGTGTAACCCGCCCATCAGGCCCAATGGGGGACTCGGCGCTGCCTGCGGGAGATGATTTGTAAACCCTGGAGGAAGGCTCTCAGTCTGTTCAGTTCTGTAGGGTGTGGGAATCGTGTTTATAAGGACCCCATAGCTTTTATCCTAAAATCTATCTGGCTTTCTCACAAGGGATGCCCTGGAAGAACAGCATCTGTGGCAGGGTGGGGGTTGCCATCTTGGGGCCCCTTTGGTACATGGGGCGCAGAGTGGCTGATCTGTCTGACCTGGTGCTGACTGGCCACAGTGCGTGGTGCACGCTGCAGGGCTGGCGCCCCGCTGGAGTGCAGAAATGGGCCGCTTGCAGTTTCCAGCTGATAGTCTCCCCTGTTTAAAAACAAACAAGCAAACAGGCCTCCTCAAGGCTCCGAGCCGCACGCGGCTCTCTGGAAGGCCAGCACCAAGGCTGAGAGCACCAGTACTGGCGCACAGACAGCTCTGTCATGGCCATCTCTGCCCAAGGCTCCTAGCAATACAGCTGGGGCAGCTGTTGGAGGGGCTGACCCCCTTACAAATCAGACATGACCACTTCCTCCTGTAAAGACAGCTGCTTAAGCTACCTGCTCCTTGTATGTCTGGGCACAACGTCTCCTCACCTAATTCCATCAGTGCCGCAAGCTATTTAACTGGAGCAAACACGATGGCCTGCCAAGGTTATCGATTCATAGATTGAAAGTCATTATGATAATCAAATCTGACTTCCTGCATGACACAGGCCACAGCGTCTCACTCAGTAATTTCTGAATCAGACACATAACTCCAGTTTGAGCTATAGCTCAAAAGATAATATCAAAGCCTCTCTTTCTTTTTAGCAAGAAACCCAGGCTTGCTTTAAAGACTGCAAGCGATGGCAAATCCACCACCTAGTTAATTACCCCCATTGTTAAAATCCGCACCTTAGCTCTAATCTGAATTTGTCTTGCTTTAGCTTCCAACCATTGGATCTCATTATGCCTTTTTCTGCTAAGTTAAAAGCTGTCGACTATCAGAAATCTGTTCCCCATGGAGGTACAAGTATGTAGACGCTGCTCGAGTCACCTGTCAACCTTCTTTTGGATAAACTAAATAGATTGAGCTTTTTGAGGCTCTCATTCTACGGCAGGTTTTCCAGACCTCGAATCTTTCTTGTAGTTCTCTTCTGAACTCTTTTCAGCGCTTCAACAGCCTTTTTGAAGTGTGGACACTAGAAGTGGACATAAAATCGAATAATGGGCTCACCGTTGCAATACACGGAGGTAGTTCCACCTCCCCACTGCTACTTGATATTTCCTGCTTGTGCAGCCAAGGATCATGTTTGCCCTCTTAGCTACAGCATTGCGCCGAGAGCTCATGTTCGGCCCCCTAATGCCATGCCCCCGAATTGCTTTTCAGAGTCACCACTCTCCAGGATACAGTCCCCCATCTTACCAATGTGACCTACGGTCTTTGTTTCTAGAAGTGCGACCTTGCACTTGGCTGTGTTAAAACAGGTGGTGCTCAGATGAGCAGCCCGTCCCAGGTGATCCAAGCTGATCAGAAGAACTGATAGCTTCCTGGCTGGAAGTTGAAATGAGACAAATTCAGATGGGAAATAAGGTGTACGTTTTTAACAGGGAGGGTAATTAATCACCAGAACAAATTGACAAGGGTGGTGGTGGAGTCTCCATCACTGGCACGGTGTAAATCCTGATTGGACGGGTTTTTTAAAGACATTCTCTAGTGCAGAAGGAATTGTTTTGGGGCAATTCTCTGGCCTGTCTTCCACCGGAGGGCAGACTAGATGATCACAGTGGTCCCTTCTGGCCTTGGAATCTACGAACCCCTGCTATTACTTCCTGCTCCAGCAGTGTTTGTGTCACTGTCCCAGGGGATGGGAGAGAAGACTGAGATTCAGGAGGCTGCTTTTCAAGCCACGTGTGCTCTGTCTCTCTCTATGGAGATGGGCACCTCTGGTGCCTGATCCTAATGGAGATACCTCCGGTTTGCACTGGGTCAGAGCAGAATGAAACCCCTCATTTCTTACCCCTCCCGGTAGGAGAGAAGGATTTTGCTGCATGCCCTTTAGCACTGCCAGTATGTAACCGATCCGCCAGGGTTGATTGTTATGAAGCTCGTGTCCTGTGGACCAGAAGAGTGCATGACAATGGCATGTAAAAGCCATGGCTCAGACTTTCTTGTTCACTCACTGTAACTGATTCCAAGCGACAATGGGAAGCCACTTCCTGGTGTCTCATGGTCAAGCAGCCACCCCTCAACCATCATGAGAGCTCCAGACAGCCACAGGTTTCCAGTGACAAGTCCCAAGGGGATGTTTAAAAGTATCTGGATTTGCTTTATTTCCTTGTTAGTCCTGCTGCGTTTTCTTCCCCAACTCGTGTGTCTGATGCCTGCCTGAAGAGTGACAGAAGAGCCCAGGGCTGTGCCTGAAACCTGCCCTGAGCTGAGATGAAATGTCAATGTCTCAGGGGCAGCATGCTGCTGCCTGACGTGTGCTGCAGCAGCAGACTTAGCCAGGACTGAGGCGTCTGCTGATTAGGTCACAAATTCAAAGCACTCCACAGCCAGAAAGGCAGTTGGTCAATGCTCCTTCAAGTCTGGGCTCATGTTTTGTGTATGGCGGGGAGCAATGTCGGCTCCCTAGAGGATGGATGAGAGACTTGCTACGCAGCTGCATTGTTCATCAGCAGATCAGGTACATTGTCCCTGGGCCCGATGGACCCAGCATGGCTGGTGTGACCTGCCTGGATGTAGCTGGCACCTTCATCAGCAGAGAGGTGACCAAGACTCAGACCATGTCTACAAAGCGTTGCAGCATAGCAGGTATGGTCTGCCCGCCCGTGGCAGGGAGCTTGGAGAGCCCCCAGCTGAGCTCTGTGTCTGGGTTAGCACTGTTCACCCTGGAACCCCAGGCTGCAATCAACCTCTCTGCCTCGCTGCAGGCTGCAGCTCTGTGTGCTGCGGAAGCGGAATTTGGCTGATGCTCCCTGGGCCCCTGCTCTCCCCATCTCTGACCTTGGCCGGCACACACGTGCTGCTCTTGGCTCATGCGGCTGGTGGTGTTTTTGTTTCGTCCGTTCCTGAGTTAGGGCCCTGGAGTGCCCTTGCCCCCTGGGCTCTGACTGTAAACCATGGCAACGTTATCACCCTCCCCGCGTGTCTTCTACCGAATGCCTCCATGCACAGCAGGCTGGAGGCCTTGCAGGGGGGGGAGATGGAGAGCTCTTCTTAGAGAAACGCAACCGGCCAAAGTCTGGTCTCGCCCATATGAAACTCCAATGGCTGAACTGGCGTTATTCTGGGGAGTCGGAGAGAGATCTGTTCAGCTCCAGTCCCTCAGGAAAGAGTGCACTGAGGGTTAATACATCCAGTCTGTTTCCATGCATCACTTTGCCCTACCGATTCACTGCTCCCTTTCCCCAGGTTTATTCCTCTCTCAGGATCTTCACTGGGTGTTAATTGGATTGGTGCATAGGGAATTCATTCCTATAACACAGGGCAGGCAAACTGGGAGGCAATGTGATCTACTGGGTAGAGCAGCAGATTGGGAGTCAGGATTTCTAGAGGCTGTCCCTAGGTCTGCCATTGACTTGGGCAAGCCGTGGTTAACCTCTTGGTGCCTCAGTTTCTCTGCTCCTAAAATGGTGCTAGTAATGTTCACACGCCCCCCCCGCTTTAGAAGTATTATTAATAAGTTTTAAGGCTGGAAGGGACCATTGTGATCATCTCCTCTGACTTCCTGCATCACATGGGTAGCTCCCTCAGAGAGGCCTACATCCAGGACTGGCTGGAAAACAAGGTTTGACTCTTTTTTTACTCTGCATTGGAACAAAATGGAGATGTGTGTGAAAGAAGCAGCCCTGGGATGTAAGAGCTGGGCTCAAATCCTGCTCTGAATGAGGAGTTAGAGCAGGGCCTCGGCCCGGTCTACACACATGCCAGATGAGTGCCCTCGCTATTGACTGGTCTGGGTTGACTCGCTCCCTCATTTTGACCAGAAATGCCGTTCTAGACCTGAGGCACTTTTCTGATGAAAGTTGAATCCAAACTGATATGTTTCTGCACAAAGGTTGGTTTTGACGAATTCCCATTTTCTGACCAAAAAAGGCTAACTGAAAAATTCCCAAGTAGCTGAGCCAATCCCCCGTGTTTGAGCCGGAGCACATCTCTTAGCGAGAGAAGCACAGCCTTGAGTTAGGGGCTTCACGTGATGGAGAATCCCCACGTCCATCAGCAAGTTGTTCCCGTGGCTAATGACTCTCAACGCACCTTATTTCTCATCAGAATGTTTCCAGCGTCAGCTTCCAGCCATTGGATCTCGGCATGCTTTTGTCTGCTAAATTAAAGAGCCCTCTGCTATCAGAAATCTTCTCCCTCTGTAAATACTTCCTTCCTTCTTATGACAGGCTCACTTAATAGAGGGCTGCCAAGAGAGCCGGAGGGTCCCTTAACATGGCTATTTTGGCATGTGATCTTTTTACTTGTGGGGAGGCAAATCATGTATGGGGGTGTATTGTATAGGACGGTCCATCTCCTGGCTCTGCAGAGAAGCCCAGGCTTGGGTAGGAGAGAGTAATAGTGAGAAACCGGCAGGTATAATGAGATGCTGTGTTCAGAACTCTGGATGTTGGATAGGAACTATCAGCTGATCTACAAAGTGCCATTTGGTCCTGTTTACATTATTGCTGGAGTGGTGAAGTGGTAGGTCCCGTTTGCTGCCCTCTCCCAAGGTGGGCACAGGTAGATCTAGCCAGGGCTAGTGATGCTGTGGAGACAAGTGGAAATGAAGCCAGGACAGAGCATGTTGTGTGCTTCTCCCAGTGTGGCCGGGTGGTGATTCCTGCTCTTAGGTCTCTCTGTTAATCTCTTAGGTATGGAATTATGCCCTGAGAACATTACTGCTTCCACGATGAGAGCCTCCAGAATCAGAGCCAAAGAATGTGCATGTTCCCAGGGCTGGTTCCATCACTTGGTGGTTAATGTGGGGCAGGAGGGCTTAAGCCTGGACTGCCCAGAACTGTCTGCCAGAGGCCATATGGGGGAAGCCCAGAAGCCCTTCTGAAAGGGGGGAAGCTGGGTAGTGGGCAAATCTTGGAATGCAGCTCCTATGTCAACTTCTCCTCGGTTAGTCCTGGTGAGTTAACAGACAGAGCAGTGATGCTTGTCCTGTTTGCTGAATACACCATGCAGGGACCACTGGGGGTCCAATGGACGGATGGGAAGGCTATGGATAGGGGTATGTGATGGCCACCCAGGGTGGGAAGGGAGGATAGGGATGGGGGAGGGTGGTGGCCACCCTCTGAGGGATGGTGTGAAATGAGAAGCCCTTATGAAGTACAGATGGGAAGGAGACTGCTTGGCTCTGGGGTCTGCCAATGAGATACAGAGCCTGTTGCCCCTTGGTCATTCTCTCAACTGTGGTTGGCTGTCTGGTGGCCCTGTGTGAAATGGGTTAGATGCCCTCAGTTCAGGGCCTAGTGGATAGGAGCCACCTTGGTTCGAGCGACCATGAGCTAATTCAGTTCACACTAAAGGGAAGGATAAACAAAAGTAGATCTGTGACTAGGGACTTTGACTTCAAAGGGGCTAACTTAAAAAAATGAAGGGGATTAGGTGGGGAAGTGGACTGGACAGAAGAACTCTTGGATCTAAAGGCGGAGGAGGCTTGGAATTACTTCAAGTCAAAGTTGCAGGAACTATCTGAAGCCTGCATCCCAAGGAAGGGGTAAAAAAACCATAGGCAAGAGTTGCAGACCAAGCTGGATGAGCAAGCATCTCAGACAGGTGATGAAGAGAAAGCAGAAAGCCTACAAGGAGTGGAAGATGGGAGGGATCAGCAAGGAATGCTACCTCTTGGAGGTCAGAACATATAGAGATAAAGTGAGAAAGGCCAAAAGCCAAGTAGAGTTGGACCTTGCAAAGGGAATTAAAACCAATAGGAAAAGGTTCTGTAGCCATATAAATTGGAAGAAAACAAAGAAAGAAGAAGTGGGACCGCTAAGCACTGAGAATGGGGGGGAGGTTAAAGATAACCTAGGCATGGCCAGATATCTAAACAAAAACTTTGCCTCCGTTTTTAATGAGGGTAATGTTGAGTTTGGGGATAGTGGCTAATGGGAATAAGGATATGGAAGTAGAAATGACCACATCCGAGGTAGAAGCTGTTGTCAGTTGTTAGTGTAGGCTGTATGCGTGTGTCCCCGTGTAGGTGCTGTCCCAGCTCTGGGCAGGTAACCTAGACGGCACTCACGATCGAATGAATCAACATGACCATGGATTAGCTGAGCAAAAAAGGCACCCGCCCAGGTTTATTGCAATTGAAGCACAATGAGAAGTGACCCGTAGAGTATCTACGGGTACACTTCAAATACGAGTGCTCCGTTACAATGGACTCAGCACAATTTAACGGCGGGACTTTCCATTATCCCCTAGGCCGGACAACACCGTTCCTTCTGACACCTTCTTTTGTACACGGTTACAGACAATTTCGTTCTGCCCCCTTCGACATTGGTAGTTGACGTAGTCTGATCCCACCCTTTACTGTAAATCGGATGATTCGGTCAAAACAGCTCTACTTATCAAATTCTAAGACATTTCTATCCATCCAAGTGTCATTTCAGGGGGTCAGGTGGCCCTTGTTAGGTCTTTGGGGTTAGGATGTCCTGGTACCTTCTGCATCTGCTATATATTTTTAGTAATGTTTTGATATTACTATATTCTGGAAATATCTGTGTTTGCAGTATCAGTTTTTCTTTGTGCCAGTTTCTGTGAGATCGTAAGTTCACAGCCTGACTCCTGTTAACTTGGCTTTTTCCACTTAGGCCTTATGCCTTAGCCTGTTCTGCTAAGTTTCAGGCCTCATGCTCTCACTTTCAACTACATAAGCCAAACTCAAACATCTTAGTGGGACTAAATCCGGGAGGACAGATAATCTCCATCCAAGAATATTAAAGGAACTAGCACATGAAATGGAAAGCCCATTAGCAAGGATTTTTAATGAATCTGTAAACTCAGGGGCTGTGCCTATGACTGGAGAATTGCTAACATAGTTGCTATTTTTAAGAAAGGGAAAAAGGTGATCTGGGTAACTACAGGCCTGTTAGCTTGACCTCAGCAGTATGCAAGGTTTTGGAAAACATTTTGAAAGAGAAAGTAGTTAAGGACATCAAGGTTAATGGTAATTGGGATAAAATACAACATGGCTTTACAAAAGGTAGATTGTGCTAGACCAACCTGATCTCCTTTTTTGAGAAGTTAACAGATTTTTTTAGTCAAAGAGAATGCAGTGGATCTAACTTACCTAGATTTCAGTAAGGCATTTGATACGGTTCCACATGGGGAATTATTAGATACATTGGAAAAGATGGGGTTAATATGAAAATTGAAAGGTGGATAAGGATATGGTTGAAGGGGAGACTACAACAGGTCATACTGAAAGGTGAACTGTCAAACTGGAGGGAGGTTACTAGTGGAGTTTCTCAAGGATCGGTTAACCTTTGTATTACTGACCTTGGCACAAAAAGTGGGAATGTGCTAATAAAGTTTGCAGTTGACACAAAATTGGGAGGTATTTCCAGTACAGAGAAGGATCAGGATATCATACAGGAAGATCTGGATGACCTTGTAAACTGGAGTCATAGAAATAGGATGAAATTTAATAGTGGAAAGTGCAAGGTCATGCATTTAGGGACTAATAACAAGAATTTCTGCTATAAACTGGGAACGCATCAGTTGGAAGTGACAGAGGAGGAGAAGGGCCTGGGCGTATTAGTTGATCACAGGATGACTATGAGCCGCCAATGTGATGTGGCCGTGAAAAAAGCTAATGCAGTCCTTGGATGCATCAGACGAGGTATTTCCAGTAGAGATAAGAAGATGTTAGTACCATTATACCAGGCACTGGTGATACTGTGTGCAGTTGTATTTCCCCATGTTTAAGAAAGATGAATTCAGACTGGAACAGGTGCAGAGAAGGGCTACTAGGATGATCCGTGGAATGGAAAACCTGTCTTATGAGAGGAGACTCAAAGAGCTTGGCTTGTTTAGCCTAACCAAAAGAAGGCTGAGGGGAGATATGATTGCTGTCTGTAAATACATCAGAGGGATAAATACCAGGGAGGCAGAGGAAGTATTTAAGTTCAGCGCCAATGTAGACACAAGAACTAATGGATATAAACTGGCCATCAGGAAGTTTAGATTTGAAATTAGAAGCAGGTTTCTAACCAACAGAGGAGTGAAGTTCTCGAATAGCCTTCCAAGGGGAGCAGTGGGGGCAAAAAACCTAGCTGGCTTCAAAACTGAGCTTGATAAATGTATGGAGGGGATGGTATGATGGGACAGCCTAGTTTGGCAATTGGCTGATCTTTGACTACTGGTGGTAGTGTGACAGTGGCTTATGATGTCCAAGAGTCCCAGAGAAGCAGGGGATGGTGTGGTCTAGCTGTTAAGGCAGATGACTAAGAATCAAGAGATTTGAGCTGTAGTCCCCACTCTGCTACTGACTTACTTCATGACCTTTGGTGAGTCATTTCCCTTCCCTTCTTCCCCATCGTAACATGGGGTCAGTAACCCAGCGTGCTATGGAGCGTGCTATAAATGGCGCGTGCTATGCAGGTTCAGTACATGATCGTGCATGCCTGGACACCTAGGTACTATGGTGATCGTGTCCTATAAAGATCGAGTGGAAGGTTGGTTGGGAAGCTTGGTTGGCTCCAGTCAACAAGTGGCAGGAGCCTTTGTCCAGCACCCTGGGTCTTTGGGATGGGTGGGTGGGTAGAAGGGACCTGGGTAAACAAGTCTCTCTAAGTTGGGGTTTGCCAGCTGAGCGTTCCTGGCCCGTAACGGCTGCTCCCCTGTGGCCCGCAGGAGACGGATAATTACCGTCGGACCATGAAGAAGATGGCCGATGACATCCTGTCTCTGCGCAGGCACGTTGCCAGCCTGGAGGCAGAGAACAGCACCCTGCGCCGCAACTTGAACATGCACGAGGAAGTGGGCCGCACGCTGCTGAACGACGTGGACGTGGACGTCATGACCAAAGCAGAGATAGTGGACAGGATAGGTAAGGTACACCCCTCCCACTCACCCCCGTCTCTGCGTGGCCCAGTGGGGAGCAAGGGGGGAGGAGGCCACCATGCAGTAGAGTGGGGCATCTGTCTATGGCATTACAGGGAGTGGGAAAGTGAAGGGTTAATAGTCTTGGCTAGAGCCAAGCACAGGGCCAGTGCCCCACAGCCAGCTGTGGCAGTGCCCCTCACGCTCTGCCCTCTCCTTCAGGACTCTCCGTGGTTGGCCGATGCCTCCAGTCCTCACCATCCAGTTTAATTTGTATCTGAATGTGTGGATCTAACAATCCGACCGGGCACTCTTGGCCTTGGTCAAGAGCCGTGCCCCAGAGCTGTGCCCCCAGTTCCCTGGAGTCCTAAGAGCTGCTCACATCCCTCAGAGATGCTCCATGGCACTGGTGCTGACCAGGCTGTGTGGTCTCTTGCAGTGGCCCTCAAGCGCAAACTGGCAGCTGGGACAGTGGAGCTGAGCAGGATGAAGGACCGGGTGCAACAGCTGCAGAACGAGCTGATCCGGGTAACCACGCCCATGGCTTTGGCCTGCTGGGTCATCATTCCACAGAGGGACCCGTGAGCGTATGCAGCTCCTGTCCGGGGGGCCTCGCGGTCTAAAGCAAACAGCTCTGATGCCCAGGCCACGAGCATGAGGATCTGGGCTGTCGCTAGTCAGGAGAGCTCGGACGGAGGCAGCTTGCTCCCAGCGGAAGGGTTGAGGGTGCAAAGCTGAGAGTGGGAGAAGGAGGAGGCTGCCCGCTGTAGGAACGGGTCTGGGTGGAGCTGAGCAACGCTTCGGGAAGGGAGGCTGACCGGGATGGCAGCATGGAGCAGCAAGCAGTCCTGCTGAGCAGTAAGGCCTGGATGGCTGGAGGGGAAAGAGGAGAGGGGCAGGAGGGCACGGTGAGCAAAGGGAACAAGGACCCTGCTGAGGGGCAGGAGTTTGGCAGCGGGATGCAGAAGGCAAAGGTGCCGTGTTGCAGCCCCCACCTTTCCAGCAGAGAGGGGCTGGGCAGGTTTCCCTTTGGAATCAGCCATGCTGCTTCTTAAAGGGCCAGCGCGGATGCTCACTTCCCACTCCCCTGGGCCCGAACCTGTCAGCGGCTCTGCATCACTCTCCCAGGCCAGGCCAGGGGTGAAAGCTGCCTGCACGGCACAGCCAACAGCCTCTGCCTTTCTCCAGCTGCCCATCCTCTGGGTCTTGCCCTCCAAAGGAGAAAGAGTCGAGCGCTAGGAACAGCATCTCCTGGTTCCAGGGGGAAATGAATGCAGACACGGCTAGGGCAGCCTGGTGCCGGGAGCCCCACCGGGAGTGGGTAGCTTGGAGCTGGGGAGCCAGCTGGAGACGCAAATATTCCCA
Source organism: Emydura macquarii macquarii (assembly GCF_026122565.2). Lineage (NCBI taxonomy): Eukaryota > Metazoa > Chordata > Testudines > Chelidae > Emydura > Emydura macquarii. The sequence continues at coordinate 1,429,504 of NW_027130936.1, forward strand.
GACGCCGGGACTGTCTCACTCAGCTCCTGGAGATTGGGGCTGCAGCTGAGTTCTCCGCTGACCACCTGCCAGTCTCCCCCGGCTGGCCAAGGCAGGAGCGGCCTAGGCGATCACGTGGAGTGGCAGTGAACTCCAGTAGCGTTGGCAGGTCCTGTCCTGTCGTGGCTCAGCAGCCCGATCGCTGACTGCTTGGGTCCAGAGAGAATCACCCGTTGGCCTCTGTGCATTCGGGCACCCTCGCCGAGGGATCTGATGGGTTTCCCCCCCTCTCCCACCAGAAGAACGACCGGGAGAAGGACCTAGTGATGCTGCAGCGAGCCCAGCAGCAGCAGCAGGCAGTGCTGAGGAAGTACCAGGAGAAGATCACCAAGATGAAAGCCCTGGAGGACACTGTGCGGCAGCAGGAGAGGGTGAGCAGAGCACAGGTGCCTGGGAGGCACCCAGCTGGCTGCCCCTGAGGGCTTTGCTCTTCTTCCACGCCGGGGCAACATGCCCTGTGCTCATACTGCCAGCCCGTCAGGGACCTGTCCTGGTGTCGTGTTTGTCTGCGTCACCCAGGCCCACAGGAGCTGGGCCCCGCGGTCTCACTAGCAGAGCAGGATCTTCCTGCCTCCATCTGATCCCCCTGTGTCATCCATTTCCCAGTGGCCAGGCCTGCGTGTAGGTTGCCATGCACAGAGGATGTTGGATACATCATACAACCAGCTGCATGGTAATGAGCCAACCGCCCACATTTACTGCTTGGCTTTTCAGGCTCTTGTGCTGGAACCTGGCGTGGAGAGAGGAGCTCCAGCTGCAGTGAGGTGGTTAGCTCCCTCGTGCACCAGGGAATGGGACCCGGAGGTGCTATGGCTCACCCAGCCCAGGACTTTGGGATGCAAATGTCTGCACTGGGTCCCTGGAGTGGGGCGTGGTGACAGTAATTAATGCTGGCTCTGCAGAGCAGCTGCTCAATTTTTCCAAACCTACAGTCTGCACAGACTTGGGAATCCTGCGATCCCCCAAATCCCAGGACTGCAGATTTATAACAGAACCATAGAAGATTAAGGTTGGAAGGGACCTTGGGAGGTGATCTAGTCTCACCCCCTGCTCAAAGCAGGACCCACCCCAGCTATACCATCCCAGCCGGGGATTTTTCAGGACGGGCCTTAAAAACCACTAAGGATGGAGATTCTACCACCTCCCTAGGTAACCCATTGCAGTGCTTCACCACCCTCCTCGGGAAAACGTTTTTCCTAACATCCAACCTAGACCTCCCCCACTGCAACTTGAGACCATTGCTCCTTGTTCTGTCATCTGCCACCACTGAGAACAGCCTAGCTCCATCCTCCCTCGCTCTTCTCTTCTTCAGACTAAACAAGCCTGGTTCCCTCAGCCTCTCCTTATAAGTCTAGTGCTCCAGCCCCCTCATCATTTTTGTTGCTCTCCGTTGGACTCTCTCCAATTTGTCCACATCCTTCCTGTAGTGGGGGGCCCAGAACTGGACACAGTACTCCAAATGTGGCTTCACCAGTGCTAAATAGAGGGAAATAATCACTTCCCTCGATCTGCTGGCAGTGCTCCTACTAATGCAGCCCAATATGCCATTAGCCTTCTTAGCAACCAGGGCACACTGCTGACTCATATCCAGCTTCTTATTCTCTGTAACCCCCAGGTCCTTTTCTGCAGAACTGCTGCCTAGCCAGTCAATCCCCAGTCTGTAGCTGTGCATGGGATTCTTCCATTCTAAGGGCAGGACTCTGCAATTGTCCCTGTTGAACTTCATCAGATTTCTTTTGGCCCAATCCTCCAATTTGTCTAGGTCACTCAGTATCCTATCCCTGCCCTCCAGCGTATCTACCACTCCCCCCAGCTTAGTGTCATCTGCAGACTTGCTGAGGGTGCAATCTACCCCATCCTCCAGATCATTAATGAAGACATTGAACAAAACTGGCCCAGGGCCAACCCCTTAATATTGGCTGTCAGCTAGACAGCAAGCTGTTAATCAATACTCAATTAGCTTTCTATCCACCTTATAGTCCATTCATCTAACCCATACTTCTTTAACCTACTGGCAAGAATACTGTGGGAGGCTGTATAAAAACTTTGCTAAAGTCAGGATATATCAGGTCCACCACTTTCCCCATATCCATAGAGCCAGTCATCTCATCATAGAAGGCAATCAGGTTGGTCAGGCATGACTTGCCCTTGGTCAGTCCATGTTGACTGTTCCTCATCATCTTCCTCTCCTCCAAGTGCCTCAAAATGGATTCCTTGAAGACCTGCTCCATGATTTTTCCAGGTACTGAGGTGAGGCTGACCAGTCTGTAGTTCCCTGGATCCTCTTTCTTCCCTTTCTTGAAGATGGGCACTAGATTTGCCTTTTTCCAGTCATCAGGGACCTCCACTGATTGCCACAGGTTTTGAAAAATAATGGCCAATGGCTCTGCAATCGCATCAGCCAACTCCCTCAGCACCCTAAGATGCATTGCATCCGGCCCATGGACTTGTGCATGTCCAGCTTTTCTAAATAGTCCTGAACCTGTTCTTCCACCACTGAGGGCTGCTCACCTCCTCCCCATTCTGTGCAGCCCAGGGCAGTATCTGGGAGCTGACCTTGTCTGTGAAAACAGGCAAAAAAGGCATTGAGTACTCCAGCTTTTCCACATCATCTGTCACTAGGTTGCCTCCCCCGTTCTGTAAGGGGCCCACACTTTCCCTGACCACCTTCTTGTTGCTAACGTACCTGTAGAAACCCTTCTTGTTCCCTTCACGTCCCTTGCTCGCTGCAACTCCAATTGTGCTTTGGCCTTCCTGATTTCACCCCTGCATGCTGGAGCAGTATTTTTATAATCCTCCCTAGTCATCTGCCCAAGCTTCCACTTCTTTTAACCTTCCTTTTTGTGTTTAATGTCACTGAAAACTTCTTTGTTAAGCCAAGCTGGTCACCTGCCATATTTGCTGTTCTTTCTGCACATCGGGATGGTTTGTTCCTACGCCCTCAATAAGGTCTCTTTAAAATACAGTCAGCTCTCTTGGATTCCTTTCCCCCTCATATTAGCCTCCCAGGGGATCCTGCCCATCAGCTCCCTGAGGAAGTCGAAGGCTGCAGGGTCTGTATTCGCTCTAGAGCCACATTCCATGCCCAGACTAATAGTCTCCTTGCCCGACGCCCATAGGCCCTGTTCTCTTAGGGTTTTTGCACTGCACACTAAGCCCAGATCTTTGGGACACGGGCCTGCTGATGCGGTGTTTCCAAGCCCGTGCTTTAGCATGCACACTGCGTTATAAATCTGGATTTACAATTGCTGGACCTGGGTCTCACAGCCATGCTAACACATCCACACTGCACTGCTCAGCCCTTCTGCCTCAGTTCTGTGGGTTGAGCTGCATCCACACTGCAAAATGACAGGGTTTGGACCTGAGTCACAGCAGGACTCAGGCTCTGCTCCACCTGCCGAGCAGGAACCCAGAACCCAGGGCTGGAGTGCTTAGTGACCTGCAGCAGACTGATGTGTGTATGGACAGAAATGGGGCTTGGGTTCAAACCTGAGGCAGAGCCCCAGCTTAAACCAGTTCTACACCGCAAACTTACACTGTACAGCGACATCGCTCAGGAGCGTAGAAAGTGCATGCCCCTGAGTGATGCAGTTGTACCAACCCAGCTTGGCAGTAGACAGCACTATGTCCATGGGATGACTTTTTCCGTTGACATAGCTACCGCCTCTCACGGAGGTGGATTAACGTCACTGACAGGAGAAGCTCCCCTGTCAGCTTAGTAGCATCTTCACTGTGCCAAGGCAGCATTTGAAGTGTAGACCTGCCCGTGTGCAGTGTAAACACCCCCTTAAAGGACTTGAGATCCATCATCTGTGGCCTGCACCCAGTCTCCTCCAGCTGTGTGGCAGTGCAGCAAGCTGGGTGGGAGGGGAGGCTGGCAGCAGCGTTGCAGAGCTCGGCCTTGTCCAGATTAGCATGTGCGAGCGAACACATTTTAACAGTCTAGTCTTTGCCAGGTGCTAGCCTAGACTCCCCTCAGCCTGGGTAGCAAGAGTTAAAGGCAATGGGCCTTGGGCAGACCAGACGCTTAGCCCCTGTTTGCGACCAGGTGCTAACCCCACAGCCCACATCTAGCTTAGCCGTGGCCCCAGCTCTCAGCAAGGCTACGTGATGGGAGCTCCCCTCTTCACTGAACTGACCTCTCTGCTTTCCACAAAGGTGATTGAGAAGATGGAGCGCATACTGGAGGAGAAGGTGCCGGAGGCTGCTAGGACCAGTGAGCAACCATTGAGTAAATCCGCTCCTCTCTCCGCGTGTCAGAGCCATGGGGCTGGGCTGGGCCCTGTTTTATGAGGGAGCCAGACAGTTCCTGAGTGATGCAGAGGGGCGGGGAGCTGCCCACGTTACAGCACTGGAGGCCGGCAGGAGAAGCTCATGGGGACCCCGCAGAGAGGCTCAGCGTTCAGGGCCGTACCCTCTCCCTTCCTTACCAGCTCTATGGTGGGTAGCACCAATCAAGGAGCTACTCAACGTGATGTCTGGCCACATGGAAGGGAAATGGGGGTGCAGAGCTCCCAGGCACGGAAGCCTAAGGTCTCCAGCCCCTTGCTATGTCGAGGGCTTTCCTGTCACAGCCAGGCTCCGATTCCAGCATGGCGGGTTGGCAGGGCAAAGGAGAGGTGAAATAAACGGGGCTCCCCAGCCTCTCCCTGGCAGGGGGTGGGTAGTGAAAGTATGGAAGGGCATGGAAGGGAGCAGAGGGCTGAGTGGCTTCTCTCCTCTTCTCCGCCAGCTGACAGCTTCTCCAAGGCGTTCTGCTCCACCCTGCTAGCTGAAAACGTGAGACTGCGGGAGGCGCTGGGCAGATCCCACTGCCGCTCCTCCCCCATCATCCTGCAGCAGCAAGCCTTGCCGGTGAGACGGGTCGGTGTGGGGCCGCGTCATGGGGAGGGTCCCTTGTTTGCCAGTGGGGGCGATTCGCTATATGCGGAGGACAGTGTGCCTGGCAGATTGGTTGCTTTATCGGGTCAGAAGTGCTTTGGGGCAGGGCCTTTTTCTGCTGACGGGTTTGTACAGTGCCTGGCACAATGGGGCCTTGACCTCTGGTTGGGGCCTCTAGCTACTACTGCAGTGTGATATTATATTGTATTTGAATAGCTGATTTTGCCACAGCCACCTCAGATCTGGGACCTGCTCAGTGCCTCTCTTGGTGGCTTTTCCTCCCCCCATCAGCACCCCCAGTATCTGGATTCCATGGAGTGGCGGGGAAAAGGGGTCACAGGCAGCCTGTTTTGTGCTGGAGAGCTAGAGTCTCTCCACCTCACTTGCTGGCTTTCTTTTCCAAGCTGTGTTCTCTGTTTGCTTGCAGGATATGTTCTCCACCAACTCTGAGAAGCTGTCATTGCTGGCCAAGCTGGAGAAGGCTCAGGGTCGCATCCATGTCCTGGAAAGCCAGGTAATTGTCATGCCCTTCTCACAGGTCATTCCCCCAGTGTGCACATCCCATCTCCAGTCTGCACCCAGAAGATGGTCCTGTGGCATGAATGATGGCCTCTGAGCACCCTGAGCACTGCCTCACCGCGTGGGGCGCCTGCAGGGACTGGTGTTCCCTTCAGGGTATCTATACGCTTGACCACCACGCTAATACTTGAGTGGAGCAGTGGCTCAGTGCAGACAAAGCCGTCTCTCTTCTTGGCTCCTTTCCCGGAGGAGGGTAGGCCTTGTTGTGCTTTATGGGATGGCGAAGAGCTGGCTCTCGTGCTTGGCCCTGAAGGTGATCAGTTGCTGGTCAGCTGTAACTCTTGTGGACGGGAGGTCCCCAGTCACGGGCCAGCTGCTGAAGAGAGTCTCGAGTCTTGTCATCACGCGGGAGCTAACTGGGAGGGAGAAGTGTCGGTTTCTGACCTAGCCTAGGCCCAGTCCTTGGGGAGCTCAGACAGGCAGTGTCAGGGCCCGAAAGCCCCCTGGCCCACCAGCCTTCCTGGCATTGGGCATTGTCACAGACTTCCCCACAAATGCCATTTCCCTGTGATCATTTGGGGGCAGCCCCACAGCCCCATGGGTCTAGCAAGCCCCTAAATCAGTACTAGCGGGGGGAAATGGGCCTCGAAGGAACACCCCCGGTGTGGTCTCAAAGATCCAGTATCCAGGTGCCGTGTTTCATCTTCTCCAAGCAGCTGCTGCTTCCCTCCCTCCAGCAGTGCTTTGTTGCATGTGGCTGGGCACAGGTGATGGGAGACAGCCCGCTGGGGAGTGTAGGGCTTGCTGGGGAGCCCACAGGTGAGCAGCCTGAGCTGCAACGGTCACTTCCCAGGTGGCGGGGAGCAGAGTGGGGAGCCATGCAGGCTGTGATGGCTCCTGCCCTTTGAGAGCAAACCTGGGGCGCGAGGGCAGGCAGGGCAGCACTACCATAGTGCGCCGAGTATCTGTTCTCTCCCTCCCAGCTGGAGGAGTCTGCGAGGAAATGGGGGCGGGAGAAGCAGGACCTCAGCACCCGACTCCTGGAGCAAGATCACGGCTTCGGACGCTCGTCCAGCACCATCCTGCATGACTTCTCACTGGTCAGTGACATGCCCACCGTGCCGGCCGAGCCATGAGCGCACCAAGGCGGGGGCGGGTGGGGCTCACTCAGCTAAAGGGCTGACACCTCCCGTGCTCGGCTGCTCACCCTTCTGCTGTGGCCACTCTCCATCTGTCTGGTATAGGAGCCACCTTCCTGGCCTTCTAATTTTCCTAGCCAAGGACTGATGGCCAGCCAGGACAGGGGACTTGTAAGGGATCAGGACTCTGTCTAGGGCACGGGAAACCGGCAAGGAACCTCCCTCCCCACAAGCATATCCAGACTGAAAGGCTTTTTGGTTTGCACTAGCTCAGTACCGTGCTCCCCACCCCCACCTCCAGGAGGAGAGGGGAGGAAGAGGAGGACCGGGCAGAGCAAGGCAGAGTGGACGAAGAGGGAGTGGATCCCCAGAGCCAGCTCGTCCTCTGCTGTGGGAAGGACTCTTGGGCTGACTCCACCCATCCGTACCACAGAGGCAGCTCATTGGTCAAATGTTGGTGCCGGAAAATCTGCTCACAGCGAGTTTCTGAGTCACCCCAGTGTCCTAGCAGTGTTTGTGGGAGGCAGGGTTAGCGCAGGGCTCCTCTGCCCGCCCAGGTGATGCCTGGACCGCAGCAGCAGTCTCTGAGCTCCACACCCTGAGGCTCTGTCCCTCCTCTTTGGCTAGGACCTTCATCTAAGCCCTCCCAACCTTGTAGGGTGGCTGCATTTGTTGATAGGGGTAAGACTGAGCAGAACCTGGGAGACAGAGGGGTTAAGATTTCAGGAATATCCCCTGATGTTCATTCTCTTCTCCCACACAGAAGACATCACCAGACCCCACAACACACATCAAGAGACACCAGACGCTTGATCCTTTGCCATAGCATCTCCTGCAAGATGGATTTACTGGCATCGCTGGGGAAAGACTATGGAATGTTCTCTCTGGTGTCCAGCAGGCTGTCCCCCCGAACAGACCTCTCCTAGGGCTCTACGGGAGATCTTTATTAAATGCTTGATGCCACCCCCCCAAGTGCTGTTGCTGCAGACTGGATGGCCATGGGAAATACCTGTGCCAGTCAGAGCTCAGACGTGTGTCCAAGTGATAGGGTTCAGTCTGTGATAGGGTTCAGTCTGCGAAGCCTAGATCAGAGCTTGGAGAAGCGCCAGCTGTGGGTACTTTCATAGAGCGGGTGCTGGGCATTGGGGACTTTGACTATGGTCCAGGACAACAGCACAAAAATCCCCTCCCCAAGAGGTAACCCCCTGAGCCCCATCTCCTCCCCATATTAAATGACCACCTCTACGTATCTCCCCCTCCGAGGGTTCCAAGACAATGTAGCTTGACCTTCAGCGTGTTTTCAGCAGTTGATTTTTGCTGGTCTTTGCTGTGATCACTTCTGCTGTGTTCCAAGCACACGCAGGCCGTATCTGCACTAGTAAGCTTACAGCGGCACAGCCATGCCAATGCAGCTGCGCCGCCAGGAGGTGTCTCGTGTAGCCGCTCTATGCTATGACGTAATTAAACCAGCCCCAGTGAAGCTCTCCCACTGCCATAGCGCTGGCCACACTGCTGTTCCCGGTGGTGTCAGGCATGTCACTCGGGGTGGTTCTCACAGCCCTGCGTGACATGAGTTATACCGACAGAAGTGGAAGTGTAGACACGCCTGAGATGAGAAGCTGGCAGCTGGTTTTGGGCTCATTGCATCTTCCCTTCCCTGCCTTCTCCCCCTAGGCAGCAGTGTCCTGGGACACTGCATTGCTGGCGGGGAGGGAACAATGGCACTGACTGCCCACCCAGTGGAGGGGCTCTGTCTCTTTGGGGAGGTGGGTAAAGAACTCTCCTTGGCTATGATGGCACACTGCTCGCTGCGTAGCATGTCAGCAGCAGATGCTTGAAGGCCCAACCTGGATCAGTTTCACCCTCCACCCATGTGCTGTTCTTAGAGGCTGGCGTTCCCTTTCCCTATGGGCCACTCCCCGTGGTGGCAGGCACAGATTAGCTGGGATGGCGAGTGGGGAGCCAGGCTGTGAGAAAGCGTCAGCCTGCGCATCCCTTGAAGACTGAGCTCAGGCTCCCACGGGCAAGCCACAGCGCAGGAGGAAATCGGAGCTTGTGATCCAGCGGAGGGAGCTCTGCCGGAGAGCTAGTGCCAGCGGCTACCTCAGAGGTGGGGGAGCTGTCCACGGCGCACACGGCGCATTGCTGCCCTCTGCCCGCCTACGCCTCCGGGGGAAGCATGGGCCAGGTTCACGCCTGGGGTAACCCCACTGACTCCAGTACAGTTTCCCTGGGGGTGCTTCTGACCCCTGGAAAGGCCCAGCAGGCCAGGCTTAGCCCCCAAGTCAGGTGCCTGGCCAGCACGAGTGATGGGAACTGGGAGGAGAGCAGCAGCACGTGGCCAGGAGGTGCCTTTGCCCTGGCTGCCATTCCTCATGGCTGCAGGGGCTCGTGTGAAGACACACAGCTCCAGCCCCTTGCAGCCGGGGTCACTCCTGCAGTTCGGCTGACAGCAGGTGTAAGCCCCCAGTCGGCGTGTGCTGCGTGGCCCCCTCAGCCCGAGCTGCAGAGGGAATGAGGCAGGCCAGCTCTCAGCTCGCACTCGGGCTGTTGGCTCCCTGGTTCAGTCCCCGGTGTCGGCCAAGCTGGCAACCAGCACAGCCCCTGCGGTTCCCCTGCTTTGGGTGTGGCGGTGTGCACTCTGCTGACAGGTGACAGCAGGGGCTGCCTCCCTCCAGCCCAGCTCTGAGCACAGCATGCAGGTTAGCAGGTGCTAACCCTCAGCATTTCAGCAGTTCGACCACACATCCCAGGCCCCTCTGGGAATATCCTCCAGCTGCACAGACATCCAGAAGACAGGAGGAATGCAAACCTTTCCTGAGTGCACTTCCAGTAGCAAACCCCCGCCTCCCCTCCCCCGGCTGTAATACACTGGAAGGGACACACATGGATTTTTTGATGGCCATCTTTTCTTAAAACATTTATTGTTTGCCCTTGGGTGGTTCTTGGAACAGCATCACCCCACCAAACATCACTAGATACTGTTTTGCTCATGCTAATTTCTTAAATATTTTCCTTGAAGCCAGTACAGGAGTCGTCACTGGGGAAAAAAAATCACCAGCAATGGCCTTGTGATCCCAATAAATGGAAAGCAGAGAGCAGTGCTGACAATTTTTAACACAAGGGTTCCAGGCCAGTGGTAGTTTCCCTGACAGCTCCATTGGGACTAGCCAGCATCACAATGCTTCTTTCACACATTGGCACAAACCTGCACTACAATGTATTGTCATGGGGGAGGGGGGGGGGGCCTTTGGACCAGGCATTATATTGACTGCGGCTTGCATAAAGCTAACCACAAAGATCACTCAGTGGTGAACCTTGATGGGCACACCTGCCCTTGAAGACATATGTAATCGCTCCACACCCTGGCAATGCAAATACAATGTGCGAGTCGCTTTCACTGCTGGGGCAAGCAGGTGCAATTCCATTGAAGTTAAGGGAAACTGCGGGAGTGTAACTGAGATCAGAATTTGGCTCCTGTTTCCACCTCCAAAAGGCAGCCAGCTTTGATGTAGATGTTATCCGCTGATTAACAACACACAGCAACACTACACGTAGTTGCTTCATGCTTAAGTTTAGGCCTGAAAGTGAGGAACGCTGCCTTCCAGTTGAAGCTGCCTGCAGAAATGTTAGGTGCAGAATCCAATGGCCAGGACTAGGAGTTTAGAAGGTGCTTAGAGTCAAATTATTAGCATGCTCTTGCTGCTGGCCTCCAGTTATGCTTGAATGGATTGCAGTGAGCATGACAAGAAAATCAGTAGCTTTGTGGTAAGGCACCATTTTTGTGGGTTTCCTTTCTCCCAGGGTTGGCATGTCCTGCATTAGCGGTTTGGATTTAGAAAATCCAAAGGAAAACTCATCAAAAAATGCCAGATTTTGCCTGGTCTCTGCTTGACTCGGGGTTTGGGTGGTTTCCGTCTGAAACCAGAAACTGGCCTGAGTTTGCATTAAACTAACCCGAGACTTGTAATGCCTGGTGAGCATGATCTCAGTTCTAATCCCAGCTCCATCGCAGACTGAGCGTATGAAAAGTGATTCTTCTGTGCCTCAGTTCCCAGTCTGTAGAATGGGGCTAATGCGACTGACCTATCTAACAGGAGTGGTTGTGAGACTACATTTGTGAACAGGTGTAAGGCTTTTTGAACTTCCCAGGGTATGTTTGCACTGGCTCTGGAGGTGCCATTTCCAGGCTGAGTAGACACAGTGAGCTGATTCTGATCCAGCTAGTGGGCAGAAAACAGCAGCATAGCCATGGTGCCTCACGTACAATCCCATCTGAACCCCTAGGTACATATGCAGGGGGCTAGCTGAAGCCAGTGCGCAGGCAGCCATGGCTCCCCTGCTGGTTTTAGCATGCCAGCTGGATCAGAGCTGACACGGGTAAACCTACACCTCCAGTAGCTGCCATCCCTTCAGCTGAAGGATGCTATAAACGGGCAACCCGTTGTATTTCTCCCAGCTAGGCAGTGTACTGGCAAACACAATGGTGGGAGACAGGCAGAGCAGTGGTGCCTGTGGAGAATTGCGCAACGGCCATGACTCGGGTGGTTGAAAGCTGATGGGCATCTTCCCATTCCAGCGCACTGGGGAGGGCAGTGTTGACTGCGCTGCCACACTCAGGGTGACGTTGACTGACTCCGTTAGCACTCCTGAACACAGAAGATTGGGATTGCTTGAAACATCTGGATCCTTTCGCCACTTCCCTACCTGGGGCTTGGGCTCGTGTTCCAGGGATCCGCAGGCCAAGGGACCTGCATGAGCATTTCTCTTGTACTGTGGACAGGCTTTTCTTTGCCCTGAACACTGAAGACATTTGATCACAAAGGCACATTTTTATGACCAGGCTAGAGACCCTCTCAGCTGCCTTGCGTTGGTCAGAGCAAAGCCAATGCCAGACAAAGTCAGGGTTAGAGCCCTGGAGCGTGCACCCCACCCCCATTCATTTTGCCTTACTAGAGTCTAACTTCTATGTCTAGAGACAAATTTCCACAAGGCCAGAAATGGAATGTACAGATTGTCCCAGGCACAGGTGCTAGTTCTGCAGCCAGCTCCGGATGGGCTGATGTTGGCTCCATCACCCATTGGCCCAGCCAGGTCACAGAAGCAAAGGGGAGTGCCAGCTTCTGTTCTGTTCATGGCAGGGAGTCCAGGGCCCGTAATGTGAGGTGTATTGGTTTGTCTGGGATCAGGATGAGGTCAAACTTGGTACCAATGTCTACTCCTCTCTTGGTTTCTATCTTGAAGTTCTCCAGCATCTGGGAAATAGGACAAAGGAGACAATGAAAATCTGGCAGAGATGCCAACTCATCTTATTCCAGCCAGTGAGGTACTGGAAGGAAGGTCTCATTGCCCTGCGGCTACATCAGATGCTGTGCACGCTCCCCTTAACTCCCCAGCAGCTTTGCCAATGCCCCCACTTGTGACTACACTTGGAGCACAGCTGTGTTCCCTTGGGGTGCAGTAGCCAGTGACCGCCAGAAGATAATAACACCGTCAGTCTCCACTCACTATGGGCCATTTTTTTCAACCTGTGAGCAATAATTTTTTGCACTAAGTCACTCTCGCCCTCTCGGCAGTCTAGAGTTACCTACCCTAGTGCAGGGATTTGCAGGGCTGAGAGAGATGGGTGGTATTACCTCCCACTATGCTACACTGAGAAGGATGTTCAGGGGGTCCGTAGATGGCTGGCCATGACAACCAGAGGATGAGCTGAGAGATCTGTGGGAAGAAGGCAGCCTGGGGCAGCTCCACTGTGGAGCTATGGTGAAATGACCTGACTCCTAGCCTTGGGCTGACGGAAACCCTGTTGACGTTGGGGCTGGACATTCTTTAAATGTCTTTGTGTTCATTGCACCGGATGGTGTTTGCTCTTTGCCCATGCATGCTCCATTGTGCAGGAGATGAGGTGCACACCCAAATGTTGCTCAGTTGGGGATGATTTTGTACCCCTCCAGTTTTGCCTTTTTCCATGAAATTCAAGAAAACTGGCAGAAGTTCTCTGTGATCTCCCATAAAACAAACCATCTGACTTGAGAAGCCTGCACTAGGAAGCCACTTTTCACTGGGGAAAGGGGCTCATCGGCCAGAGGAAAGCTCAGGCCCTTAGCTAGTTTTTTTAGGGGATCATTTTTAAATTTATCATGAAATATTATTACTCTTACAACTACCTAAGGTCCTTACCTGGCCCCCATCACCGGTGTGTCCAGGCATCTCAAATTCTTTAATGTACTCATCCTCACACACCCCTGGGCGGTGGTTATTATCTCCATTGTACAGATGAGGAAATTGAGCCATAGAGCAGTTAAGTGACTTGCCCAAGGTCATACAGGCAATGTGTGACAGGGCAGAGAATTGAGCCTGGATCTTTGGCTAGCACTCAACTGGTTTTGGAGATTTGTTGCTAACCTTTACATGCTTCTAGCAGGAAGCCTGCAGCCTCTCAGGGTATGTCTACACCGCATTGTAAAGCAGCGTCTGTGGGACCTGGCTTGAGTATCCACACTGCGTTGTAAATCTGAGTTTACAACTGCTGGGAACTGGGTCTCACATCCATGCTGACATACTACACAGACAGTCTGACTCAGGTTGGCTTGAGCTGCATCCACACTGCAACGTGTCAGGGCTTGAACAGGGCTCAGACTCAGACTGACCCTCCTAGCAGCGTCCTAAGTGCTTGCTGACCCCAGTCAGACTGATTTGTGTGTGGATGGAAGGTGGGGGGCTTGGGCTCAAACTTGAGACAGAGTCCCAGCTTAGTGTATGGTGTAGACACAGCCTCAGAGCCCAGTGTGGGACCAGGGGGAGAAAAGAGCTTGTAGGGCACTTGTTATATGCACCATCACCGTAATTTTCAGCCTTGTCATGTCAACCGTCTCCCATGCAACATTCATTCTGCTTGTGCAAGCCAGGGAGCCAGCCGACGTCCTAGGACTCTGTTTCCCAACAGAGCTCTAGGTTTCCCTGGTTCTCTGTGCAGCTGCCCAAACCCCTTCCCTGCCATCGGCCGGGCACATGCCTCAGCGACTGGGGCTTTGCCAATTCGGAGGTTTTGCTGGGATAGGAAGGCATCAGACTCACATGGATCAGGAAGAGCTGCATCTCCAGCTCAGCGATCCGACGGCCAAGACACTGACGCGGCCCGAAGCCAAAGCCCAGCCCCTTGAAGTATGTAGAGTCTGTCTTCAGCCACCTCTGGGGGTCGAACAGCTCTGGCTTGGGGAAGAAGTGGGGATCCCGGCCCAGCGCATAAATTCCGACCTGCACTAGTGTCTGCAAAGGAAAGGAGAGGTAAGTGGTCTGCTAGCTGCTCTCCCCACAGCATCCGCCATCCACAGGGGCTGTGCCAGACTTCGGGCCTGGCAGGGGCGACTGCAGTCACAGGAGGGGGCAGCATCTGCCCTTACACCCACAAGCAGAGCCCCACATGCACAGTCCAGTGGGCAGCCCGCCCTCGGGAAAAGCCCCCCTGACTAACGGCGCACCGTGTGATTTTCACTCCATCTACACCATCCAGCTGAATGCTCGGTTCCCTCTTGTTTTCTTTGGCCCCCATCTAAACTGCTCTTACGACCGAGTGCAGACGTCAGATCTACCCACGGCTTCTCCTCACTGGGTGAGCTCCCTCCCCACACCCGTTTGCATTGGGTAAAGGGGCAGCGGGCACAGCAGTATCCAGTGGGGGAGGATGCACTCAGTGCTGGCATGGTGATGGAAGGACGTGGGAAGGGCTGGGGGTCAGCGTGCTGTGCCAAAGAGATTCTGGGCAGCGCAGTACTCTGTGGGGCAAGCTAGGAAGGCTTCTGTAGGTTACACAGTCCCTTGGGCTGGCAGACACTCCTGCCTGCAGAGCAGCAGGTGGGCGCAAAGGTCATTTAAAGCCACCCACCGGAAGGCTGTGAGTTCTATGGTCAGCCCAGACTCCCAGCCCCTAACATAGCCAGCCAGTTTGGATGGACCTGGGTGCGGGCCCTTGGATTGGGTGCAGCTTCTTTCTTCTGAAATGCCGTACTAACGTGCTCCAGCACTGACCTCGTTGACTAGCCCCAGCAGGGTACAATCCTGGTGAGCCAGAAGCAAGTTTTTAAACACTGCTTAACTACAGTCTTCCCTTAGCTGGGGCTGGAGCCTTTGCTCTAAGCCAAGAGGCACCAGAAGCTGCAACGGTGGGACACGTTACGCCAAAAGCCAAAGTGCCACAGCTGCCTGGCTGCTGACTGAGTCGGTGGAAAGCTCACCTTGGTGGGAATGAGATAGTCCTGGAGGATAATCTCCTGCGTTGTGTATCTCTGCAGTGTCACCGCCACCGGATGCAGCCTGCAGGAGGAGGGGGCACCAGAGAGGGATGTATTCAGCACTCATGTACAGTTGATATTGTCACAATGGGCAAAATATACCCACTCCGAGCTGTGCGTGAGCCCAGCCGCCTGATCTGAAGATAAGCGCTCACCCACAGGGCCCCCACGTGGCGGGGGGAGGGGGAAGGGTACACTTTACTGGGGCCCGGAAACTCTGGGGGGCCCGGCCCAGGCTGCTGCAACCCCCATTACCATGAGGAAAAAATGGAGGCTAAAGTGAAGATCCTGCCTGAGGGTATTTGTAGAAAGGTAGCTAGGTGTCCATTGTCCAGAGCCTGGGAGATGCGCTGGAGCCAATCCCAAGCCATGGTCCAGCCGTCCCAGGCAACACTGTGAAGAGGGAGTTGCTGGGCTGCTGGCCCAGCCCCGGCCCTTCTCTAGAGCAGAGTGTGTGTGTGTGTGTGTGTGTGTGTGCACTTACACTAGGGCTTCTCTAGAGCAGTGTGTGTGTGTGTGTGTGTGTGTGCACTTACACTAGGGCTTGTCCTGTGAGACTGAGACAGATTCCTGCTCCTCTGTGTGCCATGCTCCAGCAGAGCAAGACCAGGAACTACCCGCCCCAGAGTTCCTGTGCCCAGGCAGGGGCGGGACAGCTGGCGGGAGGGGCGGGGCAAAGCAAAGCAGCCAGTGCTCAGGCAGTGGGAGCCAGTGCTGTTGCGTCTCCTGGTAGGATTTGCAGGCCCAAACCTAGGTGAGTAAATGCCTAATTCACTCCCAGTAGCACACCCCCCCGTACTGGTGGTGCCTAATTCACTCCCAGTCACACCCCTCCCCCCATACTGATGGTGCCTAATTCACTCCCAGTCACACCCCTCCCCCCATACTGATGGTGCCTAATTCACTCCCAGTCACACCCCTCCCCCCATACTGGTGGTGCCTAATTCACTCCCAGTCACACACACCCCATACTGGTGGTGCCTAATTCACTCCCAGTCACACACACACACACACACACACACACACACACACACACCCATACTGGTGGTGCCTATAAATACCAGTCAGGCAGCCAGAAAGGCAAGGCGGTAGAAGAAAGGAACTAAAGAAGCTGAAGGACACCGATCTCTCCTCCAGCCTTTCAGACCAGACACGGCCCGTCTGCAGCCGGCAATAGACTGACGCGGGAAGCAGATGAACAAGATCTAGATGCTGACAGGCTAGAAAACCTTTGTAATGACCAAACAGTCAGCAAAGGTGTCGGCCTCAGGCTGGGGCTTACGGTACACAAAAATAGCGGGGGAGGGGGGCCTTTTCCAGCAATGTGGACTAAGCGACAGTCATATCAGAATTCAGACTTTTTTCATGGCTTGGGAGATTGTATGTGTGGGGGGAGGGATTGTGGGGAGGGGGAGGGGGGGCGTGTTACACGTTTGTACTGGGCCTGACAAAATGATGCTTGGGCCCTGCTCACCCCAAGAATCCCCAGGCCATCCCGCTCCTGCTGTTAGCAGCCCCACCGCTGGTAAGCCAGGCCATGGAGCTCTTGTTTGTGACGGGCTATACACACCCCATGCTGTCCAGGAAAGGGTTAACAAGCTGCTGTGGACGGAGTGAGCCCTATCCTGCTATACCGGCGACAGGCGTCTGGTTTGGCTGGAGGTGTTAAAAGGGAAGAGCCCAGGTCTGGCTGGGGCAGAGAGCAGCTTCCCAGACCTTGCGTGGGGGGCTAGGGCCCTGCTAGAGCATTCGGGGGGGGAAGGGCGGCCTGACGGGCTGTGCTCCAAGTGACTTGCGGGGGGACCCTGTCTAAAAGGAGTGCTGGCCAAGAATCCCCTTTGCTCTGTGCACCTGCCTGGAGCCAGCCGTGGTTTGGGATGAGCCAGGGGTGGCCTGTCACGTTGCTTACCACGCCGTTGGAATGAATTAGCGCTGGTGCTATTTTTTGAAAGTTTCTCCAGTGCCTGGTATGAAAGATTCTGCGAGAAGAGGAAGCAGCGGGGAAGCTTGCAAACAAAGACCAGAACGCCCCTTCCCCTTGAACCACAGGCCCAGAACGCCTCCAGAGCGGCGGAGGCACCGTGCGTCTCCTATGCAAGGGTGAAGCGGGTCATGGAGGGGTCAAGGAAGTTGCTCATCACACATAGGAGCAGCTTTGTGGTATCCTCACTCGTGGCTGGGTTGCTAAGATTGTTCTCTAGTGTTCAGTTGCTAAGTGGCACTGTGCGTAATATCCCTTACCAGAGCTCGTAACAGTACACCTAGCCGACACTGAAGCATCTTAAAGAGAACACGTCTCTTGGCTCTCTTTCGCTCTGATGGAAGCTCTGTAGCCAGGCCTGATCTGATACAGAAATCACGGGGGGTGGGCAGGGGGGTGGAATCTCCCAATGCGGAGAAGGTATTCTTTTGCAAGGACTGACATTTCCCTGCTGTTCTGTAGTGCTCAGTTAATTGCCCTTCAAGGAGGCAAATTTACCAGCCTTTGCATCAGTTTCTCTCAAAATGTGTCCACTTTGCTAAGCCATAGATGCTACACCATGCTGGGAGAGAACCAGGACCCTCCCACTAGAACTAGGGTGGTAGCTCCATAAGTGATTAAATAGGGGGCTGTTATCGTCTAAGAGTACGAGCTATTCGAGGGAGACACTCATAAAAAAACTGCAGCTCCAGTGCTCAGATTCTGGGGGGGGGGGCTGTAGAGTCCCCCAGTGCCAGGCTGGAGTCCCATGGAGAGAAGCCAGGCATCTGTGGACCCATGTCTGGGCAGAAAGGGTTGGGGAACTGATTACAATATCCTGGAAAGGAAAACTCCTCACCTGAGCGTTTCCTTGATAGCAGCTTTGAGCAGCTGGATGGATTTCAACATCTTCAACACATCGCCCTGGGCTGCCCGTCTGGCCGCAAAGATCTCCGCCCGCAGCTGCTCCTGCACCGCTGGCGAGCGAGCCAGCTCAAACATGGCCCACTGGAGGGTCATGGAGGTCTAGAGCAAGGCACAAGGGAAAGGCCTAGAACTCAACACCAGCTGGGTTCTGACCCGAGGGATGCTGCTCTCTGGGTGACCCGTGCATGCTATGTCGCCTCTCTGTGCCTCAGTTTCCCTGCTTGACAAGGGGTTGTGTGGCTTATTTCACTTCATTAAAGCACCTTGAGCTGCTCAGAGAAGAGCCCCTGTGTCCATGAAGTGTTATGGGCTGGGGCTTTTAGAGGCACCTATGGGAGTGAGGCACCCAGCTGCCAGAACTTCAGTTCCAAGCTCTCACCACGAACCATTCTCTACCAGGAGCATCCTCCCTGGAGGAGCAGTGTGGGAAGGTCGGCTGGGGGCACTTATGGCATCAGACGGTGCCAGCCCCAGGATATGAAAACAGGGAAGATATGAACTATATGAGATGCCATCATAGAATCACAGAAGATTAGGATTGGAAGAGACCTCATTGCCCCTTAGTAAAATGCCAGCTCCATGCAAAACTATGCTCCGGAAGTGTCCCTCGCCTCTGTTTGCCAGAGGCTGGGAATGGCTGACAGGATGGCTCACTGGATAATTGTCTGTTCTGTTCATTCCCTCTGTGGCACCTGGCATTGGCCACTGTCGGAAGACAGGATGCTGGGCTGGATGGGCCATTGGTCTGACCCAGTCTGGCCGTTCTTATATTCTAATGGTGATAATGGACGCTCTCCCCTAAGCCTTCTAGTACACAGCATATATTGTAATATCGCCACCACAGCATCCCCTGAGGTTCATCCTTACTGTGTCCACCCCTCCGGCCATCATCTCTGTCACGCTGGCTTTGATGTCATCGATGTGCAGCTTGTCCTGCACTAAGAGGCTGGACAGGATGCCGGTGTATTCCTTGGTGCTCTTCCGGTTCAGGCGGAGCTCTCGGTAGATGGTCTGAATGCACTTGTCAGCTGGGGAGAGAGGAAGCAAAGCTGCACGTTCTGCACCTGGCAGTAGAGCTGTGAGGGCCCAGCCCTCCTCCCACTCCCCAGGTCACACTACCCCACCTCTGAGCCCTGAGTCCCCTGAGGGTGCTACGGTGCTGGGACAGCCTGGGTTTTTGATGGCATCTTTTAAGCCAAAGGACCTCACCAGCCCCATCCGAAAGCTGTGAGGCTTTTCCATGGGACAGAGCATTGGGCTTACCCAGACTGGCCAGGCCTGGCTAGAATCTGGGTCCCCAGGGCAGTGGGGGGAATCCTGCACTTTCCTGACACTTCGCAGCTTTCCTAGAGTGTCCACAACTGCAGCTTCTTGAGGGATCCCTCCTGCACCAGAGGACACCCCACCAGCCCCTCCAGCACAGCTAGTCCTGCTGCCCTCCATCTACTAGCCCTGGCAACACCTCAGTATACCAGAGCATGTATCTCTCCATAGTCACTCCCTCCTATGAGCAGCAGGAGCTACTTGTTGTGCAAATCCATCCTTTTCCTTCCGTGATGCTCCCACACCTCCTCGGCCCTGGCAGTACGGTGCTGAGCCCGGGACCTGAGCCTGGCCCTGCCACATGGCACCAGGAAGGCTCCAGCCACCAGCCTTGCTCTAAGAGGAAGGAGAACTCTGCAGCAGTGAGCATGAGCTCTCACCATGCATGAAGATCACATCCCAGGCCTGCACATGGTCCCGCCAGGTCTTGGAGCTGATCCTGCGGAGCAGACTGGGCGGGATGTAGAGCATGGGCGAGGTGGTGTGGAACATCAGGGTCACAGCATCGATGAATTTCTGGGCCTCGGGATCAATGATGTCCTGCAGGAGCCCAAGGCGTGCTCCGTACAGGACGTTGCACACGGCTGCAGGGGCAAGAGAAATAATGGTTAATGCACGTGGGTGACCCGAACCTTCCAGCATCCCTCAGCATGTCACTCCGGGTGCTCTGAGGCCATTGGCCACAAGCACCCCCATTGCACAGGGTGTTTATATGCAGGGCTGCTGGTGCTGCCTAATGAGGATGCACAAGCAACCGGAAATCTGGAGTTTCCTAGTTTTTAAGTGTTTGGGTTTACAACCCAATGTTCTTTGTTATTGTAATTGAGTGTAATAATATACAGTGTCTCTTATCTAACATCATCCCAAGGCCTTCACTTCAGAAAGGGACCCTGTCTACCGATCTCTGTTCTAGCACTAACATATTTGTCATCATATAGCATCAACCACCACAGTATCTAGGACTGAAATGCAGCCACCTCTGGGTGCAAGGGCAGTGTTTGGGGCCAGCAGACACTGCACACCAGCTCAGGCCGGGAAGGAAGAGCAATGCATACAGTGAGGCTGCAGGGAGAGTTTTGTGAGGCAGGAGATGCCAGCTGCAATGTGGCCAGGATGCTGGAGCCACCACCTCTATTCTTGGGGAAAGTGCTGTGAGTGGCTAGAGACACAATTCAGGGCCCAGCTGTTCAACTGGTATAAACTGGCGTATTTTCATTGACTTCAGTGGAGCTGTGGTGATTTACACCAGCTGCAGGCCTGGTCAGATAAATAGATTTCATCCGCAAGATGCTCAGGCATGGAGGGCAGAGAGGTTCTAATTGGTCCCTGCAGAACCTCCAGTTGCCGTCTATGGCAACAGGCTAGATGCTGATTGGCTCTAACCCCCGCTGGAGAGATGTAGCTGAAGTACACTTGGGTGCTCAGCCAAACAGATGTCCTAAGCAGAGAGGGTGATTTTGCACCTCCTGCAGTTGCCTTCTAGGCCAAATATCCACCACCACGCTCCCTAATTCACTAGTGCAAACAAACTGGGCCCAGCAGGGCTTTTCTCTGCTTCCCCCCGCCCCAGACACCCCCACTGAGCCAGTGAAAGCCCCCGGGCAGCATGCCAGCCGAGCCCACTCACACTCCAGTGCGAAGCGGAACAGCTCATTGGTCAGGTTGGCCGTCCACCTCCCCCGGCCACTCTTCTCAATCTGGACTCGGACCCTCTTGACAAAGTCCTCGCCCACCTCATTCAGCAGGGGCACAAAGCAGTCGATCACCTGCAGGGAGAGCGCCTCTTTGTTGAGAACCAGGCGGTCGGAGCGCCAGGCCTCTCCCTTCCTGGGAAAATCAAAGGAAGATCACTCGCCTCGCTGTGATCCTGGCACGTCCCCCCTTTCAGCACGGAGGACAGTATAACCCGCTGCCCATTCCTCCCCCCAACACCCAGCCTTTACCCACCTTTCCCACCCTCCGCAGCACGGACTGGCTTTCCCTGGGTGGCACCCACCGCTTCCTATCCAGCTGCCATGGCCTGGCTGGTCTGCACCCATGTGAATTCACTCCCATACCTTGAGTCACATGCCCCAGGCCAAACCTCCCCCTTGCTGGATTCCGGCTTGACAGTCATGCGGGGCCTAGCTGCAGGGAAGGAAGTTGCATGGAGAGTGCAAGCCAGGGATCAAGGAGGGTTTCCAGGAAGGGCAGGTTGGCATGTGCCCCAGTTAGAGCCCAGACCTGCCTCTCTACTACCGGTAAGCCTACCTGATTCACCAGAGCCTCAGACTGTCACCTAAGAATTAGGCACTACCCCACTTCTCAACCCAACTGATGCTCTGAATTCAGAGGCATCATTAGGACAATGCTCCTCTTCTCATGTCGTGCGACAGCTCCTCTCTCCTTAGATCCCCAGAGAAAGCGACCAGCTACCTTTGTCCTTAGAAAAGAACCCCCCCACACACTTCTCCATTGACTCTACCTTGGGAAGGCTCATTTCTTTCCCGAGTTCCTCTTTACTTGGCCTGAAGTGAGGGTCAGAAGAGGCCCTGGGGAAAGGGCCCCAGCATACCCTTTGGCAGCCCTAGGAAAGGGCTCCGTACTCACTTGAGAAGCACTCCATACGGCTTGTTGCGGAAGTCACGGTAGGCCACCCAAGGTGGCACCATGAACCTCTCTGGGTAGGTGCCCTCTGATTTAAAGAGTGTAGCAGCATCTTCAGGGTTAATGATATTCACGCTCTCGTAGAGGCCAAGTTTCTCCCTGTGACATTTGACAGAGGTCAGGACACTCCCACAAGCAAAGAGCCCTGAAGAAAACCCCACTTGTTGCCCTGATAATGGCTGAGTGGCACGGGGGTGGTAATTGACTTACGCAGTACCTCTGGGAGCAATGGGGGGACCTCACAAGGCCCGGAGCCTCTGTTCAACATCGATGATGCACCTAAATGTTTGGCTGCTGATCAAAACGATGGGCCTAATCCAAAATTCAGTGAAATCTTTCCACTGCCACCAATGGATTCTGGATCAGGCCCTGTCTGAAATGTCTAAAACATGCCCATTTCAGTTGCCCTTAGTCACATGTTGTATGTGAACAATGGGCCACTATAAAAACTCTTATCATGACCTAAATAACATGCGTAATCGCTCATATGTGACGCTCAAAGGATGGGATTTTCAGCAGCACCTATATGACTTAGCAGCACAAATCCCATTGACTTCCAATAGGACAGATGCTCCTAAATCACTTAGCCATTCTGACTCCAAAGGGCTTTGGACCAGCCCTTAAGAAGTGCTTTATATTAAATACGGGATTATGACTGGAGACTGCACGTGATGCCCCAAGAGGGCTCTTCCCCTATGGTTTTAATACCTCTGCGTTTGGTTAGCAGTTCGTGTATGGGAGTGACAGCCGGGAGAACTGGCTTTTGTTACTGACTGCAAGTCATGCCCCCTTCCCCTGACTCTGTAGAATAAGAACACTCATAATATTTCCCTCCCTCCTAGGGGTGTCCTGAGGTTTGTTTAGTTCATAGTTTAGTTTAATGTTTGTTGCTTTTGCTTGCTGTCCTTGGACAAAAGTGGCCACCACAGGAGTTAGACATGGCAATGATTAGCCTGAATGATCTGCGGTCTCCTGGCCAGTACAGAGATAGCCCCAAGGAAGGGGCTTCCAGCCATACCCGCTGGGAGAGTTTTTGCTAGCCATTTTGGTCAGTTGATTGTCCTTTCTTGATGTCATACATTGGCATAGCATCCTAATAAAGATACTGAGGCCTCGGTGTGCTCAGCCTTCAATGCCTTACTGGTTGAGCAGCCTACATCTCATTTTGAAAAGTGATTTAGGCACCTAAGAGTATAAATCCCATTGGTTTTCAATGGGAATTTGGCTCCTAAGGAGATACCTTTTGGCTCCTAAATAAATTAGGGTGCTGCAACGCAGAGCGCAGCAATGCCTAAATAACAACACAGATCTGGGCCTGAGTGAACTGCCCATGGTCACGTGTGACGTCTGTGACAGAGCAGGACCATAGGTCACCAGCGTCCCCCACTAGAACCCTGACCACTGGACCATCCTTCCTCTTCTGCCTGAAGACAATGAGTTGCCCAGAACCATGTCCTAGGAGCACTTGCACCAACCCAAAGTATCAGTTACCTGGCTGCCCTGCGTGAAGCTTTGATGTCAAGCTTCAACCCCTTTGGAAGAAGTCCCCACTTTTGAAAACGCTGGCCTTAACCTTCCTATGCCTCAGTTTCCCCATCTGTAAAGCGAGGGTAAGACGTTACCTGCCTCACAGGGAGACAGTGAAGCTTAATCTGTGAATGCGCCTCGACATCTTGCGCTACCTCGGGTCAGTGGTGCGTCTGCTCTGGGGCTGTACCTCAGTGCGAGCCAGGGGTGATCAGCGTGGGAAAGGGCACGTCCGGTCTGCGCACAGTGAGGACTTTGAGCAGATGTGGTGCTAAATACTGCAGGCTGCATTGTGGCTTTGGACCCACAGCCTGAGTCTGTGTGGGGCAGCAGGGGTGTGCTGCAGTCAGCACTCAGCCAGCAGTGCCCCTGGAGCTCTGCCACCCATTTAAAGAGGCAGTATCTATTTCACCTCCACGCTGGCTCAGCCCCTCTGATTGGCACAGAGCCTTGGTTGCACCTTCCATTTTCCCCACCACAACCTCATGGATCATGCAAGGATTATCTGTGGCTGTCCCCAGGGCCGAAGCGCAAGGGGCAGCTTCCCTTGAACATCCAACCACAATCTGTCTTCTAAACTACATCACACGCACAGCACAGTGTTCCATAGGGCCTCCCCAGATGGCCTTCCTTGGGGCCTGATCCTGGGAACTGCTGACAGCTGCCACTCCAAACCAATGGCAATTGTCGGAGATCAGCACCACCCAAGATCAGGCCCTAGTTACCCAGGCAAAACACCTATTGCTTCCAACGGGCACCGAGTCCAGCTAAAGAATGCAGACAAAACTACCCCCGGCTGTATGGCAGATATACGAAGCAGTGGGACGAATCCATAGGCCTAATGGGGGTAGTCTGGGTGTGAATTTGGGCCCATGAGACTAAAATAAGCCCTGGACTAGAGAACTACTGGTGGAAACAAAACCTTGAGATTAAAAATACAAGGCCAGCTCCTCAGCCGGTGTAAATGGGCACAGCTCCATTGCAATGTGGAGAGCTGCCCTGACTTGCTAGCTGAAGAGCCTTGTACTCAGTAGAGTTTGGAGAGTAGTTTGTTGTTTATTTTAGAGTCTTAAAGATCCTGACAGCCGAGGGCGCGGGATCAGAGCAGCAATGAAAACGTATCGAACAATGTAAATAGCTACTTCTGTCCCGTATTGCCTTTCTCAGTGCAGTTACACAACACACATGTCTTGATCTGCTGATAGAAGGGTAAATCAAGGACCTCTTGCTCTGTTATATTACCTGATGGTGGAGCTGGGCATGTGCTGCAATTCCAGAGTGGAATTACACTGTGAGATGTTACATATTCACACACTGGGGTTTGGTATTGCTGCCCATCCCCATGGCATCTGAGCTCCTAGGTGGAGTGGAAGGATGGTCTTGTGGTAAAGCTAAGACTTCCTGTCACCTCTAAATCTGGTCCAGACCAGCCACTGCTGAAGGAGCTTTCAGACCTGACCTGCTCCCACAGACCCCAGCTGAAATCAGGGGCCCTCTGTGCTAAGCATTGTGTGCACACAGACTGAGAGACAGTGCCTGCCCCAAAGAGCTTACCGTCTCAATAGCCAAAGGGTAGGAGGGGAAACTGAGGCACAAAGAGAGGGAGTGACTTGCCCACTGTGACACAAAGGCAGTGCCAGAGCTGGGATTAGAACCCAAGTTGCCTCAGTCCCAGTTGAGTGCCCAATCCAGAAGACCACAAAGTGCCCTTCGCTTTAGACAACTGGAGTTGGGTCCCTGTGGGACAGAGATGAAAGCAGATCTAAATGGAGGGGCAGATGGATAAGATTCTCCCAGAAGGTGCTGAGAACCAAAGTCTCCAGGCTCCCACTCTAGTGCCCTACCTACTAGACCATGTTACCTCCACACCCTGCCTATGCACACCTGGATCTAGACATTTTCTTTTATGCCATTGAGCTGCTCTCAGCAGGGCTGTGCAGAGCAGAAGGGGAACTGCTGCTGCCCTTCTTACCTGTAAATGGGTCCAAACTTCTGGAACTTGTGGACCATGATGTTGTGGACGTTGTGGAAGCCGCCCTCCTGCCAGAAGTGATAGAGGTTGAGCCAGCCTGTTTTCCAGTTGCCTGGGAGCTCGCTGAAGGGTCGGGCCAGCCTCCCTTGGAGAGAGGGAGGGTACACCTCACCAGAGGCCATGTAAGCCCTGCGGTAGCCGGGGGCCTGGGTGTCCTCGGTGGGAGAGAGGGTCCACAGGCTGCTGGGATGGGCTAAAGCTGGCAAACGCAAGCCACCCCTGGCTAACATGGCCCCAGGGAAGGCAGAGCGAAACCCAGGAGTCACCTTGTGAGGGAAAATTCCTGCAGACTGGCTCAAGCTCCAAGAGCCTTGCTCTTATACTAACACGCACTCTGCCAAGGATACGAGCTGGCCAGTTGAATCACTGCCTGCAGTCCTTGCCTCCAATTACTCTGAAGGTTACAGGAATGGCCGTGGAATGATAGTGCAGCATCCGCCCCTAGGCATGCTGGAGTAACGGGGGCTGAGGTGGGGAGTGGACATGGCTGGCTGCTCCCACTGCCCAGTGAGAAGTTCAGGAATGCATTTCTTTGCAATGGGTAGAAAGTTGGTTCAGATCAGCATGCCAACCCTAATCTTTGTTGTTCCAACAATGCTGGTGAGCTTGTTTTGGTAGGGTTTCCTGGAAGGGGGTTGGATACATGTTTGGGGGAAGGAGGAGGGAGCACAGCACAAAGACCATGACCCAGATCCTCAAAACCATGTAGATTCGTAACGTCCATTGAAATCAAAGCACTATATATTTATTGTCTGATTCAAACTAACACCACCATCTACCTCTTATCTAGCACTTTTAATCAATAGATCGCAAAGCACCTTACAAAGGAGGTCAGTATTGTTAACCCCATTTACAAAGGGGTTAAATGAGGCGCTGAGAGGTGATCTAACCCAGCAGGCCAGGGGCAGAACTAGAAATAGATCCCAATCTCCTGACTGCCAATCCAGTGCTCTGCCTGCTAGGAAACACTGCTTTCCCCAAGGGATACTATGCGAATAAAAATGGAACTCACGCAAAATCTGTTCTGGATCTAGAGGAGAACTGGCTGTTTCAAAGCAGCCAACTTTGGTGATTTCATTGCAGGTCTTGTGACGTTTGGTGTTTTTCTTAAAGCCCCAAATCCTGGAGTCCAGTGGTTGCAAGAAAATCTCAGCTTGGGGGGTGGATGGAATGTTGTTGCTGAGAAAAGATTGAAATTGTGAAACAAGCGTACCATGAAATCTCAGAAACCAGGAGGCAAGAAAAAAGAATATATATAAAATAAACCTCGTTGTGTTTAAGCTAGTCTCATGATTTCTGGGAGCCTGGCTCATGATGGGTGAATGCATGGGGTTGGCAGTACTGCAGTTTATAATGGATGAGTTCTGTTTGGCCTGGGTAAACTAAGTTCTGGGCAAAAAACACTTTGCAATCAAGCGTACTTTTCCATGTTTGCATAGTACAAAAGTCTGAGGTATGTGGGTTTGCCAAGAAGTTTCCCCTTGAAAAAACACAGTTTCAAGTTAAGAGGGAAATGGTTAGTAAAACCACACAAAGTGCTGTGGAAACCAGCACTAGTTTTGTTAAACATGAAACGAGACAGGACTTGATGGTGAACCTGCTTGGGGTGGGGTAATCAGCAACAACCTCTATCTCCTTTGGAGCAGAGGCTGGGTGACTAGCAGGGAAAGATTGTGTGGTAGTTGGGAGGGCAGCTGGGCAGTGGGAGACTGGAGGCCTCAGATCTCCTTTTCTGGGTGATGAACTGGATCTTGTATTGGCCCACAACTGGGCAGAACTTACGGTATTAGTGCCAGTGAAAACTCAGATTGAGTTTTCTTCAATGCAAAGCTACTTATTTGAACGAATCACAGACAGGAAGCAAAAAGGTTATACAATGCCTCTTCCTAATAAGCCTTATTTCCCCAAGCATAAAACTTTGTTGGCCCTATGCTATCCTGAGACTGGCAAACAAAGCAGGCATAGCTACCAGTTCTCAGTGGAGGCCACTTTTTTCTTCTTGGTCACTTGGTGTGTTCAGTGCTCCCCCCGGGGCAGGGTGTTTGTTAGTATACAGAATACAGATATTCAGGCCTGCCTGTAAAGGCCACGTTTTGTAAGTATGTCCTTATCATTTAGCTGGTTATAGGGCTATAAAACAAAGAATCAAAACCAAAGGCCTTCTCTCACTGTGACAGTCTGAGGCCTTGTACTTTGGCTCAGATGCAGGAGTGACGGCCTTAAGCTGGGAAGCGTGCGGTCACATACGCACATTCCAACATAACATCTAATACCCGGCTGTTAAGACGGTGATCGGGCTCACACCTCCAAATAAAGAGAGGGTCCCGGGATGTTTAGAAGAAGCTTGGTTTGGTGGCATTCTGTCTAGCAGGGGAGTTAGTTGCCGGCGGTTGTGGTTGTGGGATCTAAACTCCTTGTTGTTTTGTCTTTGTGGTGCCCAATTCTCTATTGTCTATTTGGGTGATTTCTGTCTGGTTTTTTGATTGTTTCTGTCTGTTGCATAGCTAAGTGTAATCAGTTAAGGTGGTGGGATGTGATTGGTTAAAGAATTGTGTTGCAATATGTTAGGATTGGTTAAAGAATCACCTTGTAATATTGTTAAAGAAATGATTGGTTAAGATACATTATAAAAACAGGAAGGTAAAACAGGAAGTGGGGGAGAAGATTTATTGGTGTAAAGGACTGGGGGGGGTCCTAATGGATGCTTGCTTGAAAAGATCCCAATAAACCTGTCGTATTGCCAGCTGCTGGACTCTGGACTTCTGCTTCAGTCAGCAAACTAAGAACTGAAAAGACTGGGGGTCTGACCCGTCCGTGCCGAGGGCAGCCACCTGAAAATGCCAAGGTCAGGGCAGGCTGCAAAAGGAGAGCAGGTTCTTCCAGCACTGGTGGGTGACGCTGAAGTCAGACTTCCCAACCAGCCACAAACAGTGCTTCAGATTCCTCACACCGGTTATCAAGAAGCCAAAATAAAAATGCACACAGCCCCCTTTACTGCATTGCAGTCTCTGGCTCCCAATCAGCCACTAGGTCCAGTAAAGAGACCAGTTATTTAAAACTCTCTGCTCTTTACCCAAAAGGTTTCTCCTGACCCCAAAGGGTCAGCCACAGCACCAGATCAATATAAGTTTGGGTCTTACCCAAAGTACCACGCTGCCAGCCAATCCTTTAGTGACTAAAACTAAAGGTTTATTATAAAAGGAAAGAAACAAACTATCAGAGAAATGTTAAAGGATTAAAGCAATCAGATACATACAGATGATTTGAAAGTCCATATATATCAGGTTTCTCGTAGAATTGTGGAGTTTGCAGGCTTGTATAGTCCCTCTGGTTACATCCAGTACCTGGATGGGTCTCAGTCCTTTGTTTCACAGCTTCAGCTCAGTTGTAGATGAGTTTTGATCCAGAGGTAGGTGAAGACTGAAGACAGAGACTGAAAGACAAAATGGATGTTGTGCAGCTGCCTTTTATGTCCTTTGGTCTGTGCCATGCTGCTTGTGGAATTTCACAGGAACAAGATAAAGTCCAGAGTCACATGAATAAGTCCTGGTGACTCATCAGGTATATCCCTGGCTTCTCCCCCTGGCCCCTTGTACCTGTGAATCTCTTAATGGGCCATTAAGCAGGCTAGTGCTGCAGCCATCCTGTCTGGGATGTCGCCCAGGCACAGCACAAATTGAAATACAGCTACAAACGTATCCAGAACTTCCATTACACATATAACACACGAACATAAATGTTATCATCTTACTTAGCACGACAGCCTTTCTAACAGTACCTGACACGGCATATCTCACATGAATCACTATGATTTTGACCTGCTGATGTTAAATAATATAATAAATCCCCCCCCATCTAGCCAGCGTGACGTGCCCAACAGGAGATTGGCATAGAAGGGAGTAATCAGAGCTCCCGAATACACCTCAAGGGCCCCCCTAATCCAGCCAGCATCACGGGGGGGGGGAAAGGGGGGGTCCTAACAGTGTTGGCTACCCTGATCCTCTGGCTCAGAAGTCCCTCATAGCAGGGTGTTGGCTACCTGGGGACTTTTCCATCTTACAGCATCACAGACTTCTTCAGATATTAATTGGGGTGCGTGTGTAATGTATGATATTCGCCAGGACTTACACTCTTTTCTTCAGAGGAGTCATGTGTCCCCGAAATAGGCCTGATTAGCATTTCATAACTTGTTTTTCTGGTTAATTTTGGGAGGGATAGCAGGGGTAAACTCAGGGTTGGCTGATATTTGCTTTCTCCTCTATTATTCACTGGGCTCCTATCTTGTGCTACCCTAAAGGGTCAGTTGACCCAGATTAGTTAGTTTCAAGTTCACCATTTATGTGTCTGCTGTGTATACACTAGGTGAACTGGGGGGGCAAGGGAGTGGGCCTGAGGCTGGCAGCAGGAAGGGCCAGTCCCCTGTAGGGGATCCCAGGGAGCACAGCCCAAGAATGGGACTCTGGAACTTCCTCAGATGGTTGTCGCTGTAACATTTTGATTCATCTGCTAACAAAGTCTTTTCTGCACTGTGTTCCTGAGGACTAATAACCCTTTCTGATTTCCATGCTGGCTGTGAATCGCTTCTGACTGCAAGGCGGGGTGCATGGCCCCTTTTGCAGTGTGTAAGAGCTCCCCAGGGGGACTCATTGTGGGGAGCTCACGGCAGAGCAGGGGTGTTGAATGCTCCAAGGCCAGAATTGGGAGGTGGCTGCACTGGCGTGAGACCCACCCCACTAGAATCCTGTCTGGCTTCACCCCGAGTGGTTCCAGAGCCCTGAACCTGTGGGCCCCCTGTCACACCCTGCTCCCAGAATCTTCTAGCAAATTCAGACTTACCAACCTTTACCAGACTCACGTCAACTACAGTAATTCATAGTAATTTAGTAATTCAGTATCATCCCAATACCGGGGGTCTACAGAGACTGTGCCTAAAGACCGGGGGAGCACAGTGTGGGAGGGGACTGGGGTATCCCGGTCACTGGGGGAAGCACAGCATTGGAGGTGGTTACAGAATCCCAAACATTCAAAAATCACGAGTCAGGCCTCAAATCACGAGACTGGCTTACAAATCATGGGGGTTGGGGTGTTAAATAATTGTTTGGTCCGTTTTCTTTACCTTTTGATTTTAGACTGTATTTGTTTCATGTTTCCAGGCTTATATCCGCAACCATGAGAGCTAGAAACTCACCTCTTTACAAATAAAAGCTGAGAGGCTTGTGCTATCTCCTGACTCCAGCAACTTGGGCTTTAAAATAAACACAGAGTACCGTAATAACATCACAAGAGCTGGCAGCTCTGCAGTGGGGGGTCACAGGGCCAGGTGTCACAGACCCAGTGTTTTGGAGGCAGTGTGTATGGGGAGGTGTCACCGAGGGGCACACAGTGTTTTGGAGGCAGTGTGTATGGGGAGTGTCACAGGGCCAGGTGACGGGCCCCGAGGGGCACACGGTGTTTTGGAGGCAGTGCGTGTGGGGAGGTGTCACAGGGCAGGTGACGGGCCCCGAGGGGCACACGGTGTTTTGGAGGCAGTGTGTATGGGGAGGTGTCACAGGGCCAGGTGACGGGCCCTGAGGGGCACACGGTGTTTTGGAGGCAGTGTGTATGGGGAGTGTCACAGGGCCAGGTGACGGGCCCCGAGGGGCACACGGTGTTTTGGAGGCAGTGTGTATCGGGAGGTGTCACAGGGCAGGTGACGGGCCCCGAGGGGCACACAGTGTTTTGGAGGCAGTGTGTATGGGGAGTGTCACAGGGCCAGGTGACGGGCCCCGAGGGGCACACAGTGTTTTGGAGGCAGTGTGTATGGGGAGGTGTCACAGGGCCAGGTGTCTGGGATCTGAGGGGCACATGGTGTTTTGGAGGCAGTGTGTGTGGGGAGGTGTCACAGGGCCAGGTGACGGGCCCCGAGGGGCACACGGTGTTTTGGAGGCAGTGCGTGTGGGGAGGTGTCACAGGGCAGGTGTCTGGGATCTGAGGGGCATGCCCTGCTGGAGAGAGCTGGGGAGCACACATCGGGACACACCAGTTGCCAGTCCTTCTACAGCTTTGGTAGGTGCTTGTTTCTGCTGTGGTGCCCCTGGGGCGTTAGCGTGGGCTGTGAGACACTGGCTAGTACTATGGCAAACAGGAGCCCCCAGCAGGGGCCAACGTATACACCTAAACCCAGAGCCACACTGTGGGGCTGACCCTGCCTCACGCAATGGTGTCATGCCAGTGGAACTTGTGACGGGGCCAGCCCTGCCAGCTATAGGAGGGTGCTGGAAGGCATATATATCAGCCCCAGGCTTAGCAAATCCCTGTTCCCTGGGTAAAACAGCCAGGGTTACTCCAGGTTAATTGGGGCACCTGTAGCCAATTAGGGAGCTTGCCACAGCAGATAAAAGCCTCTGTTTCTGGCAGGCAGGGGCAGCTGAGGGTGCGGCGCTGAGCTGAGCTGAGCTGAGCTGAGCTGAGCTGAGCTGAGCTAGTGTGGGTGTTATGACAGCACCCAGCCACGGGAGTTAAGGAGAAGCCCATCCAGGCAAGGCCGGGGGACGCAGGCCCCAAAAACCTGAAGGAGGACCACAAGCAGGGGGGGCTGCGAACAAGCGACCAGGGAAGATAGTAGCTCATGAACTAAGCTGTTTGAGGCTACTCCTCGCAGGGTCCCTGGGTCGGAGTCTGGGGTAGAGGGCGGGACCGCCCCCCGCTCCCACCCAGCCACACCACCAGCGTAGCCAAAGGGAGCGCAGACCCACGGGGCCGAACAGATCTACCTTGCCACAAACTCCATTGACTTTAGGGTACCAATCTTTGCTGGGGCAAGAGAGCAAGTCAGAGTCAGTCTCCAGATTATGGAAACAGGTTGGACCAAGGACCATTGTCTGATCTCAGTTAAATCCCGATGGTCTCCATTGACTTCAGCAGTGGGAAAACTGGGAAAAAACAGGTCTAGTACTCTCCCAAGTCTGCCCATCACCAGAGCTCCACTCACCAATAGGCTCGGATACCACGGAGAGGGGCAGATACCACTGTGGTAGGCAGTGCCTCAGCACATGAATTGAACAGGTGCATTTCACTCCTAGGAGAGATGAAATTATGGCAGCCCCCACCCTGGTGGAACCCTACAAAGGATGGCAACTCTGAACATGCCGTCCATCTGGGATGAATGCCCCTACTGGGGGCCTCAGATCTCCCTTGTTGGGGGTCTGCAACTCAGGCTGGGTGCCTCAGTTCAAATATTGAGGATCTTCTGTGTGTGTGTGTGTGTGTGTGTGTGTGTGTGTGTGTGTGTGAGAGAGAGAGAGAGAGGGGAGGGTTTCAGGTCCCTTGTGCTGTGTATTCTCCCCTGACATGCCGTGGAGGCCGTGTTCTCTCTTTCCTTTGCACATCTGCTCCCTGGCTACAGAGGGTGCTGTGGAGCTCCTGACCCCAGGCAAGCAATCAGCTGCCACGTCACGGCAGCTCCTGCACTCTGCTCTGGCCACTGTGGCTTACACACCCCAGTCTTGTGCGGCAACACTCCTGACTTGTTGGTCCGCTAGCTCTGATTGGCCCGGGCAGTGATGTAGGTTGGGCTGCAGTGGCTCAGGCTCAGAAGTGCCCATGGCATGTGGGTATGTTCCCTCTGCCTCTGAGCCCTCCGCTGTAGTGGAATTACGCTGGATCGACCACCTGTGCGGGAGTCCCAAAGGACTGTGCTCTGGAGCCCCTCAGGGCGAAGCCAGTCAGGTGTCTGGCCCCCCGGGTCTCCACACACCAGTGCAGTCAGCTCCTAAATCTGGCCTTGGAGGGTTCAGCCCCCCTGTTCCTCCTGAGCTCCCCCTGTGAGTCCCCTTGGCCAGGACCCTGGGGAGTGCTGACATGCCCCCCAAGGGGCCATGCACCCTCCTTGCAGTTAGAAGCGATTCACAGCCAGCGTGGGAATCAGCAGCGTTTATTCGTTCTCGGGATCACAGCATAGAAAGACTTCGTTACCAGATTACTTAGAAGTTACAGCAGCAACCAACTGGAGAGCCTCAGAGCCCATTCTCAGGCCCTGTTCCTGAGCCCCCGTATGGGGGACTGCCCCTCCAGCCAGCCACCCCCCAGACTTGTCTGCTTGCCCCTCCCCAGTCCTTTGTCTCCTTCCTGGGCAAGGTGGCTGCTCCTCCTGCCACAACCTGTTGCAGCTGGTTGTCCCAGGAGGGCAAAGGGGTCTGGCCATAGACTGCGTATGTGTGTCTGGGGAAGGCCCATCCACCCTCGAATGGCTTCTGCAATGATCACATACGTGGGTCCCATCACTGAAATACGTGCGTGACATATGCAGGCTTTGGACCCAGGGTTTTGCCTACTTTTTGCCATGAAATCCAAAACACCCCTGGCTGCCCCTGTGCCTAGTCTGGGATTGATGGCCTTGTTTCTATTGAGACTTTGGAACAGGAAGCCAGATGGACAAACTATTCCAGATCCTCTACTCTTGCGGTGCTGAGAGCTGCAGCTGTTTTACTGCCCCTGCCAAAGCGGTAACTTCAGAATGCCTCATTTTTAAATAGTTTAATAACCAGTTGGGGGTCTTTGATTTACTGGTGAAATTCCTGGACCACAGAAGAAGCCTTATGAAAGTCTCAAAGCCAGGGGCTGAGATAATTAGTGCATCATAATATGCTTTGCAAGTGATAACACAGAGCACAGGCTGAATAGACAGGGGGACATGGGCATTCTCTGACTGGAACCTGTGGAATGATAGAGCCAGGGAGAAAGAGTTTACTGAGATGGGGTGAGGGGTTTCCTGCCTTCCCTCTCCCCCAGCTGCTGGCTGCGGAGTGTCGGGTGTTATCAACAGAGAGGCCCTGAATTGGGTGCTGGGCTCTAGATACTGAGTAGGACTAGAGTGGAGTTCAAAGTGACTGTCCTAGGCCAAGCAGGGTCTTGTTTGAGCCAATGGGGCTGACGTTTCAGCCAGAGCGGGATAAATTTGGCAAGATCATCTGTTCCTGAGACCCATCTAAAGTGGAGTCAGATGACAAACGCCTAGTTCCATATCCCTCACCCAATTCTGCCTGCACAAGCTCCTACGTCTGCATGGAGCAGCCCAGGGGCCCAAGACTGCGCCGAGGGGGACAAAGAAAGCAAAAAGCATATGTCCAAATGCCACCAGCTTTGTTCTGCTAGAACCCTGGGAGCAGGCATCATTTTGGGATGGGCTGGCAGCGGCAGCGCAGGGGTTGGGGCAGAGGATAGAAGGATGATGGATCCATCCTGGCTGTGTCCTGGTGAGTTGGCACCACAGCAAAACTCATGGAAGCAGGGGTGCAAATTAGGGCTGCCCTAGCCTGGCCCAGCCCTTTACTGTCTGCTTGCATGCATACATGCTTCCCCTCTGTCTGTGTGTTGGTGCTAGTGCAGGGATGGCTCTGGCCCAAGGGGCTCTGGCTTTGCTGCTAGAAGTGATCAACAATTAGCCACTTTTGTTTGTTTTAAAACTGTAATTGCATTTAGCTCTGTGGAAAGGTGTCAGCCTGAGAGCACTAGGTGGCGTTTCAAACTGGGATGGTTTGAACTCAAATCAGTATCTCCTGTCCGTGGCTCTGGGAGGATTCAGATCCCAGCTGTGTCTTGAGGCACATCAGGGACTAGAACTGCTCCACACTGTCTCAATCTGTCATTGACAGATTAATGCCTTTAAGAATCTGTTTGTTTCTGCTCTAGACAAATACTCTTCCTGTAGTGTCTGCAGCTGTGAAACAGTGATGCCTGTGTTTCCTGTGTACTCCTGTCCTTTAGATAAAAGCTGCCTTTCTGTAAGTCACTGTTGTTACCCATGGGGAAACTGAGGCACAGGGTGAGGAAGAGATTTAGCAAAGGGCACAGTAGTAGTCAGAGCAGGGAATACAAATACTGAAATATTAATAAAAATGAAAGAACACAAATCTCATGATGCCCCATCTCTCTCTCTAACCCCTGGGCTGTGGTTCTCAGTCTGGAGGTCATGATCCCCAAATGGTCACAGGCAGGTAATGGGGGAGGTCACAACCACCTGGCCCCTCCCCAAGAAGGGGTTTTCCAGCTAGATCCCTGCTTTAGGGGAGCAGAGCAGCTGTGGTGGGCCACGATATGGAAAAAGTTGAGAACTGCTGCATGAAACCATGCTCCCCACTATGTGACTTCCCATGTTGTGCTGAACCATATACAAACCCCAAGTGGCATACTCCATCCTGTGTATTGCATCATGGTGCTGTACGTATTATCATACTATCTCCCACCACATCCTAAAGTTGCTGTCTTTGGTCTGCAACTTCCCATCTGAGGGGGAAGGACATTTCTGATGCAGAGCTTTATGTTTGAACAGGAAGGACAGAGGAGCTTTCAGACAGATCCAGAAAGAGAACAAACCACTGCAGGATATTTGCTGCTCTAAGCTGCAAAGCAGCTCCCAGACCCCAATAGTCTGTCCTCGCTTGCAGTTTTGCATTGCCTTCCCAGCTTCTTAGCTTCAATGCCACCTAGTGAAATAACCTGTAATAGCAGAAGGGATTTTCAGTCGTTCCATCATATCAGCTCCTGTGGTGGCAAGTTAATCCAAGTGTTTCATACACTGCAGAACTGATCGCTCTGAAATCCACATTTTTTGAGGGGTGGAATCTAGCTCATTTTACATTTAGCTTAAATAGATCTTCAGTAGACTACAGCAAATAAAATATGAGCTACATGACCTATGGCGCTGCCTTGTGGTTAAGGACTCAGGAGCTCTTTAGTTCTAGTTCTGGCTCTGCAATATAATCCCTGTATGACTTTGAGCAAGTCACTTCCCTTCTTTGTGCCTTAGCTCCCCATCTGTAAAAAGGAGATGATGATAATGTCTTTCTCCTGCCTTTTGTCTTGTCTGTTTAGACTCCCCTATGTGGAATAGGGACTGTCTCTCACCAAGTGTTTGCACAGTGCCTAGTACAGTAGGTCCAGACTTCAGCTGAGGCCTGTAGTTGTAACATACCGGTAATAAATAGGAAATTCATCCTCTCTGTGTGAACAGATTGACATTCTGGAGTCTGGTAGGACTGAGCCGGGACTAGAACTGGAATGGGGCTCTCTGTCATGGGCACCTCAGCAAACTTCTGGTCAGGATTCTCCCTCCCCTTTCTTACAGTGTTCATCATCTACCTTCCCACACTCTCCCTCTCATCTCAATCAGCCATATGCCGCTCCCTCCAGAGTACTCCAGCTTCCTCAGAAGCTCATTGGGCTTCTTGTTGGCCCCCACCACTTTCCACATTGGCTTCCTATCACAACAGCCATTGCCTGGCACAGACACTCCAGAATTCATCACAGCAGTTGCTTGACTTGTCTCCTTGTCTAGAATCATAGATTAGAGTTTGAAGGGACCTCAGGAGGTATCCAGTCCCACCCCCTGCTCAAAGCAGGACCAACCCCAACAAAATCATCCCAGCCAAGGCTTTGTCAAGCCACAGCTTAAAAACCTCTAAGGACAGAGATTCCCCCACCTCCCTAGGTAACCCATTCCAGTGCTTCACCACCCTCCTAGGGAAAAACATTTTCCTAATATCCAACCTAGACCTCCCCAACTGCAACTTGAGACCATTGCTTCTTGTTCTGTCATCTGCCACACTGAGAACAGCCTAGCTCCATCCTCCCTGGAACCCCCCTTCAGGTAGTTAAAGGCTGCTATCAAATCCCCCTCATTCTTCTCTTCTGCAGACTAAAGAAGCCTAGTTCCCTCAGCCTCTCCTCATAAGTCCTGTGCTCCAGCCCCCTAATCATTTTTGTTGCCCTTCGCTGGACTCTCTCCAACTTCTCCACATCCTTTTTGTAGTGGGGGGCCCAAACTGGACACAGTACTCCAGGGTTGCGGCCCAGCTCTTTAGGGTTCCGGCTCGGCTCTTCAGGGTTTGTGTCCGATTTCTTAGAGTTGAAGCCCTGCTCATTAGCATTGCGGCCAGGCTCTTTAGGGTTTGGATACGGCTCTTCAGGGTTGCGGCCCGGTTCTTTAGGGTTGTCGCTGGCACTTTAGGGTTTGGGTACAGCTTTTTACGATTGCAGCTTGGATCTTTAGGATTTCGGCCCAGCTCTTTCGTGTAGCGGACCGAGCCTTTAGGGTTTAGGTATGGCTCTTTAGGATTGCGGCTCAGCTCTTTAGGTTTTGGCTTCAGCTCCTTAGGATTTCAGTTCGGCTCCTTAGGCATGCAGCCCGGAGCTTTAGGGTTCTGGCCTGGCTCTTTAGAGTTTGAGTCCGGCTCTTCAGGGTTGCAGCCCGGCTCTTTAGAGTTGCGAACTGAGTCTTTAGGGTTTGGGAACAGCTCTCTAGGGTTGCGGCTCGGCTCTTTAGGTTTGCTTTCTGGCTCTTTAGGGTTGTGGTTTGGCTCATTAGGCATGCGACCTGGCTTTTTAGGGTTTGGGTCCGGCTTCTTAGAGTTGAAGCCCTGCTCTTTAGGGTTGTGGCCTGGCTTTTTAGGGTTTGGACACGGCTCTTTAGGTTTGCGGCTCAGCTCTTTAGGATTGCGGCCTGGCTCCCTAGCATTTGCCTCCAGCTCTTTAGGATTTCAGTACGGGTCTTTAGGGTTGCGATCCGGCTCTTTAGGTTTGCTGCCTGGCTCTTCAGGGTTGTGGCCCAGATATTTAGGGTTGTGGTCTTGCTCTTTAGGTCTGATTTCTGGCTCTTTAGTGTTGCGGCTCGGTTCTTTTGGGCTGCAGTTCGGCTCCTTAGGCATGCGGCCTGGCTCTTTAGGGTTTGGGCCCTGCTCTTTAGCGTTGCGGCCTGGCTTTTTAGGGTTGCGGTTCAGCTCTTTAGGGTTGTGGCTCAGCTCTTTGGATTGCATCTCGGCTTTTTAGGGTTGCAGCCCTGCTCTTTAGTGTTGTGGCCCAGCTCTTTAGGGTATGTGTCTGGCTGTTTACGGTTTGAGTCCGGCTCCTTAGAGTTCTGCCCCGGATCTTTAGGATTCAGGCCTGGCTCTTTAGGGTTTCGGAACAGCTCTTCAGGATTGCGGCCTAGCTCTTTAGGGTTGCGGTCCAGCTCTTTAGGTATGCTTTCTGGCTCTTTAGGGTTGCGGCTCAGTTCTTTAGGATTGCTATTTGGCTCCTTAGGGCATGCGTCCCGGCTCTTTAGGGTTTGGGTCTGACTCCTTAGAGTTGTGGCCCTGCTCTTTAGGGTTGTGGCCAGGCACCTTAGGGTTTGGGTACAGCTCTTTATGGTTTGGGTCCGGGTCTTTAGGGTTTCAAGCTGGCTCTTTAGATTTCCTTCCTGGCTCTTCAGGGTTGTAGTCCAGAACTTTAGAGTTGCGGCCCAGCACTTTAAGGTGGCAGCCCGTCTCTTTAGGTTTTGGGTCCGGCTCTTTAGGGTTCCTGCTTGGATTTTTGGGTTGCAGCATGGCCATTTAGGGTTTGGGTCCAGCTTTTTAGAGTTGTGCATGGATCTTTTGGGTAGCGGCCCGGATTTTTGGGGTTTGGGTCTGACTCTTCAGGGTTGCGGCCCTGGCTCTTTAGGGTTGCGGCCAGGCTCTTTAGGATTTAGGTCCTGTTCTTTAGGGTTGTGGCTCGTCTCTGTAGGGTTGTGGCCCCGCTCTTTGGGGTTTGGCTCCGGCTTTTAGGATTGCGGCCCTGCTCTTTAGAGTTTGGGTCCAGCTCTTTAGAGTTTGGGAATGGCTCTTTATGTTTGCGGCTCAGTTCTTTAGGGTTGTGGGTCAGCTCTTTAGGGATGCGACCCGGCTCTTTTGGGTTTGGGTTTGGGTTCGGTGCTATAGAGTTGCAGTCCATCTCTTTAGTGTTTGAGTCCAGTTCTTCAGGAGTAGTACAAAGGGCCTACCTTCACTCAAATGTCCATGTGACTGGAAGGCCCGCCTTACCCGCCTCTATCACCGGAAGTCCCGCACCATCCGGTCACCTGACATCTGGTCCCTCCTCGGGTTATGACTTCCCGGTCAAGATGGACACCTGACTGGAAGCGGGTGGTGCAACCACCCTCCGAGAACGCCTCCCACCTGCTCCCCACCAATGGGAGAGGGTTTCACCCCAGGGGATCACCCCAAGAGTGGGATTGGCCCCACAGATGGTCACCTGACCAGAAGCGTTCGGTGCAACCGTCCTCCAAGAACAGCCCCCGACCGCTCCCCACCAATGGGAGAGGGTTTCACCCCAGGGGATCACCCCGAGAGTGGGACTGGCCCCACAGATGGTCACCTGACCAGAAGCGTTTGGTGCAACCGTCCTCCAAGAACAGCCCCTGACCGCTCCCCACCAATGGGAGAGGGTTTCGCCCCGAGAGCTGGGATTGGCCCAGCAAGGGTTTTTGAATTTGTGCCAAGAGCTGGGACTGGCCCAGCATGGGTGCGGGGAGGAATGGGGCGCCCCCATCCCCCAAGCAGAGCGGGCTTAGGCCATCCCAGAAGGGAAAGGTGCACCAATGGGGATGTTCGGGCAGTGGCGATGCAGCCCCGGAAGTTTTGGGGCCTTTAAAGCATTTCGTTTTCGAGACTGCGTGGTTCACAGCTCATGGAAAACCGCCGAGAGGGGAACATGGATGCCTTCACCACCCCGTGAGACCTTCGAAATTTGTTTTGGCTCCTCGGTTCTTGGCCCCCAGGTGTAGAAAGCGCTACATTAGTGACAGTTTTGAGGAGGACGCCCCATTGGCCCAGCCTTTGTTCGACGCCCCTTTGGCCCAGCCTTTGTTCGACACGCCGGAACCCGACGAGCCTGACGGCCTCACGCTGTCCATGCCCGTGGAGGAAGGCGGCTCGCAGGAGTCGCCGGTGGGGCAGGCCGAAGGAAGGGACGTGGCGCAGGTAAAGGAATGAGCATGACAGCAAGAAGATTCAGAGGAATAATGTTTTCAAGCCTTGTAAGCAACAATCTTACACAGTTAAATGAACACAAAGTAGACAAAAAACCACACTGTGAAAAGTAAAATAATGCTGGACAGGAAAGCAAGGGGATGCAAAGGAACAAGACAAATAAATGTTAAATTTGCGTCTTCTCCAATATTTTTAAACGTTATCTTTCTAAGAAATGTGAAGGTAGCTGGAAATTCCATTGATAACCTAAACGTCTCATTAGCATTCTCATCTGTGCTAAATGAAAATAAACATGACAACTGACAACTCAATCTGTTACAACAATACTGACGTTAAGTGTTACTATGCAATTACATACACTTTGATTCTGGTCCCTGGATTAATGTTTTAGCTCTGTGGGTCTTTTATGGCTACATGAAAGAAACTAAAAGGGCTGTGATATTTATGATCAATCTAGCCATTGCTGATTTAGCACAAGTTTTATTCCTGCCTCTAAGGATTTTCTATTATGTGTCTAGAACATGGCCCTTTGGCGGAGGTGTCTGCATATTTTGTTTCTACCTTAAGTATGTAAATATGTATGCAAGCATCTACTTCTTGGTTTGCATCAGCGTAAGATGATTTTTTTTCTTATGTATCCGTTCAAGTTCAGTGACTGCAAACGCATATATGAGGTGTACATCAGTATCGCTGGGTGGATTGTAGTCTGCATTGGCTGTCTGCCTTTTCCTCTTCTAAGATTTAACTATAGTGAGATGAATATCAGTAATAAGTGCTATGCAGACCTTCCCATAGATGATATTAAACTTTCCAAATCCATTGTGGTAATGACCATAGGTGAGCTGACTGGGTTTGTAACCCCTCTGCTGATAATTCTGTATTGCTCTTGGAAGACTATCCTATCATTAAAAGAAAAGAATTCCATTTCCCATGACTTTGGAGAGAAAAAAAAAGGCTTTAAAGATGACCCTCACCTGTGCTGTGGTATATCTGATTCGCTTTGCACCTTATCATATCAGTTTTCCTTTAGATTTCCTTGTTAAATCACATCAGATAAAAAACCCACATGCCCGAAATGTGATTTCAATATTTCATGCAGTTGCTTTGTGTCTTGCCAGTTTGAATTCCTGTGTAGAGCCAGTCATATACTACTTTACTACAGATGAATTCAGAAGACGACATTCAAGACAAGATTTGCAAGACAGTATTCAGTTACACAACAGAAGTTATGCGAAAAAGCATTCCAGAACTGTGTAATAAGGTAAAGTGGTAGGATATTATTTAGCTGAGGTTAGTCCTGCTTTGAGCAGGGGGTTGGACTAGATGACCTTCTGAGGCTCCTTCCAACTCTATGATTCTATGATATTAACATTGCACTTTCTGAAATGATTGAAAGAATGTCAATATTCAACAGCCTATTCATGTAGCCCAGCTTATTGGGGAAAATTCTGAGGTCCTTTCTCAGGCAAACATCTGTTGATTTCAATGATCATTTGACTGATTAAAAAACTGACAAAGACTTGAGGCTTTCACTTTTTTCTTGCAAAATTGTTGCGAATATTGAATTTAAAAAACGTATTATGTGTATTATAAAAAGAATGGATATGGTGCCCAATCCTGAATTGGCCAAGCCAGAATAAAATAGCTTTGTTTATATGAGACTGATGAGTTTAAGGTTGGGATTTCACTTGTTGAATAGAGGTCAGGCCAGAGTACTAATTCTGCAGCCAGCTATTGCTGTGTGTAGGACAGGGAGTGTAAAGGATGTGACCTGCCACAACCCTCCTGTATCAGCTTTACGCCACATGGTATGCGACGTATCAGACGAAGTGTGTGTAGTAAAAACCTGTGGGGGAAAAAAGTGTTTAAAAAATAAAATAAAACTAGGAATGTTTGAGGCAAGGGTCTGACTTACCAATACACACACCCCACAGAATTCCAAGAAGCCAGCCAGGGGCTAGAGTTATCAGGTAATAGGTCTGTGAGGGGGTCTCACTTACAGTAAGGATCTGACTTGTTAGCTGTAAATAAAAGTATTGAAAAGGGGCTTTGTGCCTATCTGTTTCTGTAAGATGGCCTGTGTGGGCCATATATATATATGTATATATGATCAATGTTTCAGGGTGGCTGCATGTCTTTTAAATAAAAAACATTTTTGTGAGAACCCAGCTATTGTGTCTTTGTGTATTTACAGCAAAAAGCTGAAATGTGTGTAGTAGAAACCTGTGGGGGGGAAAAAACAAGAATGTTTGAGGCAAGGGTCTGACTTACCAACATCCACCCCACTGAATTCCAAGAAGCCAACCTTTGTTTTCAGCTAATAGGTCTGCGGTGCCTTCATTACAGTAAGGGGGGTAGGGGGGTAACTGAATGCTATTGGACAGTTTAAAAAAAAATCCTCAGGAATTGCTGGGTCATGACAGCTCGAAAATAGTATATGCATATGCATATGCATACATTGGCATGCCATTCATTGATATTTGCAAGGTTCTGCAGTCAGAGAGTAACATTAAGCACTGTTATGTATGATCATTATTGTTTAATACTATAAGAAGACCCTACAGGAAAGTTAAAAAACATAGTACCCCAGTTGTGCATGTTACAAAAGGGAACATTTGCGATACAGTGATTAAATCACCTTGCTAACTGGACTTTGAAAGACTCAGAATGGTATAAAAACCTTAGCTTTTTTTCCTAACAGACCCTATTTAAACTGCTGGACAAGTAGCCAGGCCTAAATTACAGGAAGCTTCGTTAGAGCATAGGGCTCAACGAGTAGTGATCAATGGCTCCATGTCTAGCTGGCAACCGGTCACAAGCGGAGTTCCCCAGGGGTCGGTCCTGGGGCCGGTTTTGTTCAACATCTTTATTAATGATCTGGAGGATGGGGTAGATTGCACCCTCAGCAAGTTTGCGGACGACACTAAGCTGGGGGGAGTGGTAGATACCCTGCAAGGTAGGGATAGGATACAGAGTGACCTAAACAAACTGGAGGATTGGGCCAAAAGAAATCTAATGAGGTTCAACAAAGAAAAGTGCAGAGTCCTCCACTTAGGAAGAAAGAATCCCATACACAGCTATAGACTGGGGACCGATGAGCTGGGCAGCAGCTCTGCAGAAAAGGACCTGGGGGTAACAGTGGATAAAAAGCTGGATATGAGTCAGCAGTGTGCCCTGGTTGGCAAGAAGGCTAATGGCATATTGGGCTGCATTAGGAGGGGCATTGCTAGCAGGTCACGGGAAGTGATTATTCCCCTCTATTCGGCATTGGTGAGGCCGCATTTAGAATATTGTGTCCAGTTTTGGGCCCCCCAATACAAAAAGGATGTGGACAAGTTGGAGAGAGTCCAGCAGAGGGCAACAAAAATGATTAGGGGCTGGAGCACAGGACTTATGAGGAGAGGCTGAGGGAACTGGGCTTGTTTAGTCTGCAAAAGAGAAGAGTGAGGGGGGATTTGATAGCGGCCTTTAACTACCTGAAAGGGGGTTCCAGGGAGGAGGGGGCTAGGCTGTTCTCGGTGGTGGCAGATGACCGAACAAGGAGCAACGGTCTCAAGTTGCAGGGCGGGAGGTCTAAGTTGGACATTAGGAAAAAGTTACTAGGAGGGTGGTGAAGCACTGGAATGGGTTACCTAGGGAGGTGGTGGAATCTCCATCCTTAGAGGTTTTTAAGCTGCGGCTTGACAAAGCCCTGGTTGGGATGATATAGCTGAGGTTAGTCCTGCTTTGAGCAGGGGTTGGACTAGATGACCTCCTGAGGTCCCTTCCAACTCTAATATTCTATGATTCTATGATTCTATGATTTCTTCCTCCCAGATAACCTCTGAAGGGGATAGTTTATGGCATACCTGTGCATGGTTTTTTAGTGGGAAGGAAGTATTATCTATTCCCCATCACTGGCAGGCCTTTATTTTAAACAATGTTAGTGAAAAATTTATAGATGTTAGGGTGAATGGTATTTCTTTAATCAACAAACAGCGGGAGGATATAATTGTATGCATTATGTAGTCGTTAATATTCATTTATAGGTGTTATGTAACCAAATCAGGATCTATGGGGTGCAGTTGGAAATGTATACATTTACATAATGTTATGGATAAAAGAATTATAAAGTGACCCCATGTGGAAACGAAGTTTGTCACAAAGACAGTTTGAACATGCAGCTGAAGGCTAAAAGACAGTTAGAATGTGCTGACTGATAAGCATGGTCTCTGAAGCTAAAATCAAGATAGCAAACTATCCTATTGTCTCTTTCTTTTGACTGAAGCTGTATTTTTCCATTTTTCTTCTACATCCACCTCTCTCACTGCACACTCCCGGCGTGGAGGTGGAAAGAGCAGGCAATAAAGGGTAGCAGGTTTGATTATTTTTAACATATATTATATAATGTTACTTCTTTTGGTTCTTGCTGTTTTTACTAAGTATGCTACGTATTTTGATTGCAGTGTGATCTACTGATTATGGAATCCAACCCTTCAAGCAGCCTTTCATCAGGGCAAGGTAAAGCCCCTATTTTAACTATATAGCTGGGGGTTGAATAGTTTGCAGGTGTCATACTAACTCAAATTATGCCTCTTTAAGGCTGCGGCCTGGCTCTCTAGCGTTTGCCTCCAGCTCTTTAGGATTTCAGTCTGGGTCTTTAGGTTTGCTGCCTGGCTCTTCAGGGTTGTGGCCCGGATATTTAGGGTTGCGGCCCGGCACTTTAGGGTTTGGGAACGGCTCGTTAGGGTTGCGGCTATGGCTCTTTACTGTTGTGGTCCATTACATTAGGGTTGTGGCCCTGGTCTTCAGGTTTGGGTCCAGCTCTTTAGCGGTGCAGCTTGGCTTTTTAGGATTTGTGTCCGGGTCTTTAGGGTTTGGGCCCGGCTCTGTGGGGTTGCGGCTCGGCTCTTTAAGGGTACAGTGCGGCTATTTAGGGTTGTGGCCCTCCTTTCTCGTGTT
The DNA here is from genome assembly GCF_026122565.2 of Emydura macquarii macquarii. Classification (NCBI taxonomy): domain Eukaryota; kingdom Metazoa; phylum Chordata; order Testudines; family Chelidae; genus Emydura; species Emydura macquarii. Next base: position 1,474,491 of record NW_027130936.1, read on the forward strand.
TGAGTCCAGCTCTTTAGGGTTGCGGTCTGTTTCATTAGGGTTGCGACCCGGGTCTTTGGGGTTAGGGTCTGACTCTTTAGGATTGCAGCCTGGCTCTTTAGGGTTTCTTCCCAGCTCTTTAGGATTTTTCTCCATCTGTTTAGGTTTCCGGGAGGCTCTTTAGGTCTGTGGTCTGAGTCCTTAGGGTTGCTGACCGGCTCTTAAGGGTTTGGCTCCGGCTCTTTAGCATTGAGGTCCGGCTCTTTAGGGTTTGGCTCCGGCTCTTTAGGGTTGCAGCTTGGCTTTTTAGGATCATGGCTCGGGCTCTTTAGGGTTGCGGTCCAGCTCTTTAGGGTTTGGACCCGGCTCTCTGGGCTAAGGGCCTGGCTTTTTAGGGCTGCGGCTTGGCTCTTAAGGAATGCAGCTCAGCTATTTAGGGTTACGGCCCTCCTCTTTCCTGTTTGGGTCCAGCCCTTTAGCGTTGCGGTTCGGCTCTTTAAATTTGCGGCTCGGCTCTTTAGGACCAAAGCTCGGCTCTTTAGGATCACGGCTCGGCTTTTTAGGGTTCCGGCTCGGCTCTTTAAGGTTTGTGTCCGGCTCTTTATGGTTGCGGCCCGGCTCTTTCACATTTCAGCCCGGCTCTTTAGTCTTTGCTCCGTCTCTTTAAGGTTGCGGACTGGCTTCTCAGAGTTTGGGTCTGGTTCTTCAGGGTTTGGTCGGCTCTTCAGGGTTGCGGAACAGCTCTTTCGCGTTTGACTCCGGCTCTTCAGCGTTGCTGCCTGGCTCTGTAGGGGTTGGCTCCGGCTCCTTAGGGTTGCAGTGTGGCTATTTAGGGTTGCAGCCTGCCTCTTTAGGGTTTGGGTCCAGTTTTTAAGGGGTGCGGCCTGGCTCTTCAGGGTTTGGCTCTGGCTCTTTAGGGTTGCAGAACCGCTCTGTTGTGTTGTGGCCTGGCTCCTTAGGGTTGCGACTTGACTCTTTAGGGGTGCGGCTCGGCTATTTAGGGTTGCCGCCCTCCTCTTTCGTGTTTGGGTCTGTCTCTTTAGCGTTGTGGCCTGTCTCTTTAGGGTTTAGCTCCGGCTCTTTAGGGTTTGGTTCATCTCTTTCGTGTTGCAGCACAGCTCTTTAGGATTTGGATCTGGCTATTTAGGGTTTGGATCCACTTCTTTAGGGTTGTGGCCCAGTTCTTTAGTGTTATGGGCCGGCTCTTTAGGGTTTGACTCCGGCTCATTAGGGGTGCGGTCTGGTTCTTTAGCATTGCGGCCTGGCTTTTTAGGGTTTGTGTCCGGGTCTTATGGTTGTGGCCCAGCTCTTTAGTGTTGGGGCCCCACTCTTAGAGTTTGGAATTGGCTCTTTAGGGTTGCGGCCCGGCTCTTTAGGGTTGCAGCCCTGCTTTTTAGGATTTGGGCCCTGCTCTGTGGTGTTGAGGCCTGGCTCTTTACAGTTGCGGCTCCACTCTTTAGGGGTGCGGCTCGGCTATTTAGGGTTGCAGCCTTCCTCTTTCGTGTTTGGATCTGGCTCTTTAGGTTTGTGGTTCGGTTCTTTAGGATTGTGGCTCAGCTCTTCAGGATCTGTGTCCGGCTCTTTAGGGTTGCGGCTCGGCTTTTTAGGTTTGCGTAACGGCTCTTTAGAGTTGCGACTCAGCTCCTTACGCATGCATCCCGGCTCTTTAGGGTTTGAGTCCGGCTCTTCAGGGTTTCGGCCCAGCTCTTTAGGGTTGGGGAACGAGTTTTTAGGATTGCGGCTTGGCTCTTTAGGATTGTGGTCCGGCTCTTTAGGATTTGGCTTCAGCTCTTTAGGGTTGCGGCTCGGCTCTTTAGGGTTTGGGTCCGGATCTTCAGGGTTGCGGCCTGGCTTTTTAGGGTTGCCACTTGGTTCCTTAGGGTATCGGTCTGGCTCTTGAGGTTTGTGGCCCGGCTCTTTACGTTTCCTTTCTGGCTGTTTTGGGTTGCCACTTGGTTCTTTAGGGTTGCGAACTGAGTCTTTAGGGTTTGGGAACGGCTCTTTAGGGTTGCGGCTCGGCTGTTTAGGTTTGCTTTCTGGCTCCTTAGGGTTGCAGTTCGGCTCAGTAGGCCTGCGGCCTGGCGTTTTAGGGTTTGGCTTCAGCTTGTTAGGGTTGCGGTCTGGCTCTTTCGGGTTTACGTCCGGGTCTTTAGGCTTGCAGCCTGTCTCCTCAGGAATTGGTTCCACCTGGCCCCTGTGAAGGGAGGGACATTGGGTCTATTCCCCGCCAGCCCCTGCCCTGACTGGGGGCACTGGGAAGGGGCTTGTGGGAAGGGTTAACCTGAGAGGCCTGCGGGGAAGCACTGTTGCTTCCACCCTGTGAGGCCGGTTGGGCATGAGGAGGGGGCCTGGAGGTGAGAGAGGGCATGGAATAGTGGCAAGAGCAGCAGGGTGTGCTGTGTGGGGCCAGGAGGGAGCAGCAGGGTGTGCTGTGTGGGGCTAGGAGGGAGCAGGCTGCCTGTGGGAAAGGAGGTTGGGTGAGGAAAGGAAAGGAGTGAGTTGTTCATGTGTTGTTTGTTTCTAACCAGCCGGCTGCCTGACCTCAGCCCTCCGCCTGGGCGCTTGTGTGGAGGGATGTGCCTTGTACCCTACACACTAGCCACCAATCACTGCAAACCTTTATCCTCATGAGGAAATGTCTTGGCTTGTGTAGCAGTTGTTCCCCTTTCTGTGGGGAGGGGGAGAGCGCAGATCCATGTCACACCTTTTTTTTTTCTCCCATGTCAAATGCTGAACACAGTCAGCAAGACAATTTTTAGTTCAAACTGTGAGATTTCCTTAGTTGTTGGGTTTTTTTAATGCACGACTGAACAAGTGGGCAACGGACTGTAGTTTATGGCTTACTTAACAAGTACAATTCTATTTGTTGTAAGAAATGAGCCAGGCCGTACAAATGTGGCTTAGCCTTAGACCCCTGGAGAAACTGTTTTTCATATGTAATGGGGTGGGTGTAGACTCTGCTTCTTCAGGGGCTTCCTCCTAAGCATTTCAAAATGCTCTTCAGAAATTGGTTTTATCCCCTTATTCCAATGAGGGCATTTAATCAATGCTCTCAACATACTTTGCAAACATCAGTGAAGTTAGCCTTATCAGCCTCATCCCATTTTAAAGAAACGAAGAGATTACGGCCCAGATTTTCAAAGTGGCCTCTTAATTTTGAGCGTTTTGATTTCAGGTGCCCATCTGTAAAAAAACCATTTTCAAATATGCTGAGTCTCCATTGCTCCCATTGACTTCAGCTGAACATTAGGTCACAGGTGTTTAAAGCCAAGCACCTAAAATTTGAGACACCCAAAATTAGAGGCCACTTTTGAAAAATGTAGCTTAAATGACTTGCCCAGAGGTATATAGTGAATCTGCAACAGAGCTTGGAATAGAACTGCAGCTAACTTGACTCAGTCTTCTGCCTGCATTACAGATTGATCGTTCCTCTCTAGACAAAATTGTCTTCCTGCAGAGGATATTTGTGTTTTCTGTGTATGTACTAAAACCATGAGATTAAACAGATAATTTTGTAGCTGATTGTGGCCTTTGGATGTACTAATACATCATAAGCAATAACACTGCCTTTTCTTAAAGAGGACTATAAAATAAGTGAGTGTCATATGTCTTAATACAGAAAAACCCTCTTCAACAAATCCCTATAAAATAGTTATTCCAAAGAACCAAAGCCAAAAATTGTGGCTAAGGTTATTTTTCCCCATTAGAGATATTTCATTTAGTTTCTCCATGAGTTACTTACTACTTCTGCCAATAAAACTTCTCCTCCATTTAAAGAGATACTTGCAAGTCCTATATCCATCTCTAGATGGTGTATTTTACTCATGAGAACGTTACTTTTGCGGCATTATATAAACATTTTTTGAGTGCAAGCCACAGAGGCAGGCTTGAAACGCTAAAACTGGACAAGACAGATTTTTTATTTCTCCTATTTGTAATAGAGGGTTCTGAGATTAACACAGAGCAAAAATTATGAATATTTATTACTTCACAGATATTAAGTATATTTAGGCTTCGAAGGATTGTTTTCCCGGTAAATGTTAGTAAATGTCAATGTCACCATACACATGCAAACTGATGACAAAATATTTCCATTGATGATAAAATTTTACAGAGAGGCAAAGTAAAAAAATAAAACCAAAAAGCTGCTGCAGAACTTTGATTTTGATTGAAAGATATTTCCTTTGTGTACTTTGGCATGTGGTCTTTGTGTTTTCATGGTTATAAAGCTTGAACTTTTTGAATCTCAGCAGCTACTGAGGAAGGAGTAGTTTCTGAGCTGGCTGGAAGCTGGTTATACTGTTGTTTTGATTCTCTAATCTTCTGGAAACTTTGTGTTCAAATAAAAGATACATTTTTGTTCAAGAAATCCAAATGTGATATACACATACACTACCTTCCCCTTTAATATCAATATTTCTTTTGCATTAAAAGGACAATATCACATAGTTTAAAACCCAATATTTTGATTACTGTAAAAGGAAATAAGAAAATTTGCAGCACCTCAAATTAATAGTTATATTTTTCCTTTCTGGAAATTGAAAGAAAGAGACTAGCATTCACCACTGTTTTAGTGCATGAGAGCCATACAGTTACATTGACTAGAAACAGAAGTGAAACTCACCCATTTATTTCCTCTGTCCTTGTTGAACATAATAAAAAAGTAATCAAATAGATTAAACAGTGAAAAGTAAATTAGATTTAAAAAAGCCCACTAGTTTTTAATAACCTAAGATATTGTTAGCAATATAGGTAAGGTAATTACTTGTGTTGACTTCAATGGGGCCAAGATTTCCCCAATGATTTTTAACCTGAGATTGCAGCTTTTAAAACATAAAAATGACCGTATATGAAAGCAGCATTTCTAGTGTATTATGAACATTGTCTAGCCCTTTTATTTTACATCTTAACTCAAATGCTAGCAGTGGAATTTGTGTGCAAATAAGGGTTATGTCCACTAAAAGGTTATTATGAAGTTATCTTTAACTCTATTGGTTACCATCACAATTCCCAATTGTAACACTTTAAGATATAAACAGCCTTGTTACTTGTACTTAAATATTTTGGTTTCTCTGGCAGCAGCTTTAAAAAAAGGAAAGTGATTGCAATGTGGAATCTTTCACTGCAGCATGTAAAATTTCACACCCCTGTCCCAGGTTCAGTACAAAAAGTGTCCACTGTGATTTAGTCTTTCATGTGGCTTTCTCAGAGTGTTGCTAGCAGTTTTTATTTAGCTTTCTACTATGAGATTTTTTTTTCTTTTTCTTGATTGCTATGAGCCATAAAGATCAAGGGGCCCATTAAAGGCTGCCTTTCAGAAATACAGGTGTCTTTCAAGCTAAGACCCTCACTCTATATGTTTAGAATCATGACAGTTGTAACCATGTTGAAGCACAGTAGTTGCTAGGAGGCATCTCATCTACTGTGATGTTTTCCTTGGTTAGTAGGATGTGATACTAGTCTGGAGACCTGCACTACTTAAACTGTGTTGTAGACTCTGTCCTACATGTTCCCTGGCATGATCTGCGCTGGCCAAAGACACGTCCGCAACCCTGCCCTTTCCAAACAGGGCCTAAGCTAGCTAAGATTTTCTGCAACTCTAAAAGGTCAGTGTATAGCTCCAGTTCAGCACCACAGGATGTTTCATGCAGCAGGAAGGTATAAGGAGAGAAGCCAGTAGGAAGGTTCACAAAGAGTACTCAGTTCTGGTGGACTGGGGCATGTCGAATCTTAGACTCGTAGGACTGGAAGGGAACTTGAGAGGTCATCTAGTCCAGTCCTCTGCACTTATGGCAGGACTAATCATAGACTCATAGAGTTGGAAGGCACCTCAGGAGGTATCTAGTCCTACCCCCTGCTCAAAGCAGGACTAACCACAGCTAAATCATCCCAGCCAGGGCTTTGTCAAGCCACATCGTAAAAACCTGTAAAGATGGAGATTCCACCACCTCCCTAGGTAACCCATTCCAGTGCTTCACCACCCTGCTAAGGAAAACCTTTTTCCTTATATCCAACCTAAACCTCCCCCACTGCAACTTGAGACCATTGCTCCTTGTTCTATCATCTGCCACCACTGAGAACAGCCTAGCTCCATCCTCCCTGGAACCCCCTTTCAGGTAGTTAAAGGCTGCTATCAAATCCCCACTCATTCTTCTCTTCTGAAGACTAAACAAGCCCAGTTCCCTCAGCCTCTCCTCATAAGTCTTGTGCTCCAGCCCCCTCATCATTTTTGATGCCCTCTGCTGGACTCTCTCCAACTTGTCCACATCCTTTTTGTAGTGGGGGCCCCAAAACTGGACACAATACTCCAAATGCGGCCTCACCAATGCCGAATAGAGGGAAATAATCACTTCCCGCAATCTGCTGGCAATGCCCCTCCTAATGCAGCCCAATATGCTATTAGCCTTCTTGACAACCAGGGCACACTGCTGACTCATATCCAGCTTCTTATCTACTGTAACCCCCAGGTCCTTTTCTGCAGAACTGCTGCCTAGCTCGTCAGTCCCAGTCTGTGGCTGTGTATGGGATTCTTCCTTCCTAAGTGCAGGACTCTGCACTTGTCCTTGTTGAACCTCATCAGATTTCTTTTGGCCCAATCCTCCAGTTTGTTTAGGTTCTTCTGTATCCTATCCCTACCTTCCAGGGTATCTACCACTCCCCCCAGCTTAGTGTCATCTGCAAACTTGCTGCGGGTGCAATCCACCTCATCCTCCAGATCGTTAATGAAGATGTTGAACAAAACCGGCCCCAGCACCGACCCCTGGGGAACTCCGCTTGTGACCGGCTGCCAGCTAGACATGGAGCCATTGATCACTACTCGTTGAGCCCTATGCTCTAGCCAGTTCTCTATCCATTTTATAGTCCATTCATCCAACCCATACTTCTTTAACTTGCTGATAAGAATACTGTGAGAGACCGTATCAAAAGCTTTGCTAAAGTCAAGGTATATCACGTCCACCGCTTTCCCCACATCCACAGAGCCAGTCACCTCTTCATAGAAAGCAATCAGGTTGGTCAGGCATGACTTTCCCTTGGTGAATCCATGTCGACTGTTCCTGATCACCTTCCTCTCTTCCAAGTGCCTTAAAATGGATTCCTTGAGGACCTGCTCCATGATTTTTCCAGGGATTGAGGTGAGGCTGACCGGTCTGTAATTCCCTAGATCCTCTTTCCTCCCTTTCTTGATGATGGGCACTTGTTTTCCAGATAATCCTTGTCATGCAGAAATTCTCGTTGGGAGTGGTCAACCTGAATGGTTACAGGCTGCCTGCCAAGGAATGAGTCGGGTGTAACCGGGCAAGGACCTACAAGCCCACGGGAGCCCAGATCAGGTGTTTTGATGCTTTCGCTTGTGGAGGCGTTGCAAAGCGTGGGATGGTGCAGGAGACACTGTAATTATCGCTTGCAAATTTAAATCCCGCGATTTTCAGAGTGCTGGGATTTTTCACACTGATTCTAGTTTTCTTTGATGTGGGGCTGGCAGACCAGCTCAGGATCCCTACTGGAAATGCTTCTTACACTTCACTATGTGCAGCCTTTAATCCTCCAAACGCCTCTGCATAACTTTTATCCCCCACGTGACTGATGGGAAAACTAAGAGACTAAAAGAGACAGAGGGAGGTGAAGAAACTTGCCTGAGGCCACGCATGGTGAATCAGTGGCAGAGCTGAGATTAGAATTCAGTAGTTCTAGCAGCCCACGCCTGGGTTTATTCCTCTAGGAAACGGGGCCTCTGAAAGGCATGGAAGTAAATAAGACAAAAATGTTCAGATATTCTTCAGTGCTTTCACCCTGACAAAACAACAGATGGGGAATCTGGAGATTTAGGTCCCTGGCTTTGACATTCGGCTCACATTTTCCAGTGTCCACTATGTTTGAGTGCCTCAGATCAGGGACCCAAAGCCGGAGACCTCTTTTGAAAACATGGACTCTAACTCCACTGGGCCTATCTCCCAAGCTGTACAATGAGGGTAATATACAAAAGAGACTCAAATGAATGACATTTTAGATGTGTAAACACATCTAATACACACATATTATCTTAATATTCTAATAATATACGATATGTATGTCACTTCCCTGTATTTGTGTCTGTGTGTATGTGTGCAGTGTTCAGTGCACTGCCTGTTTGCTGCCCTCCATCCCTGAGGTGGCTGCATTTCCATGCTGCTGGTATATGGAGACCCATAGCCTTATTTATTCAAGCATGTGACTGGGAGGGAAGTGGGGTTGTACACAAAAACACCTGTCTGCAAATACTGAAGGTGCCTTTGCTTAGTCCAATGAAAATTGGGTCCAAGGTGATACACCCAAATTCTGACGCAAATCAGCAGTTGAGCTGAAAAACGAACGCAGGAATTCTGAGTGCCGAGATCCTGCTCTAACCACTACACAAACTCTCCTGAGTTGTCAAGAGCGAGAAATGTTTCGAAGTTGGTTTGGGATTTTTCTTTTTAAAGGGAAAACATAGAACATTTCCACCCGCTACAGGACATGCTTTAAACAGCATAAACGGGATGACTAAAGGCCATTTCCCTCCAAGGAAGACTAGAAAGAGACCTGGAAGAAGTAGGCCACTGCAAAATGACTGCTGCGGCCTCTGAGTGAACATCCAGCTTGGTTCACGCAGTGCGCTCCCCCACGAAGAATGGGAACTTAGCAGGAGTTAGTTAGTTCCTACAACTGTGTGACAACATTACTTAGCTGAATTATACTTTGGCTATCTCCATTTTCCTCGCTGGAACCTTTAATAGGCTGCCCTGGATTTGAAAGTCTGGCGCTCACCCTCTTATCACAACATTTGAAGCCTGTGGGCTGTTTCATGTGGAATAATTAATACACCTTCTTCAATGGAGGTTAAAGAAGGACCACAGAGAGCTAGTACCACGGGGAGAGGCCTCTCCTTTTGTTGACATTCAAATATTTGTTTATCTGAAACATTCTATCCACCCCCCCTTCAGTTGCCCTGACCCTCTTATGAGTCCAGATGTTGGATGTACTGCCTGGTGTTTGGTGGGTCAGTGTCAAACAATATGGCTGAGCCTAAGGTGCTGTCCGGGGGGCAGTGGATTCAACTGTCTGGTTGTGGTTCTCAGCAGCGGAAAGGACGTCATGCTTTTCACAGCCTGTACTGATCTGGCCCGGCAAGGATCTGAGCAGGCTCTTTACGGATATGGTACAAGAAGGGGGAAGCACTGAAGTCAATCCGAGTTTTGCCACCCACTTCACTGGTATCAGGATTGGGCTTTAAGGTGGGATCTTCAGGATCAGGACCTCGTCGTTAGAAGGGGACTCCACTGACTGCGGCAGAAGGTTCCCGACTGTTGCCAGCTGGTTGGTTGGGCCTCCTCGCGAGGGAAGAAGACAAGATCTCACCTGGTGGAGCTGGAAGGGGGGAGTCCATTGGCAGGGGATGGGGAGCTGGAGCAGGAGAGGAAATCTGTCCGGGGAGGTGCCCCAAAGCTGTGGAGATTCATTTACCCTTAATGTCACCCTGCATCACTGACCGGTGCTGTGCGGGAGGCTGAGAGCACCCAGACCCGGGAAGAATCCTGCAAAACATCCTTTGGGAGGCTTGTGTGTGTGTTGGACAGCACATTCCTTAGCGGTGAATGAATTCAATCACAACAGGCTCCAGAGCAAGCCATTAAGGACTGACAGGAATGGATAAGTGCCTCAGGCTAAGCTTTAGGCAGCTTTAGCACCAGCATCTCAGAGGTTACAGTAAAGAACCTGCAGAAATAAATTGCAGCTGAGTAATGTTGTCACACAAAGCTTTGCCTCCGGCGCCTTGCGATCCCTCCTGGTCCTTTCTTGAGGTGATGGGAACGGCTCGCTGACACAAGGTGCACTCAGGCAGAGCTTTCCCCCGAGTGAAAACTATTTCCAGTCGAGTTTTGTTTAGGAAACATTCAGGTTTTTAAGTTCCAAAACGTAATCAGTCAATGTCGCCCACGAACAAGGCACGTAGGAAACCCACATGAAATATTTGTTAACAGAACTAAACAGCAGGCAGCCAGGCAGGTTACGACACAGGATGTCAGACGCCAGGGATACTGTCAGGTTGAGAGGCTGAACTATTCAAAGGGTGCTAAAGGAGCCAACTTACTTTGCAACTCACTGGGAGGTGGGAAGTCAGCTTCCTCAGGTGCCTTTGAAAATCCCACAAGAGTTCACCTACTTAGGAGGGCAACACAACCCTAGGGCTGATCCCTGGACTACGTTGTAGCTGACTGTTCTGGGAAAAAGGATCCAAGAGGCTGATAAACATACACTGAGTGTCTCTAGTCTGTCTCTCTCTCTACAGCAGATGGAAAGTTAAAGATCTGGTTTCAGACTTCCCCAGGATTCAAGAGCCAACGTTTTGGCTTGGCCTAGTTACAGAGATAAGAGCCGTTTGGGTGTGATCTGAATGTACTAAGAGTCCGGGGTGTTTGTGTCCACATCCAATCCTGGGCAGATAGATAGATAGATAGGATCAAGTGTACTTGCCTCTGGACTCCACTGCGGCTGTGAGATGAGCACACTGGCTCTGTGCTTCCCCTCGCTGCAGTAACGCCACTGACTTCAGTGGAGTTTCTCCTGCATCGCACTGGTGTGGGTGAGACCAGTCAGCCTCACCTCAATCCCTGGAAAAATCATGGAGCAGGTCCTTAAGGAATCCATTTTAAGGCACTTGGAAGAGAGGCAGGTGATCAGGAACAGTCAACACGGATTCACCAAGGGAAAGTCATGCCTGACCAACCTGATTGCTTTCTATGATGAGGTGACTGGCTCTCTGGATGTAGGGAAGGCGGTGGATGTGATATACCTTGACTTTAGCAAAGCTTTTGATACGGTCTCTCACGGTATTCTTATCGGCAAGTTAAAGAAGTATGGGTTGGATGAATGGACTATAAAATGGATAGAGAACTGGCTAGAGCATAGGGCTCAACGAGTAGTGATCAATGGCTCCATGTCTAGCTGGCAACCGGTCACAAGCGGAGTGCCCCAGGGGTCGGTCCTGGGGCCGGTTTTGTTCAACATCTTTATTAATGATCTGGAGGACAGGGTAGATTGCACCCTCAGCAAGTTTGCGGACGACACTAAGCTGTGGGGAGTGGTAGATACCCTGGAAGGTAAGGATAGGATACAGAGGACCTAAACAAACTGGAGGATTGGGCCAAACGAAATCTAATGAGGTTCAACAAAGAAAAGTGCAGAGTCCTCCACTTAGGAAGGAAGAATCCCATGCACAGCTATAGACTGGGGACCGATGAACTGGGCAGCAGTTCTGCAGAAAAGGACCTGGGGGTTACAGTGGATAAGAAGCTGGATATGAGTCAGCAGTGTGCCCTGGTTGTCAAGAAGGCTAATGGCATATTGGGCTGCATTAGGAGGGGCATTGCCAGCAGGTCACGGGAAGTGATTATTCCCCTCTATTCGGCATTGGTGAGGCCGCATTTAGAATATTGTGTCCAGTTTTGGGCCCCCCAATACAAAAAGGATGTGGACAAGTTGGAGAGAGTCCAGCGGAGGGCAACAAAAATGATGAGGGGGCTGGAGCACAGGACTTATGAGGAGAGGCTGAGGGAACTGGCCTTGTTTAGTCTGCAAAAGAGAAGAGTGAGGGGGATTTGATAGCGGCCTTTAACTACCTGAAAGGGGGTTCCAGGGAGGAGGGGGCTAGGCTGTTCTCGGTGGTGGCAGATGACAGAACAAGGAGCAGTCTCAAGTTGCAGGGGGGGAGGTCTAGGTTGGACATTAGGAAAAAGTTTTTTACTAGGAGGGTGGTGAAGCACTGGAATAGGTTACCTAGGGAGGTGGTGGAATCTCCATCCTTAGAGGTTTTTAAGCTGAAGCTTGACAAAGCCCTGGTTGGGATGATATAGCTGAGGTTAGTCCTGCTTTGAGCAGGGGGTTGGACTAGATGACCTCCTGAGGTCCCTTCCAACTCTAATATTCTATGATTCTAGAGCAGAATCAGGCCTTCGCTCTGAGGAGCCCTTGTTCGAGCAGGTTTATCCGACTCGTGCTTTGAAAGAGAGGAAGGAGCGCGGATTCCCAGGCTCCTCCTCCCTGCCTGCCAGCCTCTTTGCAGTTGTCTTTTTTTGGTTTTTTTTAGCTCCAGTGGTTAAACATTTGGGGCCCCTTTCTGCTTTCCGAACCCACTGCTTTGCAGTAGCCCAGTGTTACTAATGCCAGGATCATTTAAAAACAAAAATCAGGTGTGTAGTGGGTTTAGCTGGTCTTGAACCTGGCATCAGATTTCATTGTGCAAAACTTAATTATTCATTAAGTAAGTGGGGGGAGGGGAGAGAAGGGGTAAGGGCGAATGCTGGAGCGAGTAAAGCTACATATCATTAAATAAAAATGTGACCCCCCCCATGATTACAAGTGGTGTAGTCCACCTTTTAACAAGCACACACCGTACTTTCATTAACCCGGGCTTGCTTGAATAGCAGACTGTCTCATTGAGTTCACAGTGATTTTCTAAAAAGCCGTCCCTAATGAAAAAAGGCAGGGCCACCTACCAGGAACTTTTCTCTATGACTTTATTCTTCAGCAGTGCTGAAGTGTAAATAAGCTTGTTTACCCCCATCAGAATGGTAACGAAAATGAAGCCTTATTTGTTTTTCCACAATGATAAAGTAATTTGTGTGTTGCTGAACTGGAGAAAGGGGGGGAGAGAGAGAGAGAGAATGCAGTTATGCTTTTTCGTTGTTGCATAGCCAAAGTTGCTGCAGTCAGTTCTTTCCTTTGCTTTTGATTGTACGCTATTGCTCAGCACAGAATAATCTTGCAGCCCCCGGCCCTGACTGTGGCCCTGCTCCCAGCCCCAGCTGGGGTTGGGGGCATGGACAGGAGTAAGGCAGGGCCCCGCGGTAAGAAGTTTGGGGATCACTGTTGTAGAGGATGGATCAGAAATGTTAATTGCAAAAAAAGAGTAAGACTAAGTCATCAAAGACCTTACCAAGGAGTTAAACCAACCTCTCTGGGTAAGGAAGGGGTGACTGACTGAGTGAGAAAGGCATGGAGTCATTCTGAGGGACTCATGAGTCACTGAAAAAAAGGTACAGTACAGCACCACTTTATGTTTGTTTACCATCATCCGCAGGAACTTGTATCCCGTAACGTTTGGTTGACAGCAGAGAGGACAAGAGAATTCACGAGAAATGGGTATGGGAGGAATTTGAAAAGAGGAAGAGAGTAGACGAGGTGGAGGGATACAGGCAGGCTATTTTAGGCTGCAGGCGTTACAGGGGAGACAGCTCTTGTACCATGAGTGGTGTGATTGTGCAAGGGGGTTGCCGGTGCTGGGTAAGAGGAGGGAGTAGAGAGAGATGAGGCCTGTAAAATGGGTTCGGATAAAACCAGGGTGAACTTTAAAAAATAATCCTAATCTGATTCTTGAACTGATGGGTAATCAGCATTGTTTGGAAGCGGAGTGGAGGTGAAGTAATCCTGTTTCACTGTACCAGTAAGAAGTAGGCAGTGGAGATTTAGCCTGTGTTTGTTATCCAGTACACCATGGGGAACTGGGGTAATCGCAGAAATTAATAATGTCCAAAACTGAGAGCTGGAGCTAATGAAAATAGCCAGCTCTGGCCAAAAGTCCCTGCCTGCAGGCTGTAAGGGGAACCCTGGAAGCAGCTGCAGATTCTTTCTCTAAAGGGGATCAGACGCAAAGGCGTTCAAGTCCCCATTACGTCTCTGCAGGGTGGCCATGCTGGGAGATCACACAGACACTGGTGCAGATGGAGGCGGGTGGGAATGGGAGCACGTTCCACACCCCCAGAAGCCTGCCTCTGTTGAGCACTGCAGTGATATGCAAGTGCCCACTGGCTGAGCTGTTCTGATAGAGCTGGACAGCTCAATCAGTTGAACGGTGTGGGGCACATGTCTCTAAGAGAACTGTAGGGGTTCCTTAGACCGAAGCATGTAACTTGAGGTAACAAAACGATTGAATCATAGAAAAGTGGGTGGTATTTTATGCTGAAAAGATCCTGGGCTGACTCCTGTTCTTGGATACACCAGTAGTCAGTGGAGCACATCTGGATTGATGCCAATTAAACGGGGAGCAGGATTTGGCCCACTAAATGTAATGATTTTTTTAATCAAAATCTCTCAGAGACAGACGGTGCTAAATGATCATTTTCAACAGACAAGCTCAGAACTGCTGTTTCTGTCTCAGACCAGAAGGGGGCAGACTGGCTCAGCTGGTAACAAATCGGGTGTCTGGGGGCTACACAGGATCCAGTTCTAATCCCAGCTGCTGTGCAAGATGCATACAACAGGGCAGATCACAACTGATGGAAGTGGGTGTAGCTGTGTTGAACTCAATAGAGTTGCACCTGCGGCTTCTAGTGCTGAATTTGTACCAGCAAATCTGGACCTCCCCCCAGTCTGGAAAGCAGCTGGTACAAGAGAGGTTTGGAAGAGCAGCGTGTTCTTTCTTTACTGATTGAGCGGAGCTCCATCGTAGAGCAATACTGGGCTCCGTTTTCAGCTCTGACGTCCATGTGCATCTGTGCACTGAGTTTACATGCGTGTGTCCTGGCTAGCTGTGTGGCTGGGCTGGCATGTGTACATGCAAATGTGAAATCCACGTACACACAAAGGAGGTGCAGATGCACTTGGACCTCAGTGTTGATAATCTGGACCATAGCTTTAGAGCTAACAGATGGTCTTCAGTTCACCCTCTTGTGCCAAGCAGTTCAAGAATTCAAAGAAGCATGGGCCATTATTAGCTGTGTGCTGCTCTGTCCACGTACACACCGATGGGGGTTGAGGACGTAGTACTGTCCTTTGCTCTGAATTCTCTGGATCTTGTCAGTATAAATCAGACTCTTGAGCTTGCCTGAATGTGCTCTTTGTCTGGTGCTTGTTTCCAAAGTTATGATCAAACTTCTCTCCAAGTATCACGCTGACTTTCTGGAGTCTCAGATGCATTTGCAGAGGGTCAGGAACTCTGGAATCCCACTACTTTCCACCAGGCATCACAAGCAAACGGCGCTGTGTGAACACAGAGCAAAAAGGAATTAGTTAATTAGAAGTAATAACACTTTGCTCTTCACTAGCACCTTCTTCCAGGACCTCAATGTGCTTTTCAAACATTAGTGAACTAAGTCTCACAACAACCCTTGGCACAGGGAAATGAAATGCAAGGTGGAACAGAGTAGCTGTTTTAAACAGCAGAGCAATGCTACACAAACAAGAAGCCTCCTTGAAATTGTTTCCATGGGGACTGAGCAGCAGCCCATCTTGCTGAAGATGACAGATGTAGGATTAGCCTAGCCAAAGATATTGGGAAAGGTACAATATTGCAGAACACCTGCACAGGTGTAGAAAACACCAGGAAATGGGGGATATGGGGATCTATTGGGGGGGAGGGGGGACAGGGCTATGTGTTGAGGGATGCATTTGTACCACAGTCTGCTTTCATTCTGAGACCAGCTTGTTTTACCAGTTTCTCTTGAATTTTCACAGTTCATATTACCCAGAAACCCTGAAAAAAGCTAAGGAGCCGTGAATGCATTCTGCTGGTTTAGCTTGACAACATCTTTGTGAACCAAAACCCACAGCCCTGATCTTAGAAACAGGGACATGGCAGCATTGAAGACCTCACTTAAAGACAGCACATCATTCCCAGGAGTTGTGACTCAGGGGTAACGGTGTCACCAACCAAATCAGTGACACTCTTCCAGGAATTCCCTGTAGGACCCCCATCCCAGGACTGACCATTTCTAACCCTGCTAGGCTGAGAAGAACTGGCTTGATTTAAATCACAAGCAAGCATGGGAACTGTCTGCAGCAGACTTCTGTGTTACATGATGGAGGGTGGCTGTGTTCTTACCCCATTAGAGCAGCTGCATTTATGTCAAAAAAATCTTAATGTCTACATGGCACCTGACCCTCCAGTCCAGCCGTCTGCCAGTCTGGCCAGAGACATCTGATTTTCATGTACACCCATCATGTGAAGGTGGGGAGCAGCGCTCTTTTCTTGTGTTGGTGCAGCACCCTGTGCAGCTCAGCAGGACTGCAATCTGCGTCAGCGAGGCTGGCTGATCTCCAAGCTCCTGAGCAGCAGAATTAGGCCCAGACAGCATCAGAAGAAGAGCACAGATACCATCCACAAAACAATCTGGTGGGCACACTTTGACTTCTAATGTGAAAAACCTGGCTCCCGCCCTGCCCCACATACCCAAAATAGTTTCAGAGACAATTATAAGGAAAAACTGAGGGTCACTGGTGATTTTACACTTCTGTGATGATCTTAACACGGGAGCCATTGGTTCCGGGCCATTAAACTGAAAACAGGACTTGAATGCTGAAACATGAGAAGGCAAAATAGTGATAGTTTGTTACTTTCCCTGAGAAGAGTCTTAGAGCATATGCCTATGGGCCAAACCTTAAGTTCTTTATTCAGGTTTTGGTTGACTCAGTCAACGTTAATGAAATTGTATTTAAAATGACAAACCCAGTCTTGCAT
Source organism: Emydura macquarii macquarii (assembly GCF_026122565.2). NCBI lineage: Eukaryota > Metazoa > Chordata > Testudines > Chelidae > Emydura > Emydura macquarii. The sequence continues at coordinate 1,490,941 of NW_027130936.1, forward strand.
CAGAAAATTACTGAATGAGGGCTAGACATGATGAGCGCTATTAAAGAAAAACAGTGCAGATACATTATTAGGAGTGAATGTAAAGCACGTCATGAGAACAGAATGAGATCAGCTGAAACAGCAAAATATCATTTAATTTGGGGGCTTTATTTTAGATTATGGAGTTATTTGTGCAGTTAGTAAAACAATAATGAAAAAGTAACTATCTGGAAGATGTTCCCATTGCTAATTTTCCACTGAAGGCTTCTAGCAAGATAAGTACCTTATATCCCTAATTCCGGTAACCATCCCTATTCAGTGCAGTACTTAAGCACAAACTTAAATACTGTTTTGATTCAGGGCCTTAGTATTCAAAGAACAAAAATTGTTTGGATAATAAATTAAATTCACTTATCTCAATCCATTAATAAAAATATGTTGGAGAGGGAGAGGAAGGAACATTTATCTTTACCCTTTGAAGCTCTGTTATTTGGGCTTTTTAAAATGAGTGAAAATAAGTTTTAACTCGACGTCCCTGAGGTAAACCTGAGACAGTCACTCCAGTCACCGCTTGTTAGAAAGTTGGCAATAATTGTGTGGCTTGGAAAATTCATGTCTTTCCAGATAAAGGCATTTGACATACATCCACCATAAGAAAAGGACTGAAGCGCTCCCAGTGGGCAGACAGAGCAATGTGGGAGGAGACAGGGGAGGATGCTGTGTTGATGCATGCGATGGAAAAATCCCACAAGAGGGCTGCCTTACACACACATAGAGAAGAGGAGAAGACCTGATCCCTCCACCCCAGTAGTCGCTATGAAGTCAATGGGGTTTCTATCCCGGTGCTCATCAGTAAGTGAAAATCATGTCTTTTTATGATGCAAAGTTGTTATAAATGTCAGTGGGCCTACTGTTCAAAGGAGAGTTGCAGGATCATTAGTTATTAGTCATCATTATAGTTATTATTTTAGTTATTAGTTATGGCACATTCGCTGTAAGGCCTTCTTCAGGATTGATCTGCTGAAACAACGGGTCAGAAAGCCTCTGCATGTCACTCATTTGGGCGATGTAAGGGCTGGCTCTAGTGCTGGTGGCATAGAATATGCCCATCTTTGTGTTGCTCCTTAGTATGCTCTCCTAGCTGTGTAATTCCATTAACCAACTACACCCTTCTTGAGATAGTCAAGGCCTGGTTCTGTTCCAGGGCGGGAATGATTCTCTCTCTCCCCCCTTGCCCCTAAATAACAGATGTTAAACTCTTGATCCTGGCCAAAAGATCTCATGGACAGAGGCAAACAAGACAGGTGAGCAAGCCCTTTCCTTATCACTTCAGGTGAGGGAGAACTAGGATTAAAAGAAAAGAAAAACAAACCCTGAAATGTTGACCAAGTCTCTGGGTGCGTTAGAATATCTAGAACCCTGTTACAAAATCAGGCCCTGGTCACCAAGTTCTTGGGCCATAGGCTTTAAGAATTGTTTTTCAGACTCAGTCTCACTGCTGAGAAAATGTGATTAGCAGCAACTCGGGTGGGTATGTTTTCAGTCCCTTCCCATAACTCAGATCACTTGCTTACTCTTCATTTGTGCTGCACTGAACAGGCGTCCTTCTCCTGAGCTCTTAACAGCCACTGCCATCTACTGGGTTAAACCTGAGTTGGTTGAGTGCTGAGGCTTTCTCCAGTAAACAATTTGGCTGCGCTTTCTTTGACTGAGTGCCATGGGCCTCGGAGAGCAAGCGTCTGCCTTCCTCCTGGCCCCAACCAGCAGACTCTCGCCGCACTCCTGGGATGCAGTGAGCATGAGGGGGGGGGTCTTGTCATCGGGCTGCTGCCTGTGGCACCCCATGTAATGTCAAGGAGCAACTTTTCCTTGTAGCAGCCATATGATCCTCTGGTGCAGCAACATCCACAGAGAGGAACATCAGATCTCACAACCCGAACAACGCGGATCCTTCAGATTTGGCAATGAGGGAGCAAAGCATGTCAGGCAACTCCAGGGCTAGGTAGGGCAGCTTGATATGGAGGCTGCGGCGTTCTAGGGGTTCCATTGCCAGCACTGCACAGGTACCCGAGTTGATCCAGACCAAGGGCCACATGGGCAGCTTGTTAGTAACATGAAGGCTGCACAAAAAGCAGGCTTGAGCCAGTCTAATTTTTAACATGCAGGTCCAGTACAGGCTGCTAGATCAAGGAGCACTGCAAGCTAGGACCAGTCATGTCCACCCATCAGGCAGAGCCTGAACATTGTAGAGAAGCTTCCATGGGAAGAAGGGAAGCTACTTAGTCTAAGCTTAGAAGCAAGAACAATAAGGGTGATGTTGTGGTGGGTGTCTGTTACAGACCACCAGACCAGGAGGATGAGGTAGATGTGGCTTTCTTCAGTCAACTAGGGAAAGTTTCCAGTTCACAGGACCTGGTTCTCATGGGGGACTTCAATCATCCTGACATCTGCTGGAAGAGCAATACAGCAGAGCACAAACAATCCAGGAAGTTTTTGGAGAGTGTTGCAGACAACTTCCTGGTGCAAGTGCTGGAGCAACCAACTAGGGGCCGTGCTTCTCTTGACCTGCTGCTCACAAACAGGGAAGAATTGGGCGGGGAAGTAGAAGTGGGTGGCAACCTGGGCAGCAGTGACCATGAGATGGTCGAGTTCAGGATCCAGACAAAAGGAAGAAAGGAGAACAGCAGGATACGGACCATGGACTTCAGAAAAGTGGACTTTGACTCCCTCAGGGAGCTGATGGGCAGGATCCCCCGGGAGGCTAATATGAGGGGGAAAGAAATCCAGGAGAGCTGCTGTATTTTAAAGAAACCTTTTTGAGGACACAGGAACAAACCATCCCGATGTGCAGAAAGAATAGCAAATATGGTAGGCGTCCATCTTGGCTTAACAAAGAAATCTTTGCTGAACTTAAACACAAAAAAGAAGCTTACAAGAAGTGGAAGCTTGGTCAGATGACTAGGGAGGAGTATAAAAATATTGCTCGAACATGCAGGAATGAAATCAGGAAGGCCAAAGCACAATTGGAGTTGCAGCTAGCAAGGGACGTGAAGGGGAACAAGAAGGGTTTCTACAGGTATGTTACCAACAAGAGGAAGATTAGGGAAAGTGTGGGCCCCTTACAGAATGAGGGAGGCAACCTAGTGACAGAGGATGTGGAGAAAGCTGAGGTACTCAATGCCTTTTTTGCCTCTGTCTTCACAGACAAGTCAGCTCCCAGACTGCTGCACTGGGCGGCACAGAATGGGAAGGAGGTGAACATCCCACAGTGCTAAAGGAACAGGTCCAAGACTATTTAGAAAGATTGGACATACACAGGTCCATGGGGCCGGATGCAATGCACCCGAGGGTGCTGAGGGAGTTGGCTGAGGTGATTTCAGAGCCATTGGCTATTATCTTTGAAATCTCGTGGCAATTGGGGGAGGTCCCTGATGACTGGAAAAAAGCAAATCTAGTGCCCATCTTCAAAAAGGGAGGAAAGAGGATCCAGGGAACTACAGACCCATCAGCCTTACCTCAGTCCCTGGAAAAATCATGGAGCAGGTCCTCAAAGTATCCATTTTAAGGCACTTGGAAGAGAGGAAGGTGATCAGGAACAGTCGACATGGATTCACCAAGGGAAAGTCATGCCTGACCAACCTGATTGCTTTCTATGAAGAGGTGTCTGGCTCTGTGGATGTGGGGAAGGCGGTGGACATGATATACCTTGACTTTAGCAAAGCTTTTGACTGTCTCTCACAGTATTCTTATCAGCAAGTTAAAGAACTATGGGTTGGATGAATGGACTATAAAATGGATAGAGAACTGGCTAGAGCATAGGGCTCAACGAGTAGTGATCAATGGCTCCATGTCTAGCTGGCAGCCGGTCACAAGCGGAGTGCCCCAAGGGTCGGTGCTGGGGCCAGTTTTGTTCAACTCTTCATTAATGATATAGAGGATGGAGTAGATTCCACCCTCAGCAAGTTTGCAGATGACATTAAGCTAGGGGGAGTGGTAGATACCCTGGAAGGTAGGGATAGAATACAGAAGGACCTAAACAAACTGGAGGATTGGGCCAAAAGAAATCTGATGAGGTTCAACAAGGACAAGTGCAGAGTCCTGCATTTTGGACGGAAGAATCCCGTACACAGCTACAGACTGGGGACCGATGAGCTAGGCAGCAGCTCTGCAGAAAAGGACCTGGGGGTTACAGTGGATAAGAAGCTGGATATGAGTCAGCAGTGTGCCCTGGTTGCCAAGAAGGCTAATGGCATATTGGGCTGCATTATTAAGAGCATTGCCAGCAGATTGCGGGAAATGATTATTCCCCTCTATTCGGCATTGGTGAGGCCACATTTGGAGCATTGTGTCCAGTTTTGGGGCCCCCACTACAAAAAGGATGTGGACAAGTTGGAGAGAGTCCAGCGGAGGGCAACAAAAATGATTAGGGGGCTGGAGTACAAGACTTATGAGGAGGGGCTGTGGGAACTAGGCTTGTTTAGTCTTCAGAAGAGAAGAATGAGGGGGGATTTGATAGCAGCCTTTAACTACCTGAAGGGGGTTCCAGGGAGGATAGAGCTAGGCTGTTCTCAGTGGTGGCAGATGACAGAACAAGGAACAATGGTCTCAAGTTGCAGTGCGGGAGGTTTAGGTTGGACATTAGGAAAAAGTTTTTCACTAGGAGGGTGTTGAAGCACTGGAATGGGTTACCTAGGGAGTTGGTGGAATCTCCATCTTTAGAGGTTTTTACGGTGTGGCTTGACAAAGCCCTGGCTGGGATGATTTAGCTGAGGTTAGTCCTGCTTTGAGCAGGGAATGGAACTAGATACCTCCTGAGGTCCCTTCCAACTCTATGATTCTATGATTCTATAAGTGGCCTGATGAAGATTATATTGTGGGAGACCCAATTCTCTGAGAAGGAGGGTCCCTTGGGAACGTTTAAAAAACTCTGGAGGCAGGATTCAGAGCAGCTGTGATCTAACTGGTTTACCAGTGGGAGCTCACAGCCAGATGAACTTGATGACGGTTCTACAGTCGACGCGATCGCTGGCTGAAGAACAGCATCTTAAGGGGTGTGAGTACCAACTTTGTGAAAGCAGCATTATGAGATTTAGGTTGGATAGAGTCAGATTCTGCCCTCCATGACAAGGGTGTGAATCTGGAGTAATTCATGGGCTTCAGTGGAGTTCCTCTGGATTTACACCGGTGCGATGGAGGATGAATTTGGTCAGTGTGGCCCAGTGACTTGATATTAAAATCACTTGCTGAGGGTCAAATTCTGCTCTCGGTTACTCCTGTGTGAATCAGGTGAGATCAGAATTGGGGCCTAGGCCGCTGGATCTCTCAGGGCTGGATTGTGGTGGGCTACAAAGTGGGTGTGCATGTCATGCCCCCTCCTTGCACAACTTGCATAGTCCCAGGACTGTCCTACGTGCAGGGACAGCTCCATGCTAAACAAAAGCCACGCAGAAGGAAGGCCAGGGGAATCAGGGAAATGGTGGAGCAGGCCAGCAGCAGAGGGGGGTGGATGTTCTCCCCTTCGGACAGCTGGTGCACAGTGTCCGCTGGCAAGCTCCGGGAGGCATTGTGTATTTTGAGGCGCTGTACCTCCTGACGCTCACACTAGGTCACAGTTTCTCAACTTGGGGTACACATGCCCCTGGGGGTATGCGAGACACAGGCAGGGGGTACCCAGGGAAAAACAGAGTGACGGGGAGGCGGGCAGCAGCTGCTGACTTCTGAGGAAGCCAGGCAGCAGCAGCCCCCTGCTTCCCACCGGTCACAGCTCAGAGGTGGGCGGCAGCCCCCAGCTTCTGGGGAAGGCAGGCGGCAGCCCCCTGCTTCCCACCCGGTCACAGCTCCCAGCTGGGAGGCGGGCGGCAGCCACTACAGTCCCGGGAAGCCAGGCAGCAGCCGCTACAATCCCAGGAAGCCGGGTGGCAGCCACCCACTTCCTGGCAGGTCCCAGCTGGGAGGCAGGCGGCAGCCGTCGGCTTTTGGGGAAGACGCACGGCAGCCGTCCACTTCCCGCCTGGTCGCAGCTCCCAGCTGGGAAGTGAGTGGCAGCCCCCAGCTTCTGGGGAAGGCAGGCGACAGCCTCCCGCACCCCGCCGGGTCCCAGCTCCCAGCTGAGAGGCAGGCGGCAGTCAGTAGCTTCTGGTGGAAGTGCGCAGCAGCCGACCACATCCTGCCAGGTCCCAGCTCCCAGGTGGGAGCCCACTGGCAGCCTCCTGTCTCTCGCAAGCAGGGCTCACAGCTGGGCTCACGGCCTCCAGCGCCCTGGCTTGAAGACGGGCAGCAGCCACCTGCCCATATCCCTGGGTTCCAGCCGGCGTGGAAGCCTCCTCCGCCCCAGCTAGGATTGGGCGGCAGTCGCTCACCTCCCGGATGGCAGCCAGGCTGCAGCCCCCCTCCCTGGTTCAAAGTCCAGTGCCCAGAAAACTTGTCAATTTCACTGCTCTAGCTGAGCAATGAAATTGACAACTATGACAGCCCCAGATTTTACCAGTTACCCTCTTTTCCTGTCTTTCCTTCTCACTCTCTCTCTTGCCCTCCTTCCCTGTCTCTCTCTCACCCCTTCCTCCTCTCAAATCTGTGGCAAAAAATTTGGCACGGCGCTTTATATTCCCCAGCATTTGCATGCCGCTCAAAGCCTCAGAAGTGTGGTTGGCCACACTTCTAGCCCAGGTACATACTTGAGTTGTGCACCCCTGGTGTAAAGCTGGTAACCCACCCACACTAGACCTGACATCTGTCATATCACGGCCTTATATACTCAGCCCTTCTTCCAGCATCTGGCTCCCATTAGTCTGTAAATATAGAATCCCGTGGAAGGTGGAGTGTGGGGCACCTGTTAACATGTTCAGAGGTTGGGGGCACTCGCTATGTAAAAGGGTGAGGAACACTGCGCTAGGGCATTGCAGATCCGCACCTCCTCAATGTGGGGCAGTAGTTCATTGACACCCTCTGGCCTCCTGCTCAGCTCCAGGCAAAGGAACGGGGAATGGCATGCACACTTTGTGCACAGTATGTTGCGGGTCTGTTACTAGCAAGTCAGGCTTCAGTACCAGGTATGGATTAATTACAGAGCTTCCTTCTCCGGGAGATACACCAGAGATGTGTTTCTGTTAAGACACAGGTATGGCTGAGGTTAGCTTACATCAGGTCTAAAGTTTTTTATTGAGTCAATGTTTCAAAAAATAACAAACAGGTAACCCATAGAGTTAAGTGGGCAAAGTTATACAACATCCAGGGACAATATGCAGGTTATCGGGAGGCATGGGGAGTGGTTGAAAGTCTGGGGAGAATAACAAGGGATAAGCTGCGGGGTCCTGGATGGGGGGGTGATGGTGTGGGCGCTAAGAGATACAAGGGGATATATGGGAATGGGGGAATGTTACTAAGTATGTCTTGGGTTACTTTGGGGGTTTTTAACAAAAAAAGCAAATAAGTCCATACAAAGTGTTGCGTCCCTCATTAAGTCCGATGCTTCAGCAGTCGCCGCGTCCGTTGGTGTGTCCCCCGCCGCGTCCGTTGGTGTGTCCCCCGCCGCGTCCGTTGGTGTGTCCCCCGCCGCGTCCGCTGGTGTGTCCCCCGCCGCGTCCGTCATGGTGGTGGTGGGTTGGGTCTGTCGGTCCGGAGTCAGGGTCCTGTGGTGGCGCTCCATCCCTCTCCTCATGGTACTGCCGGTGGCCGGTGATGTGCTCTATGTAGATGTCCCGAGACCACCGGATGGAGTCGAGACCATGAGGCGGTATGGATTAACGACCCACACCGCAGGCCCAGAGCACGGGCTCCTTGCGGGGCTCCCAGGCGTCCAGGGCCCCGACGATACGTGGATCTGGATGTGTTTCTGTTAAGACACAGGTATGGCTGCGGTTCTGACCGTGACGTCCACCATGACAATCTTCTTGTGCTCCTCGTCGGTGATGACGATGTCGGGTCTCAGCTGGCTGTCAGGTCTATTACACACAGCGCTTGTCCCGGTTCCCGTGGCGGACGGCCCCGTTCAGCGGGAGGCAGTTGAGACGGGCCCGGTGGATGAACCGCCAACTGGGTGTAGCCGCCGGCTGATAATGGCTGTATAACATAGTTTAGCATTCCCTTACTTCTCCCCCTTTAAATTCCACTTTCCTACCATTTACAAAATTTACGCTAGCACACGCTATCTTTGAAGTTCAATATGTATCAGTCTGTTAAGTGTCTCTGTATTGTACTGATTTTATAATTACATGACTCGAATGTGTAACAACTCGGTCACCTGGCTGTCTATTGGTTGCAACAACTGGCTGTGGTCAGTTTGGAATCTCTGAGTTGTCTTCTTGTTCTGCTTATGTTGAGTTTGCTCTGTTGATCGTTCATTCTGAGAAACAAACTGTAGATGTTGATGGTTTCTGTTGAACTCTCAACTACATATGATCTGGGTGCTAAATTCTTTTCTTTTCTTTTTTTTTTACACAGCAGCTGGAGCTATCCACCCTTTTTCTCCATTCAGTTTGACACAAACACAGTCATCAGTTCCTAGACCCAGTCATTCTTTGGGTGACATCTGCTATAAAAGTGTGTGTAAGCTCTTTTTGCCTCTTTATCTGATTTGGCTACTCTCTTCATGTCTGGCCACTCTGGAGATAGATACTTTTCCAAAGTCAGAACAGTAGTTCTGATTTGTCTTCCCATCAGGAGTTGTGCTGGACTATATCTAGTAGCTGCTATTTATGTTGATCTGTAAAACAGAAGAGAAAGGAATGGATATTCCTGTTGTGGGATTCTTTTGGCTACCTGTACAGCTCTCTCAGCCTCTCCATTTGCTTGTGGGTAATGTGGGCTGCTAATAATATGATCAAAATAATATTTCATTTGGAACGACTTAAATTCTGCTGCAGTGAATTGTGATCTGTTGTCCATCAATAGTTGTTCTCTGCAATACCAAAATGAGCAAAAATGCACTTCAGTTTCTCTATAAGATGGCAACATGTCTTTCAAGTATATTTTTTCTGTATACTTGAAAAATAGTCCACTACAGTCAGCGAATGATGTCTCCTGAATTCACATAAATCTGCAGCTAGTCTTTTCCGAGCTCTGTCTGGTAGGGCTGTTTATATACTACCTAATCCAGCATTGTCTCTTAAATGTATTTGTTCTAGATCTCCTTTAAAAAGTCCAATATCATCAACTCCTCTGTCAAGTTCTTCCACCTTTCTCACTAAGCCTATCATGGCTGCCATACTGCGACTGAGAAGATTGTTGGTCTTTGATCACATACACACTGAATGCAAACCTATCACCTTTGTAAATTGTTTCTGTGGTGAACTGGCCCATGCAGTTCAAAATATCTCAAGTGCTAACCAAGACTTGTTAGGTGATTTCAGCTCTGGGAGGGGATGAAGGTGATCATAAATCCCTTCTGAGATGATGATGCCATCTGGTCCTGAGTTACTTTTAAAGTCAATAGTCTTTTCCATCAATATTCAGTTTCACTCTCCAGGCAGGCTCCGTGTCATCACACATGATAGATCCCAGAAACAATGGCTCTTGATTGTAGTCTGTAATCATAGTTGGCACTCTCGTTGCCTTAGTGCAGAAAACAGCTGCAGAATGCTCATATTTTGTGCATTTATTACATATTTCACCTTTAGCTGGACACTCGGCTTAAGCTATGATGTCACACAAATAAGACTCCTACCATGCGTTACTGTCAAACCAATTAGGAAGAGTTATGTCAGGAAGAGATGCACTTCCCAGATGGGCAGAGACAGGTTGCCTCCCAAAGATGGTTCTCTCTGTCTCCAAGGCACAGAGATCATTAGTCTTTGGTCACCCCTTCCTCAATATCCTCCTTCCAACAACCAGGTATTAGAGCAGGAGAGGTTGAGTGTTTCATGCCTCCAGATACTTTTCAAGTCATGGCAATGGGAATGTAGGAGCAAGGATAGCAGAATGGCAAGAGATAAAACTCCATGGGACCTAGCCAGGCACTGTACTGACAGCCTGCTCCAGGGAAGGTACAGACCCATTGTCATGTGGGAGAAGAACTGAGCCTGTAGCGCTCTGTCCCAAGGCCATCCTGGGATAAAACCAGAAGAAAAACACATATTCAGCTTATCAAACAAACTGTTTGCGCCAAATATGGATAGTTTAGAGGGATCATCATGTAATGGTTAGAGCACAGCACTGGGAGGCAGGAGATCTGGCTTCTATTCCTGGCTCCACTTCTATCCTGCACAAATCATGTCAGTGCACTCTGTGTGTTGGGGTGGAGGGGTTGTTCTCGAGGGTCAATTCATTATTGTTGAGGACTTTACTTGGGAGGGACAATCGAAGAGCCAAGAGTTATTATTATATGTTGGTTATCTCACCTGCTGTTATATAGAATGAATCTTAAACGAATGAATCTGTCAATTAACATTGCGTATTGTGGTTTGTAGGAAGTTTACAAAAATGCAGCATTCAGAAGAGCATTGCTATTGAACCTCGCCTCAAAAGCTTGCACTTTCCTCCTGGGGTGCTCTTCTCTTTCTGGCTGGGGGTTTGTTTCACAGGGTTCCACTGATCTGAAGCAAGGGAGCTGCCGTTCACTCCTTCTCATGATACAAGAATAAAAGGCATTCAGTGAAGCCGAAAGGTGTAAAATTTAAAACTGGTCACAGAAAGCCCTTTCTTATATAAGGCACACATGGTCTGTGGAACTCCTTACCACATGATATCATTTAGGGTAATGAGTTTAGCAGGATTCAAAAAAGGACTGGACACTTCTACAGAAATTAAGTTATAATAGTGATGATTAAAAGTAAACCAAGAGTTTGGGATATAAACCCTCAAGCATCAGGACTTAAGCCAGCCACCAACTAAAGGGAGTTAGGAAGAAACTCTCCCTGGGGCATAGCTGTTCCGTATCTGCCTACTGCAGGGCTTCTTGCACCTTCTTCTGAAGCAGCTAGTACTGGCTAATGTCAGAGACAGGAGACTGGGCTAAATGAACCCTCTGGTCTGGTCCGGTCTGATCATTCCTATTTTCCTATGCACGTTCAGGATGAAATGATAATGGAACACAGCTATTCTTAACAGAGGGGAGAATCTCAGTCACCCTCTTCATCCTTAGCCCAAGCACCAACTATGTCACTTCCCTCTTCCTTGCACTGGCGAGTGTCTTATACGTCCCATCATTTGCAAGAGTCTATGCACAGGACTAGGTTATTGAGGCATAGCCTGTCCTTTTCCCTCCTGCTTCACAGAGGAATCTTGATTCTTAATAGAAAGTTAAGTTACTGGTTTTCCTTTTTTTCCCCTCTCCACCCCCCCTTCCCTTCCTTCATTGTCAACACATATTAGCTGTGACTGACACTGGAGCGCTTTGCACATCTCGTATTCTGAGCATTGTTGGTGCTCAGGGTAATGACTCTAACTCTCCATCATAGAATCAGAGATATGTCACGCTGGAAAGACCTGGAGAAGTCATCTTGTCCAGCCCCCTGCACTGAGGCAGGACCAAGTATACCTAGATCATCCCTGACAGGTGTTTGTCTAACCTGTTCTTAAAACCCTCCAACCTTCTAATTCCTGGAGAGGGGGCTAGGAGACATTGCACTTCTGTATCACTGCCAGATGGGACCTAAAATCCTTTTCTGACTCCTCCTTGCCTCAGGAAGGCTTTTTTATTTTAACCTTTTATTTCCCAAGGTGACATTGCCAGACTGGCATTTCTGCTGCTTGTTTGCCTGACACAGCAATGCCTGAATTTGGGCTGACATCAGATACCCAAGATGTAACCATCATTTACTATTCCTCTTTATTGTTGACGCTGCTATTTACTAGCACTAAACAGTTAGTCGTCTCAGATGTCACGGAGAGATGACGAAGAGCGAATCTGATTAAGTGCATCTGACATTACTGTGAAGTAGCTGCTGTAGACAGTCATATGACGAGTCGTGTGCAAATTAGAAGACACCCAATAAATTCAGTGTGTATCCTATAATCCTACTTGAAGGGCATCTGTTATATAAACATCAGTAAATTTATATTGCAATCTCCTGGGAAAACACTGCCGAACCCTTCTGTATCAGATAGGTTCCTCTTTTGCCAAGAAGACAACAGTCCATCAGCTATCATTCTGCTGCAAAACTCCTGAGCTGAGCCACATTAGCCCGTGATAAAATACGTATTTAGTTCTTGCAGGGAACTTTCCACTCATCAGTTACTGGCATAACACAAACTGTGCTTTAGTAACCTTTCTCACTGTCTTTTTCACCCACTCACTTCTTATTTTATGCCCATCAGTAAAAACTGATAACTGTTATTAGAGACATAGAACAAAATGCATCCTCCATGATGAAGGGAAAGTGCAGAAGGAAGACTTACCTGAAAAACAACAAACAGTGTATGTTTTGCAACTGCTTAGAGTTTAATGCATATGAAGTGTCTGGATTTGCACCCCCAACACTAGTTGGGGGTTGAATCACAGACTTTCTGAACGGCCCTCTGGAAGACACTGATTGATTCACGCTCCCAGGGCCTAAGTCTCCACACCACCAGATGATACTGATTCATTGTTGAAGAGGCAGCATGGACTAGTGGTTAGGACACTGGCCTTAGACTCAGGCTGCTGGCTCTACCACTGACCCGCTGTGTGATCTCAGGCAAGTTCCTGCACTTTGTTTTCCTTTTCCCCTTTGTCTTGTATGTTTAGATTGTAAGGTCTTTGAGGCAGAAACTGCCTCTCGCTATGTGTTTGTGTTTGTACAGTGCCTAGCGCAGTGGAGTCGCAATCCCATTTGGGGCCGCTATTGACAACTGCAGTGCAAATAAGAAAAATGAGGTCAACTGAGGCTGCTACAGCAGCACAAAAGGGGTGAAGGGCAAACAGAAGCCCTCTCCACTCAGTGAATAGCATTGATGCAGGGGGCCTTTCCTCCAGAAACTCTGTGCTCTCCTTGCTGCAGGGGGCATAGCAGAGGTATTGCAGGGGTGATCCTGTGCCTTGGCCCCAGATGTCGGGCTCCTTGCTGCTAACCCATAGCAGAGCACCAGTTATTCCATGGAAAGGTGATAAAACCTCAGGATCTGTTGCAGGGTTGGTTGAGGGATGGCTTATAAGAACCTTCTGTCCCTCACGCATTCCTTTCCCATGTGTATTCTTACTACAGATGGTCAGCAATTTGTCATCCAACCAAAAATGGCTTTCTATACAACACCAACATTTTGACAGAAAAATTTAATTCTTGATCAAAATTTTCTGGTTTCTCAATGCAAAATTACAATGATTATTGCTATGTCATTTTTGGTCCCTTTCTCTGCCTTTTTTCCTCTCTTCTGCAGTGGGGGAAAGAAAAGAAGGGGAATGAAATGGGGAAATGTTTGCGATTTGCAGCCTCTTAATCAAACGATGTTTCAGTTTCATTCAATATGGAATCCAAAGTCATTTCTAACAGGATGAAAAATGTTCACTCCATTCAGTGTTTTTCAGGGGAAGTATGTAGTGTTTTTCAAGGCATGCTACATCCTGACTGACAGCAAGGGCTGTCCATGGGGGCCAGGAAAAGAAGACAACTAACCCACACACAAGGAGAACACACTTGGGAGAAACTAACTCATACTCCTTCAAAATCCTCCTTAAAACTCTCCTCTGCCAGGAGGCTTACAAAAACTTGACAATGGTTGGGCTGCTGGTGTGGTGAGATTATGCTGACCACTTTGTCCCATTTTTATACTCCCCCGTCCGTCTGTATCCAGACGTCGTCTGTTGTCTTACACTCAGGTTGCAAGCTCTTTGGGGCAGGGACAGTCCTTTTGTTCTGTGCTTGTATAGCACCTAGCATGGTGAGGCCCTGGTCCATGACTGTGCCTAGGCACTACAGTAATAGGACTCCTGATAATAATAATAGCAAGAGCTGTGTCAGAATGTGTGACGCTTGGGAGACATGACCTGGCTGTCCGTTGTAAGCAGGAGTAGCTCTGTATCCCTATAGCAGCACTCTTCTTAAATTCCTTGCCCTGTTCATCATTTACAGGTGCAACACGCTGCACCTGTGCAAGATCCACCTGCTTATCTTCCCTGCTAATAGTTCCCCCTGCAATTGAACAGAGACATCTTAATCCCTCAGTGCACAGTGCATCTATGTCTTTGCATTGTTCCCCTAACAGGTGTTTGTCTGGAGGGTTTCATGATATTATCGCACTGACATAAATTGGTGCACGGCAGCCTAATTAATTTAATTGGTTTGTTCATTTAACTGACCTAATAATCATTAGATTTCCCTGCAGCGTGTGTGTGATTTCTATTCATCTGACAGTTTGTTTCATGATCAGATATTTAGTTCAAAGTGTTTAAAAACAGAGGCAGCATTTACAGATGCTCTGTGAATTTATTGCAATTATCTGATTAATCTGTAGCCCTTTCATTTGTTTCTGTAGGTTTTCCCTTCCTCCTGCCACCACACTTATATATTTCAGCTGGGAAGATACTTCAGAACCATGAAAACAAAGCAAACTTGTATAGGCTTTAAAAAAATTATATTGACCTGCACAACACTCTCCCCTCCCCCACGTTTGTCTGCAGTCGTTCGTTATGGCTGAAATGCATGGAGTGTTACTAGACACTGCTGCATTTTAAAATAATCTTAGTCAAAAAGATTGGAAATCACAGTCTAAACTTGGCCCTGAAAAAGAATGAAAAGGAAAGTCAACAGGGACTTTGAGATGGTGTTAAACATGGTGCGTGTAGGAAGGTGCAGTGGCCTTCCGCTGAGCCTGGGCCCGAGGAAGGGCCACAACCGCGGGGGCGGACAGTAAAGGGACCGGCAGTCCAGTCTGCCTAGCAACCGGGGAGTGGCCAGTGATAGGTCCAGCCAGCCGACCAATCCGGCAGCAGAAGGGCGGAGCCACAGCCAGGGCTGGGAATACAAGAAGCAGGCCCCGCCACTCTGTAGGGAGAGAGCTACCGCCGGAGGCAGACGTGCCGTCCTGCCGGCTGCAGCAAAGGCTGAACCAGGCTGGGTCACTGGCCCACGCAAGCACCTCTCAGAGCAGAGGCCCCGGGAATGGCCCAAGCGACCAACCCCTAATAGTTGGATAGGGCCCCCAGACCTCCTAAACTGGCCTAGGCCTACCGGACCCAAGGACTGGGCCAGGACCCTGTACCCAGTGACTGGACCGAGTCTCCTGAGCCTGAGGGCTGGGAGATCCCCCCCCGGAGACGGGACAGGACCTGGAGGAGCTGCCTGAGGTCGAGCCATCCCTCAAGCCCTGTGACCT
The DNA here is from genome assembly GCF_026122565.2 of Emydura macquarii macquarii. Taxonomy (NCBI): domain Eukaryota; kingdom Metazoa; phylum Chordata; order Testudines; family Chelidae; genus Emydura; species Emydura macquarii. The sequence goes on from NW_027130936.1 coordinate 1,506,145, forward strand.
GGAGGAGCTGCCCCTCGCAGAGGAGCTCCCGACCCTGCCACCTGTGGACAAGGAGGGACTGGTGGGTCTACCCCAGGCCGTGTACCCCAGCGACCCCGAGGACCCGGCTGACACAGGTACCTGGGGATACGGGGAGGAAGTGGCCAAGGGACGGCCATAGCCATGGCTGAGACGGGGCAAGCCCCGTCAGCGTGTTGCAGTAGGAGCCCCGCCGACTGAGTGGCAACGCCTTTGCCACTGGTAGGGCCCTGGGCTGGGATGCAGTGGAGTCAGGTGGGCCTGCATCCCCCTCCCATCCCCCCTTGTCCTCGCCATCCAGGGAGTGCTTGCTGTCCTCTGCTCCGCTGACCAGAGGACACTGCTCGCCCGCCCTGCCCGGGGTCCGGGGCACCAGACTTGTACCAGGCGCCAATGTTCCCCTTGTAGGAAGGTGCAGTGGCCTTCCTCCGATCCTGGGCCCGAGGAAGTGCCACAACCGCGGGACTGGACCGGACCCCGTGCTACAGTGCGGTTCTCCTTAACCGCAGAAAATAACCAAACGGCAGAGTGTACACTCGGGACTGACGGACAGCCCCAGGTATGAATGAATGAAAGTGTTACATTTATACAGCACTTCTCATCTTGAGATCAAAAAGCACTTTGCAAACCCTGTGCAGCTGAGCCAATGTGCAGCCACTGAAGGCAGCCACCCCAGGGCAGAATGTGCCAAGCCAGCACCAGCCACCTAGTGTGCCCATTTTTATTTAATTCAAGCAAAGGGTGGGATTTGGGCAAAATCCTGGGACCTGATTCTGCTCTAACACCTGGTGCAAGCCCATTGCCTTCTGTGGAGTCACTTTTGATCTACACTGGTCTAAAAGAGAGAAGAATCAGGTCGTTTGGAACTTGGGCCCCAGCACTGCACGGACAATGTGAGCCAGGGCAGATTGAAGCTGACAGCCCACTGGCTGCTGCATCATGACCCAGGAAGGGGGAGATGCACTCTAGATTCATGGTGTTACTCACTTGACTCCTCAGGTCAGGTAGTTACAAGACCTGAGGGATTGTGGGAGTGGGGGGGGGAGTCATGCTATGTGGCTCCAAGTTGGCTGATGCACATGCAGCCATGTAGCTAGGGGACCTGCTCTTCTTTGGAAGGGGAGAAGATCTGGAGGAGCTCAGCATAAGCATATAGGCTTGTCTAGAAATAGTGTAAGAAAATCCCTTCAGTGAGATATAGTCTGACCTACCGAATTGACTCAGGCAGAAATCTGAGCTCTGGTTCAAAGATGGAAGGAGACAGCTATTCCCACCCTGCCATCTGTATCTCAGTATGCATTCTGCATAGGATCATGGAGATATTCTGTAATCCAGGCACAGCTGCAGGATTTGACCCCAAAAAGAGCAAATCCCGGCAAAACTGGAGGTGGTGGCGTAATCTATAAAGCAAATGGCTGAGCGGTAATGTACGGCACACGCTGGACGTCCATTCTGCTTTTCCATATTGTTCCACTGGGCAATTTGAGAACTCTCCTGCATTTGAAGAGCAGAGTTGGTTCCCAGCCAAAACTCTCCCCAGTTGCACCCTTTTGAACTCATGCTCTGGGTGCAAACACATGGGGCCAGAGCCAGACTTGGTGCAAGTGGATTCGGTAACACTTAGACCACAGAGTGACAGGCACTTTATAGATAGAGATAGAGATATAGATAGATATAGCTATCCAGCGCAGCAGCAACATAAACAGTGGTGTCAATTACACACTGGGACCTTGAGTCTCCAATGCCCTGTGCCTCATGCAATCATTTACACCAGTGAATGTGTAAGACAACCATTCTGAGCTGGTAGCATTTTATACCCACATTTTTACACCCACCTGGTATAAATGGTGCAGGGCACTGGGGGATCATGCCCAAGACGCACCAGGTTAGATCAGCCAGGTTTCAATGGAAGTAAATAGTAATGTCATGAAACCTTCACCTGTTCGGTGAGAGTGCAAAATTAGAGGGCCAGGAGAAGTTCTGGTGTCAAATGGGAGGCACTGCATGTGGTTTATCTGCCAGAGAGACAGATGAGGGTATAGCTGCAGCAGGAAAAGCTGCTAATAAGGAGTGCATAAGATAAAGCAATCTCCACCCCACAACTCACATACAGACACACTTCCTTATTCCTGCAACGTTAGTTGTTTCTCTTGCTTCCCCTTACTGCCCCCCTGATGCTCACTCTGCCCCCTTAGTGGATGCTAATCCAAGTTACACTGCTTCCTCACTCACCCATTTTCTGATCAGATTAAATCTGCTGTGCAGTTTGGACCCATAATCTATGCCACTCGATGGGAAATTCTCCATCACATTCACCCAGGACGTGTCCTTTGGGCTTCGGTCTGAGCTGAAACACCTTGCAGTCAGGAGCTTCTGCAGGAAAGCAATCTCACTGCCAGTGTGCCAGCTCCATCAATGAGCTGATCTCCAAGGTGAAATAAAAAAGTGCATTACAAGTAAAATGCTGTGTTGCTCTCCTTTACCTCCTGCAGTCACTTGAGACCTTTGTGGTCAATGCGCAAGATGGATCTTCTCCCTATTAATTAGAATTTAAAAGTGTTTTATCCCCCACACAGTAATATGGAGCTTTCCATTTCCCAGGTTGCTCCTTGAAGTGATTTACAATTTGGAAACCTCATCAGGTTTGCTGCAATCTCACTGACTGCTACTAAAACTAACCCTCGCCCATTGCATTTGGTGCATTAGTCTCTGCAAAGAATGTCTCAGAACTTTATTACAGTCGGTATTTCCCATGCTATAATGTTTCTGACCTTATGAGCAGGACTTTGCCTTTCCACATCAGTGAATGGTCAGTCCAAAACAACAAAAATGTTAAAAGGGAGAAGAAATTTAGATCTCATGAGTCCCAGGATTTTCTAGATTATAAGTTCAGCTCTGAGTCAGACTGTCTAAGTGATCTTGGGCAAATCACTTGATTTTTCTGTGTCTCAGTTCTCAGTCTTTTTGGTTGTTGCTTCATCTTCTCCCACCTTTTTCCTTTCTTGTTTTAGACTCAAAAGCAATTCAGTACAGGAACTTCCTCTTAGTCTGTGTACATACTGCACCTAGCACAATGAGATCTGCACCAATACCTAGCACAATGAGGTCTGTACCAATACAGTCGTACTTCTGCAGTGTGTCTGGTGTATATGCTCTATGCTGATGGGAGAGAGCTGTCCCGTTGGCATAAAAAACCCACCTCTGACAAAGCTTCTGCTGCTCACAGCGGGAGAAGTTCTCCTGCCAACATAGTGTTGTGCACACGAGCGCTTATGTCCGTGTAATTTATATTGTTATTGTACAATGCCTAGCACAATGGAGCACTGATTGACTGAAGCCGCTAGGCACAGCAATAATGTCAATAATTTTTTTTTAAAAAGGGTTAATTGTTGAAGATGTAGAAGCAAAGAAGAGCATGTAGTTTCTTTGAAAAAAAAACCCAACCCTGTCCTGATCAGAAGATCTCCTAACATGTCTAAAAACTCACTCATGGGATTATCTTCAAAAGTTATTCTCGGTTTATTTACTACTGAACATTTCCCTTTTCTGTATGCAGATGTTTGGCTCTTCCCTTTCCAAGATGCCCTTGAAATACAGAAGCTGGAAATACATTTTCCCACTTTTCTACTAATGAGTAAGGGTCAGTGTGATGATGAGGTATCGAGGCCAGGAGGGAGTTAACAAGGGCCTGTGACCCCAATTGACCCCACCCTGCTACGCCTGCATCAGATGGCCAGGGGGTGGGTGGTGGAGATGGGGGTTAAGGAAAAAGCCTAGCTCAGGTTGGGGTTCCCCAGGAAGGAGAGCAGAGCACAGCACTACTTTTCTCTTGGTGAGGGAAGCCTGGTTTCAGCTGTCTGTGAGACTGCTGCTGCCCCAGGTGAGCCCCCAGGTGGATGGAAAAACAGGCCCAGAAAGACTGACGAAGAGGACTGTCTGCATTCAGACAAGCCCCAAGCAGAAGGGTGGGGTCCTGCTGAAGACCCCTCAGAGGACCCAGGTTTTGAGTTCTTTGTATTCCTTTATTTTGAGACTTTAATATCCTGGAAGGGGTGGGACTCAAGTGTGCCTTAGCCAGAGGGCTAAGGCACCATGGCGTTGAACCCGTCACAGGTGGCACTGACCATGGAAGACCTCACAGCTGGATGAGTAGAGCCGTATTGGGCGATAAGGGGGTACCATGGAAGCAGGCCCTGTTGCAGCCAGATGCTGACATCCTTACACAGAGCACTGCATTACTCTGCAGTGTAACGTACCACTTAGCCTCAGTCAGGGGCTGAGAAACTGGATCGAAGCAGTAGCTGTTGCCCTGCACAGTTAGACTCAGCTGAGCTTGGGATTATGTGTGGGCAGCTGGCTTTGGGGCAGGGTGTTTATCGTTTCAAAGCGTCTATATATAATAATGTAAAAAACATTTTCAAGTTTCAAAATGATTTGGGTTTGGTTCAACTGTGAGTATTGGGTGGACGTCCATCAAATGGCTCTTGATCCAACATTGAACCTGTCTCTATATATAACCTTCTACTGACCTGAGTGAACTCCTCTCCCCCTCCCGCAAGCTTATCTTACCAGTTGTTGTTGTCATTTGTTTGTGGACAGTTAATCACATTTCTCCAGTCCAGAGTTTGAGAACTTTAAAAGCCCAAAGAGTTGTTAGTAATAATAATAATTTTCTTTCTCAAAAATGAATTTCTAGGTTACTCAAGTAATACCTTGATTCCTCTCTCAGTCTGAGCTGCCTGTAGATAGCGTGTGGATGTGTAACCTAGCATTTTCCACATCTGCATGGTATGAAATATTTTATCCAGTTGTTCTTTCATTTATCTAAAAAACCTTTTCAGAATTTGCCTGTAGTACAGATCAAACAGACTGTATTCCTTTATAAGAAGCTGGAATACACTCCCAGCCACAAAAGACCCGTGTGTTTCTTTATCCAGTCTGTCTATGAATTTCTAAAGTACTGTATTATGTAGCCACTATCTATAAGAATTAAAAGAAACAATATTCTGGACCCCCCACCACAAAATGCCTCTGCCTAGACTATATTACATCCATTGGGGAACCTGTTTATTCCAGATTAGTCACATCTGGAAAGATGCTGTTCATGATCTGAAATGTAAAAAAAAACAAAAACAAAAACAAAACAAAACTGGTTTTCTGATCTTTAATTGTATCTTTAAAGAATAAGGGATAACTTTGCAGAAAGATGTGATCCTTGAACCACATTTGTGGTAGGGGACTGTGTCTGAATGGTGAGTTATATAATCACCAATAAGTAGAATCCATTTGTAGCCCAATTAGACTGCTCCAGCAGCCCCAGGAAGTTGGTTGCAGGATTATGAAAAGGTCTTTTCATTAGCCAAAGTGCCACAAAGGGAGCACTTTCCTCGTCCTCTTTTGGATTTGTCAACCATGTTTCCTTACGAATTCAGCAGAGGATTATTTTGGCGCATCAGTATCACACTTTTGCATCCCCTTCTCTGCTTCTATGCCACACTAATTTGTAATGAAAGACATGCTGGGACTCAAGCAATTTTTTTACCTTCAGAACGGATCCAGCAAGCTCAGAGGTGCTGGGGCTTTGAACTGCCAAGCCTTATTATATGGGTGGTATATGTTTGAAAATAAGCATGCTCTATTTTCATCTGGACCTGTTATGGATAAACAGATATCCTGACATGCTCTGTCACTTATATGACCTGTGTCCCTACACTGTATCTATGATATATGGCTGCATGCATACCATGCACGTGCTATGCCAGACAGGCTTTGGCTGAGACCAGGTTCTGCAGTGTCACGTGCTTTAGAAATGCTGACACAGACCGGTGGTAGGCAGACTGGGCTGGAGGTCTGTCACATAACACCCAGCCTGTATACCAATAAAGTAATGAGCCCTTCACCAGCAACATCTGCCTCTACTTTACCCCAGACGGTTGCAATGCACCTGCTTGCTCACAGTGTAGCATTGAGCACAACACTAATAATTTCCCATTCAGAATCAGGGCACAGGCTGAAAAAGCTTGAGACAGAATAAACCAAACACAGATCTCCCAACAGCTGGATCTTTGTGTCAGTGCTGTCAGTTTAGCTACTAGTTACGAGGTGACTAAGACACATCGGGTGAAAGCCTGGCTCCGGAGAAGAAAATAGCAAAAGTCCTGTTGATTTCACTGAGCCAGGATTTTACCCATAGGATTTTCCATGTGGTTCACGGCAGTGTCATTAAATAACACAGGGTAGGGTATAATATGCAGCATCTAGCCATTCTTCCTTCCCCAGTCCATGGGCAGAAAGATCAAATTGACCCTGGCTTGGGGTATCCAGCTAGCAAATACACACGGCACTTTTGAACTTGAAGGAAGAGAATGTTAGTGGTCATGACAAAGGATCATACAAGTTCCTTCAATGCTATTGTTCTCCGAGGAAGCATGGCATAGTGACCTCAGCCTAGCAGTAGGCAGACGGAGAATTGGGTTTTGGTCTCATCTCTGCTACGGAATCCTTGTGTAACCTGAGGTAAGTCACTTAATGTATCCATGCCTCAGCTTCCCTCTCTTTATTGTGGGGATAATAAATATTTCACAGTTGTGAAATTTAACTAATTCGTGTCTGTTAAAGACTGATAGGAATAACCAAACAGGTTGTTCCGGGGGCGGATTGGGCAGACAGAACCCTTTATTGCCTGCTCGTTCCACCTCGACGCCGTGAGTGAGCAAGGAGGGGTTACTTTACAATCCTTTTATCCATAACAGTATGTAAATGTAAACATTTCCAACAACATCCCCATAAACCCTCAGTTGTGGAAGTGGTATGGGGCAATAATGTTAAATGTATGTATAATTTGGTACAGTCACATTGTGTGGAAAGCTAATAGTTAAACAAATTACACAAAGAGGTCAAGTAGTAGCTACTACCGTGTTTTTGTCCCCAGGGGCCTTTACAGCTATTCTGAAGGAAAATGGGCCCTTTTCCTGAAGGAATCGTCTGTAAACAATTAGTTGTAAATAACAGCTGCGGGCAGCAGGCAGAGGGACAATCTGATTTCAATCATTTCATTACTGAACAATTGGTCAAATTATAAAAGGGAATACGGGGTTTCCATTAAAACGTGACTGTTTCTAAATGTACAAGATGGGGATTTGGGTATAGGTGTGTAAAAAAAAAAATTAAAGTAGTGTAAGGGATGTTAAGCAAACACGGACACCTAGTGTTGCTTGGCTTTGTTATTAAATATTTAATTTTTGGGGGGGTACCTCAATAACAAAAGGACATAATTTTGGCAGGGGCTTCTCAAAGTGCTACACTATTACTGGCATGGTTCAAGGAGGCTTCCTCAGGCCACTGTGTCCACAGTACCCAGGCAGTGGGTCCCCATTTAACTATTAACATGGTGGGGCGCATTGCCAGCAGATCAAGTGAAGTGATTATTCCCCTGTATTAGGCACTGGTGAGGCCGCATTTGGAGTATTGTGTCCAGTTTTGGGCCCCCCACTACAAAAAGAATGTGAATAAGTTGAAAAGAGTCCAGCGGAGGGCAACAAGAATTATTAGGGGGCTGGGGCACATGACTTGTAAGGAGAGGAGGTTTGTTTAGTCTGCAGAAGGGAAGAATGAGGGGGGATTTGATAGCAGCCTTTAACTACCTAAAAGGGGGTTCCAGGTAGAATGGAGCTAGGCTGTTCTCAGTGGTGGCAGATGACAGGACAAGAAGCAATGGTCTCAAGTTGCATTGGGGAAGTCTAGGTTGGATATTAGGAAAAAGTTTTTCACTAGAAGGGTAGTAAAACACTGAAATGGGTTACCTAGGGAGGTGCTGGAATCTCCATCTTTAGAGATTTTTAAGCTGTGGCTTAACAAAGCCCTGGCTGGAATTATTTAGCTGAGGTTAGTCCTGCTTTGAGCAGGGGTTTGACCTAGATACCTCCTGAGGTCCCTTCCAACTCTAATATTCTATGATTCTATGATCCTCTGGGGCTGTACAATTAATATGGCTAATGGTCGGCTGTGGTTACACTGCCCGGAAATGGGAACGGTCCCTGGGTAATTGACCGCTTGCAATGTGAACCTGGGACGGTGGGGGGAAGGGAGCAAGTAACAAATTTCTGCTCAGACCTCCAGGACTGGAACGTGGGTCATACCGTGCCGCTCTGCACAACCTGGGAACCCGGAAGGCCTTTGGACGTTTATTGTAAACACCCCATTTCATACGCAATGTCCGTACTTCTGACGTTTTTACTCCCAGTTCTGCTTCAAGCATTAGACTCGTCACTGTATTTCCAAAGTAAAGCTGTTCGGTATACTGCCAACCAACTTCATCAAGCAACCTTCAGTCTCACCATGAAAACCCACAGGGGAATCACCGGAGTGGGATAGCTCGCTGTAACGGCACAAACAGTGGCCCCTGTCACTTGGTGCAGGCCACAGTGATCTCTTTTCTCATACGCATGAACTCAGCTTCCCATGGACTGACTATCACAGACTCACACGGAACAAAATGGACCATGTTGGGAGGAGGATGTGATATGTCTGTTTGTGAATGGAAATTCTCACAAGTTGTTGGCGGGGGGGCTAAGGTATCTATTTGCCCAGTTATTGCAGTGGAAGGAAAGGGCTAGTGGGGACAATGGAAATCATGGGGCAGGGCGGGGGTGGTAATTCAGGGTGATAATACACTCGGTTTTGCTTGGTATTGGGAATCACAATTCCACAAAAGTGGGGGAGTGATGGTTAAGGGGAGGGGTTACCCAAAATGCTACTCTCCAACTCCCCGGAAATAGAGTATAAAGCCTCAAATGGCATGTGGCTGCAGGAGGGAGGGGTATAGTGTATGAGGTGCAACATAGTTTACCAGAGAAGGAAAAATTGCTGCTGTGGGCAATTACAAACTCAGCAGGAGTTAATCTTCAAAACCGATGGGATGTTATTAACTATTTGTGGGAAGGGTGGAACTCTTTACAGAAATCTGACTCAGCAGCTCAAGTCCAATGGTTGGATCATTGGTGCTGTCCTGTGTGCTGTTGGACTGCTCGGGGGTCAGGAATAAGTCCTGACTTTCTGGGAGAACGGACACCACGCTCTCCTGCACCCTGCTCTCCTCAGCTTTCTCCTTCTCCTCATCCACGGAGTCCTCATCATTGATCATGGACTGTGACCTAGCGGAGGTATCGATGCTGTGGGGTGGCACCGTGGTGGGATCCACACCAAGAATTGCGTGCACCTCATCATAGAACTGGCATTTTTTGGGCAATGAGCCAGAATGGCTGTTAGCTTCCCTGGCTTTCTGATATGACTGACGCAGCTCCTTGATCTTCACGCGGCACTGCTGAGCGTCCCTCTGGCGTCCCTTTTCCAGCATGCCCTGGGATATCTTCCCATAAATGTCCAGACTCCTTTTTCTGGCTCTTAGCTGAGCCAGAACAGACTCCTCGCCCACAGCCCGATGAGATCTAAGACCTCTGGTTGACTCCATGATGGAGTGCGTTTGGGCTTTGCAGTAGCCATGTGGAGAACAGTGACAAAGCTCTCTCCACGCTGGCAGCACAGGAAATGAAAATTCAAATCTTCCCAGGGCTTGAGGGGAGGGGACTTTTCCTGCTAGCATGACCACTGAGCAGCACAGCACGACTGTCCAGAGTGGTCAAAACGTGGCATTGTGGGATACATTACAGAGGTCAATTAATTCAAATTAAGTTCCTTTGCATCTGCACTGACACTAAGTTGACTTAACAAATTCGAATTAGGCGCTGCACCACTTGCAGAGGTGGTCTTATTAAGTCGGTTTCACAGGCACCTTAATTCGAATTAAGAGTGGTGCCAGTGTAGACGCGGGTGTTAGTAAGTCGACTTATATGACTTTAAGTAGACCTAAGTCACTAGTGTAGACCAGGCCTAAGGGTTCCTGTGCTTAGTCCATTTTATAGACAGATTCCTATTCAGCTCTGCAATTCATAGCATACATTTGATAACCATGTTTTCCTATTACAATAATATTAAAACAGAATAGCTACAGAAAGTCCATCTGCTGTTTACAGGCAGTGGTCCAGCCTCAGGCATACCCCGTACAGGTTCTGACAGCATTTGAAACATCAAGAGCTAAATCATACACTCATGCAAAATTCCCACTACCTATAGTAAGTGGGAGCTTAAGGTGAGCCCTATAACAACCCTGTAAAACCAGTTCTCAAAAGCAAGAAATGAAGGTATGAAATACTTTTTGGGTTTTTTTAGACTTGGTTCCCTTATTTGTTGGTTAAATTTAAAACACCCATTAGGATTATACTTTGTTCCAAAGGGGCTCTAGTTGACAGTTGTAGCCATTTGCTTTATCGACAGAAATACCAAATGTGGTGTGTGAAAAGCATTCTGTGAAATTTACAGTTCTTTACTGGAATTCATGTTTAGCATGAATTTGTCAAGGAGATGCATACCTGGAAGCTTGTCTCAATGCCCTTTAATGCAAAATAATGTTGAAAAAACCCCACCATATTTACATTTGATCTCTTAGAAGAAAAGCTTTGAAACTGCTAAAGCAAAAACTCTTCCCTTTAATTTTAAACATATTGCTATATTTAGCATTAAAAATTTTATACACCATAATTATCGGAATACAGCTTTCATTTTCTTGTAATTTAGAATACAGGTTTGAATTATTTTTATCAGACAATAATGGTATTTATGAAGGCAAAACACATGGAATAATGTATACTACGCTATAATTAATGTAGATAGCAAAAATGTAATAAAACACAAAAAATCTGTGGAATAATGTAAATAAATAAACAGGGGCTATTTATAGCCTACAGTCTTAATGTAGCTATGAATGGGGGCACTATCAAGATCCATTTTTTAAAAAGAAATCCACCCCAAGTTTTTTACTGATCTGAGACAGTCCATATGTCAAACAGTAAATTTTTGTTGCACAGCTTAACTAAAGTATATAGGATCTGGCAAGTCCAGATGTACAGTAAGTGGCTGAGAAAGACACATCTGGCTCATTCTTTCTTGTTGATCAGTTGTCAAACAGTAAATACAGTAGCTGGAACAGGCTGGCACCTGGCTGACCTTGTTCTTTATCCCTGAGACAGACAAAACTGACAGAGAAATAATGTTTGCAAGAACTCAATCACCAAGAAATGCCACGATTGGTTGTTTGGGTTTTATTTTTTCAGTGCTTGAAAATTTTGATTAGCTCCTCTAGCTATGAGCTTACTGTTTAAGACAGACACTTTCAAGCTACAGTGAAAATGATTTCCATGCCTTTAATGTGCCTATTGGATTTGGTGGTCCCTCCAAAAGGAATGTGGATGATAAAGCTCAACTATTAGCTAGCTGCCTCTCAAGTTAAACAAAGTGGGAGACCTCTATTAATTTTTATTTTGCAGACAAATGACTGAGTGAGCCTGTGATCAAGAACTTAGAGAAGACATTGATTTCTTCCAAAATAAATGTCCCTAAATTTAAATGGGGAGCTTTACCACCCATGCTAAAGTAAAAACTCCTTTGAAATAATAGTTTTGGTAAAACGATTCCTTTGAAAGACACAATTCTACATCTATGAATCAGTTCTTTGCAGCTTCCTGTACACAATTCACATGATACAAAGTTCCTAGCTACCAACTCATCAAACTCAAATATAAAGAAATCATCTCAGACAAGGCAAATAGAAAATATTGATTTTGCTGTCTAAAGATCCAAACAACAAAGGAAAATTTCTCACATAGTTGAGCCTGCTTCTGATTTTTCTATCACTGGTGTAAATCAAGAGTAATTCCACCGAAGTCAATAGTTGTGCTGGTTTAAAAGTGACACTGTCTATTTAAACATTACACTTCTGTCCAATTTTTTACTATTGTTAAAAGCAACACCTAACTTTATGAAAACTGAAAGAAATTAGAAAAAATACTTTCCTCTGATTTTTCAGTTTACTTTGTGTATGTGCTAGCATTTGTATACTTATAGTCAGTTTCTCTGTTTCCACCAAATAGTTCCACCATTTCCCTTTGTTGTTTGTGTGGATCTTTCACATGGCCACAATGGAGAGAAAATTATTTTAAAATATGATTGTTAAAGCCACAGAAACTTGGCAAGAGGATTCACTCATGAGAAGTTGTAGTACCTGAATCTACTCATGAAGGGCAACTAATCTACTTATCTAACTAATCTACTACTAATCTATTTATGAAGGGCAACTAATTTTTGGAATTGACTACATTTCAAATGGACAGCATCCGATCAAGTGAGATCAGAATCAGATCTATTCAAGCCTGCTTTGATTAATCTGCTTTCTGTTTTTTAATTATTTTTAAAAATCATGTTTGTGTTAATTTAAATATATCCAGTAACAATTCAATTGTCAATACTGAGCACATAGAAAAACCATGGCAGAATAAGACCTTGTGTTGTCTGAACTACATATCATCCAGTAGTTTTCACAAAGATGATTATCCGCAGCATATTTTTCCTTCTTTTTTTTTTTTTTTTAAGGAAAGTTCCAAACATTTTTGTCACTGTGTACTTAGTGTTCAGAACTTTGGGAATGCACATGTTTCATAAATAAGCAAACAGGCTTTGCAAAAGCTCAAAAACCCCCAAGATTGTTCATATATCTATCTTTAAACAATGTTCTTTTGTACTTTTAAAAATATCAATATTAAACCAAGTTAAATTTAATTCACTTGAAATTGTTACACTAAAGCAAATATAAAAGGCATATTAAATAATAGAGCATAGACTCTAAATCCATTGAATAATCAATTAATAATTACATCAAACCAGTAACTAACATATAAAATAAATGACTGTACTATGTTAACAAGTATCCCTCAGATTTCTTGAAATAGGGCCTGATCCTGTACTTCTATATAGGACAAAACTTCCATTGAAGTCTATTGTAATAGATCTCTGTTTGAGGAATAAGAAAACTTCCTTTTCTTCATTAAATGTATACTCCAAACACTTCATATACACATGCTCCTTAACCTAGCATGAAGCTACAACTTTTTGTGCAGGTGCCATTAACAACACCTAGAACTGGGAAAAATTCCCAGGGAAGTCATTGGGAGTTCTGGTTAAGTGAGGAATTTAGGCCGTTGCTCCTAAATAAGTGCTTTAGGGTATTTAAGAATGAGCTTCTATCTATATTATGCTAATGAAAGGACACAGAAAAGGGGAGAAAAGAACAACTTTATTTTGCATGTAAACCTTTTGGAGAGCTACAGAAACATTCATAGCAATGGTGAAAAGTTCCAGAGGGGTAGCCATGTTAGTCTGTATACAGCAAAAACAGCAAGAGTCCTGTAGCACTTTAAAGACTAACAAATTAAATTTCTATAGGCATAAGCTTTCGTGGGCTGCAACCCACTTCGTCAGATGCCATCGTCAGACATCTGATGAAGTGGGTTGCAGCCCACAAAAGCTTATGCCTGCAGAAATGTAATTTGTTAGTCTTTAAAGTGCTACAGGACTCTCGTTATTCATAGCAATATTATTCAAAGTGGTATGTGCGTCAGGTAGTTTCCAGGTAATAAGAGAAATGAAATCACACCACATCCATGCACATATTACGGTTGTATTACAGTAGCACCTTGAGCCCAGAGGACCCCCATTGTGCCTGGCACTGTGCAATCATATAAGAGATGCCCCTCGCTCCAAAGAGCTTGCAATCTAAATAGAAAAGAGAGACAAAGGGTGAGAGAGGGCAAGTGATTTGCTCAAGGTTTCCAGTTTGCTAGTCCAGTGCCACTCTACCTTTCCATAATGATATATCAGCCTCATATACACTACAACATATTTTCTTTCCAGAAGACTGAATGATGAATGATTCTATTGGCATAAACTAAGCTGTCTATTATGCAGGAACAACTTCCATTGTACATGGCCCATCAAGGGCTGCTCAACTGGTCAGCAAAGCAACCTTCAGGGACAGCAAATTCACAAGCAAAGGAAGATCCCACCCTATTTTTTTAAAAAATATTTCTAATAATGATTGCTCACAATTCCATTCCATTTGCTGGCGCTGACTCTGAAAGATCTAATCAGGTGTATTGATAACCTAAACTCACAAGCAGAGCAGACCCCACCATAGAGTGTAATATTTTAACTGGTGAGTACTAAGGAAGCTATTTCCAAGTCTTTTTTCAAATCTCTGGCTTGCAGCTACACTCTTATGCTAACGGTGGCATCATTTAGTGTGAATGCACAAGGCCTGATTCTCCTGATGCTTACACTTGTGTAAATCAGAAGTAACTCCCCTGAAATCAACTAAGGTACAGTAGTGTAAAATTGATGGACGTGAGAGGAGAATCAGGCTTCTGAATTTCTCAGGTGGTAGTGTATGGAACACGGCTCTGATATAGAAAAGGGTGCATTATTTAATTCTCTCCAGTGTGAAGGGTAGTACATGCCACAGATGTAAGGTGGAACCATTGGGAAGAGAGTTCTCCTGGGGTTTTGTAGTCACGACCCACATTATTCTCCTATCGGAGTGGGAATTTATCCCACCACTTGTCTCCTTTATGGGATAAAACTTCTACTGGTAACATGTTATATGGGGGCACCGTCCTAGAGACATGGCTTGATCTTTCTCCCATTGATGTTAATGGCAAACTGCCACATCAGGTATGTATTTGATGTTTGGTTCTAACACTGGCTAACCTAAAGTCAGGATAATTTTTCCCCTGTTGCTAAGGGATCTACTATACACATAATTTATTCCTTACCTAGCTTGGATTTTTACGTATTTTGAATGAAAATATGATTCTGTTAAACTGTTGTGTGCAGTATTGTTGTAACCGTGCTGGTCCCAGGATATTAGCACAACAAGTTGGGTGAGGTAGTATCTTTTATTGGACCAACTTCTGCTGGTGCAAGAGACAAGCTTCAATGCCACACAGAGCTGAAGAAGAGCTCTGTGTAGCTCAAATTTTCTCTCTTTCACCAACAGAATCTAGTCCAATAAAGATATTACTTCACTAGTGCACCTTGTCTCTGTAATGCTGCTACACTTTCATTCAAATCAAGCAGAATTCCTATTATCAAAACTGCATAGGGGACACCACATATGTTCCGGTCATTGGGAACCTGCATAATAAGGAGTCAATGGACAAGGTATCAGCTAACTGTAGACTGGTAGTTTACAAAAGGAATTTCAGTGAGTGGTAGTTTGAGTATTCGAGAGTCTGCTGTCATACTGACATTAATATAGTCTTTTTCACACTACATGCTATTTGTAAAATATTTGTACCATACAGGCATCCCTTCAACTTTCATTGCCTCTGCAGTGAAAAGCAGCAGCCTTTAATCAGTGGACATCAACAGTAGGTGAGAACAGAAAAATATCTGATGTTTTGAAACTGCATGGGAATTTAGGGAAGCGGAATGTAATCATCCAATTTGAATTTAGCTGGGCTACCAGAATTACAAAACCCTCCTTTTGTTAAAAGTGAAACAAAACTAGTACTGACCTCAAGCCACTGAACCTAGGTTTCACAACAGATCCAAAAGGGTAACAATGTGAAAAGTTCATTGGTATTTCTGAGTGTGTATGGCTGGATATAACTCAGATCAGTGGAGGTCATAGGATATTGTCTCACTGGGTTCCTGCAAATTAATAAAAGGTTTCCTGGGTTGAATTACAAATCTCAATTGCAGAGCAGAATAGAATTAAAGGAGAGTGAAGAAAGCTATTATTGCACATGGCTTGTTGTGAAAATAACATTATGGCTATAGCGATTCAGGGCTCCAGTGCTGACTTTTTAGTGGTGGCTGTGTATGTCTTTCTTTTCCTATCAGGGTTTCTGTATGGTGCTGGGAACATATTTTTCCTGGTAGCCTGCCATTCAAGTTATTAAAATATTTGACCACGCCTCTTCACCATAGAAGAAGAGATGTGAGTCCTCACACATGTACTGAATAAGCTTTATTTTGAAGTATTTTTCATTATATAGGATGAATGTTAGTCTCCAATAAGACCTTCTCTTGCAGGAAGGATGTATTTGGTTAAAGACCCATCATGTTTAAAAATTATTTTAAAAACATACAAATGTTCCTTTTTACAGGATATTGACAAATATTTTTTAAAAATCATGGGAACTGGAGAGCTACTGGAAGACTAGAGAAAAGCATCTTTTGTACAATCATCAAGGAATAAAAGAAGAGTGATTCTGGCAACTACTGGTTGTTAAGAGCAACTTCAATTACTCGTGAATTAACAGAACAAATTATTGAGTTTGTTAAATAAAATATATTGGGGGAGATTCTCAGCTGATGTAAATGGTCATAGCTCCATTGAGGTCAATTGTTCCCAGTAAAACACAACTGACTTCAAGGAACCTGTGATCATTTATACCAACTGAGGATCAGCCTCTTGAATACTGTGAGATAAGCAATAAGCAGCAGGGGTTTATGAAGAACAAGTCCTGCCAAACCAACCTGGTAGGTAGGTAGAGAACGTTGTATGAGTAGTAGATGAAGATAGATGTTATCTGTCTGGGTCCAAAGCCTGAGAAAGGCTGAGCACCTGTGTAGGAAGGCGCTGTGGCCTCCCCTGGAGTGAGGACCCGAGGAAGGGCCGCAGCGACCAGGCTGGACAGGAGGAGATCCGACGGACAAGTCTGTCTGGCTCCCAAACAGCTGGGCTGTGATAGGGCCGGCAGGCCAGTCTGCCCAGCAATGCAAGGGCCGGGCAGGGATAGGACCGCACAAGCTGCCCAATTAGCTGCAGCAGGGCGGAGCCTCTCAAGAAAGGGACAGTATAAGAGACAGGCCCCAGAGCGCAGTCTGGGAAAGACCACCGCTGGAGGCAGATGTGCTGCCCTGCCCTGCCGGCTGAGGCCTAGGCCAGAGCCGAGACTCCAACTATCCCCAGACCAACCCGGGCCTGGGGACTAGGTAGGCCCTTCTCTTAGCTGGACCAGGCAACCCAGCCAGAGAGACTGGGCCGAGATACCCGAACCGTGGGACTGGACAACGAGCCCCCTGAGCAATCCGGGTGGACAATACCTCCTGAGGCTGGATTGGACCTGGAGGAGCTCCCAGCCTCTGAGCCCCCAGAGTCGGGGCAGGACTTGGACAAGCTGCCTGAGGCCGTGCTCTCCCCTGAGCCCTGTGACCTAGAGGAGCTGCCCCTCATTGAGGAGCTCCCTGCATTGCCGCCAGTGGACGAGGAGGGACTGGCGGGCCTACTCCGGACGGAGTGCCCCAGCAACCCTGAGGAGTCAGGTACACGGGATATGGGGAGGAAGTAGCCCAGGGACAGCCGTAGACAGTGGCTGAGTCTGGGGCAACCCAGTTGGCATGTTGCAGCAGGAGCCCCGCCGACTCAGTGGCAACACCTTTGCCACTACCAGGGCCCTGGGCTGAGATGCAGTGGAGACGGGTGGGCCTGCGTCCCCCTCCCCCCTTCCCTAGCCACCCCTGGGGAGAGCCTCATCCACGCTACCGAACCAAAGGGCGGGACCACTGCCTGCCCGCCCTGCCTAAGGGCGGAGCCATTAACTGCTTGCTCGCCCACCATGCCTGAGGGCCGGGCCAAGACCCACAAGAGACCGAACTGTTCCCCCATTAGGAAGGCGCTGTGGCCTCCCCTGGAGTGAGGACCCGAGGAAGGGCTGCAGCAACCGGGCTGGATCTAATGGCCATCCAACAACCTGCAACACTTATTGCTAAGCCACTAAGGATTTGGCCACTGGACCTGGGAAGGTATTTGATATAGTGAGCCAAATACCAATCTCAGAAACCCCAGTCAAAGGCCTGATACAGCTCCCATTTAAACCACTGGGCCAGAATCTCAGCTCTGGCTCCAGCTGCTTTGCAATGCATCTGTAAAGCTGGGGTGGCAGAGAGCCCATAGTGTACAGAGGGGACAGAGAGTGGCCAGGGCAAGGTACGTGGACCTGCTATAGCAGGCATAATTCAAAGCAGCTCCTCAGTTCTTAGTTATGTTGGGAGTGATTTTGTCCCCTAGATGGTCCAGGATTGGGGAAGTAGAAAGGTGGTCTTTGCCCATCTGGTCACCCTAGTTGTGCTGAGTTTACAATTGGCACAACTAAAGACAATTGGCCCAATGTAAAGACTTCTACTAGCCTCCACCTTTGATATCACCAGTAAAGTTGCATCAGTAGCAAACTACGACTACAAAGTTTTTTGGTGTTGATAAGGCTACTATTTCCCACTAGACCCCATCTTTCTCTGGGCAGTGGATTTTATATACTCTCCTTCTCTATGTCAATTTAACCCCAACCACCTTTGTATTCTTCTTTCTTTCTTAATTATCCAAATCCAAATAATATTCAGAAAGCATGGGTAAAATATTAAGCCCATTCTATATTCCCTAAGAAAGAAAGTACCAGTCTGTATTGAAGTAAAATTAGACTTAAGTGAGAAACAGGATTAAAAATAATTTAGAATTAAAAGTTTAATTGAACAGATTGATGTAATTAAATAGACCCCTTTCTTTAAAAACAGACTAGCTCTCATCCGATTATTTGGGGCACTAACATAAAAGCCTTAACAATACAGATGAGAGTTTTCATGGGTTTGTAGTGACAAATCTATGTAAGCTAATAGAATTTGTCATATGAATGTTATACAATTAATATCTCTCTGAAACATTAGCAGTCTACTATTAATTTTAACATAGAAATGAGAATATTAGCATTATCTGTGCACTAATTATTTTGGGGAAGGAGGGAATATCTCTAGCTGGGGAAAAAATAGGTGCTACTTTCTATTCTATTCAAGTTTTTATACTGTGCCTATCACCATGAGATCTGAACACCTATACAGAATGAGAGTTGTTTAAAGGCACTGGAAAACCAGAAGCAGAGTCATCTCCAGAAGAAAATGAGAAGCTCTCAGTTTTTAAAAAGGATCAGAGTTGGTATATCGCAGACTTCTCTGCATTTTATCCATGCATGTGTAACCATTTATTACAAGGATCCATGTTTCCTGGAGTGATCCAGCATTGTGTAAACGCTACCTTTGATCATTCATTCAGATCTTTCATGGCCATACACATGTGGTTTATTGGAGGCAAATAAGGAATGAATTGCAGTTGCTCAGTAGTCCTTCCAAAACAAGAAAAGACACACAAAATCCATTTTTCATAAACTCCATACAAATGGCATGAGCAGTTCAAGCTAAGCACTCAGTCCTGTATGAGAGCATGGGGAAAACAAACAATTACCTGTAATTCATTTATTGCTGTATTTTTTTGTGAAACCTTCACAGACATCTGACCATACCCTCAACAAGCATATTCCTCACCTCTCTACACTGTAGTGTGGAGAGTCCCCTGTAGGTCTCATCCAGTGTGGTTGGGTGGGTGAGGGTGGATTCTCCTTCTATGGGTTTTCCAGGGCATAGCCTTTCTATGGAGGGGGAAAGCACCCTTTCTACTGCATTTGGGACCCACCCACATATCAGCCCAGTCGAGAGCTGGCCCTTAAACTCTGTCCAGACATGCACAAGCACACACACACTTATTTACTGTATAGATTACACATGCAGTCAGAAATGCCATGCCTGCTCAGAGTTATGGTACCAGCACTTTTTAATATACAGATTGTGATAGAATCATTAACAATAATTATCAGGATGACCCAAAATCCAGGCTGCAAATGTACAGTTTCATTACATCACGTCAGCTGCAAATCATCATTTATGGGTCTCTTGAAGGCAGCCAATTCTTTCCCTCTTCAAAGGTTCACAATGCGTTGACATCTTTGTTGCAAGCCTCCGGTGGCATACAGTTGCCAAATGCTTGATTACAAAGATAGTTTTACATCTATGGGATAGAAGACAAAAAAGCTCTGCATTTTTTCTGAGAGAATATATTACACATGTGCCTAAAGCTCATAGTGAAAGTATATTTCAGGGGTATCAAAATCTGATACTAAAATACTTTTCAATGGTGTCCTAATTTATGCAGCATATGAACACATATTTCACTATACTTTGCATTTGCCCAGAAGCCTGTTTCTGGAGACTATTCTCCATGCCATTTTTGTGGTGTGGTTGCTGTCCCAGTGGAAACAGTAGAAATCTTTAAAAACAAGGGCTGATGTGAGGTTCCTCTGTCACCACAACTTCAGAGGAAGTCCCAGATTATGGAGTAGTGCAGACATGAAGATCCCCTTCTCTTCGTCCTCAAGAATGATGACTTTCTGTAGAATGCTGACATTCCTCGGGGCCTCTTCCTTCTCTCCTTGTGACCAAGTAAAATCGTCATATGCCTGAATGTGCTTTATTACACTATTTGTCCCTTGTGATTGACCTCTAGGGATATCTTTAAAGAGAAAGTCTTTTGGTTTTGCAGTGATGCATTGTGATTGGGACAATAGAGAAAAAGCGGTTTTACATCAAACTAACTAAAACAAGTCTTCTTCATATACCATATTGTCTAGCAGCATTCTGTTGTGTCCTAGGTTCAGGAGAGTATTAGCATTTACGCCTTTTCACTGAGCACAGAATATCTCTTCTGTCCTTTTGGCATGAGAAGCTTCTGATCTTTAAGCATGTTTTAATCAATCAAAAATGTGTTTGCCGGAGATTGGGTGTCCCAGAGGTTGATACAGAATCTTTTATGGAGCCTCTTCCTTTTGTGTCACTGCTCTGAATGCAGTCCAGGCTGTCTGGGACTAAACATCATTACCATCTGTCTGTTCTATCGTCTGAGAAAAAGAGTTGACTGGCTTCAGTCTAGTTCCGAATGGTGCCTACATCACAAAACCACCACTGAATCCTTTGAAATGATCTCTCTGGAGTAGGGTAGAAGGAGAGACTATCTTGATCTGCTTAAACTACAGATTTCTGTTTTCAGAGTTGTAAAGCTGGTATGCCACAGCAGAAACCTGCTCTACAGATCCCACATGTAAATAGAGAGTCATCTGGTTCAAGCAACCACTTAAAAATCTTCCCAAGATTTCCAGTACAATTTTGTTTGACCTTCAATTAAAGATCCTGCTGCACTAGGCTATTGATCTTTTGGGAGGAGGCAAAAGAAAAGTTACAACCAAGAAAGGGAGAGCAGGAGAAACTAGTTTGGCTTTCAATAGTACTGCTGCTATAAGCCCCTGATTTTACTCGGAATTGCTCTTTTTGGATTGAAACTACCCATTCTTGGTTTCAGCCCAGAGGAGAAGTTTCAGGGACATATCTTCAGCCATTCTGAGTTACAGTTTGAAATATATATATATGTGTGCCTCTTAAAGAAATAGCACCGAATTTTCAAAGGCACCTAAACAATTTAGAAACACATTTTCTATTGAAAGTCAATGGGCACATTTTGAAAATCCCACCATTGTGGGCGGAACCTCACCTGAGATAAACTGGCCTAGGTCCATAGAGTTCAATGGAGCAGCGAGTATTTCTACCACTGAAGGATGTAGTTCGTTATTATTAATTCTTTCTGAAGTTCTGGAGATCACTGGTCCTGAGAGTTTACACTCTGAAAGATGGACAAATAAGACCTGTCACACTAGCTTCTGCTTCACCTTTATTAAGTAGTCAACCATCCCCACCCATCAATCAGTTTAATCAGAATTTAATTTTGAGAACAGCTGTTATGATGAGAATGGTGGGAAATCTCCTGCAAACAGCAGTCAGTCAAATCTGAACCAAAGCCTTGTGTCCTCGCCTGGACTTAAATGTGCTGTTAGATAAATAGATGTTGTTATCTAACATTCTCTACAGTGACTACCATAAACAAGGCAAATACTGAAATAAAGATATTTAGGCCTGGGTCCGGGAAAGCACGGCTACTTAAGACAGCACTTAAGCATGGGCTTAACTTTAGTGGTACTTGACCATGTGCTTCAGTACTATCCTAAATAGGGATGTTCATAAGCACATGCCTAAGTGTTTTCCTGCATCGGGGTCTTTATTAGATATAAAGCTATCTAAGGCAATTAAAGAGATTTTAAATGGAGCAATTCTCCAGGAAAAATCACCCACCTCTACAGGAGAAAATTTTTCAGAACTGATTTGCATCAGAAGTAATTTTGTAATTGTCAAATTCGTTTCTTGCTGCACTGATTAGTTAAGGGAAAGAGAGTGTCAAGGGAACCCTTCGCTGCACACCTAGAAAAACACATGTTTAGATGAGTAATTTTTAGGAGGATAATATCCCTTTAAACAGGAGCAGAATGTGTGATAATAGGAACTTTTTTAGTATTCCCACTTCGGTACAATAGCAAAAGCAGTTTTGGTGGGCTAATGTATTTTTCCTAAGGTCTCTTGAAAAGACAGAAGTATACCTTGCTTAGAGACTTCAGGGAATTTCACTAAGCTGTGGTTTGTTCCCTGGATTCAATGGAAACAATGAGTGGGAAAGAATCACAGATTCTGTGGTCCAAATGTAACTCCAGCATAAACTGGCAGAATTCACACTGCAGTCAATGGGGGTTGCACTTGCTGACCTATGAACTGCATTTGGCCCCATCTATGCAGATAACACAAAGGTTCTGTTTCCAAAGTTTCTTTTGACTTGTTTTTCGGGAATATAGACCTGTTGCCAGCAGTGTCAGAAAGACCAATATATTCAATATGAGAAGGCAAAGGAGAATGTACCTCCCAAAACAAATTCAGAAACATGCATAATGTCTGAAGATACATTCTTATCCCACCCTTCCACCCCCCGGGCTCAAACACCAGTTCTAGCTGCGGAATGTTTGGGGCTAGGCTGTTCTCGGTGGTGGCAGATGACAGAACAAGGAGCAACGGTCTCAAGTTGCAAGGCGGGAGGTCTAGGTTGGACATTAGGAAAAAGTTTTTTACTGGGAGGGTGGTGAAGCACTGGAATGGGTTGCCTAGGGAGATGGTGGAATCTCCATCCTTAGAGGTTTTTAAGCTGAGGCTTGACAAAGCCCTGGTTGGGATGATATAGCTGAGGTTAGTCCTGCTTTGAGCAGGGGTTGGACTAGATGACCTCCTGAGGTCCCTTCCAACTCTAATGTTCTGTGATTCTATAAGGAAGCAAACAGGAAGCATGTAGATTGGATGGATATTCGGGGAAATGCTTTTGTTGGTTTATCCAAAATAATTGGACAAATATTTGAATTGTCCAAAATGCTTGTTTGAATTATAGAAGCTGGGGATAAAAGTCAAAGTGTAAGTCACAGAAGTGGGTTGACGGTCTTGCATATCATCTATCTGATGGATGGCCCCACCAGCGCTTATGCTCTGGATTCCCACGTTGCTCTGATTTTAAACTGCAAATGTCTCCGTGGATAGGATGAAACACACAAGGAAAACAGAGGACGCTTCAATGGCCTGAACTGATTCTCAGTGGTTAGCAAAAGCACAAAATCCATATGTAAACAAGAGAGAGATTTTCTCAATCAGGGTTATAACCCTCCAGTAATTAGGACTCTAAAAGCTAAGGTACATGGTCCAGTTCTGAGGGGTCATTTCTCTCCTCTGGAGCCACTTGTTCACACAATAAAATATCACCTGTATTCCTGACAAGCTGTCTGTTGATAGTGTACAAGTAGCTTGTCAAGAATATAGGCATGGATTAAAAAAATGAGATAAATAATGGTGTGTACTCATGCAGCACACATCCACTCGTGCACGCAGAAAACAAAATTTGCCCCAAATCTTAAAGATTGATTCACACAACACTGATTTTGGATCCAGAGCCCAACATTTAATTTCATATTTGATTTCAGCGTTATAGTACTTCAAGCCCATCTATTTTTTTTTTTTATTTTTTTTTAAAGAGAGCTTTATATCACTGACTCATGTGTGGAACCCCACAGAATAAATTGCCAGGAGACCAGGAGTTAGAATAAATTAGTTCTAAAGTCAACATATATTCCCTTCATAACCCCCAATAGCTGCCTGTAGAGGATCCCCTGTAGGGGGCGGCGCTGGTGGCTCTCCTTCTGCATCAATCTCAGAGGGAGGCCACACTTCCCGGCGCCTACGCCCTTTGGGGACTCTGAATTAAGGGGCCACCTCCGGCCCTCAGTAGGGCGAGCCTTGGGTCAGCCGCTCCTTTGGGGAAATAGTCTCTTGCCCCGGGGCGTGCCAGCAGTCTATGGTCGGCCTCAGCCAGGGACGGGCTGGCAGCGGGAAACAGCCCTCGGCAGGGCGAGGAAGCAGTCTATAGCCTAGCCACTGGGAAGGGCAGGCCAGAAACACAGGCTCGAGCCCCAGACTATGCGAGTCAGCAGTCTCTGGCCCGGCCCTTCGGTGGGGCAGGCAGGCAAACACGCCGGCTCGAGTCCTTGGTAGGACGAGCAGCAGTCTATGGCCCAGCCCTTTGGTAGGGCAGGGCAGGCTGCAAGGGACAGGTTCTGGCGCTCAGCCGGCATTCACCCCAAGTCAGGGGGAGGGAAGGGGGACACAGGCCCACCCGTCTCCACTGCATCCCAGCCCAGGGCCCTGGCAGTGAGGGGGTGTCCTGTCACTGGGTCAGCGGGGCTCCAGCCGAAACACGCTGACTCACAGCGAGTGTCAGCTCAGACGCACCGTAGTCAGCTTCCCTGGCTTCTTCCTCCCACCCTCTCCCTCGTGTACCTGGGGCTAGTGGTGTCCCTCTGGGTCGCTGGGGTAGAAGGCGTGAGGGAGTCGCACGAGTCCTTCACCATCAGTCGGCAGCAAGCCCGGAAACTGTGCGGGGTCCTCTGCAGAGGGCAGTTCCTCTAAGTCCTCATGTCCCCAGGCAGGAGGCAGCTGCGGCAGGCCTTCCTCCAGGTCGTACGGTTCAGGCAGCTCCTCCAGATCCGCAGGGCCCCATGCTGTGGGTAGATCCGGCAGCTTCTCCTCTGGGTGGATGTTGGGCATGGCCCTAGGCTCGAGCACGAAGGGAGAGGCGCCCTTCTCCCTCGGCCACTGGGCCCTGATTGAGCGAGCAGGCCTGGATTTTAAAGGCCTAGCCCCGCCTACCTGCTTCCGGTCAGGTGTTGTCTTTCTGGCTTCCAACCGCGCGCGGGGGGGGGGGGGGGGGTGTTGGCTTTCCCTCTGTGTCAATCTCAGAGGGAGGCCACGCCTCCCGGCTACACTGCCCCATGCACTGACTGCTCACCTGGACATAGGGGGTGACATGAAGAAAGTGAATAGAGCATCATATCTCCCTGAAACATTAACAGAAAGCTGTCTGCTAATGGCACGTAAGAACGTTTTACCCACAGTATGATGTGGGAACTACTGTTTAGACTCTATAGCTTCCCTCTAACGATCTGATTTATGGATGTAACAAAATTCCACATAAGTTTAATCATGTTCTTTTCTTGGTGACCTTTAATTTATTTTCCAACCCACTTGTGACTACCAGCCTTCTTTCCATCTCTTCCATGTTTAGACCAATATTCTTTTGGCTGCCATTACACCTGTATGAGTAATCCATTTTTAAAAGATGTAGTCATACAGTACATACCACACGCGCACACATATATGCACGGCACTAGGGGGAGAAAATTGATGTCAACACCTATCGAGTTTGAAGGGCCTTTCAGAACCAGCCTTCAGAACATGCTAATATTTGGCCATTCCCACACCAACTGGAAATAAATTCCCATTGCTTTAAAGTATTGTCAATATTATTTTAAATGTATATCCAACCATCCATGAGAGTTTCACAGGCGCAAGTTAATTTTGTTTAAAACCTGAAGATCAATCAATTTATTTTGAGAACATGTAGGGCCCAGTCCTGTAGTTCCAAAGGAGGCAAAATTCCCCCATTGAAGTCACAGGGGAATCAGGCTTTTATTTGCCTTTAATAATGCCTGGAAATATTCTCGTTCCCCATGCTGGTCAGCCCATTTTTTATAATTGAATGATCATATTTCCCCCCAGTATTCCTGAAACATTATGTTCTAGTCTTGCACTCTGCATAAGATACAATTCAAATAAGGAGTCCACATCTTTAGCCTGTTCTCTGACAAAACCTTTATTTTCACCTAGACTGCAGGATTAGAATCAATAGCATTAACTTCCCCAGCTCCAGCTCCTCAACAAACTTTGTTTTGGGCAATTTATAAATGGATATATATCTCCAATGGCCAGTGATAGGACACAAGATGGGGAGAATTCTTGAGTAACTACAGGGCATTTGTTCCCAGGTGTCTGGCTGCTGGGTCTTGCCCCCATGCTCAGGTCTAACTGATTGCCAAATTGGGGTTGGGAAGAAATTTTCCCATCGGGTCATATTGGCAGAGACCCTGAGGGTTTTTTTGCCTTCCTCTGCACCATGGGGCACGGGTCACTGGCAGGTTTAAACTAGAGTAAATGGTGGATTCTCTGTAACTTGAAGTCTTTTTAAATCATGATTTGAGGACTTCAGTAACTCAGCCAGAGGTTATGGGTCTATTACAGGAGTGGGTAGGTGAGGTTCTGTGGCCTGCGATGTGCAGGAGGTCAGACTAGGTGATCATGTGAGATTGATGATCAATGAAAGTGATATATAGCTAGGGTTTATGAGATGAGAACACTATAACAACAGAATACAAAATCCCTTTTTCTCCATTACACAAGGTGAAGGTCTGATCCTTCTCCCATTGAAGTCAATGAGAATCTTGCTGGTCACACTTTATATTAAAGCTGATTTATACATAGTTTATAAAGGATAAATGAGGTTTAGTAATACAGGATTAATTGCCGTTATGAGCATGTTGCAGACATGCAGAGCAGTATGTGTTAGAAATGGTAATAAGCATATCAACGGGTGGTGTTATAGATGGTTATAAGCAACCTATTGACCTGTTGGATTCTATAACAATCTACAACAATTTGAGTATTAAAGCATCTCTCAGTATTGCTATTGTCGTCAGTGGGAGCAGACTACAGTTCTAATTACTTGCAGCAGTTTATTAATTCAGTGTTACCCACATTTTGACAGTAACAATGCTGGAGCAGAAAATATGAGAGTTACTTTAAGCAAATTGCAGCTGTTCCCATGCACCTATCACTCACCTTGTTCCCCCAAGTACATGATTCACCTTGGAGTTTTCTTTTTGACAAGTATGCCAGAGTCAAAAAGATGAAAGGGAAGATAAACAAGAGGAAATAGGTGTTTCGTACAAAAGCTACATTCTTGTTCTACAACTCTGCAAATGCCAGGTGTGACTACACTGTGCATCTTAAAATACTGCCAAAAGGTACAAGCCTGGACATAATTTAGCCGCGTCTATTTTAGACAGGTGCAGAGGATCTCTAAATATATTCCATGTGCCACTTGGTTGCTATGGATATGATAGAGGCCTGTAACTAGGTTTATAAAAGCTGTTGCATATTATTAGTAGCAGTATTGAACCATAAAAAACAAAACAAAAAAAAAAAAACAACGAGAGTTCTGTGGCACTTTAAAGACTAACAAATTTAATTTTTGTAGGCATAAGCTTTCGTGAGACTCAGCTCACTTCATCAGATGCAGATGTAGAATGATACAGTAAATAGGAAACATAGATATACAAGTGCATAGAGAACAATGGGGGAGGTGGATGAAAGCCGGGTACTTGAGGGCTAATGACAGTCATTGAGTAGGAGGTGAGAATGGGTGAGCAAAGCAATTACCTCTTGTAATGAGAGAGCCATTCCAAATCTCTGTTTAAACCCAGTTTGAATGTGTCAAGTTTGTAGATCATTTCTAACTCAGCAGTTTCTCTTTGAAGTCTGTTTTTGGAGAAGTACGGCGACTTTCAGGTCAGTGACAATGTGCCCTGGGAGATTAAAGTGTTCTCCCACTGGTTTATGGATGTTGTTATTTTTTATGTCTGATTTGTATCCATTTATCCTTTTGCGTAGTGATAGTCCAGTTTGGCCAATGTACATTGCAGAGGGGCATTGTTATATATGATGGCATATATGACATTAGTGGATGTACAGGTGAATGAGCCCCTTATGGTGTGGCTGATGTGGTTAGGACCAGTGATGTTGTCACTAGAGTCGATGTGTGGGCAGAGCTGACAACGGGGTTTGTTGCAGGGATAGGTTCCTGGATTGGACTTTTTGTATGGTGTATGGTTGCTGGTGAGTATTTGCTTCAGGTTGGGGGGCTGTCTGTAAGCAAGGATAGGTCTGTCGCCCACTTCCTGAGAGAGAGACGGATCATCTGCTAGGATAGGTTGTAGATCTATAATGATGTGTTGGAGAGATTTTAGTTGGGGACTGTAGGTGATGACCAGTGGGGTTCTGTTGTTTTCTTTGTTGGGTCTGTCCTGTAGTAGGTGACTTCTGGGTACCCGTCTGGCTCTGTCAATTTGTTTCTTTACGTCTCCAGGTGGGTATTGTAGTTTTAGGAATGTTTCATAGAGTTCTTGTAGGTGTTTGTCTCTGTCTGAGGGATCAGAGCAAATCCGGTTGAATCTTAAGGCTTGGCTGTAGACAGTGGATCATGTAATGTCTAGGGTGAAAGCTGGAGGCATGAAGATACATATTGCGGTCAGTTGGTTTTTGGTATAGGGTGGTATTAATGTGACCGTCCTTTATTTTTATTGTAGTGTCCAGGAAGTGGATTTCTTGTGTGGACTGGTCCAGGCTGAGGTTGATAGTGGGATGGAAATTACTAAAATCCCGGTGAAAATCTTCGAGGGACTCTTTCCCGTGGGTCCAGATGATGAAAATGTCATCAATGTAGCGTAGGTAAAGAAGAGGTGTTAGGGAACGAGTTTTGAGGAAGCATTGTTCTAGATCAGTCATAAAAATGTTGGCATACTGTGGGGCCATGCGGGTGCCCATAGCTGTGCCACTGACTTGGAGGTATAGATTGGCTCCAAATCTAAAGTAGTTGTGGGTCAGGACAAAGTCACAAAGTTCAGCTGTGAGGTGTGACATATAATCATTGGGGAAAGTGTTTTTGATGGCTTGTAGTGGAATGTTGATGTAGAGCTGCTACATCCATAGTGGCTAGGATGGTATTTTCTGGGAGATCACGGATGGATTGTAGTTTTCTCAGGAAGTCAGTGGTATCACGAAGATAGCTAGGAGTGCTGGTGGCATAGGGCCTGAGGAGAGAGTCCATATAGCCTGACAGTCCTGCAGTGAGAGTGCCAATGCCTGAGGTGATAGGGTGTCCAGTATGGAACCATGGATTTTATAGTCATTCCTGCCCCTAAATAGTCCGTTTAATGGAATACTTCTTGTTTGGATGGTGGGGGGTAAGAGGGCTGTACACACTACTATTTCCCCTTTTCTCCTTTCACAGGGGCTTGTTCCTGTTTATTTTCTAGCACAGGGCCCGATCCTGAGCCACCTTTATGTGGGCTTGTTACCAGGTTGCCCTCGCTGGCCCAGTTGCTGGGGTCCTCCCTCAGGCTCTGTCTCCAGGGGAGGCCACAGCGCCTTCCTATACCAGGGGAAACGCTTCGCTTTCAGCGAGCAAGCAGTCGATTGCTCTAACCCTTAGGCAGGGTGGGCAAACAGTTCAGCGCTCTGGCCCTTAGGCAGGGCGAGCAGACAAATCAGCAGTGGGTTCACTCTCTGGAGCAGAAAGGAGCAGGAGGCTGTCTTCGGGGTGGCTAGGAAAAGGGGGAGGGGAGGGGAACGCAGGCCCACCTGTCTCCACTGTGTCCCAGCCCTGGGCCCTAGAAGTGGCAAAAGCGGTTGCTCCTCTAGGTCGTTTCGCGCGGGGAAGGGCTCAGCTTCCGGTAGCTCCTCCAGGTCCGTTCCCAACTCAGGGGGCTCGGCGGCCGGCAGCTCCTCCAGGTCCTGTCCGGTCTCGGGGGGTATCCTCCACCTGGGTTGTTCTGGGGTCTCAGCCCAGTCCCGGGGCTCCGGTGGCTCGGTTCAGTCCCAGGGTCCAGGTACCTCAGCCCAGTCTCTCTGGCCGGGTTTCCTGGTCCAGCTCTGGGAAGGCCCTACCCAGTCTCCAGGCCTGGGTGGGGCCGGGGTTGGTCAAAGGCTCTGCTCCGGCCTAGGCCTCTGCTGGTGGGGCAGCACATCTGTCTCCAGCAGCAGTCTACCCCTGACTGAGCTCTGGGGCCGGGCTTTTTATACCACCCCTTCCTGTGGGGGCTCCGCCCCACTGCCGCTGATTGAGCTGGCCAGGCGGTCCTATCGTGGCCTGGTTCCCTGGTTGCTGGGCAGACTTAGCGGCTGGGCCTGGTTTGGTCCACTCAGGCTGCTCGCGCCCTCCCTCGGGCTCTGTCTCCTGGGGAGGCCACAGTGCCTTCCTACAGGGCTTATTAAGGCCGGAAGGAATGGAAATGCTGCATTTCTGTTGCATTGACAGGAAAAGCATGGGAGAAACCATCCAGGGAATTTCCCTCCCTCCCATGCACAGAGGGTGTGACCTGTCTGCCAGTGTTTATAAAGCACTTCTCCATGTAGTATATATACACCAGGGGACTGATTCTGTCCCTCACTCCAGATCCTATATGCCACTCAGGTAATGTAGAGAGGCTGTCAAGGTGCCTCACAGTCAGGGAAGAATGACACTATATGTGGCTCTACACAGCCCCTCTCTTGCAGTTCCTGGTGTAGGAGGTATGCTGGTGGAGAGAGGAGGGGAGGGGCTGGCTTCATAGCAGTGAGTGCTAACAAGATTTCTGGTTGCTCAAGGCCCCAGCCGGCCCACAATCCAGGCAGCACAAAGGTGACTTAAAGTCACTTTTGTTCTCCCACTGGCCTGCACCCTCTAATGCTGAGTTTTCCAGAGGTGTAGTTCAGAATCTGTACACAGGTCTCCTCAAGAGAAGGTAAAAGGGATGGGGAGTGGGCCTGCACCCAGACACAGAGTTATGGCCAGTTGGTTTACACACAATGCCAGTCTGTATGGCCCGTAACAGATGGCGGAGATGAGGAGTGAGCTGGCAGCAGTCAGATAGCTACGTGGGAGCCCAGTGCAGTCCTTAGAGGTTACAGGTCCGAATCCTGGCCTATGGTACCACTGTTGGTGCTTGGGCTGAAAAGGCCGTGGAACTGGCTTGGTTCCGATGAAGAGATGGAGCAGGCCATTGAAAAGGCCACGCAGGGTGCTCCACATCCCTATGCTACTGTGCTCTGGAAGGCCTCCCTTCGCAATAGCACCAAGAAAGTTTGGCAGAGTTGATCCACTGCCTGCCCCAATTTCCATGTAGGAGAAGGGAGCGGACCAGAAGCATCTTCACCAGAGGTCTGTGGTTAGAGTTTGGCTGATTCCTGCATGGAACTCATGTGCAAAACGTTGTCCAAGAAGGGGAAGTTTGGACCTGTAATTCTGATTACTGATGAAGCATGACACACATTTTAGACCCAAATATACTCACCTCCTACACAAACCGCAGCCTTCTCGCTGATCATTCTGCTGCGCCGCTGACTCCAGCAATGCTGAATCAGAACACCGAAGTTATAGACGACTTAAAGAAATAAAATCCCATATTGTTTCAAGCTTCCTCCCTTGCTGTTTGTTCCTCACACATTTAAAGGCTAGTGTCACACATTTTACTGCTTGGCAGCTCAAGAACTATGACTGTTGTCAGCTGACATCAAATAACAATATTTACCTGGTACATAGAGGGTTTTAACATTTGTGATATGCACACACACACAGTTGCAAGAGGCAGTGTGTGAATGAGGTGGGCAGGACTTGGGGAGCCTTCTACTCTCTTTTACACTAGGTTGAATTTGGGGTAACTCTATTGACTTCAAAGAGCAGATGCCCCAGTGAGCACTTCAGGGGAGTTACTCCGAATTTTCATCGATCTAAGCAACAGCAGAATTTTTCCCTTGGCCCTAATGTTTGAGCAAACTGCAGAGTGGAGAAGAGAAAGCTCAGGGGCCAGAACTTCATCCTGGGTCTAGGCCCAGATCCTCAAAGGTACTTAGGTTTCTAACTCACCATGATTTCAAATATCTTTGCGGATCTGGACCTAACTTCAAAGTTCTTGACTGTCCAACCGAAGTCATGTTTTTTGTAACATAGTGTTCTTGTCTATCCTACATGTACACGGGATACGATCTCACCCATACACACACACAGGATATATTTCTCACTCATGTGTAACTCATAAATAGTGGAACTGATTTAGCTCAGACTTTCTATACTTTTAACCTGAGATGAAGCCTGAAAAATGTAGCCTGCCTGCTAATTTCTGAGCAACTGGAAAAGATGATGGCTTAGAATGGAAGTTGAATCTAATCTTAGCTATAGTGTTCATTACCTGTGTCTGCTAGAGTATAGAAGAAAGTTAGGGGTTATTGGTCCTTTGTGTGCATGTGTGTGTGTGAGCTGCAGGGAAACACTTACAGTGAGAGCATCTCAAGCTGGTATGGAGAAATCATACACTGCAGCTTGATTCTGGCCCAGTGTCCTGAGAAGCTGATAAATTCGGAAGAGGATAGGAAGAGGTTAGGAGGAAAGTCAATTAAATGTATTCCCTCTTCTCCTATGCTAGAAGTACAGATTGTTCATACTTTGAAAGGTTACTACTAGCTAGAGTTTGGTAAAGAGGTCAGTCTGCCCTGAAAGTGCTACAGAAGCCAAAATAAAGTCTAGTGAGTCCTATGTGAAGAATTAGAGTGTAGGCAATGAAAATACTTGTCTCCCTCCACTTCATTCATGGCCCCACAAAGCAATGGCAAGGTTGCTGTTAAAATTAAAATATGGCTGAGTATTAGGGTATTAGCCAAGGGTTGATATACATGGAGACCAGGTTCTGTGACTCTTAACTGTCTCATTTCATCCCTACCTGCACAATCCCTTGATTTTTTCCACCTGAGTGGCGTTTTAAAGAGGATGCAAGTATGCTGGTGGTATTTTGCAGCACATTTTAGAGGATCAGGTCTGCTTTTGTGGGTCTGTTTAGGTATGTCTTTCTATCCGTCAGTGAATCTCAGGGACAATAAACCACAGGTGGAAAGAAAGCAAGCATAAAACTCAAGTGTAAATGCGAGGAAGAGTGACTATACAACCAACATGATAGAAAAAAGATTGAAACCAAGAGTAATTTTCTATCCCCAGCATCCAAAATCTGTAGATTCACAAGAAAAATACTTTCTCACACCATCAGAAATTATAATATAGACTTTCCATTAAAAAGTTATGTAGAAAAACTGTGTATAAGCCTAGGGGCTTTGTACACCTATGTGGCATTAATTATTTTTATAATTTATTTATGGTAACACCTAAGAACCCCAATCAAGTATCAGGGCCCATGGGACTAGTAATTGTGCAGATAAAATAACAAAGATAGTCCCTGCGCCAGGGAATTTACAGTCCACGTATCAGAGAAGATATACCAGGTGGACAAATCCGATGGAGGAGAGTTAGGATGTACAAGGTAACAAAATGAACAGAGTTTAGAAGAAAATAGGAAGCATCATTAGACCAAATCAAGGTTAGACAACAATTACAAATAGGCACAGAGGATAAAAGAAACTGTACCAGGAAGCCCTCTCCTGAGCAGATACTTGATGTGTGACAGTGCAAATTACTATAATTAAGATTATATAACTTTCTCCATTCCAACCACCTGTTTTTAGTTGCTCATCCATTTCTGAAACTTTGACCTTTGGGGCTGAATTTTTCTGTCCATAAGGTTGTGGGGTTTTTAAATAAAGTTTGAGTACAAGAAGAAGGTCAGGCCAGTGGGACTCTTTACATGGTAAAGTGCCACTCAGCATGGGTCAGGATGACAGAGTTTGACTCTCAGATGGAAAAGTGGATTTTACTGCCTATCTATCTATCTATCTATCTTGAATAGCTCTACAGACAAAAATGATGGGGAGCAGAAAATTGACCAGGAAATAGACCTCATCGTGGAAAAGTGCCTTTGAATGTTCTAGCACAAATTGGCTTTGATATAGCTAAGTTATAACCCCTGAAAATTTAATATGACACCTGTGAAGCACAGTTTTCATGGAAATTTTCACCAAGCTTACTACGGGTCCAATTCTGCCATTCTTATGCATGCTGAGTAGCACTTTATTTTGCAAGAATTCCCATTGTAATGAATAGGACTACTCTTAAGAGTAAGATGTTAACCGAAGGGTGGCAGATTCTGGTCCAAAGTGTGAATTTAAGGAAGGCTTCAATGTGTATGAATGCCCAATTAACTTAGGGACATAATGCAAGAGGTGAAGGAGTAGTGACGGCAGTTGAACATTTTGTGAAGCTTGCAGGAAGGAACCCTTCCCTGCTACAACTTAGGAGCTAGACAGAACTTAGGGAAGGTTCTTTACAGTTCTGGGCTTCCTCCTGTGGACCTCAAAGTGCACAAGACAAGGACGTTCTGGTGGCATCTAGACAAATAGTTCCAAATAATGGAATTTATATGCACTATTGCCAATTTGTTGCAAAGAGACAAGGTGGGTGAGGTAATATCTTTTATTAGATCAAGAGAGAGAAGCTTTCGAGCCACACAGAGGTCTTCTTCATGTCTTTGTCTCTTTCACCAACAGAAGTTTGGTCCAGTAAAAGACATTGCCTCACCCACCTTGTCTCACTAATATCCTGGGACTGACCCTGCTACAACTACACTGCGTATAATTTGTTGCAAGTCAGCAGAGCTGTGAAGTCTTGCAGAGTGGAGAGCTTCTTTTTTTTTTTCTTTTATAAGGCGATTGGAAATTCCATAAAAAGCTATATTAAGAGGGCCTTCAGGCTGCACTGTTAAGAACTCTAGAGTCAGGAAATGACAGAGTTAACATTACTGAGATTGTAAACTGTTTGGGGCAGGGATCATCTTTTTGTTCTATGTTTGTACATCGCCTAGCACAATGGGGTCCTGGTCTGGGCACTATGGTAATCCAAATAAATAATAATAATTAATTAGTGTTGGGTACATAACCAACCTTTTATATATGTGTAACTTTTATATGTGTAACCTTTTACACCTTTATATGTGTAACCTTTTATATCTATGTGTAATTTCAATACAGTCTTACATGACATGATCACACATTAGTTCCCAACTAAAACACACTAATAAACAGACCATTCTATAATCTTAGATATCCCACATGCAGCAAAGTGAAGAGTTGGGTACTTCACTATGTATACCAGACAGTCAGTGGTAGGCACACACTGTACTGTACAACGCACTGTACTGGGTAGTAAGCATGACTACACTGAGAAATACTGAACATTTGCTGATATATATGCTACTAAGCTTGTATCTGAATGAGTTTCAAAGTTAACTGCCTAATCATTGAATTGCACCTAAGAACATCTGTGCTGCACATGTGTGCAGCAATGATAGTTTCATAGTTAACTGGCTCATCTCCTGAATTTCCCTCATGGAGAGCTGTGTTTGAAGGAAAATATACAGCTCATGAGTGCTGACTACATATTAAAATACGGACCTTAAAGAGAAGAGAGTTTATCATATAGAGAGTCTGACCCTGCTGCCATTGAACTTAATAGCAAAGCTCCCATGGACTTCGGTGGTACAGGATCAAACCTCAAGTCTACGATGGAGATTTTCAAAGTTGCCTAGGGGATTTGGATGCTGGAGTCTCTCTGTTGAAGTCAATAATGATAAACTGGACCATTATAACAATGAAAACAGAGCAACCACACAAGAACAAAATCAGATTACAAGAAGACTGTGTGTATCTAAAAAATGGCATGATAACATAATTAAAGACTGTATCATAATATAACATATACGCAAGGGGCAGAGTTAATGTTAAATGTGCAGCCTTAACTTTGCCATTTGCATTAACCATGCAAAAATATCACTTTTTAAAATGTAGCTTTATTGTATAATATTACATCTAATGCTCAAAAATGTCTCAGGTTTCTGCCATTTTATACTTCAGCCACATTTCGTAGCTCAGTATGTCAAAGTATTGCAAGAAATCTGTGATTACCTGGGACATCAGTGTGCTATGCAGCATAGCTGCTAGGAGCATCACTGTAACAGTGGGGATAGAACCCACATTCTCTTATTCCAAAAAAGCACAAAGCCTTAACCTTGGTGCTAAAGGAGACCATCCATTAACTATTATCAATGGAGGGCAGATGACATACAATTTAGTTCTAATTCTAATAGTGAGAAGTGATAGAAACCCTTGCATGGACTAGTCAGTTCATTATAGTATTTTAATTAATTGTATTTAAGTTGTCAGTGTATGAATATGCTGTAGTACTTTGGGGACAAATTCTTCCTTGGTTTCTTGTCTCAGGTGAGCCCAACAACTTGAACGCTCAATTCTTCTCTTACCCTTCTCGTCTTCTCCCTTACCTGTACAAGCCAAGAACTTCAAGCTGTGGTTATTAGCTACCATCTTCAATGCACAAAAATTGAGCAAATCATTTAAAAGCATATCAATGTAATAAATAAGTAAATAAAGCATGTAAGAATCAAATCTATGGAGGATGATTTTTTGTCTTTTATGTTGACTTTTTTAGCAGCTTAAAAAAGTTTGCATGCATTTTTTGCAACCGCTGCAAGAAAGGGAGCTTTTGAGAGGAGATCCATCTAGAAACGGGATAGTTTTTGAATTTACAATGGAATTTTTTTCAGTTTTACCAGAATTTTGTGTCAGTAAGAGATGGAGGTATTTAGGTGCTATGGCACTGAGGGCAAAGCAAAGGGGCGTAGAGAAGTAAGAATCTAGAGGGTTGTGCTGCATGGGGGCATGGATACCTTAATTTAGAATACACTTTAAAGCATTTTCCTTCTTTTGATGAAAGATTTGGGTTTTTGGTTGCAATCTACTTGCATCAATAAGACATTTGACATTTCACTTCAACGTGTCTTTACAAATCTCCCTCATTCAAACTGAGACAGCCTTGTAGGGATGCATGTTGCGGATGCGAGAGGGCTAGGTCTTGCTTTGGGATACAGGAGACTAACTCCTGAGTGCGTGCAGAAGTGACTGAGCCTGCAGGGCTGCCTGGCAGACACAAAGACATCCGTGCATTGGTTTCCACTCTTCACGTTCTGAAGGTTTCCTTTGCAACCATGCGGGCTTCCCTGCGGTCTCTCCCCCCGCCCCAGCAGATTCCAGAGCACAAGCGGCAGCCTTTGAAAAACAAACACACTGGCTCACCGAGCCGCTGCAAGTCAGGCACAATGCGATTCCTCCTAGCCTGGCACTGGGATGCAGCAGGCGACCAAGGCATGGCCCAGGGGTTGGGGGCTGCCGGCAGCTGTGCACGCCCAGCATGTGGCATGGGGCAGACCCAGAGGGGCAGGGAGGAGCCCGCAGCTCCCAGCACTGGAGCAAGGCGGCGGCGGCAGCAGCAGCAGCAGCGCGCGGGGACATCAGTGGCCCAGGGATGCAGCAGGGGCCGCGTGCCGCGCCTCCGCCGCCGGGATGGGCTCGGCTCGGCTCCGCGCGGCGCCGGCGATCCCGCTCTGCTCTTTTTGCCTCGCGCTCGTCCCCCCCCGCTGCCGGCCGGGCGCCCTCCTCCGCCGCTGAGCGCGTGCGCGCCTTTCTCGCCGCGCCCCCTCCCCAGTCCCCGTGCAGCAGCCGCGGGCGCCTCTTGTTTACCAGCCTTAGCGCGAGCGCTGCGCTGCGCCGGGCGGGCGGGGGGAGCGAGCAGCCGCCGCGGTGCAAGCCCTGCTGCGGGGAGCAGCCACGGAGCCAGGGCAGGGCAGGGCAGCGGGGCCTCCCTCCCCTCGGACGGAACGACGGAGCCGGTGCAGCGAGCGCCTGGGCTGTGACCTTCAGCCGGCCGGCCGCCGTGCCCCGCTCGGAGACGGGCTGCAGCGCGCCGCCCCCGGGCTCGCCTCGGCGGGGTTTTGTGCCGTGGACAAGCCGCCGCGAGCAGGGAGGCGCGGCGAAGTGTGGAGCTGCTGAGCTCTCCCTGCTGCCGCTGCGCGCGTCTGTCTGTCTGTGTGTGTGTCTGTCCTGCATTTGGGGGGCGAAGGAGCCCGTGGCAGCAGCACCCAGGAGAGGACGGGCGGGGGAAGCCCCTTCGGTTCATTTCTACTCCGCATTTTTAGGGTCTGCGGCTCCCCCGGACGCGGGGGGCGGGGTGTTGTGTTGGGGCGAAGATTGAAGGCGGGAACCCTCCGGAGCAACCCTGCCTCGGGGAATCCGCTGCAGTGTGTTCCCTCCCCGCTACCAGTGCGTTGGATCCCCTCCCCCGCTCTCCCACCCAGTGTGTGTCTGTGTGTGTGTGTGTGTGTCTCTGTGTGTGTGTGTCTGTGTGCGCGCGCGCTGCGCCCGGGCGGCGTTTGCAAATGGAGGCTGCAGATCCGGGCCGGCGGCCCCCGCGTGCCTCGGGCCGGGCCCTTCTGCGCCCCCGGCAGCCCTGCGGGCAGCGCTGAGCCCCCGCAGCGCCGGGCTGGGGAGCCGCGCCCGGCATCGCAGCCTCGTCCCTGGGGCTTGGCCCGGCACCTCAGCGGCTAGGGAGAGAGACCCGCGGGTGCGTGTGTGTGTGCGCGGGGGGTGTGCCGTGACCCCCCTCCGCCTAGGCCTCCCCCGCGGCTCCCGGCGGTGTGCGGAGAGCGGGGTCTGCAGCGGGAAGAAGCCGAGGAATGCCGCCTGGCGCCGGAGGAGGGGCGCCGGCCGTGCTGTGCGGGTCTCTGCTCTGCCTGGCCGCGCTGGGGCTGTGGGCAGCCCGTGGGGAAGGTGAGTGCCCGGGGGTGGTGCCCGGGGGTGGATCCGCTCCTCGCCCCATGCGCTGCCCTGAGCTCGGCTGCTCTCTCCGTCGCCTCCCTGGGGGCGCTTCTCGCTCGTCTGGGACTCGGCCGGAGCTGAGAAGCTTTCCCGTCTCTAGACGAGCCCTAGCCACGGCTGCTTGCCATGTCTTAACGCCCCCTGCTCCCGCAGGTTGCATTGTGTGTGTGTGTGTGTGTGTGTGTGCTGCAAACCGTGGCGTCCCCTGCTTGGGCTCCAGCGAGGTGCAAGGGTTATCTGTGCACACACGGACAGCACTCATCTCCCCTTCGTGTTCTAGAGAGAGAGAGAGAGCCAGCTTGTAGCGGGGGGCGGACTGGAAGGCTTAGCGATTTAAAGACGACGACATCCGTACACGAGAAGCTGTATTCTACCCCGAGCTGCGGTTCTGCGCTTGCTTCCTTAAAAGAGCCTGAGTTGTTCCCTTCTCTGTGTGTTTAAACTCCGCGTTGTGGAAAACGTGGATCCTTGTGTGCGCGCTCTGCAAAGGCTTACGTTTCCAGTGCACAAAGCTGTCTGGGCTGGATCTTGCTGCCGCTCATCTTTTCGGAATCGCAGTGTCTGTCCGTGTTCTTTGGGAGTTGCAAAAGCCCCGATTTCAAACCTTTGGTTGCAGGGGAAAATAGAAGGCGGGGGTGGGAGCTGAGATGGACTAGATTGTAGTTAGCAACATAGGAATCCGGTGCTGATGATCAATTTTCTTTTGTTTTGTTGTTCAGATGGGATGGCTGGCCCCCTAAAATTACGTTTAACCTTCCCTCCAGTTTTTGGCAGTGGACGGTGGGGATATTTGGGGTTTTTTTTTAGTTCAACCACTTTAACATTGTGCTCGATCTCCCTCTGTTTGTCTTGCAGTGTTTGTGCAGACAGGAGGTTTCTTTGTTGCTAGATCCGTTCCTACTAGCTGAATGGTTTAACTTTTTAAAAACATCTCTAACCCCTGATCAACAGAACCAGTTGTTTTTGAAAAGGTGTGCGGAGGAGAGAGTGCATTTCTTCCATTCCAAAATGAGGAAAGAATTCCCGAGACTTAAAAAAACCAAAAATATACCTACAAACCTTTAAGTGGTAGTTTTTGGTTGAAAAATAACTTATTTGGATGGACCAGCAGTTAAACCAGTTGTAGAAATGTTTTGGACAAGGATAGGGTAGATGGGAATCTGTAAGGCATGTTGAGTAATATTGTATGTCGTTGGACAGTGAATGCCAATTAACTCTTTTAAAAGTCAGGGCACAGCTTTGCCTTTAACATTGTAAATCCTGGGCCAGTAAAGGTTGGGAGAGTTTTCTTTTTTGGATAAGTTGAACCTTTTAGCTAGAACTGCTTTTGAGAGAGGTGATTGATCCTTAGGATTGAAAACAAAACAGTCAGTGCTTGCTTTTTTCTGTGAGATGGTGTGGTAGCTAGAAGAATCAAGGTAAACAATGATTAATGATAGGTGTAAAAAATTAAACTTTTATTCTATCAGTTTAAGAAAAAAACACCGGACCTGTGTTCTTAAATCATTTCTATTTCCAAGTCCAGAAAATTTTCAAATAAAAGTGGTTGACAGGAGAAACATTCTCTGAATACAGGCAGTAGCAACACATTAGATTTTCTTTTTCACTCCTTTGAAATGTTTGTTTGGGCCATCTAGCTAAAATGATTCAGTTAACATCTGGCATGAAATATTTTATTTTGAGGAAGATCCAGGCATTTCAGTATGACAAAATAAGCTGAGATGCTTGTCTTAGCTGAATATTGCCTCTAATTTTGATGGCTTTGTAGTTTGCAATTTTTTAGCCATTGTTTTCACTAGTTATTACTGAAAGAATTTTGCTGTTAGGGGAAAAAATGACCCCCAGACAGATGGTTTGCATCACTTCATATTCTTTCCTCTACTCAAAATAGTGGAAGGAAGATTAATCTTATTTTTATTTTTTCATACATAATGTCAGAGCTAAAAGGCACTTCCATTTCTGGTCAAACAACAAGGCATTCCTAAATAGGAATACACAGGAGTTACAACAGGAAGAAAAACAAATTCTTTAATAATTAATAATAAATCAGTAAGATGAGATTTAATGACCAAAACAAATCTTTAAAATGCAAGTACTTTAAAAGGAAAAGTTCCGATCAGCAACACACAGAGAAAAGATATTCACAGTATACCAATGTTTTGTCAGAAGAGCGAAGAAATCCATAACTGAGAGAAACTTTGTGCACAGGTGTAGTAGCTCATGTGGTATGTAAGATGGCCAGGTGTTGGGCGAGACCCTTCAAACCTTGAGGCAGGTTTAAGATGCACCTTAAACTCAGAATGTCCTTGTTTTTCTGTGTAAGATCACCAATATTGAGCATATTGAAATTTGTCTGTAGTTTCCTTATGTTAGGGTTTTAATGGAGAAAAAAAGCAGAAAGGAGTGCCTTAAAAATTAGACACCCAAAATAAAAATACCATTAGTATGATACCTGGTGTAATGCTGCTTTGGATCCAAAACTATGTAAATGAATCTGTTTACCTTGGCTTTGAGCATTATTCCATACATACAGCCTACATTTTACATTTCAAATGTTTATTAACAATAGTACATGCTGGCGTCTTTGGATCCATATTTTAGGATGCGTAGTAAAAAATCCTGATGAATGTACTCACTGCACGTGTGTAGCATGAACGTCATTATCTCCCAATATGCTTTGTGATAAGAATAGATGATTAGTTTAAGTGAGTTACATAATTCTTTGGGCAGGTTAGGTACTGAATATGAAATGTTTCAGTGTTCAAGGAATTAATGTTAATCCAGTATACTGGAAATAAGAGAGAAGGAATATTTTACAGGTTATCAATAGATGATTATGATTAGCGTCCATAGGAAGAAACAGTGAGCTAATCAATGCTAACACCAACAAAAAGTGTAAAGGCACATGTTACATACATCATTTTAGTACCAGAGTCAGGACAAAGGGTTGTATGAATCATTAGCTTAGGGTTAGGAATGATGATGATGTTAATATGAAGCAGAATGTGTTAAAATGTGAACATAGGAACTGTTATGGAATGAGGATGCGTAGTTGCTGGTTTAATTGTAGAAAAATGTTTTTCTTCCTGTAAAGTAAAGGGAATCCAACTAAGGAGTTTGACTAAATAACTAATGAAAAAAATATTGTTAGTACAAGTGGAGGAGGAAAAAAGGCTGAAAAGAGTGAGGAATAAAATCAAATGGTTTTAGCTTCAGTGGAAGAGAAAAAATGAGTTTTTTGCTGTTAACAAAATAGTATGGATTCTATAAACAACCAAGTGAAAGTCTGACATGTATTTCTAGTAACATTCAATCTTCATTGTTAAAACTAAAGTCAGAATTACTCTAAAATGCAAGTCTAATCATTTGTTTCTACCTTTAATTTTCTGCACACTAGATTTGGTTCTTTAAAGCATATAGGTTTAAAGTTTCCACAAGAAGAAAAACCTGCTGTTTTTTGTCGCTTTACACTGTTAAATAGCAAGTTTAGATCAATGTACTTTACTTAGGGTGGAATTAAATTGTTTCAGATGTTTTTTGGCTTTACTAAATTTACATTTAAGGACATAGTCATTTCTCTTCCACTTAATAAAATGTCTCTTCTTCAGTCTGCATCATTTTGATTTGATTAAAATACTATACCATATTTTTAGGGATATATTATTGGACTGAAATTGTAATTGTGCTTTTAAAACTACAGTAGCATTGATCAGGAACTTTTTAAAATCAGTTTTTCATGCTTTTGTAGTAGATTCCAAATTTACTGGTGGCCATTGAAAGTTTTCATTTGGTGAGTTGAGAGAAGATGGTTGATGGATTAAAATGTTCAGTGATATTGCAGAGAGTATATATAATTTTGTGAACAGAAATTTCATAGTAATAAACATCCCTCCTGCTCTTAAAGTTTAGGAGGTACAAATTCTGTGTAAAAACAAACTGTTCTTTATACTTTTTGATCACTTCATGATCTTTCAAGGAAATCAATTTTCTTTCAACTGTTTAGATAGTCATGTATGATGTGTACAGCAGGATTGTTTACAAACTAAATTGAGTAACATTATTTAAAGCAATAAAAATATTCCCCCAAAAATCTGTAATGAATTTACTAAGCAGAAAATAGTTTGCATGTATTCTCTGTACCTTGTCACAAAATGTTGAATTTCATCAATAAGGTAAGGTGTTAAAGACATTAAAGGCTTATTTATCTCTTCCTCTCTTGTAATATTAAGATGTCACCTAAACTGAGGAAACACTGCAAACCTTTGAAATCATCCCTTAAACTTTGGTTTCCAACCTTAATAAATAATCTCCTACTTTAATTTTAGTATAGATCTTCTGTATTAGGTAAGACCATGAAGTGTTTCCAAATAGCAGCTGGCTTAATGCAAACTTCAACAGTGGCAAATGCAATTAGGTATAGAAAAACCTGCTGACTGTATGTTCCTAAATTTAAAAAAGGACTTGAGCTGTATTGTAGAATATTGTATATCAAGTGTTTTGAGTGATGGTTAAAGTTGTTTGCAAGTATGTGTGATATCAGTTTATTGCAGGTCTTTCTAACAAAGGCTGGACTTTTTCTAAGGTTTCTTAGATAATAGACTTTCTGCTACAATTCCAGATTCAAAAAACACTTGGAATGCAATGATTATTTTGAAAGGTAGAAGTGTTTTTGCTGTTTTAATGTTTTTGACATTTATAATTTTCCTAACACAGTAAGTTGTGTAGGCAGGCTTCCTTTATGTTAGTTGGATTGGCTTTTATGAACTATGAAAACCATTTTAAAAAAGGAAGTTTCCAAAACCTTTTTATTGCACAAAAGCAGAAATCAACAAATAGTTCATAAGAAGG
Organism: Emydura macquarii macquarii; assembly: GCF_026122565.2. Taxonomy (NCBI): domain Eukaryota; kingdom Metazoa; phylum Chordata; order Testudines; family Chelidae; genus Emydura; species Emydura macquarii. Next base: position 1,549,504 of record NW_027130936.1, read on the forward strand.
AACATTTGTGGTGTTTAGCCATCTTGCTTTGATAACTGTTTTCTTAGCCAGGTTGCAGCATGTGCTATCTGAGTTCAAGATCGGAACAGATTTCATAGTACTGTATATCCAAAACTGTCTGGGACTGACTTTGAAGACAGGCAAATGAATAACAGTATAGGTGTATAATATGAATGAATGTTCTATGTGCTCTGTAAATGGGCTAGAACTTTACAAACTCCTCAAGTCATAAACAGGTTAAAAAGTTGTTCAAGGCAGGCAAGGCTGCTATATTTTTTTAAAGGTGTTGGAAAGGAGAGTTTGATAACATTTCAGTTTATTAGGGAGCTAAATCTCTTACCAAAACCTGATGCTGGTTGAGTGTCTTTTAGATTTTGCTCAAATAGTATTTTGCAGGTGGTTTAATTAATGTTCACAAATACTAAATCTAAGCAAACCCTCTAGATCTGTTTGTTAAATCACTGATTAAGCTTCAAGGTACAGGCAACTTCTAGAGTACAAATACAAGACGACGTAAAATTTGTTAGTCTGCTGAAAGCGAAAATTGACTTAAAATATGCATTATATGTATTTTATAGGTATGTTTACAAAAGAAAACATACCGGTTTGCTTTTGGCAAAAAACTGTTAAGAAGCCCTCATGTTAAAGTCTTGATGTTCATCTAATCTAAATAGTCACTGTTTTGATTTTTCAAAAAGATCAAACTCTCCTGTTAACAAATTGTGCCTTTGTCGTTTTGCTCAGACATTAGGTACATCAGTATGCATCATTGTCTCTTGGTGACTTTCAGGCTAGTTTTGTTGATGACTTCCAGCCTTTCAGCATGTTTAATATCTATGAATTTTTCACGCATCCACCCAGTAAGCCCCTTACTCCTAATTGATGCAGTATGATCATACTTAAACAGAAATGCAGGGATAAATAAGCCTTGAAAGTGCTGTGAGAATACTCCCTTGTAGGAACATGGTATAATTTTACTGCAAATTTTAATATAACTTATTCCTCTAATTAGAGGAACGAACTGGTTAATATGTTTCTTTGATGACAAGTTTGTGTTTTAAATACCACATCTACAGACACTGTTTTGTTCAGACTTCTTTGAATAAAGGTGCACGTCTTACACAAAAGAGGGAGAAGCTTCTTTCCATCAGGGAATTAACATAAGCTGTTACTATATTTCTGTACTGTAACGGTAGATTAAATAAGTACTACTTAAGATGTTGTTTAGTTTTTTTGCTACTGCAGGAGTTAATGTTGGTGGTAATGGTTTAGTTTGTAAAGACACTTGTTTTTGGATGAGTTCATCTCCCACATGATGCCAGCAAAGAGAATATTTTTTATTGAAATAGCACTGTGACGGGTCAGGGAGAGTGTTATCTGCAAACCTGTTATTGGTGCCATTACATGCTATAAAGATAGCTCCGTTTACTTAGAAGTGGGAACATCGGCTCTGATCAGAGTCCTCTCTCTTAGCAGATAGTTTTAAAAAAATTCTTAGGATGCTGTACTATTTTTATTTTGGAAAGGAGGAAAAAGGGTGTGTGTCAAAATGTGGGAGCGTATAGATCATGTAGGGGGTCTTCTAATTATAGAGATAAACTTGTGTGACTGTGCTGTTGGGTTTTTTCTTTAATTCGTGGTGTGCTAACTTTCCTTATTTTCTCCAACCACACCTTCCATTATTTGAATAATTTAGATTTTCAGTGGAAGTTTGTGTAACTTGTGATCTCTTCATGTTGAAGCAAATACTCCAGTGTTTTCAGAAACAAGGGAAGGATTTCTGAAGTTCAGGGTTGCTGGAAGTTTTCAGAGCATGATCTGAAAGAGTTCAAGTATTCCTTTGTCCCTTGATAGCTAAACTTTATCAGCACAATCTGTTTGAATCAGATGTACTGTATCTGCTGTTACATTTATATGCTGGGTTTATACAAATTACTTTTTTTATTCATGATACTGTATTACAAATATATCAAACAGTTTTAAAACAAATGGCTTTATGGTAAGAGAACATCCATAAATTAGAGCAAAGATGATGCATTTTTCGAAGTGTTTTTAGTTTCAGATGCTGTTGTAATACATCAGTGGTGAGTATGCAAGTCTGAATTAGTCAAGAGTATAAAGTATGTTTTCATTGTTATATTCAAGATTTGTTCTATTTTGATGCTTTCCTTGTAAAAGGCAAACTGCACAAAGTGTCAGATGGGGTAATGGGCTCGGGTTCAACCCATGATTAAAATTAGTCATACACAAACCATATTTGAAAAATGTTAATTAAGCGTGTGGGGGAGGGGGGGGAGAGAGGGGAGGAATGGGTGTTTTATACATACAACTATGTAAAGGAGCAGCGGGATATCTCAGTTCTGTGTTGTGATAAGGTATTGTGGAGGTAACTTCATATTTTACCTTAATGGTGTGTGTTTTTTGTTAATTTGTGGTGGTGTTTTTTGTGATAACATCATCTTGTTGGTAATACATCTGTTTCCCCATATGTCTGGTAGACCACCACATCCAGTTAGCTTTTAGACCCTGCTGAAACTGGATGGACCCTTATATAGGGCTTAAGAAGTCTCCTTGTGAGTGTCCATCTGTAGGAAACTATGATGGATGTATCTACAGAACTTAAACTTTTGATTAAAAAAGAAAGAAATAGGGCAGAGTGCTTGTTTTCAGCGCCTGTGGTTGCAAAAACAACTTTCCTGAACATGGTTTGATTCAGTGCTGTTTTTCTGGAGCATGCCAACAGACGCCTCATTATTTCTTTAACAGAGATACTTTGAAGTTAACACAGTTCTAATCTGTTTCACTTTAGCTATTGGGAAATCAGTGGGCAGTGATGAAACTGGCAAGAGTTAAATCAGTTTCACTCTGGGAAAGCTATGAGCCTAGGCAGGTGCTGAAGCTATTCATGGGGAGGAAGACCACCAAAATGGGGTGTGGTGTTGTAGCAACCCTGTCCCCAAAATAGCCAGGAGGTGTTAGGGAAATGGGAGGGCTGTTTTCAATTTGTCAGAAGGATGTGATGCTGGGGTCAGGTGGTTCCAGTTGAGGACCACCACTCATGGAAGAAACTTGACATCCCCAAACAGGAACAGGAGCCTGGTAGGAATCTCAGAATCACCTCCATTACGCTGTTGAAAGAGGGATGGTTTGGACTTCTCAACAGGGCCTTGTCCTTGGATCTCATCGGTGAGGCTCTCTTTCATCTTTTGTACTGGCTTTTGCTTAGGGGCTGTCTCATCTTTCAAACTCTGCCCTAATACAAATGATAGGTTTATCCCCTCCTGCTGCTTCCATCTCTTCACCCCCTCAGCTTGCTCTGTGCAGAGGGAGAGCCTTCACTCTTAAAAGCGTCTGTTGTATAGGAGGTAAGACTAGATCAGTGTTTCTCAATTAAATTTGGCCACGGACCCTTTTGAACTCAATAAATAATTGCGGAATCCCCCAAACTCCTAACAGTATTTTTACATATGGGGCCAAAAAAAATGTCGAAATAAGCAAATTATATACAAACAACTAGGTCAGCATTTCTCTATTAAATATAAATTAAATTACACTTACACTCGATACCCTCCGCCGAAAAATCCGGGACATCTTCCCTTTTTTTGGCGGCGCAGAGAACGGCTGCTTGCGGAACCCTAACAGTGTTCCTGCGGAACCCCAGGGTTCCACGGAACACCAATTGAGAAACACTGGACTAGATCATCTGGTGGTTCCTTGCCTTCTGACTGTAAACTCTATGAAGCAACCTGAAGGAGGTGTGAGCGCTGGCATCACATTGGGCGGAGAAGCAAATATATGCAGCAGGCAAGTGATCAGAGAGCAACAGTGGGCCACAGTGAAACACTCAGCTGAGTGAAATTAGATTGTAACTACCTTGTTTGAAATCAGTGGAATATCCCACTTTGTCTTTTGATCACTGGATGTGACATTTCCCCTTTGCTGTTTTTCCCCAAGCATTGACCTGTAGTTAAAACATCATTGCCCAGTGTACCCAAATTTCACAGGTTTCCACTGGGATTAGATCCATTCCCAAAGGAAGGCTGCAGAGAGAGACTTTTGATTTTAGGAGAAACCCAATATAGGAGTAGGAAATTTTTTAATGCATTCCTACCTAATCAGATGCATTGGTGTAGTTCTCCATTCCAGCAGATGGGAGTCTTCCAGAATTTTGGTGATATCCCTCCTCAGTATCAGGAGAATTTTTGGCTGTTCTCCAGTTGTTTCCTGTTTCCAGCAGTGTGAAAGCAGCTTGTGGTTCTGTATTAGTTTGTAATTAACCCCCTTCCCCCCCAGCTTCTGGTTGTTTGAGAATTTTTTTCTGATATAGCTGTGTATTTTTAATTGGTTCCCTGCGAATATCTGGTCTCCCAGGAGGAGCTGAGGGAAGGGACCTCCCAGTAGTGTCAGAAGCAGATGTCATTTGTTGTTAGCAAGTGTGATTGTGCTTTTCTTTCTCTTTCTTCCTCTTACATGAGGTTGGATAGTGGGAAGCCCTGTAAGCCAGTGCGGAGAAAAATGCCAAAGGCAAAGTGGCCTGCCAATCCTATCCCTGGTAGTTAGAACTTAAGCCTACCTTTTGGTATGCCCTGGACAACCCAGCAGAGAGGAATTTTCTATTAATGGGCTGGTCATCTTTTCCTGTAGTCCTTCTTTTGGCTAGACCCAGGGTGGAGGTTATTGGTGTATGAAATGCCAAAATTGGGAGAAACTCATCTGGCTTTGTGGTGTTGCAAACCTGAGACTTGGCCTAGGTTTGTTCAAGGGCCAGGTTTTGAGTCAGCATGAGTTGCAAATCTGGAGGTGACAGAAGATTTTGGATAGAAACTAGATTTAAAAACTCATTTGATTCTGTCTGTCAGTTTCATTGTCTGTTTGTTTTTCATGTGCTAGCAAAATGCTGTTCGAATTTTCACCATGGCAGGGAACGTTTAATAAATGCACAAACCTTATTGTTCATACTGATTCTGAAAAAGGAGGCTTGTAAAACACACCTCTCCCCCATGTTTTAGGCCTAAACTAAATCGCTAGAATTATTATCATGCAGCTGCAACAGAAATGCAGAGAAATGTCCTGACAATGGGAGAATTGCAGTGTTTCTATAGAAGATGGGTTTGTGAAAGTATCAGATGTAAAGCTAGGCAAGAGAGTTCTGTTTTTGTATGCTTTTTACTTTGAATGTATTAAGAAATCAAATGTTGGTTTCCTGGTGGCTCATTGTTTAAATAAACATGTTGCATTTGCAGTAGAAGAGGTTTAGTGCCAACTGCCCAGTGATGAGATGTATTAGCTTTTTGTTTCCCAGCCATACTAAGAGAAGAACAGCTTCACAATTCAATACATTTTGAGGAAGATTACAAAGGAATTTGGGGTGGATCACAATCAGCACTTCAAAAGCAACAATGTCCAACTTATTCTGCAACACAGAAGAAGTCCCATGGAAGAACCCGGTCATCTTAACAGATGCAGTGTTGTTTTGGAGGTTTCGCTGTATAAATATGTGGACTATGGTTAAATTGTGATGACAACCGATGCAATCTCTGTTCTCAATTCTTTCATCTCTCTAAACAATATTTAAAAAAATCACCAACCAGGAAGCATCAAGACTGAAAATGTCCCTTTACTGTGCATCAGGTTTGGATGACTTCCTGCGTTAGATGCTCATTTTCCTTCACAGCCCGTTCTGCAGTTGGAGAGACTAAATGCTGACCTGTAAGGAGGACTCTTGTAAGATCATGTGTAAGGCCTTGTCTACACTAGCACTTGCTCTAGCAAAACGTTTGTTGCTCAGGGATGTGAAAAAAACACCCCCCGAGTGACCTAAGTTCAGCCGGGCTCTATAGTGGTAGGAGATGCTCTCCCGCCGACATAGCTACCATTGCTCGTTTAGGTGGTTTCATTATGTCAGCGAGAGAGCTCTCTCCAGCCAATGCAGCATGGCTACACAAGCGCTCTTACAGTGGCACAGCTGTGCTAATACAGCTATGCCGCTGTAAGTTTTAAGTGTAGACTAGCCGTAAGGGTCTGTAGCTACTAACAGGTTTTGTACAGGTTTGAATGCAGTTATATTTTATTAGCAATGCTTTAGAAATGCCAAATAGATTGAAGTCAGGATTGGTTAACCTGGCAAAAAATGATGCCAATGTTTTCACAAAAAAACCCCCCAAACCCAGCAACACAAGAATAACTTATTTCAGTGGGCAGGCGGACAGTGTCTGAGATGGTGGTAGCGTTTTGAAATTGTCCCCAGCACAGTGCAGTGTGTCTGAGCGTGAGAGAGAGAGACAGACTTGGAATGTTTGAATCGGATGTTATGCTGCACAGTTGCATTCACCTTTTTCCCCTCTCCGGATTTGTTCCTGTTTTAATATTGCTTTGACAGTTATAAATTGTGGGCTTCTTTGGGTTTTTTTTGAACAGCAAATAAAACAACACAGCAAGATGTTGTTGTCATCATCAGTATATTAGCCTCTGTCTGTCCACTAGTGCGATGGAAGAGTCTCAAGTTTAAATATTGCAGCTGGATTTAAAAAAGGGGACTGGATAATGTTATGAGCAACAATATTGGTAGTCGTGCATGCTAAAATAGGGGGGTGGTCAAATATCATGCTTCAGAGACTTAGAGCATACAGGGGTTGGGAAGAAATGTATTTCTCTGCATGTATTTGCATTGTAACTATTTGTAAAATAGGAATAATTGCTGACTTTTGGGGGCTGTTAAGTGATTTAATTTCATAAATGTTTTTAAAATGTGTTGAGATCATCGAATGACTTTTGTTACCTTCAGTAAAAAGATTTTTTCAGCATGAAGCAAGGTATTACCAATCATTCCAAGATGTGTGCAAAATTTTGTTCTGAGCACAACTGAGATTTGGTGTTGGGGAGTCTTGACTGATGAGGAGGCAGTCTATAAAATTATTGGAACCCCCACCCCAAAACAAACTCCAACCCTACACTAAAAGCATGTTAAGCACACAAGTTAGGAAATGCTAATTTTAAGGTCACTCTTGTAACCTTAATGCGGTCTCCTTGTGCTTACGTATTACAATAGTTTTTAATTACATCACCACACATTGGTTTTTTCCAGTAGGATCCCTGTCTCATTTGTTGTGCAGAAATGATGGTTCTCACGGAAGGTATAACTATGAAATATTCTTTTATGCTCATCGTTCATTGTGCGGCCTGAGGCCTTATTTACTGCACAACTTCCAAATCCTGAATACAGAATTCATCTCCTCATGGGCCTTTTATGACACTCATCTCTGTAGTATCCAAGAGGCCATTTTGTAAAGCAGGACACACTATATCTAAAAACGGGGTCACGCAGGGAAAACGTTTGGGAACTGCTGATCTAAGTGATTCACAAATACTGAGTTTCTTTGCAACAACCCATTTTATAGATGGGGAACTAAGGGACAGAACTAAAATTATCACGTGTCAGCTAATTCTTTGTGCTGAATTTGAGGCACTTAGGATCTGACTTTTTTAAAAGTACTTATAATTTTTGTAGCATTTTGTATCTTCAGAGCACAGCTCTCATTAATGTCAGTTTGCAACTCGGACTGCTCAGCACTTCTGCAAATCAGACTTCACGTATCTCAAGTTGGGAACTCAGAAAATGAGCAACACACAATTAGTGCTGTGAAAAGTTTGGTTCAAGTGACTTGCCCAGCAACACACAGGAACTCGGTGTCAGAGGCAGTGATGGGATTGAGTTCTGTGTGGCGTTCAAATAGTGCTTAGTTACTATTTTTGGATAAATAGTTTATTCACCAAAAAATGCAATGCTGACAATAATGTGAATGGTTTTGGCCAAAAGTTTTATTTTTTTGGGACATAGGCACCATTCACAGCACGGCCAGAGGAGAAGGTGGTGGTGGTGCCTGTCTTGTAATCTTCAGTCCAATGGTGAGGGCACTCACTTGGGATTTGAGATCACTGGGTTCAGTTCCCCCCCTGCCTGATACGGAGAAGGGATTGAATTTGTCTTCCAATTGCAGGTGAGTGCCCTAGCCACCGAGCTTATAGACTCCTCACTGTCTCCCTCTAGCCCAGTGATTATTCAGGTACTTTCTACATAGTGGAACAGCTTCAGCAAGAGAGAATGAGGGACTTGCCTCTAATTGCCCCATAGCCCAGTGGTTAGGACACACTCCTGTGATGTGGGAGACCCCTTCTCCACATCAGGCAGAAGATGGAATTGAACCGGGGGAGTGCCCTAGCCATTGTAAGAGAGGCACCCCCACTTCCTCCTCCTCCACCCATTTTGTGACTCTAGCACCTCGTTTTCTTTGCTTTTATTTTAACAAATGTCTGGAAACACAATTGCTTCATTGGGCCCAGAATTGATTGTTTTGTCCACTTTTTTGATTCACTAGTATTTCTAGGTTTTGGTTTGAACCAAATTTTTTGTTCAGTTTTTTGGAGGTGCCAGCAAACCTAGCTCACCATCCAAATCAGTCAGATTCTTTCTTTTTCTCCATGCTGCGTGGGTGCCAGCATGGGGGGAGAGTCTCTGCTGTCATGGCCTGGGAAACTTCATGGATAGTTAACATTTGGCAAAGTTATAAGCCCTGAAAGCAGGGTCAAAGAATGGACATCCTTAACTGTAGGTGGGACTACCAATTCCATGTGTAACTCATTATGGGCACTACCAGTTCCATCTGTTTATATACATAGTGGCCTTTTTTTCTGCATGCGACAGCGCGCCCTACGGATAGAAGCTGTTTGAGTTTGTGTAATCATACTGTCCTTCAGAGTTTATAAGCCCCAATGTTATTTCATCAGTGTGAATGTTTTATAGTGTGCATTGGCATAGTATAGTCTATATTTCATGAAAATTTATCTTCTCCCTTTTTGGCTTGGAGGCTACACAAAGGGTAGGGTAATCTAATAACCTGATCAGAGCGTTTTCTTATCCCGGGAAGATCAGGAGATTCCATGAATCACAAAGGGCCTTGGTGTGTAGATTAAATTTACTTCGAAAGTACTGAGATCTGATAGTGTGGGCGCTATAGATTTTAGATAGTATAGCTGAACTCCTGTCTATTCTTTCCTGTCAAGTTAATAAATGGAATTCTAAACATGCTTGGGGGTTATTTTGGAGGAGAATGGACAATTGTAAAATTGTACCTTTCTTTCAGGGTGCTAAAATATGCACCATTTCCTAAGCAAATCTTGAACAGTTGAGCAAGTGAGTATTGTTGGTGTGTAAGTCAAACTTAAAATTTTATTGCTGTTGTGCTGATTTGTTGCTCTTCACAGCTGAATTTTGGGCTGACTGTAGTTGACTTGTGATTTACCAACATGATAGTGATTCACTTCCTGTTGATTCCACAACAGCTAGTGTGTGAAAGCAGGGACTGACTGAGGACTTTGGGTTAGGAAGCAGTAAAGAAGGACATAATAGAATGGAATATGGAAGTGATTATATTCAAAGCAGTTCAGTGCTACTACTGATTCTTGTACCGAAATGACCAGAGTGTTTGCTAGTGACAAAAGAGATGTGGGTAGCCAGTTTATTTAGTAAGATTTTGTTTAAAAAAACCCTCACAGTTATTTTGGTAATTAGGGCAATCATTTTCTCTTTGTCAGCAAGAAAAATAGGAAGAATTTGGGTTTCTTCTGTAAGAGGCCACTTGCTGATTAAAAGATTTAAGTGGTCATATTCTCCCATTCCTGGTTATCTAAAGCAGCCAGCTTCCCCTTTTCTCCGTGAAAGGCTCTTACTTCCATCTTCACTCGCAAGATCTGTTCTTAAAACCGCCCTGCTCCTGTGTGCCATCTCCTGCCAGCCCCTCCGACTCTTTTGCCTTCTTGCATCTGAATCATATCCTGATGGTGAGACTGTGGAAAAGTGCATGTGGAAGGCAGTGTGGTCTTGTGGACAGAACTCCAGAGGTTTGAGTTATGCCCTTGACTTTGCCATTGACTTCATGTGAGACCTTGGGCAAGTAACCTTGCATCTTTGTGCCTTTTCCCTATCTGTGAAATGGGGCAAACAGTGCTAATCTTGTAAAATACGTTGAGATCTGCAGATTAAAAACACTATGAAATCTAAATGTTTTACTATGCTATGCAAAGCATTTTGATTATAAATGGTAACGTACAATATCAGACTTTGCCTGTGCTGAATTTTATGGCTGTTTAAAGGTGACCTGCATAAAATTGTGGTGGGGAGGAATCTTGTGCTCTGATTTTTGTTTCTCACTATATGAAGGCGTCCTGAAGTGGCTCAAGACGAGGATGGTTAATTAAGTTGACTCCCCAGCAGGTTGATGAGGAGATACTAGTAACTTGCACCGATGTCCTCTGCAGGGCAAGGTTCCATAGGACGACCTGGGCATTTACCACTCTCTCTGCCCCCTAACTGTCTCCTGCACTCCTGGACCAAGATCCAGTTTTCTCAGAATTTCTCAAACTCACTGAAATGGTGTTTAGTGAAAAAAGAGACAAGAAGAAAATGCTCCAGAGTAGAACTACCGAGGGTCCTGAGATGCCAGGCTGGGAAGCTCTGTGTTCAAGGAACAATGAAACTTAAACTTACTGGAGGTGAGAGCAATGGGAGACTCCCTTCAAACAGAGGCTCCGCCAGAAAGAAGAGCACACTTGTTATTGCAGTGAAGACTACAATGATACACCTACTAATCTGGACAAAGGGGAACGTGGCATGAGCCAAGCGTTGTTGCGTAAGGGAGAAGATCCATGTCCCAGCAGTTTTGTGAAACAGGAATGCGATCGAAATGGAATCTGCATTTAATCTCATCACTGCTCAGATCTGACAATAAACAACGGACCTTTGTGTCATCAGATAATCTGAAGAGCGCAGTCTCTGCTTTTTCAGAGGAAAGAACCAAGGAGCTATAAGAGGAAAATGTATGCATTCCTTTCTGTACCTGTCATTTTAGGATTACAGAAAAAATGAGAGGTGAAAAGGAGATGGTTGGTCTTGGTGTCTGAGGAGAGCTTGGCTTTCACGACTTGCAAACATGACAGGAAAAAACTCTCAGGTTTCTTAAGAATCAGGTGTTGTCCAGCTTCCTCATGCAGAAAAACTGAATCTAGTTGCTTGAGTTTTGAGGGAACAACTAAAGAAATAAATTACTCTGACAATGTTAAGGACTTTCCTTGGCTCAAGAAAAAGTTGACCAAACAGAACATACTCAGTCACATAGTTGAAATCTGATGGAATTTCATAGAAGGGTACTAGTTCCTAGAGAGGCCTAAATACCCCAGACATGAGTTTCTTTGAGCTGGTGTGAGTTTGGAATTTAGTTGCCAGGCCTTGACTGTAAGGAGCATCCCATGGGCATCAAGAAAGAGATTTACTGTCACTAGACTATTGAGGTTCTCCAAGCTGCCTCCTTTGTGGAAGCCACAACAGATATGTAGAGCATTGGTATCTGGACACTTGAGAGACCTACATTGCTACATCAAAACGGAATGACACTTGGTTAAAACAATCAAATGTGTCATTTTTTTTTCCAAACCCTTTTAAAAAACTTCAGCACAGCCAGTTTTCCATTAGAATCATAGAATCATAGAATATTAGAGTTGGAAGGGACCTCAGGAGGTCATCTAGTCCAACCCCCTGCTCAAAGCAGGACTAACCTCTGCTATATCATCCCAACCAGGGCTTTGTCAAGCCGCAGCTTAAAAACCTCTAAGGATGGAGATTCCACCACCTCCCTAGGTAACCCATTCCAGTGCTTCACCACCCTCCTAGTAAAAAACTTTTTCCTAATGTCCAACCTAGACCTCCCTCCCTGCAACTTGAGACCGTTGCTCCTTGTTCTGTCATCTGCCACCACCGAGAACAGCCTAGCCCCATCCTCCCTAGAACCCCCTTTCAGGTAGTTAAAGGCCGCTATCAAATCCCCCCTCACTCTTCTCTTTTGCAGACTAAACAAGCCCAGTTCCCTCAGCCTCTCCTCATAAGTCCTGTGCTCCAGCCCCCTAATCATTTTGGTTGCCCTCCGCTGCACTCTCTCCAACTTGTCCACATCCTTTTTGTATTGGGGGGCCCAAAACTGGACACAATATTCTAAATGCGGCCTCACCAATGCCGAATAGAGGGGAATAATCACTTCCCGTGACCTGCTAGCAATGCCCCTCCTAATGCAGCCCAATATGCCATTGGCCTTCTTGCCAACCAGGGCACACTGCTGACTCATATCCAGCTTTTTATCCACTGTTACCCCCAGGTCCTTTTCTGCAGAGCTGCTACCCAGCTCGTCGGTCCCCAGTCTATAGCTGTGCATGGGATTCCTTCTTCCTAAGTGGAGGACTCTGCACTTTTCTTTGTTGAACCTCATTAGATTTCTTTTGGCCCAATCCTCCAGTTTGTTTAGGTCACTCTGTATCCTATCCCTACCTTGCAGGGTATCTACCACTCCCCCCAGCTTAGTGTCGTCCGCAAACTTGCTGAGGGTGCAATCTACCCCATCCTCCAGATCATTAATAAAGATGTTGAACAAAACCGGCCCCAGGACCGACCCCTGGGGAACTCCGCTTGTGACCGGTTGCCAGCTAGACATGGAGCCATTGATCACTACTCGTTGAGCCCTATGCTCTAGCCAGTTCACTATCCATTTTATAGTCCATTCATCCAACCCATACTTCTTTAACTTGCTGATAAGAATACTGTGAGAAACCGTATCAAAAGCTTTGCTAAAGTCAAGGTATATCACATCCACCGCCTTCCCCACATCCACAGAGCCAGTCACCTCATCATAGAAAGCAATCAGGTTGGTCAGGCATGACTTTCCCTTGGTGAATCCGTGTTGACTGTTCCTGATCACCTTCCTCTCTTCCAAGTGCCTTAAAATGGATTCCTTAAGGACCTGCTCCATGATCTTTCCAGGGATTGAGGTGAGGCTGACCGGTCTGTAGTTCCCCGGATCCTCTTTCCTCCCTTTTTTGAAGATGGGCACTATATTTGCTTTTTTCCAGTCCTCAGGGACCTCCCCCTGTTGCCACGAGCTTTCAAAGATAATAGCCAATGGCTCTGAAATCACCTCAGCCAACTCCCTCAGCACCCTCGGGTGCATTGCATCCGGCCCCATGGACTTGTGAATGTCCAATCCTTCTAAATAGTCTTGAACCTGTTCCTTCAGCACTGCGGGATGTTTGCCTCCTTCCCATTCTGTGCCACCCAGTACAGCAGTCTGGGAGCTGATCTTGTCTGTGAAGACAGAGGCAAAAAAGGCATTGAGTACCTCAGCTTTCTCCACATCCTCCGTCACTAGGTCGCCTCCCTCTTTCTTTAAGGGGCCTACACTTTCCCGAATCTTCCTCTTGTTGGCAACATGCCTGTAGAAACCCTTTTTGTTCCCCTTCACGTCCCTTGCTAGCTGCAACTCCAATTGTGCTTTGGCCTTCCTCATTTCATTCCTGCACGTTCGAGCAGTGTTTATATAATCCTCCCTAGTCATCTGACCAAGCTTCCACTTCTTGTAAGCTTCTTTTTTGCGTTTAAGTTCGCCATTAGTCCGAGGGACCTTTCATAGTCTGAAGTATAGCAGAGTCTATGTTGGGTAGTGGTGTGTAGGAAGCTGCTGTGGCCTCCCACAGAGCCAGAGCCTGGGGAAGGACCCGAGAGCTCTGATTGGCCCCACTCACACCCTGCCCCAGAGTCTGCCCGGCAACAGGGGACCCGGGCCGTGATAGGGCCACCCGGCCAGACCAATTGGCAGCCCCAGGGCAGAGCCCCAACAGGAAGGGGAAATACAAAAGCCCGGCCCCTGAGCTCAGTAGAGGGCAGACTGCCGGCAGAGACAGACGTGCTGCCCCGCCAGCCAAGGCCTAGGCCGGAGCCTAGCTGCCGCCGACGAACCCCGGCCCCACCTGGGCCCGGGGATTGGATAGGGCCCTCGAGGAGCTGGACCAGGCAACCCGGCCAGGACGACTGGGCCGAGTTAACCTGACCCCGAGCCCGGGGCCGTGCTCTGGGACCACCAGACTGGGCTGAGACCCCAGAGCAGCCCGAGTGGCGGGCACCCCCGGAGGCCGGGCCGGATTTGGAGGAACTGCCGGCCGCCGAGCCCCTCCCTGCAGCGGGGCAGGACTTGGAGGAGCTTCCCGAGGCCGACCCGCTCCCCTCCTACAACGACCTGGAGGAACTGCCCCCTGAAGAGGAGTTTCCTGCCTTGCCCCTGGTCGACGAGGAAGGACTCATAACGCTACCCCAGCTGGACCATCCTTGGGACCCGGAGGCAACAGCTACTAGGGTCAGTGGGGAGGAAGTAGCCCAGGGACAGCCACGGCCTGTGGCTGAAGCCGCCGTATAGCCGGTGTGCCGGCGGGGCTCCCGCCGCAACACAGTGGCAGCCGCTTCTGCCACTGCAAGGGCCCTGGGCTGGGACGCAGTGGAGACGGGTGGGCCTGCGTCCCCCTCCCCTTCCCCTTTTCCCTAGCCACCCCAGGAGAATTGCTCTCCTGACCCCACCTGAAGCTTGTTCACTTGCCTCCTCTGCTCACCCTGCCTAAGGGTTGGAGCCATAGACTCCTTGTTCGCTCACCCTGCCTGAGGGCCTGAGCGATCCGCCTGCTCACCCTGCCTAAGGGTTGGAGCCATAGACTCCTTGTTCGCTCGCCCTGCCTGAGGGCCTGAGCGATCCGCCTCTGCTCACCCTGCCTAAGGGCGGACTATTAGGACTACTTATTTGCCAAGTGCGAGCTATTCCCTGTCTGTAGGAAGCCGCTGTGGCCTCCCACGGAGCCAACGCTTCTACATGGTGCTTTCACCAATTCTAGAGTAGTGTGTTTTTTATAAACAGCAGGATGCTCTTCAGTGAGGCAGAATATCTCAGCTCAGTTTTTCTGTTGAGTATCTGGGGAGGGGTGGAGGAAAAAACAATGTTAGAAGAATGAAATATTTTAAAATACCTTGTATAGCCATGGAAAATCTGCAGCCCTGTATTTCTGCCTCTCAAAAATAATCTGCTATTGGTTTCTGTTAAAATTGGCTATGGACATTATCAGTATGTAAAAGAATGAAAAGCTCTCTTGCACGTTCAGAAAGGATATAATGCATGTCCTCCTGAAAATACCCTGAAGCATAAGGGTTAATTACAACCCTCTCTCCCCCTTAGTTAAATTTCAGAAAATAATGCAAAATACCTAGCATTTCTGAAATTCCTGACCCTATCAGTTGGCTGAATAAAGGAGGCAGGATTTTCAAGCTGACCATGGAAGGCTCAAACCCTTCCCCACCCCCATTTCCTGGATCTGCAGCTTTTTCAGGATTTGTAATGGGTCTAATGCTGATTTAAAAGCATCCATTGAAGAGAAAAAAGCTGTACTTCCTGTTGCTCTAGCTTGAGGTGTGGGGAATAGCTCTTGGAAGTTGAGGCATTAGTTAAGGCCTTTCAGGTGAATTCTTAAGATGATGTTTAGATTATTGCATGAACTAAACTCCTTTCCATGGTCTTGAATTGTTCTTATTTAGCTTGTGAGAATTACCAGGTGCCAGGAACTTGAGTAGCTAGGGTAGCATATAAATTCATTCTGAACTGTTTCTCTTACAACAATTTGGATACTTTGAAGAGGAGGCTCTGTGAATTATTCTCTGATTTATTTTGATGTTTTTGATGTGGCTGTTTGAAGAATGTAAATTAGTATGAGAAAGTGTGTCTGTTTCTACCGCCGATTTCAAATAGAGGATGGAATAAAAATCGGAATATTGATGGCCATCTGGTAAATGAACTCCTCCTTTTATACTTTGGGTATCAAATTCATGCTTCTTGTTTTCACCTCAAGATTCTACACTGTTACATCCCTTCCTGCATCTTTGTTCACACATTTCATAACCCCACCTTTGCTCCGAAGGAAGCCTGCTTTGCTATTCCCTTCACACTTGTCCCATTGTCTTGCATTTTTGCCTCCTTTCATGCTGGCTCGTATGCTTGAATACCCTGCACCAGGTACCTTCCCTCTCTTCACTCAAATCCTTCTTGGAACTTATTATTGACACCAAGCCCCCAAATGTCAAATCATGCTGGTCGAAATGCTGTTGCCCTTCTATTATTACTCTCCCCCACACCTCCCAACAAAACCCAGAAAAACCCACCACCACCACCATCACAACCCACCAGATCCCAGGAACAAACTCTTAATGTTTCTCCTGAGTTTCTCAAGGACATTTTGCTTTCTCTCTCTCCTGTAAGCTTTTTAGGGCAGAACCTGCCTTCACTGTTTTGTACAATGTCAAGTATGTCATTGGTGCTTGGCAAAAATTACACCTACAGCATTTTGTTAGGTGGGACCATGGATTGTAGTGTAAATGTATGTTACCTGGTCTTCAAAAGAAGCATATGCTCCTTTCAGTGCTAGCCTTCCCAGTTTAGTCTGCGACAACAATATGATTTGCTTGGAAAGTCTCTCGATTTGTCTTTGGGAAGCCTCTGTGCCGCAGATAAATTCGGGTTCAATGTACAGAAGTTGGATTCAGTTTGTGTTAAGCTGTCTTTTTTCCAAATCAAATGATTAAAATTAAAGCACAATTACCCGGTGATGCAGATGGAGTTCCATTCATCAGTACTCCTAGACGTTACTTGTTTTCAGAAATGCTTCCCGTATGTTTCTGTTGTTCTCGACCTCCATTAATTGGAGCGGCTGGAACTGCGGTAGGCGAGGATAGATTCCTAGTGTGGTCTTTCCTGGGCTGCAGTCCTCTAATACCCAAACAGAGGCATGGCCTAGAATGAGTCCCCTGCTTTCCTAGTGAAGATGGGAGATAGAATCAGGTGCTGGGAGCTTGGAAGAGGTGTCTGAACCTGGGAGTTTCCCAGATGATCCGGGTAGCTTGACTGTGCTACATGGGTGGCTGGAGCCTCCCCTGTGCTGTGCCTGAAGAAGGGGAGCAGGATGGATAAAATCTTGGCCGTCATGTGCTCCTGAGTTGTGTGTGTATCACAGCCACACTGCTCTGCAGGGCAGTCTGAGTTATTGGCTGCAAAATCTCCTCTGTCAAATAGGTGTAGTCACTGTGGAGCTGTTGGGAATGCATCTGTGATAGTGTTTGGCAACCCATTCTCTTCTGAGAAATCTGCTTAGGTTGCAGAGGACACTGTCTCCCTGACACTGCCCTTACCACATCAAGTTAAAGGTACAGAAGAGTGATTCTTGACTAATAATAAAATATTCCGGCGTGCTTCTAGTGAATATAGATCATATATTTTTTTGAATAACGAGCTAATCATTTTGCTAATCAGAAATGCGAACATGTGCCTATTCATTGTATGTTCTGCTAAAAGCTGCATTCAGGGGCATGGGGAGGAAGGGTTTGAGACTTCATTGTCTTAGGCAGGGTATACACAGAGTAGAAGACAGTCCCTGAGCTGAAGACGGTACAAGTTAAAATGTAGAAACCAAGTATACTTAAGTGACTTGGGGAAGAACATTTTACTGTTCAAATGAGGTACGTGCCCTAGTTTTCATACGAATGGTTACTTTCCTACGAATCCTAACTTAAGGGGAAAAGAGCCACTGAGTAGAATAATTGATTTAAGATGATTGTAGAGATGTGCACAGAGTCCTGAGTGCTGATTGAGAGCTCTCTTGTGGATAGTGAAACTCAGAGTTTTTGTAGTTGATGAGGCTCTAGGATGTTTGTGTTTGCCTTTCCTCTTTACCTCGTATCTGAAAAAATGAGTGCTCTGTGCAGAAGTGCTTGCAGCTTGTTGCTCTTTGCCTACATAGGTGGTGTCTCTTTGTAGCCCAATTCATTATAACTGGTGTAGGAGACAGTAAGGGTTTGTCTACACAGGAAGGTTTGACGGGTTATAGTGAAACACTTATGTGGGTATAACTTCCCATATGTACTCTTTTTATGAGTGGAAGGGGTTTAATCTAAGCCAAAAAAAAAAGACAATATGTGACACAAGCTAAACCGAAAAAGCATTCTTATACTGGAAAAAGGGATCACATGGGAAGTTATATTGGTGTGACTTCATTGGTTTAAATTCACACCCTACCTTATTGCTCGGTATAACTCTCCTGTGTGGGTAAGGCCTAAATGATCAGTCACAGTCTTTCTTCTTTAACCCATCCACAGTTTTGCTCCGTCTACCCGGAGAGAAGATGCTGCTTTGTTTGCAATCTGATTAGCTCAGTCAAGTTAACATGCTTGGAAAGTCCCTTGAACACTGGTGTAGGCATGGCTGAATAAGTTCAACACCTTTTCAGTTGCATGAACTGGTCATGTTGTAGCTGTATGTGGGCTACAGGCCACAGGCTACAATATGACCAACTCATGGGGCTTTAAAGGTGTTCCAGCGTGTCTACAGGAGTGTTAAGAGAGCTTTCCAGTCCTGTTAAACTAACTTGATCTGAAACTAGCACCTTGTTTTCCTGTGTAGTCAGACACTTTGTTTTAACTTTTCTTTTAAAGCTCTGGCCTTGGAAGTTGGGATTAATGGCAGTTTTAGTTCAGTTTGTTTGAGTTAAACATTACCATAGAAGGCTAGGGAAAGTCAATCTGTATGTGTCCTTAGGTGAGGGACAGATAGCGAAGGTTAGTGGTCAAGTCCTATATATTGTTAAGGTAAACCACATTGGGACCCCAAGATTCTTATAAATTACTGGGGGATCTAAATATGATATCCCATTGACTTTGAGTCCTGTTTCTGGCCGTCAGTGCAGTTGTGCATGATGGTGCTGTAGTGGCAGTTTACTTCTAATGAAGTCCAAATGGTCTGGGCTAGTTGGCAAGTCTAGATTTAAGAAACTTCAAAGGAGTGAGTGGTAATAGGCAGCTAAAAGCATAATATAGTGGCCGTCAATGTGGGGTGCTGAGCACAGACACATGCCAGTGATTTTCATCCTGCAAGAGTTGGCTGCCTTACCTGTGCATCCTAATTGTACACGCTATAGGTTGCTGTCAGCCAATTGCTGAGTCACTTGGCTGTGTAGACAACTGTTTAAAAAAAAAAAAAATTGTGTACACAACCTTTTTGAAGGTGAAGAGAGGTCCCCAGAGAGACAATTTCTGTTAAGCTCTATTGTCATCACAGATTGTGAAACACAAATTCTGTTATAAACAGCTTGTAATTTTCAGTCTTGCACTTCTGCTTTAGCAGGCATTAGATTGCAACTACCAGCGTAGAGCTTAAACATCATTATCACAGTTACAAATGTTCTGCTCTCATAGTTACCGATCATAATATGCCACCTACTCACTTGTGTCTTGTGTCTTCCATAGAGTGGCTTTTCTTTATGGGTTTTTTTTTTTGTGTTTTTTTTTTTTGCTGTCAGGCAAGGGATCCAGTGGGTTAAGAAACCGCACAAAGGCATAAACATTTTCCTTCTTTCCTGCAAAATGAGAATTGGATTTACCCCCCCAGGAGTCAAGCTTTTATTCACTTTCTTGTACAGAATTTTTCTTCGTATGTTTGGATTCTGCACTGTTTTTATGATCTGATTAAGTTGTCTGTAACTTCAGAAGTGATGTAGCACACAGCATGTCTTTACTGTAGAGTTAACCGAGGCTGTTCCTTTGGTCTCACCTATGACCCTCCTGCTGTTCACACACAAGCATCTCACCTGAGTTGGGAGTTTAAAACCCAAGCTAGCTGAGTGTAGCAGAATAGGCTGAAAGCCTGGGTGTTGCTTTCACTTGGGCTGGTAACCCCCCAACTCTGCAGTGAGGACACAGGCTGAGCCACTCAAATGCCAATTGTGCACCAGTCCCTTCCTCCAGTTCCCCCTGTGCACCCAGTAGGACAGACAGGGATAGATCACCTGAAAAAGGGCTGCACCTACATTTGGGGGGTTGAATGGAAGAGGAAATAAAGAAAGCAGCAATACCAAGAGAAATCTTTGGCTGGTCCATGGACATGAGACACAATTGCATTTACCGTGAGTTACAGCGATAAAGCCAAACCAGTTTAAAGGTACACATGCAGAGGCTTTTGTCAGAGTGGTGTGATAGCCCTTCTCCATGAGGCTTTGGTGAGTGTTATACATGACTCTGGGCACCCGAGTAACATGATGGACCTTGTGTAGGAAGCATATAGAAGCGCTAAAAGGCTAAAACAAAATATGTAGTTTTTTTGGCTAATGGATGATGTAGGGAGAATATGTCAATCATCGGTAAGTACACAGGAGATAGGTGAACCCTGTTCCCATTAACTCTGTGGATGTTTTTTTTTATTACACTTCTCTTTCCCATTGGAGCAGAGGAAGAATAGCATAAGGCATAGTTTCTCAGCCTGGGGTACGCATACCCCTGGGGGTACGCGGGACACAGGCAGGGGATACCTGGGGAAAAACAGAGTGAAGGGGAGGCAAGGCAGCAGCTGCCGACTTCTGAGGAAGCTGGGCAGCAGCAGCCCGCTTCCCACCTGGTTCCAGCTTCTGGGGGAGGCGGGCGGCAGCCCCCAGCTCCCCGCCCAGTCACAGCTGGCAGTCGGGCGGCAGCTGCTACAGTCCTGGGCAGCCAGGTGGCAGCCGGCTTTTGGGGAAGATGCACGGCAGCTGTCCCCTTCCCGCCTGGTTGCAGCTCCCAGCTGGGAAGTGAGCGGCAGCCCCCAGCTTCTGGGGAAGGCAGGTGGCAACCTCCCGCACCCCGCGGGGTCCCACCTCCCAGGTGGGAGCCTGGTGGCAGCCTCCTGCGTCTCGCAAGCGGGGCTCACAGCTGGGTGGCAGCCACCCGCGCCTCGGCTCTGAGCCAAGGGACAGCCTCCAGCACCCTGGCTTGAAGACGGGCAGCAGCTGCCAGCCCACATCCCTGGGTTCCAGATGGTGTGGAAGCCTCCTCCGCCCCAGCTGGGATTGGGTGGCAGTCGCCCACCTCCCAGGCTGACAGCCCCCCTCTCTGGTTCAAAGTCCAGTGCCCAGAAAACTTGCCATTGACAACTAAGACAGCCCCAGATTTTACCAGTTACCCTCTTTTCCTGTCTGACTGTCTCTGTCTCTCTCTTGCCCTCCTTCCCTGTCTCTCTCTCACCCCTTCCTCCTCTCAAATCTGTGGCAAAAAATTTGTCGCGGCGCTTTATATTCCCCAGCATTGGCATGGCTCTCAAAGCCTCCTAACTTTGGCCAACCACACCTCTAGCCCAGGTACATACTTGAGTTGTGCACCCCTGGTGTAAAGGTGACCCACACTAGATCTGACATCTGTCATATCACAGCCTTATATGCTCAGCCTCTCTTCCAACATATGGCTCACATTAGTCTGTAAAAATAAAATCCCGTGGAAAATTGAGTGTTGGGGCACTTACTAACATTTTCAAAAGTTAGGGGGTACTCGCTACTTAAAAGGTTGAGAAACACTGGCATACGGTGTTACTAGAAACAGAGTGTAATAAAACAAACAAATGTATCAGGCAGTATTTCCTAGCAGTGAGATGTTAGATTGCACAATAGTCACTAGTCTCTGAAGTCATTTAAAAGGTCGTCCGTGGTTAGCTTTGTCCCCAGGTATTGACTTGTTTAAGCAGAAAACAAACCCTTAAATATAAACAGGAATACTTTCATGAATTAAATTAAGTTCAAAAAACCTGTTTTCCTTTTAAATGTTCCCTGCAGTGTTTGCAAACCAAACATGGCAGCATTGGTGTTTGTCTGAGAACCTGAAGTTTAAAATTAAGTAAAAACCAAAACAAAAAATCTTAACAAAAGTAGAAAGTGATTCATCCTTTCCCCAGACTGAGAGGGTGGTGGTCTTTTTGCAGAAATGATTAGAATAGAAAAACTTGCATGTTATAAACTGAAGGTAGGGCCGAAGACGAGGCACGGGCTGTCCAGTGGTTAGGGCATTAGATTGGGACTCATGAGACCCAAATTCTATTGCCTGCCCTGTCTCAGACTTCCTGTGTGACCTTGTGCAGGTCACCCTAGTTTCTGCGCCTGAATTCCTCAACTGCAAAAATATTGATTGTACTTTTCTACCTCTCCTCTCCTGTGAGGGTATCAGATTAAAGATTGTGAGGCACGTAATGGGGCCATGTAAGTACCTTAGATAAGGACATTAAAATAAATCACATAAAAGCTTCTGCTTTCCACAGTGTGCACCCTACAAAGGGATGCTTTAGTTACCACTTCCAATAGCTGCAGTAGGTGGTATGACCAAGCAGGGAGATTTTTGATGGTTTTAAAAGGTGTCGCCGTTTCAGGGCTAGCTGCCCCTCTTTTTCCTTATCTGGGATCCGGTGAGCATCCCCTCAGGTGCTGAGCTTTGGGCCTTTACCTCTGCTTGGGTGGAATTCTGCAATTCTCCCGCTCTGACACAGGGTGCTGTACATCAACTATTCTTACCATGTAGTTCAGGAACTTACAGTTCCTGTCTTCGGGAGGCTGTGCTAAGTGGTATACAGTGACCAGACAGTCTTCTTAAAGCCAGTGTAGCTTCTTCAGACACCTCCCAATAGGGTCCTGTGTCTCAGGCCTGGTCTACACTTCAAAATTTGACCTAGCTATGTCACTCAGGGCTGTGAAAAATTCTGCTCCCTGAGTGCCATAGTTAGGTCAATCTAACCCCCCGTGTAGTCACAGTTGGTTGACAAAATAATTCTTCAGTTGACCTCGCTGCCCCCTCTTGGAGAGGTGGATTAACTACAAAGATGGAAAAACCCCTTCTGTTGATGTAGGAAGTGTCTACACTATGGTGCAACAGTGACACAGCCACAATGCCATAGCTGTGTCACTGTCATGGCTCTAGGGTAAATGTAACCTAAGTCTGGTCCCCTGCAACAACTACTGCCTCTCTGGAATGTGTCTCTTTTAATCCTGCCAGAGTTCTTATGCTATGTGGGCATTTTTCTGTTAGCTGGAAAACAGTTGTGTAGGTTGGCTGGAGACTGAGGCAAAATCATCAGTGCTAATAGTTCTGACATCATCTCTTCACAGCTCTTAACGGTTTGCAGAGAGATTGCAACCTTGAGCCATTCTTTTCTTTCTTGCCTATTTTTCCAGCCAGCCATCTATTGAGTTTACCCAATGCAGTCATACAATAAACATCCCAAATCACAAGGCCAACATACAGCACTCATAATTTATGACAGGTCAGCTACAAACCTGTCCCACAGGGTAAGCATTTCTTTTGTTGCTGTGAAAGAGAGATGAGCGTTTTGGAAATGACTGACTTTATCAGCGCTGTAGCTCCAAGATCCAGGCACTGCTGGACAGCAACTGTGCTGCTCTAGACCAGATTCTTAAATCCGTGGGAGGTGGTCCTTATTAAAGCTGAAAACGATGAGAAGGAAGTGGCTTCATAGGGAATGAACAAAGCAATATGGCTCTGTGTTGACCTTACTGAAGGATGATCTTATCTAATCGTCTTTCTTAGAGGAATTTGGGAGAAGATCAACATCTCCACATTCAGAAGCATCGACTGCTAGCTGAGCGGGAGTAACAATAGCTGCATAGAAAGACTCTCCTTCTGAATGTGCTCAGAAAAAGCCGTGATCGGCAGAGTGAGACTTTGTTGTGGCTGCTGTTGTGTGGTGGGTAGGTTACCTCAATTACAATTGAACAAATGGACCTTGGTTTTCTTTGACCCATTCTCTCCCTTCCTGAGTTCCACTGAACAGGATAAAGTTTATTCTGTAGGTTACTAGCTGGCGGATTTACTCTGCTTGCTACCAGTGTATGCCAAGTTTCAGTGGGGTGAGAGGTTGCATGCCCAGGCAGGTAAACCTTATGAGGCTTGGATATTTTTCTGCCCAGCATGTTTTTCAGCATCCAATCCAAAGTACCCCTTAAAATTGGAACCCAGGGGTGATCTGATGTGACCAAAATGAAATGTTTTTAATAGGTTGTTCAAGTCCTCTGTAAGGAGTGCGGGACACCAATGTAATGTAGGGCCTTGGCAAGAGAGAAGTTAAAAGGGAAGAATGGGGAATTTTTGGGCCTTTGAGAACGTGAGCGTCTTGCCTCCCTCTGCATTGATCCGTTTTGTGTACCAACGGGAAATAGAAATGGGGAATTGATTTCCAGATTATTACTTAGTTCACTGGGCATAAGTGAGCCTCTATCATCCAATTCAGCTCTAATACATGAATGCTCACGTGGTGTGACCAAATCTAGCGGTGTGGCTAGAGAGCCTGGGTTCAAGCAGGCCTCTGGCTTGATAAAGGAGCTTTTGCACCCAGGGTTCTGCAGCCTCGAAGAACCTCTCTTCCTGCTCAGCAGAGGGACAGGAGAAGCACAGGGTTACCTGGTAAAGGTGCAGTGACTATTAATGTCTTCTAGGGGAACACAGAGACCATTGTGTGCGTGCGTGCGTGCGTAGTACATCTTTGATTTCATAACATTAAAGCGAAAGCCAGTGACAAATGGGATTTAAAATGAAAGGAATTGTATGTTTGAAAAACACTGTGTTCCTTTAAACACTCTCTAAATGGAATAAATGGAAGAAATACAAAATTTGGAAGTAAAAGCCCAGACAGTGATGAACTGATTTCAGGTTGCTTTGAGGTAACAATTTCTTTCATAACAGTGAACGTGTTTGAGGTGTGGGCCATACCCTTTAACTCTTAAGCATGAATAAATTAGTTACCAGAAATGTGGTGGCAGTGTAGACCCAAGTATTAAACAGCAAGATGCACTCTGATTTGCCCTATGAAGATTGCTTTTTTGCACAGACCCTTGTTTTCTTGTTTTCTGCCCTTCACCAGGAGACAAAGCCTTTAAACCGTAATTGGTTTGACTTAAATAACTGTTTTTGGCAAATGTGTAATGAAGAGGGATTATAATAAGATTTCAAAGTCTCTTGTTTCATGGAAGGCAAGAAATGATGCAAAGACAGACAAAAACCCACTTCACAAAATACCCAGTGTGGAATGATAGACTCTATGATTGCTAAAAATATATTTAAAAAAGCCAGATATGTCTAAATATATGCTATTTGGAGATTTTAACTGTGCTCATTTTAGATGGCTTACCTGTCCAAGATTTTTTTAAATCTAACAGGCGATTACTACTGGGAAAGATGACTACTAGGAAAGTGATTAGATTTGTTGCCTGGCTGATGTTCTAAGACCATGGAAAGTTTTGAAGCTCTATGAATGAGTAGATACTGAGTTACTTGATTCCTTCCCCCCTCATCGCCACCCCACCATAAAGAGGCAGAAATGTAATTGGTCAAAAACCAAAACAAAACCCCACCTTATTTTCATGCTCAAATATCTTACAAAACAACCAAATGGATTTTATCAAACTTACTAATAGATTTTTAAGGCCAGAAGGCACCATTGGATCATTTAGTCTGACAACCTGTATGTTACAGGACGTTACATTTCACCCAGTTACCCCTGTATTGAGTCCAATAACGTGAGTTTGGTGAAAACATCTCTTCCAGAAAGACATCCAGTCTTGACCTGGAGATAAGAGATGGAGAAACTTCCCTTGGTAGTTGGTTTCCATGGTTAATCACCCTCACTGTTTAATTTTAAAAAGTGCATTTTCAGAACTGACCTCTGTGTTGAGAATAATCATGAGTAATAAGCAGCAACAGAGGGGACAAGTTTGGAAAGTTGGAAGCAACTGGAGGAAAATGAACGTGTCACCTTATCAGTAACTACACTGGTTGTTATAACAGTCTACTCAAAGGAATAGCAATGTTTTTAATGGGGCAATATTAACCGGTCTTGCATACTAACTGTTTTTCAGCAGTACAGTGGGTTAGCTACATGCATTGTGGCAAACTTTAATTCTGAATTTGAGGAAATATTCTTAACTTGCTTTGTGTCCAGTACAGTTATGTTACTGCAGGCGATTTAAAAATATCTACCAGCGGGCGCATAAAGAAACCATGCCCTGCATATAAACTTTATAAAGGACATTGTAGTGTATTTCTGTCCTTTTGAGAGACCAGTTTATACTGTAAGTCTAAACACAGAGTCTCTAAAATGTGTTCCAAACAAAACGCAACATGGCCAAATTGAAACTGTAGTAGGCTTTCATCTCAGATTAATTTGTTTTTCATATCACTTTCAGGACAGTGAACAAAAGTGAGGAAAAGATGATGCATTATGGAATAACTAACTTCCATGGACAATGTGAACTTTTAAAAGAAATGAGAACAAAACAAAAAAATGGCCTAACTTAAATAGAAGTCTCTCTTCATTCATCCCCTTGGGGTGGAGGCTTTTTCCTTTACCTAGGAAAGGTAGAATTTTTCAGGTGTAAACATGAAACAAGGTTTTCATTATCTATGTTTAGTTTCTACGAAACATAACTTTTATAAAATAATAATAAAAGCCAGTTCTTAAACCAAAGAAATGTCAGTGGCATATATGTAAGCAATAGCTCTAACATCAATTTTTCCTTATTAGGAAGATGGCATTATCGAGGCAAATGAATTTCTATATTGTTGCCATAAAGTTTTGATCCTATACTTTATTTTACATACTAATGCTTTTATAAAAGAGTAACTTTCAAGCAGTGACAAACATAAGACTAAAAACCATGACTCTTTAAGCCCAGTCTTGAAACAGGCACACACCTACAGATCTTAAAATGCTTTAGTTAAGGGTTGCTGTCATTTTTCTTATAACTCAGCTGTTGTTTTAAACCCCATCACTCTGGAACTTGGCCTACAAAATGTCAACCTAAATGCCAGTTTTATTTCTTTAACAAAATGAAGGTCTTGGAGCGGCTAAGATTTCTAAAATTTCATCACAGTAAAAATAAATTCTGTTTTTTCCTGTACCGTAAAAGGAAGTACAGGGTACTTTCTCCTGCCAGCAGGTGGAGACAAAACAAACTGATTTGGTTGGAAAAAACATTGCATTTGTACCTCTATTCTCTTTTTGCCTCCTTCTAGAAAAGGAATAGCCTGTGTTTGTTTTATAAGTTATTCCCAGGTTCTCTTGTATCAGAACTACCCAGTTTCTTTATTTTGGTTTTCTTTAAAAGGAACTTTCGTAAACTACATTGCAAGACCATGCTGTTGATTATATGGCTATTCAAGGAATGTCTGTTGGGCTCTGTTGTGGCTTTCCCTCACAAGTTCAAGAGGAGAGGAATGGTGTTTCAGCTTCATCCATAGAGCCTTGTCAGACTTGATGGGTCTTAACCAAGCAGAGACAAAATGGCTGAAGAGCAGATCTCAGAGACTGGAATGTCAGTGAAAGGAAAAACGGGGAATACATAAAAAATGGAACTGAGGGATGGGGGTAGGAAGAGAGAGACTTGGAGAAGAATGACCAGTAAGCATGATCATTGAGATGTATGATTAAAAAAAGGTTAGCGAAGGAGCAGAGAATTTAAGACCCAATTGAGTTCATTTCTTCCCTTTCTCCTCCTGCTAGACTGGACTTCAATTTCAGTTTCTAAGGCCGAAATTCAGGGTCGGACCCAAAGCAATGTCTGTGTTGCTCTAATTGCAGTTGTTCCATTTCACATGATTTTAATGTTTGCCTGAAGAGACCTTTCTAAGCTGGCAATTGTAGGTGCCGGTCTGTCTGCTCATCCAAATCCTGAGTGACATCCAGCGCTAGAAACCTTGATTCATTTGCACGCTCATACATTCTAGAGTTCCTCTGAGGAATTTCTCCCACCATATACAGCTTTTATCACAGCTTTTATGGATTGGATTTCTTTAAATCTTTGAGCCTGGCTTCTGAATGTGGGCCATGTCAGCCTCATCAACCTTTGCTTCTCCCCCACCTTTCTCTTCCATCAGCTAATACCATGGCACTTGCTCTAGGCAGGATAGCAGCTATGTTTTTGTCAGACAGTAGTGTGTGCTGAGATAGAAAGTGCCTTTCTCAGGCTGCTTCTCCAGAAGTCGAAGTGAGTCTTACTGGTGCACTAGATTTTTTTTTTTTTTTAAACTGGCTTATGAAACAAGTTTTCTTGTCTATGTACGCTTCCAGTGTGGTAATTCACTTTAAAATAATTGCAGCCTTCAATTTGTAATTTGTGTTTCTGAGTAGTACAGAAGCAATAGCAGATGGTGGTTTGCCCAGGAATCATTAGTTTCTGAACAGACTATCCTTTTCTGCTATCTTCTTGTACTCCCCAAAAGAGTAAAATTTATATTTTTCCTCTTTGTCTGTAATGTATACACAAACTCAAGATGATCCCTTGGGATGTTAACTACTTTTAAGTCCTTGTTGGATGATTAGGGTTGCCATGGTTTAAGCATTTTCATGTTTTAGATCCTTTGTTAACTTGGGTAATTGTCTTAACTAGATGTTGTGGGACAGCAGGACTGCTTTCTGTTGCTAAAGCAAGTTGTGCAGCTCTGAACAGTTTTTGCTGGATTTAGAATTTGAGTTACTGGCTCCTGTGCTTGTGTTTAGACCAAACTCTTGCCCCAGAAAAAGTTGGTAGGAAAGTAATTAAGTTTCATATGCATAAAACCAGACCAATAGCCTCTCCATCAAACTAGACCCCAGGGTAAACTTGCTTTAAACAAATTGCCATTTTACTTCCTCCTCTTACGTTTGTTCACAATGCCTTATTTGTATTGTCCATGATAGGGCATCCTTCTTCCATTTCTTCCACCAAATACTTCAAAGATCAGGGTTGTCAGTGAGTTCAAGAACAACTCTCATCCTTGCGCTTTGTGGTTTTTACTTGGTTTCTTGTTCCCTAGAGAAGACTATTAATCTTTACTTTATATTTATGCAGAATTGCTTATGTAGCTAATTACTGTATTTATTAATTGAATCTTTCAAACAAGTATGTTCCAGTCTCTGTTTTGAGTGATTATTGTGGCATTGACATAAT
Organism: Emydura macquarii macquarii; assembly: GCF_026122565.2. Taxonomy (NCBI): domain Eukaryota; kingdom Metazoa; phylum Chordata; order Testudines; family Chelidae; genus Emydura; species Emydura macquarii. Next base: position 1,578,181 of record NW_027130936.1, read on the forward strand.
AGAGGGCTTTTTTTGTTAAGCTTCATTTTCCTTGTGTATGCATTTTCTTTCCAGATGTGAAAAGTCAGACAATTTAAGTTGATTATGAAGCTGTTTCCCCATGTATTGGATTTTCATGTCCTATCAACAGCTAACTTCATGAGAATATAGTGGGTTCAATCTAATGTTTTCAAGGGAAATTCCTCATTATGTCTCAAAAAAGTATTCTTGTAAATAAGTCTATTGTTTATCCTGTGTTTCTTAGGGCTTCAGGAACTCTGCTGTGGGTTTATGCTAGAATTAGTGAAACTTGTTCACTGGAGCGCATGCAAACAGGAACTCCATGAATTAGAAACGAGTCGGCACGCTTTCTTTTCCTAATGCTTGCAGAACAGGAAGTGCTGAGTAGCATTCTGTATATTTGTAATGTTACTGATCTTTTGTGAGCTCCTGCATTCTGGTATGGAGGCCAAGTTGGCTTGAGAACCTGGGAAAGTAGAGTAGTTTTTGGTGTTGAGTGAGTGGTTTAGGGATTCAGCGGGTTGAAGCCAAGTATGCTGTGTTCTCCAATGCTTTATTTTTTTTCCTCCACTTTAAATTGGTAACCTAAGTGTTAAAGCTTTATTTTTTTTTTGTGTAGTCCTCTCATAACAGTCACTGGGAATCATGTGACTGAAATCCCAGCCCATCACCTCTGAAAAGATTCTCTAAAAGTTATGACCTCTTTTGTTGAAGTAATTGAAGCACTGTGCATCCTGTTCTTATTCAATGATAAAATTCAGGCTTGCTTGCCGCAGCAGTAAGAAAACATCAGCTATGTACCCACTGCAGACCCTGTGTGCTTGTAACGCTTTTCTTTTGCACATAGTATTAACATTGATCAGTTAAGTGAGGCAAAATGAAAGTGGCATTCTCAATAGTAGGCTCAAATTATGTGCTTATTCTTATTTTAAAATTACAGCTTAATTGTGGAGCTAAAATTTTATGGCAGACAAATTGCTCCATCAGATCTGTTTCAATTTAATTTGCCTTAATTTTGTTTTAAAGTTTAGAAACTTGTTTAAGCTTACTAAGGATTTTCTTTTTTGTGTTTTCAGTTTGTGGGCCAAATGTCGACATTCGCAATGATATCCACGAGCTGAAACGCTTAGAGAACTGCACAGTAATTGAGGGGTTCCTTCAGATTCTGCTGATCTCCAAGGCAGAGGACTACCACAACTTCCGCTTCCCAAAGCTCACGGTTATCACTGACTACTTGCTGCTGTTCCGCGTGGCAGGCTTAGAGAGCCTCAGCGATCTCTTTCCCAATCTCACGGTCATCCGCGGAAGGAACCTCTTCTACAACTATGCCCTGGTTATCTTTGAGATGACTAACCTCAAAGAAATTGGGCTTTACAATCTGAGGAACATCACGCGAGGGGCCATCCGGATCGAGAAAAACTCTGACCTGTGTTACCTCTCCACGGTGGACTGGTCTTTGATCCTAGATGCAGTGTCCAACAACTACATAGTTGGGAATAAACCTCCAAAGGAGTGTGGGGACTTGTGTCCAGGGACGATGGAAGAGAAGCCATTGTGTGAGAAGACCTCCATTAACAATGAGTACAACTACCGCTGCTGGACCACCAACCACTGCCAGAAAAGTAAGTGTCCAATAGATTGCCAAACTCAAATGCAACTCTTGTGTGTGCGCCTCTGTTTTAGTATCATGTGCTCTTTACATTGAGTGTACTGCTGGGTACCCATGAAGTTAGTGTCAGTAATAGTTCATCTAACTCTATGGCTGACTCTTTAGCTGTGTCCATACTGAATGTTTTTTCACTTTTGGAAGAAAAACCCTGATTCGGGGGTGATCAGTGGCTCAGTAAAACGGGAGGCAAAACTCGCTCCTTTGCAACAGCTGGCTTTGGCAGCAAAACTGGTTCAAATCCATCCGGAACCGGCAGTGCTGCTGGGCTCCTGCATGCAAGTGCGTTCCTCAAACACTTAACGAGGCCTGGTCTGTAACACATCTGTCTGGATGTTCACTTATCAGTTTGCAGGTGGTGGCTGTGGGAAGGTACTTGTGCTGAGGATCAAAGCACTCCATTGCTTTCAGTGGGCTTTGGACAGGGCCCTACATTGTCCATCAGAATTTGCATTTTGGTAGCCTCCAGTGCCCTGTATCAGTAAGTTTCACCACTGAAGGTCTTTATTAAGACTTCATGCGACTGTCTAAAATTTTCACTACTTTAAATAATATAGAATACTTATTGCTGTTGGTAAAATGCACTTGATGGGAATGTTGGAAAACCTTGGCCGCCTCATTAGCCCTTATTTTTAAAAAGCTACTTTTAAAGAGAGAATGCCTCCTGACTTTTTTTTATTATTATTAAGAGGTTTGGTCATTGTCAGAGGGCTGGTGTACAGTACTATTAATAATTAATTTGATTATCTTTTAAAGATTTTTGGTCTGTAAATGTGTAACTAAACAAACATTTGGAACAAAACCCCATCTTCACTAACTCCTCTGGGAAGGGGAAAAATAAGTTGCATCTCTTTCCTTGTAGTGCTGTATTGACAGAACAACTTGAAGATGAGCCACAAATGGAAATCATGATACTATGGACTGTTTCCATATTTGCAGCATCACAACAGCGACGTTGACTGGTTGCTAGTTGTGCTGATTAAAATCTTCAGTGACAGCCAATAAGGGAGTTTACATCCTACAACATGCTGAATTCCACAGGTTGACAGTGCATTGTGTGAAGAAGTCCTTCCTTTGGTTTTCTTTAAACCAGGTCCTTATTTATTTCATTGGGTGCTCTCTCATTTTTTATGTGATTACCTACTTTTAAATATTTATGTGCATAGTTGGGTTAAAAATTAGTCCTAGAGAAGTCAGGTGTAAGAGAAGTATTCTAAATACTCACAAGGAGAGACAAATCTGTAGTGAAACAGAGCTGTACAGTTGTTGCTGCTGAATGTACAAAACAATGGGAGGTCACTTCAGGTTTTTTCTTTTTTTAAACCTGACTATTAAAGGAGCTATAATCGACCATCATTTTTAAAGTCTGGAAGTCTCCCCCCCACCCCCCGTCCTGTCACACTTCTCCCCATGGTGTAATGGTAAAATTGACTAACTACAGATCCTTTTTCTGTAGTCTTGGGACTTTATTATCCTTGCAGGTGGAATGACGTGTGTGGAATGCATTGCGCTGGCAGTGAAAAGATGCAAGACTCTGAGCTCATGGAAGGTTGGGGTCCAGCTGGCTAGTTTTACAGCTGTAGATACTAGTGGACAAAGAAAAGTTCCATTTTAAGCTATTTGAAGCCCACAATGACTCTGTGAGGCCGTTAGAGGGTTGGTTAACAGAGGCCCTATCCTGCAAACACATGGTACATATTGATACTGCTGTTGGTGGCAAGCCTCCCAGCCTCGATAGAGAGACGTGTGTTTGCAGGACTCTTGCTAGCGCACTAAAAATGGCTGTGTTTATTGCAGCACCAGCGGAGGCATGCACTAGCCACTGGGGTTGGACCCAGGGGGTAGGCTGGGCTTGAGCTCAGATGGCTAGCCCAGGTGTCCACCAGTACCACAGTGGCCACACAGATATTAGTGTGCCAGCATAAGCCTTGGTAGCACCAGTCTGCCTGCCCAGATTGGCAGGCTCATTTCCAGCTGCAGTGTAGACATACCCTTAGATATATGCTTAACATGAGTACTCCCGAACTGCTCATGTGAATACAAGTACACATACCTGTAAGTGTTTGCAGGACTCAGGCTGTAGACTGGAATCTCCTTTGGTATTATGTTTGTCTCCTCTTCCCCCCCACCCCCCAATGATGTTCCACCATGTGTAGCTAATATATGTTAAGGAATATTTTCTATAAATAAGTCAGTGTTTGCAATATGGGCTGAAGCTGTTAATAGTCAATGAAAGAGTTGATACGTTGGCTCGCAGTGAAGTTGTACTTGTGACTCTGTTTGCAGTCTTGTTCTTATCTGCTATGGCAGCGTTTATCTCTTCTGATAGCAGATACAGACAAAAGCAAACTGCAACACTTGGTCTCTTTTCACTTTTAAAAATAAGGCAAACAAGCTCATAGTTTACTCAAATCACCGTGATTAGGCTTTTTGAGTTTATCCTGTAAACTTCAGAAGGATATGAGCTAAGCCATATCGGAAGGACTTAATTGCAGGCAATAATCACTGGGAGGAGACGTCCCCAAATCTTATCTGCAATCTTGGCTTGAGTTAAAGTAATGATGGACAATCCCAGACTGTGAGAGTCGTTTCCGTACAAATGTAAAAGAGGGTGTCGACGCAGGGAAGCACCACTTGAGAGGGGGTGATTTTAATGTGTCGACTTATGGATCGATTGAGCAGGTCTTCACTGACCACTCAATAGATCCAGATAGGTCGATCTGATGGCAGCGAATTTACTACCATCAGTGAAGACGTACCCCCAATCAGGGAGTCAGACTGGGTTTATTTCTTCTGTATTACCACAAGTAATAATGCTTCTGTACACCAAATTATGCTTTCAGTGAAACCACGTAATTATTTTCAGGTTATATCCTCAGGGATTCTTGTGCAACCTCATTGCCTTCATTGGCTTTGGAATTGATTGGGATGTCTGTTTTTTTGTGTTTTTTGTTTTTTGTTTGTTTTTTTTAAAAGCGCTCTCATAAGAATATAAGAATGACCAATGTGGGTCAGATCAATGGTCAGTCAAGCTCAGTATCCTGTCTTCTGACAGTGACTGGTGCCAGATACTTGAGAGGGAATGAGCAGAACAGGGCAATTTCAGATGATCCATTTCCCTGTCATCCAGTTCCAGCTTTTGGCTGTTGGAGGTTTAGGGACACCTGGAGCATGCGGTCGCATCCCTGCATCTTGGCTAATAGCCACTGATGCACCTCAACGAACTTACCAAATCCTTTTTTTTTTTTTTTTTTTTTTTAACACAGTTATACTTTTGGCCTTCACAACATCGTGTGGCAACAAATTCCACAGCTTGATTGTGTCTTGTGTGAAGAAATCCTTCCTTTGGTTTGTTTTGTTTAATAGGCAGCTCGTTTAAATTTTGAGTGACCCCTAGTTCTTGTGCAATGGGAAAGGGTAAATAACATTTCTTCATTCACTTTTTGCACATCATTCATGATTGTATAGACCTCTATCATATCCCTTAGCTATCTCTGTTCTTAGTTGAACAGTCCCATTCTCTTTAATCTCTCCTCACATGGAAGCTGTTCCATTCCCGGAATAATTTTTGCTGCCCTCCTCTGCACCTTTTCTGTTTCTATACATCTTTTTTGAACTGGGGCAGCCAGAACCGCACTCAGTATTCAAGATTTGGGTGTACCAGGTGTTTATATACACAGTGGCAGTATGAGATTCTCAGTTTTATTGGTCCCTTTCCTAATGGTTCTGTTGGCTTTTTGACTGCTGCTGTGCACACAGAGCGGATGTTTTCAGAGAACTATCCATAGTGACTCCAAGATCTTCTGTGAGTTGTAACAGATCATTTAGACCCCATCATTTTGTAAGTACAGTTGGGATTGTTTTTTATCAATGTGCATTACTTTGCACTTATCGGCATTGAATTTAATCTGCCATTTTGTCACCAAGTTACCCAGTTTAGTGAGTTCCTCTCCATCTCTTTAATTTCATTCCCTTTTGCCTCTGTTAGCTCCTTAGTGCAATCAGGAGGAGTACAGAGCATGAAAGGCTGTTTATTTCCCTGAAGTTAGCAGTTCCGATTCTGAATCCACAGTGGAGGTAGATCTGTTCATGTAAATATGGCACACTGTTTTTTTAATCACTTACGATATCACCATAAGGCTCAAGGAGAGCAAATCAGTGAAGAGGTGGTAGAAAGGAATCCTAAGAATAACTAACTGTTGAAGCTGAAATCCCTGTGTGGAAGTGGGAGAAGTGATGGTAGGCTTAGGATAGCATAGGGTGGAGAGCAGAAAAGGAAATGCCACAGCTAAGTACACAAACAAAAGTTCTAGTAATTAATAAAGAGCAAGAGACTTAGAACAGTTTATTGTTTTGTTAATTGTAACAAGGCAGGGGCTGCAAGGAGGAAGACTCTAAATTTGCCTGCTATCTATCTAGAAGAGAACCACTGCCCTTTCTGAAGGAAAAACAAAGGAAGTATATATGTTCAATTGTTTAAAAGGAAGCTTCCTGTTTATCCTACTTGATTGTTTGAACACACTGGCAATGAACTCTCATCTGGAGAGAAATCATCTGTACATAATTACGCAAGGAAGTAAAAAAGACTGGAGACTAGGGCCCAGGTTTTTAAAGGTATTCAGATGTTTCTCTGCTCAGCACTGCAAGGCCTACATGACTTAGGAGCCTGATACTCATTTTCAGAAGTGAGCTCTGAAGTGCCTAAGTCATTTTTAAAAATGAGACTCAGGCTCCTAAATACCTTTAAAACCTGGGCATAGGAGTTGAAGTGTATCAATGTCTGTAACCTGCCCAATAAAGGCATGAGGTCTACACTATTTTCTGGTGAGTTTGTATTCTTTTTCTGTAATTTTTTGTAGTTGAAGATGACAACATTGACATTCCTACTGCAAGCTGTAAAGGTCCGAAATTGGACACTGGAAATGCGCTATGGAGTCTTGCCTTCATTTAATTGGTTACCCTTCTATTTTCTGTTGCTTCCATTTGTATAGTAGGGAACATGTATTAAGTGCCTCTGTCCTTATTTAGAGCTTCGGTTAAAAGCTATCAAATCAGTGGGCAAATGTGGTGTGGGAACATTTAGTTCTTTCAGCAGGCTGGCTTCTGTTTAATTTTGTCATTGAGCAGGAGTCAGTTTCTGTTTCCTCTCCTTTCTTGCTCACAAACAAAGGAACAAGCTTTTGCTTCCTTTGATACAACTTGCATGGAAACAATATTGGAGGTGGAGGGGGAAGGAGAAGAGGTAACAGTTCAGTGTTTTAAAGAGGCACAGTAACACTCTGACGTTTTGATAATGACATAGCTGCAGAAAATGTCGAACTTTTGAAAGCTTCAGTGCAAAGTTTCTGTGACTTCTTTCTCTGTTTTATAGCTCTTGGTTGGTCTATCCGGTGTACATTCCTCTACTTTTAATTGCCTGAGTCAGGGGAACCCTAATTTAGAGTCCACACATGCTGTTGCAGTGCTGGGCCTACTGTTGTCTCTGTTATGTGCACCTAGTTTTAATTGGAGCTGAAGGGTGCTCGCTCTGCCGCGCACGCGTCTCCTTGTGGCAGCAGAATCACAGAGCGGTGTTGCCTTTCTGCATAGGAGTGTTTGGATTGTTGCTAGCAGCTGTTATGAGGGATGGGTTAAACAAAGGCAAACTTGCAGGAGTTTGTGGGGAAGGGTAGCGTCAGGTAAATGCAATGGTGACATTTTTGAGGGTCATTTGTTGGTCATGTGTCCAACAATGAAAGCCAATTGAGCATCGTTAAAACTTTTACAGTGCTAAGATCAGTTCAAGTCATTTTGACTGTTTTGTTCAAAGCAAACCAATATTTCTCTTTTGTACTAGTCCAGATGTTTGTTCTATCTCCTTCAATCTATCAGACACAACCCATGGACTGAAATTTCAGGTGACTCCTCTTCTTCGGCCCAGGGCTGCAGATGGACAGTTGTACTGAAAGCCCTGGGTAAGGATTTATTTTCTGTCTCCAGCAAGCAAATACCCCTTGATGGTGAGCCCTTGGCCTCTCAGAGACAGAATTCTTTGTGTCTAAAGTGATCTCATTTCTTCAACAACTTTTTTTGAGGAAACTAGCTAAAGCAGAAGTAGGAATGTCTGAGTGAGGATATGGCTCCCTTATCACCTGGTTTCTTCTTCCAAAGTGCAGAGGTGGAAGCTCTTGGGGCAATGTCTTTTGAGCATGTTCTTTGTTCTAAAGATTTTTTTCTCTGCACGATCACTGTAGACAGCTATGGGATTGGCATATGAATCAGCCAGGACAATGCTTGCCTTTGTAGCACCACTTGAAATAACTCCTCACCCCTGCCACGTCATGGCATTTTGTCACCAACTGTCAAGGTGGATAAGGTGTGAAAAGGCCTTGAGGGATCCGGAGCTTGGCTCCTGCCACTATCCTTCCCTGTAGGGCAGGGGTGTCGAACTCATTTGCTGTGGAGGGCCAGATTTGAGTTAAATGTACTTCAAGTGGGCCATACACACCATACATCGAAATACTAGGCACTTCTGGAGCGCTGTGTCTCGTGCACCCAGCGCGACGCCGCGAGATCTCACGGCGGCGTACTCCCTGGCGGCAGCGCACGACGCTGCCAGAGGGTACAACGCCACAAGATCTTGTGGCAGCGTGTGCTGCTGCCAGGGGCTGGACCTAATAGGTTGGCGGGCTGTATCCGGCTCACGGGCTGGATGTTTGACACCCTGTGTAGGGGATCTCAGGAAAGCAGGCATTGTCAGGAGACATTGCTTTTCTAATGCAGCGGGTCTTGCTTAATTTGAGACACTTCAGTGTGTCATTTAAGAGAAACTTCCTGCTACACCTGCTTCCTTAAACAGTTCAGTGAGAGAGAATGGCTGACCTTGGTAAACTGCAGCTGAGAGCTTAATGTATCATATCAACCTAGAGAATCAGATGGCTGTTTCTTTCATCTCTCAGAAGAATGGTAAAGGATGCAGTACTTTGTCAAGGGGGGGAGAGTGATTGCAGTATAAAGCCTCACTTCTTCCTCTTCCCCTTCCCAGCAGAGACTCTTTGGATGGGGGGCGGGGAGCCTTCCCACCTTCTTTCAATTATCTGAGCATTTTGTTTCCAGAGGAAACAGCAGCCGAGAGCTTTCTAGCACAGTGTTTCTCAAGCTTTTAAGTAGCGAGTACCCCCTAACTTCTGAAAATTTTAATAAGTGCCCCAACACTCAATTTTCCACAGGGTTTTATATTTACAGACTAATGGGAGCCAGATGCTGGAAGAAAGGCTGAGCATATAAGGCCGTGATATGTCAGATCTAGTGTGGGTGGGTTACCACCTTTACACCAGGGGTGCACAACTCAAGTATGTACCTGGGCTAGAAGTGTGGTTGGCCAAAGCTAGGAGGCTTTGAGCGGCATGCCAATGCTGGGGAATATAAAGCGCCACGACAAATTTTATGCCATAGATTTGAGAGGAGGAAGGGGAGAGAGAGAGACAGGGAAGGAGGCGAGAGAGAGAGAGACAGACAGGGAAGGAGGGTAACTGGTAAAATCTGGGGCTGTCATAGTCAATGTCAATTTGAGCAATTGACACGTTTTCTGGGCACTGGACTTTGAACCAGGGAGGGGGGCGGCAGCCTGGGGCAGAGGATTGTGGGCTGGCATCTGCTGCCCATCTCCAAGCTGGGGCGTTGGAGGCTTTCCCTCAGCTCGGAGCCGGGGCGCGGGTGGCTGCCACCCAGCTGTGAGGCCAGCTATCGAGATGCAGGAGGTTCCCACCTGGCTCCCAACTGGGAGCTGGGACCCGGCGGGAAGCAGGAGGATGCTGCCCGCCTCCCCCAGAAGCTGGGGGCTGCAGCTTGCCTCCCAGCTGGGAGCTGTGAAAGGGCGGAAAGTGGGCGACTGTAGCCCGGCTTCCAGGGACTTGGTGGCTGCTGCCCGCCTCCCAGCTGGGAGCTGTGACTGGGCAGAAAGCGGGCTACTGCCGCCTGCTTTCCTCAGAAGTTGGCAGCTGCCGCCCGCCTCCCCTTCATTCTGCTTTTCCCCAGGTACCCCTGCCTGTGTCTCGCGTACCCCCCACGGGTACGCATACCACAGGTTGGGAAACTGTGTTCTAGCAGACCGCTGGTGATGATGGATTTCACTTTTATAGAGTCTTTCATCTGTGGATCTGTGTGTGCATTACAAGCACTAATTAATTTAGCCTCACGGCACCCCTGAGAAGTAGGCTGTGTCAGCTCAATTTTACACTGAGAACGGAGACTCCGGGTGTTTGTGGCTTGCCCTAGCTCACACAGGAACCCTGCTGGATTTCTTTTCTCCTGACTCGGTCTTGTGCCTTCTAGTACAAAACCGTCTTTCTTGAAGAGAAGCAGCAACATAGCACTGGTACTAGTGGTATTCAAGGCTTCATTCCTGGACTTTATTCAGTTTGCTCATTTCCATTTATGCCCACTAACAGGCCTCATCTTCTGAAGTATCCAGGCTTATGTCTGGGGTATTTTACAACCCTGTGAGATGAGACATCTATTGGGAGCAACTGTGCGTGTCACCAAGAACCTCACTATAACAGAAATGACCACAATTCTGTGAACTCCAACACAATGAAAAACATTCTGCACAAGTGACTTCGGCTCTTTGGGAGGGCAACTGGGTTTGTTCTCCTTTGGGTTTCTATCTGTCTAGTTAACCTATGTTAGTCTGAGCTTTAGGTAACAGCAGTTTCACATGCACCTTCGGCGTATGGAAGTTTTATGAGGTAGCTGTTCTAGTCTTTTTGAACTCTTCTATGCTAACTCAATTAAATGGTATACTTTTTTCTTCCTTCTGCTGTTAATCCCAAGAAATATTGACTCTCTGATAATCATGAATTGTGAAACTCCAGTTCTGAATAATCTCGATAGCAGCATACTAGCCCAGGAATCCAGCATTGTGAATTAATCAGTTCTCTCGCAAATCTCAGTTCCAAGGCACAATTCCAACAATCCAGTTTAAGATGTGTCAAAAAATCCTTATGCTTTGGCCTTGTTACTTTATTTGAGGAGTTAGCATGGAGGTCCTTGGTCTCAACTGCATGACCTTTATCCGTTTGCATAAACGGAAAAATATGCAACTCTTAAAGCTGCTTGAAAGGTTAGTGCGCCTTGGTCAGTGTCTCCTTCCTGTGTGTGGTTTGCTGAAGAAGCACAGCTAGTACATCTAAGGTATTTTCTGTTGGGGCTATAAGAAATGAAGCAGGGAATGGGAATTCCTATGCAATGGGAAGGAAGTACCAAAATCATTCGCGATCAATCTAGGTATTGTATGTCTCAGCTTGCAATAGCAGAACCTCTTTGAGGGAGGTGGCTAATGGCGTGTCCTTCAGTCACAAGGTCGTGCAGTTAGTACGTGATCTTTCCATGTAGTTTGCAGAACTCCTTATATGGCGAGATCTATTTGCTAACTTATGGCTTAATTCTGCCCTCTAATAAGTATGTGGAATTCCCATTGAAACCAATAAGAGTTGTGCACATGCATTCTTGGGCAGAATTTAGCCCATAAATATTTGGAGTTTTCCATGGTTAAGATTCCAACAACTCAACCTTAGACCCTCCCTCACCAATAAAACGGGTAGGATTTTGGTGGGGTTGGGGAACTTTGGGTCTAGCGATCACAAATAATTCAGGCCTGAGCTTGCTCTTTCTAGCCTGTCTTTATTATCAGAGTAGTTGGCTAGTAGCGTTCAACTTGTCATTAAAGGGAAATGGCTTCGCTGAAAACCATCCCATGCGCTGTCTATGCAGAATGGGAAGGATATGAAAGCTGAGTGCCTGGATTGCTAAAGAAGACCTTGTATGAACATGGTAGTAGGTGGGGGTTGTACTGTTTCTGATTTATAAAATGAAAAAGGAGCCCTGCCTCTGCAAACAACATCAGAGAGCCTCTGTTGAAGCTTGCATGGTAAATGAGACCTTAAAGCTAATTTCGCCATTGGCATAAGCAGGTGCAGAACTATTGGCTTGACTCTGATGTATGCTCTCTCCACAAATCTTTCCGCATGGTAATGTCGTTTGGGGTAGAAGACTGACTTGATATGACATGCGCTTATATAGGCATATCCGTATAGGTACAGCGCTTCACAAGACAAATACTGAAAACTTCCTGCCCTGGTGTGTGAGAGATGGAATGCTGTAGAAAATGAAGAAGGCAACAGTTGAGGCATGTGAGGCTGATGGGTAAGCAGATAGTTGCTGAGGACAAAATGTTGTTTAATGAAAACGGACCTTTTTGTATCAGCCTGACTCTGCTGAGGGTTGGGGGAAGGGTGGGAGTGGGAGAAGTGGCCTGGAGGTAACTTCTACTAAGATTACTAAACATAGCAAGAAAATAACATGATGTATTTTTGGAAATATTCAGAATCTGCTCCTGCTTACACAAAGCCCAAAAGATTTAAACACTCTTTAAGGGCCTTATTGTCTGCAGGTGTCGTTTGACATAGCTTCCTCGAGTTCAGGGGCACTTCACTAGTTGGGAATCCAGCTCTATTGATGCAGCAGGATGGTGGAGTGAACCAGATGCCTGGATCTCCTGTGCCTCTCTGGCTTCTGCCTCCCGTCTCGCCAAGGAATATTCAGTGTGTATTCTTTGTCCTTTACAAATATTGAATGTATGTAAACTATGCAGCCTTGAACACAGAGAGGAACTTGTTTGGAGCTGGAGATGCTGAATCACATCACTTTGTTTTATTATAAATGGAATCTGGACGTGTTTTCTTTCAAGATTTCTGTTGTAGGGACCCTGAAATGCAGTAGAAACCAGTCATGTCGGCAACAGCAGAACATGTTTTAAAAAGCCTTGGTTTTTCAGTAGGCTATCCAATTTAAAGTAATTTGAATCTGGCTCATGTAGATTCAGTCCTGCCTTACTACGATTGTTTTCTGAACTTGAAAATAAGCATCTTTTTCGGAGGACCTGGATTCTGTATTGATTGGGATGCTGACTTTCTGATAGAAAATGTGAAATGAATTTGCAGGATGGTAGAAAACCAATTGCCAAAAGGCCCAGTTGGTGTGTCCCCGTCACAGGGTCACTATTTCAGCAAATAGGGGAAGCCTTGCAAAATCTGAACCATAAGGAGCTGTGTGTTTAGGCATTTCATTAGCATTTGTTGTTGTTTAGCTCATTCTGAATGAATTTTCTTCCTGACTCACCCTCCCGTTCTGAAAAGCACACTCTTTTTAGCCAAAGGTTTCCCAGAATTTTTATTATAAGGCTGAGAGAGAACATATTTAATTAGTAGGTTGGAATGGCTGCAGAGCCATGCAGGCCAATCTGTAGTTAATTACTGTAGTGGTGATTTATAGTCTGAGAAAATGGTTCAGATTAAATAAATTTATATATACTTTTTTCTTTTGTGCTGTAACAAGATGCCATAATTTGATAAGAATTTCAGCATAGTATAACTTCCCAAAAATGTTATTTGCATCACCTAGTGAGCAGTGGGCAGTGTGAGGTCCTTCTTGGGTTGCTAGTTTGTTTTGGCACAGGGATAATGGCAGTGTTAGAGAAGACAGTTATTTTGTTGGAGTTTCATTCTCTGAAATTTCTAGTCCTTGGGAAAATTATTAGTGCTTTTCAGTGGGGATTAATATGTGACACAGGTATACAGTTCAGTAGAAATGCATTTTTAATTTGGACTATTAGGCCTTTTGTTGTAATTAAGAATAAAAGATCAAACTGAAAAGGGAAGAGACAAGGGTTAGGAAAGAAATCGACCTTCCTCCTCTTCCCCCCCCCCCTCAAAAAAAAATTAGTTTATTCTGTTCCTTTTTAAAATAAAAATTCTTCAAAGAATGCACTATACAGGAAGATTGAGTATCTTTATCTTTACTCATCTTTATCCTCCTCTTATGGATAGATAACACTGAGGCATAAAGAAGTTGTCACTTTTCCAAGGCCATGTAACAAGCAGGTGACAGCGCTGGGAATGGAATGCAAAAGTCCTTACTTCTAGTCCCAGTTGTATCCCTTTTGGTATCCTCTTTTAAAACCAGAATGACACATCCCTCCGCCCCCTTTTTTTAAGAATAGATTAATACAATACAGTATATGTACAGTAATGTATAAGCCCTGATTTGAGTGATTGTAGTGTAGTGCAAATTATAAACATTGCAGCTAAATGTATTTGCCTGTTTTGTTCCCAGTGGCACAGAGATTCTGTTTGGCATTTGGAGAGGCAAAGAAATTATAGTTCTGATTAGGAAGAATTGGGATTGACAGCTCTATAGTTAATTTACCTTGCAAGGAACATGCTCTGGCTGGAAAGTGTAAATGGGATTTTCCTTGCTTTATGTAAAAGCAGGTTGTACATGCAGCGAAAAAGAACACACTGTGGTAGAAGCCGGGTCTCAGCAGGCCAGCCGTTCCACAGCAGGAACCTCCAGATCAATACTATGTCTGTGCTTCATTATTTCAAGCCTTTTCCTCAGGAAATATATATGTATTTATTGCCACTGGAACACAGATTTATTCTGAGCATCTCCCACGCCAGCCAACCACCACCCTTCTGCAAAAAGCTATTATAAAAATATAATTGCAGACCACACATGTTTTTGCAGCAGGTTTTCATCCGCAATTTTTTCATTTGTACATATGTTAATTGCCAGTACATCTCCTGACACTTGCTGATGAAAGGGCAACAAAGGCGGTTATTGTGTTTTCACCAGATAATATAAAAATTATTGAAGAGTAAAACAAACAAAAATGACATCACATAAATAACTAGAAAAGATGCCAATCTGACTTTTCCAAGTTTAATACATAAAACAAATAATTTTAAAACACCCCCAAAATGTTTCCAAAGAGATTTGTGATGGATGCTTCAGGTTTCAGAAATCTGCTTGATTATGTGCGACTAGCTAGCATCAGTTAAATTCCAAAAGATTAATGCTTGATTTTTCTTATGGTACTTGTTGAGTTCTTGTTCTTGAGAGCTTGCTTTCATGCTAGGAGTGTGGGGAGGATACTTTCAGTAGTTGGAAATGTTTCTTACCTCTTGTGTATGTCAGTGAAATTTTAAATCTGTGGAATTAACTGACGGTCAGATATTCAAGTATATAGATATATAATCTGCCTAATGTGGACTTCAGGCTTCCTTGACATATATCAGACAAGTGTTTGATAATAGAAATTAATATTGCACTAGAAAGCTAGCAACATACAGTGTAAGTCTTTAATTTTATGGTAAATTTGCAAAAGAACTGAGAATGAAGAATGGCCAAGGGGGTTACAGGGAAAATGTCAGGGAAATGTCATGTGTAAAACCAGAGGAAAGCTGTGTTTTGTAAATGTCGCGGGGACAGCACAGACACTGCTCTGGATTAGAATTTTCTGTGATTTTCTTAAAACATTTGTGACTCTCAAAATTAAAAAAAAAAAAAAAAAAGGAAACTTTGATACATTAAGCCATGGATAAAATTTAAGGTTTCTGGGTCTTGAATAACAGGGACTACTTTCCTTTCTTCTTTGTTTCACTTTCCTTCCTCCCACCCCAACCCCCCCCCCGCCCTTCCCCACACAGTTATTTAGGCATGAGTTGTCCTTGGGTTTGTGCATTTTCATGAACTGTTCTTCATATGGGGAGCAACAGCTTTTGTTGTTCATCAGTGAAGAAACAACCTTTGTTTAGCCTTCCTTCCAACTAATAGTGACATTTCCCTCTTCTTAAGTCTTTGTGTAGGGCTCTGAGAATTAACTTGTAATGGATAGATGGTCTGGTAATAGTCCATTAACACAGTTTGTTGAGGTTGTATGTTGTACTGAAGCAAATCCAAAGCCCAGCACACTAGCAAAATATTTTTTCGACTCCCCCTTTTAGTTTTAAAAATATTGGAACAAAATTTACAAGTTTTATCAGAGGGGCTTTTAAAGTAGTTTGCCCAGCTTGAAGTTATAAGCATGTGAGGTGACTCAAGATCATGTTTTAGGTTAATGGATTCAAATCTTTAAATTCCCGAAGCTGTGTGGTCGTTTTTCATATTTCTTTGTTTTTTTTTTTTATTGGGCAGAGTGAATTTACAGTTATCTCCTGAAAGCTTAATTCTGTGGGCCCCTAACTAATGATTAGCTAGGTTGGTATAGACCTTGACAAAGTAATTATGATGCATCCAGGAACATGGCTTTTTGATTCCTAATCAAGAGGTTTTTTTGTTTTTGTTTTTTTTCAAAATTTGCAGTAATACAGGTCTTTGACCCTTTGTAAACATTTGATTGTGATTCAGGAGACTTCTTATTAGTTTGCTTTGTCTCTATTTAAAGTTCAGTTGAAACACGCTTTCAGGTGGCTCAGCTGGCATTGTCATCTTTTCACAAAGCTGAGCAAATCTTCATCCTGTTTTCCAAGCAAATGACCTTTCCAGTTTTTTCTGAGTACAGAATATTCAGTTTACAGAGTCTTTCAAGGGCAGACATAGATGTTTCCCTTCTTATTAAATGCTATTATAGCTATTGTGCTCTGTCTCCAAGATTCCTCTTATTTCCAATCAATTTGGGACTTATTCCAGTTTTTCACGGGTATAACTGAGATGAGGATCTGCCTATCCCTACCTCCCACCAGTTGGGTGACCAGACATAAACTTTATAATGACTAAAGGTTATGGTTTTTGGGAAATGATGGCGCTTAATAAGCATGTTGAAGTATTGAATGTGCAGAAAACCTCTTTTATATAAGTGCACATCTTAAGAGGAAGAGATGTTGTTTTTCTGTGTACAGAAACTTCTTATATAGGATGGCAAGAGTAGTTTGCAGGGGATTGCCTGTCTCTTTAAGTGGGTTTATAATTGGGTAGGAATTTTTGTCAGCTTAGTCACTGCAGCACTGAGCGGATGGGGGGGACGACCACAGGCCCCAACCGTTACGGGCCCCGTGGATAGGCTCTGTCATCCCAAAGGAATGCATGTGAACAAAACACTTTGTGTGGTGCAACCGTTGGCCTAAACAGTATTGCATTCTTAAAGCAGGCTCTGAGTCACATGGAGCAGATGGATTGTTTCACTAAAGTGGAAGTTATGTATCACTGAGCACTCAGATTGAGCTTTTCAGTATAGTTCAAATAGGTCAGGATACGGGTGTGGTGAGAGGGTGTTCAGGTACAAAAAAGAGGAAAAATCAGTTCCTTGTCCTGTGGTTTGAAATTTTTTTTGTGGCAGTCACAAAGTTTATACAAATTGTTTTTCCCTGGCTTTTTTCAACTCATTTAAAGGCTGTTGGCATCTCAATCTGAAGAGTTGTCTCTTAGATGTGTTTCTAATAGCTTTTTAGTTTCCAGGTGTTCGTTAGTGTGTGTGAGAGTAGTGATAGTCCATCCGACTCGTTTCTGAAGCGCTCCAAAAATCTACCATTGCCATGCTCCTCAAATGGGCAATAAACTGGAAGATTACAAAACCTGAAAATGCTCCAAAGATGCTTTTGATTTGTAGGGTTAAAAAGAAAATCTAGAAGCTTCTTTTCAAAATACAGCCAGCTGTTCAACTGTCCCCATTCAAAAATCTGTCTTAATACTCTATCTCACACACCCAGTATGTTGATTATTGAGGAGTTACTTTGTCCCCAGCGGTGGTGGTATCTGTTACTCTGGGTTAGCTTTCCCGTTTGAGGGATTGAAACTGGCTCGATAGGAGTTCCCTACCTTCACCTTTAATGCACAGTATGAAGGAATTGTGACTCATAGCCAAGCACATGCAGTGCTGTCTGCTGAGATTCCAGTTTGTGGGACTCTTTAAAGTGCTTATTAAGGATTTGACAGGAATTCAGGGGCTGTCACCTCTCGGCATCCGTCTGCTAGGCATTAAAAGTTGTTGCTGTCTGGATGTCTCTTTGGTGCCCTGAGAGACATGAGCTTGGAGGTACCTGTCCAGTTTCCCACTGACAGTGTTCACCTTGAAATAGTACACGAGGTATAGCTTTAAGAGATGCCTTTTGATATGTCCAACAGAGGACAGACATGCAGTATGCTCCCTTCAGTTCCTGGAGTTTTTCTCCAAATCAGGGTAAAGGCACATGGTTGAACCTTTATGTGGAGTGATCATCCCGTTCTTCTAAGAGCTGGAGAAGGATCAGGTCGCAGAATTTACAAGCAAGTGAACGCTGAACGCCAAATGTTACCCTCAGAACTTGTCTATATGGTGGGGTAATGCACTCTACCGGGGTTCGATTGCTTCAGTCCACCAATATGTTGGTTCACTTGGACCCTGCTGGTATGCATGAAGGGTTCCTGGGTGTACTTTAACTTAGTGCAGTGTGAAACAGGTGATTATCCCAGTAGAAAATTGGTCTCCTAAGTCTTTTTTTTTTTTCAGGGCTAGGATTTCCCTCTCTCTCCTGTGTCTTAACAAATAGTATGTAGGTATTCTCAGCGGACTAGGAAATGCAATGAAAACATTTTAACAGATGCCTAGCATGCTGCTTGCTGGTCCAGTGAAGTTTGTGGAGGGTACGGGTCTCAGGATATAGTTCTTAGTTTTAATTTAAGTGAAAGGCTGCCTGAATCTATATGGAGCATTGCATGATGGGAGATGTAGTCTGCATATGCTGTGGCTCAGTGTTAAAGAACAGTTTCAACCTGCTTCATTGTGGTATAAACATGGGGCTTCTGGTAAGGTGTAAATGTAGCCTTTATTCAGGCAGATCTGACATCCTGGGTTCAGTGTCTGTATATTTCAAGATGTGTTTGTGTGTTGCAAGTATACCTGCTGAATATATTTAAAACTGAACCTGGCTTAGGAAAAGCCATCATTAGAGAACTCTTGACTTACTAGTTACCGTAAGTGGTGTGGAACTTTGTGCAAATCCTTCAAGAGAAGCCATTTATTTAGCGAAAGGGTACTTCAGTAAACAGTTAACTGGAGCAACAAAAATATTCTCTTCCGATGCCTAGATGGATTAGTCCGTCTGATCTGTGTACCAGTGCAATCCTGCATTCAGAATATGTCCTGCGCAAGGGCCTGGATAGTAGCCACTGCTGTTTTGTGGTGTCATCCTCGTCATTTATTCTTCCAAGATCCAGGAGACACTAGAAATGATGTGTGCTATGTTGATTTGAACAAAAATGCCCTCAGCGGGCTTTGGAGAACATACGAGGCAACTGTTAAAGACAGAAGCAAAGTGGAGTGGTGGTGGCTTGGATTTCTACAAGATGCTGGCCCTCAATCCTTTTTGAGAACTTCATCTTTCATGTTGGCCTCCGCCTCACAGGGATTTGGATGAACTTGAAGCCCCCATCCCTATTCCTTGACACAGTCCTAGTGTTGAAAGTGACCCCAAGTCTGGTTTCTTTCACGCTGCCTGCCTCTCTTTGGCAAACTCATGAGAAGTGGCAGGCTCTGGAGCTGCCCGAATGAACTCCCTTCAGCGGTGGCTCTGTGAGAGGAAAGTCAGCAGGATCAGGGGCCCTTGTTAAAAGTGACACTTCAGCAAACGTGCAGTTGAGGCCATTCTTAGAGATGTGTGGGGGAGCAGTCAGAATGGCAACCAGCTTTGCTTGAGACAGAAATAAACTGTGGGAGTAAGGAAGTCCTGTGTCTCCTATATCCCATCCCTCATAAGGCTCCAAAGGTGTAAAAAACCTTTGCTGTGGTTGGCGTCCAGACCCTAGGTGGGCATAGAGCAGCACCCCACATTGCTGATTGCATTGACTTACCTGGCTCACCGGAAACAATTCACCTGTGGGAAGCTGTATTTATAATTGTTCCCCTTGAGCTAGTCTGGTTCGCTATTTGAATGTGTCTGCTAGTGCCAGGTGGAGCTCATTGTTCTGTAGCACCCACAGAATTACGTATCTGCCTAGGTTGTGCAGTGTCTGATTATCTCCAAGTATTTAAATATAGAAGTAATGACCATCTCTCTCTCTCTCTCTCCTACTCCCCAACCTGCAGAAGAAATAAGTGTACAGGGCTTTGTTTGGCTTGTGTGAGCGAATGGATGTATTTTGCATTTAGTTGTGAAAGTGAAGTCTTCAGTCATTCTTACCTCTTGTGAAAGTGAGTTTCACTGCCCAGGTCCGGCTCCTGTAAAGACTGTCTCCCCTGCACCCTCAAGCTTTCCCTGCTGACGGATAACTTTTTTGTTCTGGTGGAATGTTGCTTTCATGGGAGGTCAGGGTCATGGATCTCTCAGGCAGCTTGGGCCAGTGCCATGGAGGGGTTAAGTATCAGGTCAGAGACCTTGAATGGTACTCTGTATACTGTGGGCAGCCATCATAGGGGTCGGAGCACCTCCTGCTACCTTTTGTTAGCAGTTGGAGCTATTTTAGGGGGGATGGCTTTATTTCTAGATATAATGAACTGCGATATTCAAGAGAGGAGCTCACAAGTGTGTGCAAATAGTGTGGCCAGGTGTGTGGGATAGGAGCTTTGATCTTCTGGCTATTTGCAGCTGGAAGTGGGCATTTTCACCTATAAGTGTCTTATTGGACTAGTACCGTCTTCCCGCTTCAGAAATGACGGGTGTCTCTGTAGAGTTAGTAGAGAGAATGTGTTGATACAGGTTTGAAGGCCTGAACAAGAAACTCAAGAGTTTTAGTCTGGACTTTCACTGCTACTTATTATATATTGTTCCCTCTTAGTAAAATAGGGATGCTAGTGCTTTCTTTAGCTGCTTCAGTGTTGCACATGGTAAAATGCTATATATGTAGCAAGTGCTACATATGATGTGAATATTCATAAGGTGTCTTTTGTTTCTGCCTCTGCAGACGTGACTGTTAGTGAGGTACCCCAGAGGCAAGTAACGAACCAGTTAGGCAAGGACCAAGCTGTCTAGTTTAGCCAGCCATTTTGAATACCACTGGTGTAATCTTACAATACTAAGGAACGGATACAAGTCCAATCTGTAGTGACTGCAAACCTGTTTGTCTGACACTGTCTTCCCTCCATGTCTCTTGGGTCAAGTTGCTTTTAATTGTATAAGGGAACATCTGTTTAAAGGTAGCTTTTAGAGAAGTTTACATGGGCTTGTGTCTGTGGCAACCCTTCATTCACAAGCATTTTCAAGGCTTGTGTTCTGTGTCCATTTCCTTTGGAAGACCTGTACTGACATGTTTTTTCACTATTTTTAATATAGTAATGTGAAAAAGAATAGCAATCATATAAAATATGCATGAGTCACTGGAGCAGATGGTCTGTTTTATAACATGTGTTGTAGAACATGTACATTTGGTTTATTTGCAACCGCTGTGTGCTCAGAGCTTTTGGACTCATCCAGGCTGGGTGAGGAATAGTTCAGAATGTTTCACTCATGAAGTGTGGATAACTTTTAAATTTGTCGTTCAGGTATACTTCCATGTTTTTACTTAGAATTTTGGCCCAAAGATGGAAATGTTGATATACAGTTAGTTTGTATGCACGGCTTTTGCTTGATGGTGTTAATATACCGTGAAAGATGCAGATAGCTGTGGAATCCTTGCAACCACTGACTACTAGCTGACCAAAATTATGATTGAAGAAACTACCCTGAAATGACTCTCTGCTGCTATATTCAATAGGTGTCTTTATGCTCCTGTATGAATGCACGCACACTGTCCTCTACCATAATGGAGGATGCTTCAAGCAGCAAATAATTTGATAGCCAGCTGAACTAGAATGGTACACAAACGCTCTCTCCCTACTTGAAATAAAGCTCAAACTGAGAAATAACTCATCATGGTCTTGTTTAGATGATTGAATTTAAGCTTCCAAAGCAGCTGTTGTTCATGTCACTGTCTATTGTGCCTAGCAATTGTAGTGTATCTGGTCTTGTAACATAGAGTAACGCCAGGTGATACTACACACACAGGGTGTTCCTTTACAAACGCATTGTAAAATGGTATCCAGCCACATGCTAGACCAGCACTGGTGAAATAAACAGTTTATCTGAAGTACTTCATAACATTGCTCAATGTCTGTGGGAACTATCTGACGTAATGCTTAGACATGAATGTTGAATTAGTGAAGATTAATTGCACAACTATTTCATTTTGAAACTTTCTTGCCATTAACCTTGTCTTGCAGTGGTTTTCCTCATCCTGTTGCCATAATAGTATTGCTTTCCCTGGAGCCATTTGGTCACTGTAATCTGACATCATTGTAGGATCTTCATGTTCTAACATTGTGATGGCTTATGGCATGATGACAAGGAGGTACAAATTTGCCATAGGCTCAATTCTTCCTGAATGTAGGTGGTGGTTTAAAAAAAAAAAAAAAAAAAAAGACACAGGCCTCGCTTTTCAGTGACTTGTGATTTTTAGATGCCTATCTGTGAGATACAGATTTTCAGAAAGTGCTGAGCACCTGCCCGCTGAAAATTTAGAGTTAGATGCCCAAAATCACTACTTACGTTTGGAAACCTAGGCCAGAATGTTTTCTTCAGTCACCTTTAAGTGTAAACATTGGGTGATAGTGCAAAGACAAAAACACCTGAGCCAAATTGGTGTGTGAATCATTTTTACTGCTTTAAAACGATTTTGAAGAGGACCAAAAAAACAAAAACAAAAACGTGCATGCCGTGACAGTTTATATACCCAGCTTCCACATGATGAAATCTGAACTTGGCTTAGAGCTACCCACCTAACAACAGGGTTTTCATTTATGAGTATCTCCAATGTTGCCTATTATAGTGGAGCTACTGATTGTACCTCTTCAGTGAATCCAGGTACTTAAACCTGATCTGGCTTAGGTTGACTTTAGTGTGAGTTGGACTGGGCCTAATGTATCAGTTTAAAGCTGAGGCAGGAGTCTTAAATTACTGTAGCTGTCTGTTTTTAAAAACAGCTTGTGGATTACCAAGTTGGGCCTCATTGAGTGTCCATTGGAGCCAGTGGATGTATGCTGTTGACTTCCCAGTGGAACATGATACAAACCCTTTAAGCACTATGTTGTTGGTCTGCCTTCGAAGCATTGAGAGATCACATTCCAGTAAGGAGCAGTCTTCAGAAATGTTCCTATTCTGAGTAGCTCACTCCCCATCACCCTGAATAATTAAAGCTTTGTATGGGTACTGCATGACAATGGATTCCCTGTCCCACCTGTGAGCAGGCAGTAAGCCCCTCTCCTGCTTCCTATGGACTGGAATAAGCATCCATGAGTCCTTTGCTCTTTCCTCTTGTGCTCTTCCTGCTGATGTATTTAGAGCCAGCATGGATGTCTCAGCTGATCTTAAACCCTGTGGTCAGACTCTCTGCATGTGGGTAAATTTCCCCCTAAGGGTGGAGATAATTTTGTGGATCAAAGACTAAATTAACTTCTTCACAAGCAACAAGAAGTTGGCTGTAAGGAATATATCCCTCCTCTTTATGGTCACTAGGCTTGTATTTTTGATGTTGTCGTGAGACCTTATTTTACTCTTCATGCCTTTTTCCTGGTTGTCCACAAGCTTTGACAATATCTGAATAGTGTTTTTGACGGTTATTGTTTGGGTGGGGAAAATGTCCATAGATTTCTGATTGTTTTGTGGAGGCAGAAGAATGGCCTTGTGTAATCCCAGGCTGTGTCATCTTTTGCTCTCCCACCAACAATAAGCACTGAAAGAGAGCATTCGTTTAATGCCAAGTCAAAATTGCTTGCTGCTGACGGCTTAGAGGCATTTTTTTTTTCAAGTACAAAAAAACCCTACAATAATTGTAATTTTCTAATGCCTCTCATATGGTACTGATTAGTCTAGGTGTGAATATTTTTGGAGGTGCTATGGAGGGAGAATAATGTGGATTTAATTTTTGGTAGTGTGATTTTTAGTCTAAATTTTACTGGCAGCATTCTTGATGATATTGATCCTTATAAAGTATAAAGCACGAAGGATTCTTTCTCCAAGAATCAGGCAGCACAGACAATACTGAAGAAGTTTATTCATGGAAAGTCTGATAAATCAGCTTCAACTTCATGGTGTTACAGTGGTCAATTATATACGCTTTCTTATCGATTACATAGTACATTTTAAATTCTTTACCTATTCACTTACAAATACAGACACTGTCCCATCCCGAGAGAACAACAGTGATAATGGTCGTTACATACATGCAGAGAGACTTTAATCACTCTACTTACATCAAGGATGCTGGGGCTACACTCGGGGTGGGGGTAGGTGGAGGAAGAAGGGGGTGGTCCTTACAGATAGGTGGCAGATGAGACAGAAATTCTAAAAGCAAATGTGCTGTTCTCATTGGAATTAGAATCACTAAGAGGACATCTGGCTGCCTGAGCCATCGGATGTTTACACTGGCCATTGTCGTTGAGGATCAGGTATGCTTGTTAGCCATTTAAATGAGTTTGACCTACAACTTGTTAGCTGAAAACAACCTCAAGCATTACAAAAGGGATGGATGCATTGGCACAGCAAACCTCAAGGTTTGTTATACTTCGCTATGTAAGTTTGCTCTGGATTATCCTTGATTTACTAGATCTTGTCCTGCAATCTGTGCGCATAAGAAAAAATAGCAATAACAACGGTTTTGTCTAAGAGCAAGAAAAAAACAAGTGCATAAACCCAGTTCACCAATGAGCAAGTCATTAGCTTTGAAAGATATTTACACAGTCTGCTCCAAAGAACAGTTTGATTTTTATTTTTTTAAACTTTGAAAAGTAATTTTGTGCTTATGACTGGTGGCCTTGGAGACGTCCTCTATCCAAACAAGTTGGATATACATTCAGTTTTTTGGCAAGGCCTTAATCAGTGTTTTCTTGAGTACGTGGTTCTGGTATTTTTCTTCAGGTGAGGGAAGAAAATGTTTCTGTATGTGCTTAGATTTTACGTACTCTATTTAAAATTACACTGATTAGCCACTGGTAAAATAGTTATTGTAGTTTGTTAACCAAGTCTTCTGTTCTTCAAATAATTCTAAAACAGATACTGTCCTTTTCTTCAGTAACATTAAAAAAATATACAGGCTGTTTAATGTTAAGGCGGTGATACAGTGCATCTGTCCTGAATTTTCCTCTTGTGCTTCGATATTTGAGGGGCTGTGATATTGGTGTATACAGGCTGGTATGCTCTGTTGCAGTACCTGCTATTGGCAGCTGATAAGATGGTCTTGTGGAAGGCACTGGATTGAGCTCAGTTTATGGCTCTCTTCCACACTTCATTTATGGAACAGTCACTTAATCTCTGTGCCTCAGTTCCCCTTCCATACAATAGGGCACATACTTTTACTTAACCGTGAGTGTTGTAGCAGTGAAACCATTCATGTTTGAGGTGCTCATAAAGGCAATATAAATACCTGCCTTTGTCCTACAGGCTCTGACTCGCTGTCTGTGACTGTTCTGATGTGGATCCAGAGATACCTCTTCAGACAGATGGCTCAGGAAAGACATTAATTGATTTAAATGAAATCAGCAGGGCTGGTGCATTAGGTACAGCAATTAATTATCATGTATGGCTCAGTATTAAGTATTAACTTTCTTACTGCAGTACCTGTTTACATTTTCAATAAGAGGAAAAAGAAACATTGCTTTTGTTTAACCCTTTCTACTCAGGGGTTTAGATCTTTGCATCCAGGCATAGGGAGCTCTTAGTTTGTAATTGGGAACTCTGGGTGTCAAGGAAGTTATGAAATCCCCATGAGGAGACACTCTAAGGTAGAATTCTTCTAGGCTGTAGAGAATATTAAAATTATTTTGGTATAATAAATCAAACCTTTGGTTACTGGTGAATGGAAGAGAGTTCTTCAGATTAGGATATTCTTCCTTGATATTGTGAGACTGGGAATAACCGGTTTGCTGATTGTAAATTTACAAGTTTGAGTGTCTTGGAAAATGGAAGAATGGGAGAATTTTTGTGTGTTGCTGAGAATAATATTAGATACATTTTATAGGGCCATTGTTCAGAGAATATCAAAGGATTTTACAAGTATTAAGGACAGAAACTGGAAAGGGAAAATGTAATCCAAAATAAAATGAAACCGATTGAGTGAGTTTATGCTGAATATCAGGAAAATCTTCCAGATTCTGAGATGCATTTGGGTATGGAATAATATCCGTGGAAAAGAGGGGAAAATGTAAATGCTCGGTGCATTTAAAAGTAGTCTGGCTAACACCAATAAAGGCAGTGTGTAGTACAGCCCTGCACTGGATTAGGTGACCTATTAGGTTTTTCAACATTTAACTTCATAAATGGTTACTTTAAGTCTCAGAATACAGTAAATTCTCATCTGTGTAATGGGAAATGGATGCATAGAATCATTAAATGACTTGTTTAAGGTTACACACGTAAGTCTGTGGTAGAGCTGGGAGGAGAATCCAGGAAGCTAAAGACTGCCTGTCTCCTGGTCTAGCCAGCAGACCATGCTTTGTCAACTTGATACCACAGGGACGTTGGCTTTCCTGAAAGTTGTTGGCCTTGCACTTTCTCAGGTGAAGTGCAGTGACTGTTGATTTTGAGATAAAGTAATCTTTTTTTCCAAAGAGGAGTCCAGAACACAGACAAACTGGCAGGGTTTTGTTTTTTCAACTCATTTGCTCACCTGACGTAGTTAGTAATTGGCCAAAGTGTGTATAGTAAGCATGTCACTTGTTGAAACTAGAAGATGGAAAAAAGGGTGCAGTAACCTTTTGATTCTAAAGATTATGCATTTCAGATACATCTTGCTGGGAGTTTTGCGTGTGTACTGCACTGACAGGAAGAGATTGACTCAGTCAGGATGGTTATCTTTGTAGAAACAAAATTATTTCCAGAGATCAAGTCATAGTTCGTAATGCCTTGTTTGTAAAGGTCCTTTTCGGGGTGAGCTGGATGGATCACTAAGCAGTCTTTCCTCTGTCTCCATTTCTGGGTTTGCATGGCGGGTATCCTCTGTCTGAGCCTCATCTCTTCATTTACTCACGGAGAAAGCCTGACTTAGACCATGCAACAAATCCGTGTGGCCAGCAGAATTCTGATCAGCTTAGTGAAGACAAATCCGAACAAGTAGAAATGTTTTCACACAACAGCTCCTGGGAGGCAAACAGAACTGGTTTGATGCATCTAGCAAGGAAGAGGCAATTGTGTTGCTGTTCCCATGTTGTTTGATGTTTCTGTGTTGACTAACCCATATGTGCTGAAATCTCTGGTTATCTGTGACTGGGCTTATTCTAGGGCTAGGTGGTGCAGGATCTGCAACTAGTCCCCGATGGCTCTTTCATTTGTGTTGTGCCGAGTAAAGCGTGGCCATGGGACAATGTACCCCATAAGCTTTGAAAGTACCATTATAATGTTTAGTTTTCAGGGTTGATTGGCAGAGTAGAGCAAGGCAATTATACCTCCGCAAAATCGGGCCAACTTGAGAAACTGTTCTAAGCACAAACCCCCTGTTTTAAAAACTATTTTCACCATACCTAAATTGGATAACATAGTGTTACAATTAATGTGAGAGCAAAACCTAACTTTGCAAATTTCTGCTTTGGGTAACACTTACAGAATTGTGCATGAAACTACTAAATTCCCCTTCTGTCTGCTGCTGTCCCCCCTCCTCGCCCCCCCCCCCCCCCAAAAAAAAAAAAAAAAAAAAAAGAAACTTTAAAAAATGTGCATAGTGTTGCAAGATTCACAAGATGCAAGATGTTAGGTAATGATGTTCACGTTAACATTTTACTTGTGCCATAGGCAAATTGGTGCTTTTGGTCTGCTGGCATACTACCTGGGGCTGTGATCTTATCAGATCTTGCTGGGTCTGGCCTAGTACTGGAAGGGAGAATTCCAGAGGAAACTTAAATTTTCAAGGAAATGCATCTGATTTAAAATTCGCAGTCTTTCATGAGTCGTCAGTGTTCCAGCATAGTATTAGGGGGCATAAAGATATTAGATTCTCTTTTGACCATGCTATAAAAATTGACATCACCACCACTAGCAAAGAACGACTTGGGACTTTTACAGAATGCAAGAGTAGGGGGTAAATTCTAGGTAAATTCAGATCAAGTATGTAATTATCCAATCTAATCCCCCTGCATTTTCAGTTTAATATAATGTTTGTCTTCGCTTCCTAGCCTAAATTGTAGTACAGTGTTAAACAGCTTCTGTGTTCCACCCCATAATTGGGTGAAAGAAAAGGGCAGTGATTATAATTCATAAAACGGATTGGGATCTTTTGAGAGGAAAAGCACTTTATAAATGTAAGATTATTCCTCTGATCAGACAGTCTGTTACTCAGTATTTGTGGGGCCCGACACTACAGTGCTGTTCTGAAACTAGAAATGAATCTGAGAGTAATGATAGCTTTGCGAGAAGAAAATATTACCTACATCACAGAAAATATTACCTCAGTTTAAAGGAGCGAGGATAGTTACATGTGGGATCATGTTAAAATTCTGCCTTCACAGAACTTCACATGAACTTACGTAGCTGAACTCTTAAAATGGTGGAAATCACACAAAGGCTTTCATAAATTTTTTCAAAAATAAGTGAGCATATTTTAACTTATATGCAAAAATGCCATGAACTAGTTGAATTTTAAACCTATATGAAAAGAAAATTGATTGCTTCAGACAATTTAAATATTTTAGGAATTGGATTGACTTCATCTGGCAACTTTTCGTTAGAAGAAATGGAAGTGTTCCTAAAACATTTCTTATGAACTAAAAGAATCTTTCTTGTGCAACTTGATCTGGAATGCACGTAAGTGGTTCTTTCTGGATTCACCTAACTACAATGTACACTCCAATTCCTCCTCTCTATTTCTTTTCAATTAAACAAATAAAATACAAGAAAAAGTTGATTTCTTTAGTTGGTGAGCTATTAAAAAAAGAATGTGGAGTCACATTTTTCCCCCTTCAGCTTCGCCACACCCACCATAAGATAAATTCCTTAATTCTGTGCTGTGTTGCAGCATAATCACAGGCAAGCATGCACCAGCAGCTGTATGCACTCAGTTGTGTTTTTAGTGACCACACCTATAAAAGTCAGTGTTAAGTCTGAGTATAAGGATAGCACTCCAAATAGGCCAGCTTCATCAACTGGACAAAGATGTTTTAAAAATCTTTTTGGAAAACTGACTTTTCTCAGAGGCAACACCAAACTTGTTATGTAATTCAGTCTCTCCACATGTGGCATCCATAAGTAGAGCAGAGACTGAAAAATCACCTGAATCCAAGAACACACATCATGGATGTGTATGCACTATTGGTTACAAATACATTTCTAATTCTGCTAACACTTACCCACTGAGGTCAGCGGGGATACCCACACACATAAAGTTACATGCTTCTTAGCTTAGGTCCTGATTCTGCAAATTTATAAGGTGCAGATAAGAAGGAAAAATGGTTTAATCTCTTCTGATGCACTGAAATAGCACTTGTTTTTCTCTATCTACTTTGAAGAGATCACATATTTAGTGGATCTTCAGAATTAATTTCTCAAGATAATTTCATCAAAAAGGCTGAGTTTTATTAGTGAATGGAACTGTGAGCATGTGTTTGTGCCAGCATGTCTCTTTAAAGGACCGAGACTGAAGTATTTGTGAAAGCACATTATTACCCCGGATGCTTATTTGCCTTAAAGTAGAGTCCGTAGTTAATGGGATAAAGATGCCTTTCAGAATTCCACGATATACATTTGTGGGAGTCCTTAAGTAGCAGTTTACCTAAGAAGTTGTAAGAGCTCCGAAGGGGACACCTCAGTCTCTTTGGTAAATAAACCCATTCTGTTCTCTCCTACTTTATGACAGTAATGGGAACCCTAAAATTCACTTTAATATGATGTCCTTATAAGTGTAAACTTGAATTATTGGGTTTGATTAGTGATCCTTTGTTTAAATTGCATCTCATGCTAACAATGGACAGCATCTTTCAGAATTTTAACTGTTATGCCTTCGTGATAAGCATCTGTGCTTCTTTGTAAAGCTACATTGAAAGGCAACAGCGTGCGGAAGCTAGAGTGACGTCTCTGACGACCTTGCATTGGGCCGGTAATAGCTGAGTAACAATTTCACTGGTGCCCCGGCGTGAGGGATAAATAAACTGGAATGTTCCATGGAATCCTAGGTTACTTACAAAGGAAGTATATTCATGCCTTTAAGCATACATATAAAGAGCAGATGTGCACCATCCATAATTGCACTTATCAATTGCCTCTGATGTGAACTGCTGCAGCTGTGTAGATAAGTCCTAGGGGATGACTGCCCTGGCTGGGAGGCTCACTCTCAGCTGCAGTGTAGACAGACTTGTGTTAATGAGGCTCAGGCAGTATGGACGTTGCAGCCTGGCTGGACCCAACCCTCCTAGACTTGAGAACTAGAGCTCCCACCTGAGCCACAGGGTTGGTGCTGCTATTTCTAGCATGCTAGCTCACGCCTGGCTAGCGTGAGTTTATCTACCTGTGCTCTGCTCGCTCCCAGCTGCCGTGTGGACCTGTGGGATAGACTAGTGTTTTCCCCAGTGCGGGGCACAGACAGATCTCTCACCTGTTCTCCAGAGTCTAAGCGTTTCTTTTTTAGTTATGTCATGGATGTGAAGAAAACCTTCAAATGCGAAGGATGACACCTGAAATGTTACTATTGTTAAGTATCAACACAGACATTTAGAAATGGGAGTAGATCAAAGCGCGCTCAAAGAAGCAAGGACATGGACACTTAGCTTGCGGCAGGTTGGTGTGGGGTAGATTTATGTCCCAGTTTGCTGCAAACTATTTGTGTAGACAAGCCCTTTGTCGCTGTTCATCACTGTGTGAGAGACAGGAGATGAAGTGTCATAATGTGGAGCTCCACTTGAGCATTTCCCAAAATGTAGGTCCCTTGAGAGGGCATAAAAGCACTACCCAGTAGGGTGAGGAAGATGTGTAAATAATCTCTGGGTGGGCTGCGTGGTTTCACTTTGATGAGAGAGAGCTCAGCTTTCAAAAGTTTAGAAACCACTGATATAGGCTAAGAATTTAATGAAGCAGTTGATTTTGCATAGGGTTTGATGAGAAATGCATAAAGAAGGTATCCACATGCCAGTGCAGAAATAGCAAACATTTCTGTAAGCTTTTTAGGTTTAAAAATTATGAGCAATATCCTTTGGGAGTCTTTGTTTCATATCTGACTTTTGTTCAGTTACAGTGGTAAGTTTTTTGGGGCTGGGACCATATTTTCCTTTGTGTCTCCTCCAGCACTGAGATCACATTTAGCTCTTTACAATACACAATCATCAGTGTTGACCCATTTTAAGGATTATAAAACTGTATGGGTATAATGAGTCTTGGCACGCCAGGAAGCCAAGAGAAGGTAGCCTTATTAGAGTAAGTTACACTCCAGGTAATCTAGCTTCTATCAAAGTAGTGTGATCTCTGGGATATCCCATACACGGTAGGCTTGGCAGGCAGACATGAAAACATATCAGCCTTGCACTGTTTTCTAATTGTGGGCAAAGGGACAGATTTAGGAAAGGCCTCCTCCTTCCTCTTCTCTCTCTGGTGAGAGCCAGGTTTTCGTTTTACAGGACAGGATTGAGAGTGCCTTGTTTAGTAAAATGGGAAGCCCCCATTTAGAATTTTGTGTAACTGTATTATGAGAATATCCTTTCCAGCAGAGCTCAAATGAGACCCTTTTCAGTCCAGAAAGCCTTCCAAAGCCAAGATTTTGAAAAAGCGATCTTTAATAGTGTTTAAAATCTCAGGTCACTGTTAAATCATTTTGTGGAGTTCTGTAAACTGAGTAGGTTTAAGAAAGGCAGTCTAAATACAGTACTTGTGTGAAGTGTAGGGTGAGAGCCAGCAACCTACTTTAGATTTGTTCCCTAGTCCTAAGCCTTATTGTTTGTGAGTTTATAACCAGAGGTTAAAGGAACACCATCAACTTACTTGCTCTTCTGAGTATCTTTGGCTACTATCATCAGTTAATTGGGAGAATTAATAAAATGGAGAGAATGAAAAATGATTTATCTATTTTTCAGATCTGTTTACTTTTGTTTGATAGCATTCCGTATGCAGTCAGTTTCACTGTTCCCCTTTATAGTCAGTCATATACTTTCCCCTGAATTTGTGGGTTTTTAACACAACAGCCAGCAGGGGAGAAAGAAACACAAAATAGGAGAAAAAAAAATGCAGGATTACAAACAGCAGCAGGGTGATGTGTGAGGCAGGTTTAGTCCTTGAAAGTACTTTTACCCAATAATTTGGGTTAATTATCTGATTACAAATAGATTGTGCCTTCTAATCTTAACTAGTTTTCTGTTGTCACATTTTCTACTTGAACGTTTTTAATATGTAACATAAGATATATAAATCAGCTTTCTCATTGTCCTCCATGGCTTCGATGCTGAATGTTTTAGTGGCGTGATCTGGGGATTGTCCAGTTAATAGTAAAGGAGAGGACTTTCGAACAGACAGCATAATCTTGAATCTCATGGAGTTGTCAGCACCTTCCCTAACAGTCTCAGAGGATTGTGTAGCGCATTCTTTTCTGGTATGCGGTGGATCATTGTAGGAAAAGGTGGGATGCCTTTGTTAAGAGCTTATCAACTGGGGACAGAATACCTTACCTTTTACAGATGTCAAATGACTGCGACTGATTTTAGTGCGTCATAAATTGGAGAGCGTTGGTGTGAGCACATGCTAGCCACTTGGATTTTCCACTTCATTGGTTGTCTGTCCATTCTCTCCTGTCACCTGAGGTGCTTTTCTCTTTCTGTATGTCTTCCATTCCCTAAACCATACAGGGTGACCTGCTGGCACTAAGAATTATAGAGAACATTGCAGAAAATAAGTATAATTTTGCTCTACTGGATTTTACCCTTTACATCCAGCAGGTGGAGACTAAAATCTTTTTGGACCAGAACACACACCTGTTTCTTGTTGTCTATTTTCAGCTCAGTTCCATCTCCAGCGGGGAAAGATCCGAGTGCACCGTTAGCTACCACCTTGGAAGTAAAGAAATAATGAGAGTGGCAAGAGGTTTTTTTTCAGGTTGTATGTTCAGCCTTAGAGTTCTTCAACCTTAGAAAAATCATTGGGTCCTAAATCCAGCCTTCTCTTGGTTGTAGAGTCTGCAGAGGTAACTTTAAGTTCTGAACATATGGTATTTTCCTGTTTGTTTCCTTCTTTGCATCTCAGAAAAAAGAACCCATTTAGTCCAGGAAGAACTAAGTCACCTCAAGTTCAGGACATAGGTTTAGTCCCCGTGGTATGGGTTTTATTTATTTATTTATTTAAGAGGCTGGATTATGAGAAGTCTTTGGAAACTGGCTACTGCAGGAGACACCAAAACTGTCTGAAGGTGAAGAGATATCTCGAGGGGTCTTAATTTTTTTTGACCTGTAAGGAATGTGTGGGCCACCTTGAGGTAAATGCAAAGCCAGGTGATCACTAACTAATTCCTGCTCACCCTAGTTCCAGTTCTTCCAGGTCATTCAGACATCCATTTTGGGCTAGCCAATTGGGTGCTCATAGCAGGAATATTCCCCCCCATTCCCAAACACATACTAATAATAGAAGATCCTCTTTTGCTGCTCGGGCCCTAAGTAATTGCTTAGTCTGCTTATGCCTAGCGCCAGCTGTGATTATGGATGTTACATGTTTCCTTCCTCTCTCCATCGCTGTTCCAGTTAGACTTTGAGGAAGGGGTGTAATGCAAGGGACACGGACACTGTCCTCTAGGTGCAGTT
Organism: Emydura macquarii macquarii; assembly: GCF_026122565.2. Lineage (NCBI taxonomy): Eukaryota > Metazoa > Chordata > Testudines > Chelidae > Emydura > Emydura macquarii. The sequence continues at coordinate 1,611,360 of NW_027130936.1, forward strand.
TAGCCACTGATTTGGGAGGTACAGACTGTGATGACAAGATGTCTTTCTGTATTTTGAACAGTGTCGTTCCTCCTATTGCTTAACTTATTTCAGGGTGGACTTCTGATGCTTGACCTACCTGTACTTGAACCCTGAACTGGAGGGGCCTCTCTAGGGTTGAGAAGGTCATACAGTGTCCATAATCCATTCTGTCTTAGGCTTCTCTGTGACAGACAGAATGGCCATTTAATGTTCTTTGTGGTGTAAGCTTTGGCCAGGTATAGTATATGGTGACTTTTGGATATGAATGAGATTGAAACCCACTAACTCCATTTTTTTGTAGTCTACAGAACAGATGTCAGATGGTGACATCCAGCCACTACCATCTTGGGTCAGATTTGCACTGGTGACCTAGAAATGAAAGACCGCATGTCCTGTTATAAACCCACAGACTAATCCTGCTTCCTATGTGCTGTCAGATTCATTTCAAGGTCCTAGTTGTAATCTGCAAAGCACTCAGTGGGCTTGGGTCCTGGTTATCTTGGAGACCATTTCAAAACAGCTATGTTCAGGGACTCTGAAGAGGACAGAGCCTTGGGCAAAGCTGTCTGTGGGTGAAAGGAATTTCTTGGCAGCCCTCAGCTATGGAACTCCATTCTGAGAGATATGGGACGGATCTTACCACCTTCAGAGTGAAATGTGAGAGAGGTCTCTTTACAAGTGACTATCAGCAGCGATAGCTGGGGTAGAACACTTCCAGGGAGATAAGAGAAAAGAGGAGAGAAATTCCACATGCTCCGTCCCTTGATGCATCCACTCCCTGAGTATATTTGAGGCTTTAGTTTGTTTAGATAACTGACTCCTTTCTCTTACTTGGCATTTTTATTTTTCTTTGCATGGCATGTTGTCCCATCCCTCTGTTACAGTCAAGAAGCATCTGTATTGTTGGCAGAAGCAAGGTGTTATGAACATATGATAAGGTAATCAGTGTTACAAGCACTGATTATCTTTAGCCTGGTAGACTTCAGTGATAGCAAACAGGCAACTCTCCCCTCTAGTCCTTGGGTATAAATAAAAATTCAAGCCATTTTTTTTGGATGGCAGTTACTGAAATAATGTAAGTTTTTAAAATATCTTCTTAGTGTTAGAAGCCTGAAATATGTCTAAGATTATAAAAATACTTACCAACCATAGATTTCTCTCCCCCCAGCCCCTATCAAATGTTGCAGGGTTGGTTGAAGAGAGACATTGAGCCGGGTGGAGTGATAATGAGCGTTTATTCGGCTCCAGCTTCTAGTCCACTCGTTTCCTTTGCCTCACGACCAGCAAAGTGAGCCCCGAGTTCACTACTTTACATCTTTTTATCTAAAATAATATATAAACACACACCCTTCTACAACGCCCCATAAAATCCCTATTTGATTATAAAATGAATATTAATGGCTAGGGGAGGCGTATAATTCTATCCGCCCCTGTTTATTTCCCACAAAACTTGCATAGCAGATACATTTATCTTAACAACAGGAATGGCCATGAAGCCCCTTAACAGACTAGCAACAAGGGAATAACTAGGGGGAAAGAACCTGAGCCTTCCCTGGCAGACATGCTGCCTGGGAAAGAAGAGAGAACACCCTTGACCACATTCTTTGTCCAGGTAGTGAGGAGAGGAATGGGCGGGGGGGTTACATAGCCTGACTCTATTACGATCCTGTTACCATGGTGCCTATTGGGCAGGTTTGCCCTGTCCTGGATACTGCTAGAAAGTTGCTCTGATATGCTTCCCTAACTTCGAGGCTAGAAAGTTGCTGTGGTTTGCACATGATTATTGCTTGTGTAGTACATGGCCTTTTTAGCCCAAGTCAGGGTCCTGTGGAGGACAATTTGTGTCCAAAGCCTGGGCCCAACTTCCAGCCCCCCAGGAATGTGGCCCAGTGCTGACATCCTTTCTCCCCACGCCCACACCAAAAAAAAAAAAAGTGTTAAAGAGCAGTGTGTAGCAGAGTATAAATCAATTTTCTTTCTGGTATTTCTCTGACATTGGTTTTATTCGTGTTTTTGTATCAACTTCTGGTCACCATTTGAATGAGTGTTTAGCCTATGTATTTGTCAGTGCCATCATGGTTTTGTATGTTAAACCTCTCCCGAAAGTTTTTAAAACCTTGTTTTCCTGATAAGCATCATTCCTGGAGGTGCTTTACAAGTGCTGAGCACAACATTTAGATTTAGTTATCAATACTAAGGAAGTAATTCTTCCTTAATCATTTTATTCCTGATGCATTGGAGTCCTTGCAGGCTTGCGGTGTGATTTGTAACTTCTTAGAATCCTAGGTCATTCTTAACAGCTGTCTCCTACATCTCTGCAGAAAGACTCATCACTTTTTCATGTAATTTGACAAACATGGACTACTAATTCTCTTGTTAAAAGTTCCTTTTCGATGTCCTGAGCTCATAGTTTTGGCTGGTCTTTACTAGGGTTGTCAGTTTGGTTGGATGTATGCTTGGAGATTTCATCACATGATCTAATCTTTAATTCTTGAAGACTCCTGGACAATCCTGGAGGGTTGGTAATCCTAGTTCTTACACTAATTTTAAACCAGTGTAAGACTCTTGCTCACCAGAACCTTTTTTAGAAGGGAGTTCTGCAGAGACTGCAGGTCACTCAAAATGTGTTGGAAAACTTGAGAAGTTTATTTGAAGTCTCTGTTCTGAGATGTATGGCATTTTAATGCTGCCTTTTTTACCCCTGGGGATTTAATGGAGATGCATAATTACTCAAAAGGGCTCTTTTGTTTACCCAGCTAAGCATGAAATCCACCTCCAATGGTATGATTGTTTGCTGCCCTATGGGAAGTTTATATTGTTGCCTTCTTTGTGGCTGGCCCAGAGAAGTGGGCAGTGAGGGACAGATTTGGTTCAAGTGAGTTGAGGTCTGTCTTTATTACAGCAAATGGGCCCCAGTTTACTAAGCGCTGTACAAACAGAATAAGAGACCATCCCTGTCCTGAAGAGTTTACAATCTAACTAGACAAGAAAGAAACAGGGTGGAAGATACAAGCAGAGTTAACAGTGTAGTAGCAGCAAATGTCCCGTTAAGTTGTTTTGTTGTTTTAAATCCTTTTGGTGGGGTTATATTAAGAGGGAATTAGCTAGTTGGCTAGAGAAAGGAATGGAGGGATTGGAGACCATGCGGGAGGGAGGTCGGGGTGAAAGAGGTTGAAACAAAGCCTGGGCTAGTAGTCAGCACAGGAGATGGTATGTTCTGAGTGAAAATTGAAGAGAGCAGTTGGGTATCATCTGTGTCTGCCATCAGTCCATGCTTAAACTGCTGCTTCAGCTGCTCTGCCAGCTTCAGTTAAGACAACGAGAGTTCTGTGGCACTTTAAAGACTAACAAATTTAATATTTGTAGACATAAGCTTTCGAGAGACTTAGCTCTCTTCTTCAGATGCAGTAATACAGAAAATAGGTAACACAGAGGTATCTTACAGGTATCCAGGTGCATTGAGAACAATGGGGGAGGTGGAGTCTGGTACTTAATGACCTAATGACGACCATTGAGTAGGAGGTGAGAATGGGTGAGCAAAGCAATTTACCTTCAGTTAGTTGCAGAGTTTTGGGCTTTTTATTTGGATGTTGCTCTTCATACAGCTCCTGTCCAAACACAGCTGTCTCACCTGAGTTTGGTGCTTTCGGCCTGGGCTGGCTGGCCAGCCCGTCCTGGGGTGTAGGCTTAAAGCCTGGGTGCTGCTTTTTTCTGGGCTGGTACTTACCCACTTCACAGCGAGGACGCAGGTTTAATTACTTCAGTGCTGATAGCCCTTGAATGTCTTCCCACAGTCCCATCCACCACCCCTACCCCCATGTGCCTGGAAAGACACACAGGTTCTTCCACAGTTCACTGGGAAAGAATTACGGAGTGGCTCTCTCATTACAAGAGGTAAATTGCTTTGATCACCCATTCTCACCTCCTACTCAATTGTTGTCATTAGACCTCAAGTACCCGGCTTTTATCCACCTACCCCATTGTTCTCTATGCGCTTGTATATGTATATGATGCCCCCTATATGTTACCTTTTTGCTGTATCATTTATACCTACTGCATCTGAGGAAGTGAGCTGAAGCTCACGAAAGCTTATGCCTGCTGAAATTAAATTTGTTAGTCTTTAAAGTGCTACAGAATTCTCGTTATAATTACGGAATGGCTTAGCTAACTTCAGGGACAGCAAGTCCTGGGATAGGCCACCAGGAGTCCTAGAAACACACATGGGGAAGTGCAGTGCCAGTAAGGACACAGTAACCCAAGTATGGCTAGGCAGTGTGGCTCCTCACACGTGGACTTTGAATGAGCTCCTTATGGTGTGGCTGATGTGGTTAGGACCTGTGATGGTGTCACTAGAGTCGATGTGTGGGCAGAGTTGGCAACGGGGTTTGTTGCAGTGATAGGTTCCTGGGTTAGTAGTGTTGTTGTATGGTGTATGGTTGCTGGTGAGGATTTGCTTTAGGTTGGGGGCTGTCTGTAAGCAAGGATAGAGCGAGTGAGGGATCATCTGCTAGGATAGGTTGTAGATCCTTAATGATGTGTTGGAGACATTTTAGCTGGGGTCTGTAAGTGATGGCCAGTGGTGTTCTGTTGTTGTCTTTGTTGGGTCTGTCCTGTAGTAGGTGACTTCTGGGTACCCGTCTGGCTCTTGTCAATTTGTTTCTTCACCTCTCCAGGTGGGTATTGTAGTTTTAAGAATATTTTATGGAGATCCTGTAGGTGTTTGTCTCTGTCTGAGGGATTGGAGCAAATCCGGTTGTATCTTAGGGCTTGGCTGTAGACAATGGATCATGTAATGTGTCCAGGGTGGAAGCTGGAGGCGTGAAGATATGTATTGCGGTCAGTTGGTTTTCGGTGTAAGGTGGTATTAATGTGACCGTCCTTTATTTGTATTGTAGTGTCCAGGAAGTGGATTTCTTGTGTGGACTGGTCCAGGCTGAGGTTGATAGTGGGATGGAAATTATTGAAATCCCAGTGGAATTCTTCGAGGGACTCTTTCCCGTGGGTCCAGATGATGAAAATATCATCAATGTAGCGTAGGTAAAGGAGAGGTGTTTTGAGGAAACGTTGTTCTAGGTCAGCCATAGAAATGTTGGCATACTGTGGGGCCATGTGGGTGCCCATAGCTGTGCCACTGACTTGAAGGTATAGATTGCCTCAAATCTGAAGTAGTTGTGGGTCAGGACAAAGTTCAGCTACCAGGTTTCCATACTTCTACAAAAAAAATTCAAAAACAGACTTCAGGGAGAAACTGCAGAGCTGGAACTCATCTGCAAACTTGACACAATCAAACTGGGTCTGAATAGGGACTTGGAATGGTTATCTGATTACAAGAAGTAATTGTAATTTTTCACACATTCTCACCTTCTAATCAATGGTTGTGAATAGGGCTCATCTGCTCTAACTGAATGGACTTTGCTAACACCTACCCTCCCCATTGTTGTTCCTTACCCTTGGATGTATATAAATACCCCCTATCTGATTTCTGTTTCTTGCATCTGATGAAGTGGGTTGCAGCCCACGAACACTTATGCCTGCAGAAATTTGTTAATCTTTAAAGTGCTACAGGACTCTAGTTGTTGTTGTTTTTTTTTTTTTTTTTAAGTGTTACTGTGTAACTTCTATAGGGGGTGGCTTGGTTGGAATGCTTATCACCCCATTGCCGCTTTCCTGCCTTTGGAATTTTAGAACCAGTCAAGGTTGATTGAAAGCCTCAGGATTTTTCTCAGGGTACAGAGACTCCGAAAGGTCTCCTTTTGTTCTTTGCTTGCAATTACTAAACCTCTAGGAACCAGTTACTCAGTACCCCAAGTTATAGTCCACTCTCAACCTTTCAATACTATAACTGTAAATAAAGCTCATTCATGTAACTTATTTTTATGTGGACTGACAAAGACCATGTATAGTTGACACTCAATGTTGGATACAAATAATTTAAATTACAGCAGTGGTCACCGGTATTTTGGCTTTGACTAGACTCCCATATCGAGAATTTTCCATATTCTAACTCCTTTTTGGAAGGACTGACAGCGGTCACCAGATAATTTTGCAAAAGTAACATTTTATATTTTTAGGGGAAAAATAAATTTTTGGCTTTTCAACTTGCATGATTTTCTGGAGCCTGATTCCAAGGGGTGCTGAACATCTAACTTCCATTAATGTCCGTGTCAATGGAAGGTCCCCAGCTTTTTGTAGGATGATGCCATTTGTGGTGGTGGCATGAGAACATACTAGCAAATACATAGAAAATAGTTAATGCTGGAGCTATCCCTCTACTCCATTTCTCTCTCTAATCATATGAGTCCGATAAATTCAGATCTGGTTAATTCTTAGGGGTCTAGTTTTTTTTTGTCGGTTAATAAAACCTGCTTGTGCGTATACTCTGTGCTCAGAAAATGCAAACAAGTATTTAACTTGGAAGGCAGATTTTCAAAAGCACTATCCACTGAGCCAGCCATTGAGAGCAGCAGTGTGAGGCCAATGCTGAGCGCTTAAGAAAATCTCATCTATAGAGGGTCGATTCTGCTCTTCTCCGTTTGCCTTCAATGTCAACGTCATTGCAATAGAGTGCGTTAAAAACTTTCATGAAAAATGTTCAAATTAGATTGAACTAATCTAATTGCACTTGCATATGTGAGAAGAAAGCTTTGGACCTACAACTTCTTCTGTGAATGTTGTAGTTTTGAACAATCACTGTCTGCTTTTCAGATGCATTCCGATGATGATACAAGTTGAAGACATTTCATAGGCCCTTAGTTCATGTGGAAAACAGTATACCGTAGAACCTCAGAGTTACTAACACCGGAGTTGCGAACAGACCTGTCAACCACACACCTCATTTGGAACTGGAAGTACACAATCGGGCAGCAGCAGAGGCCAAAAATAAAGCAAATACAGTACAGTGCTATGTTAAACGTAAACTACTAAAAAAATAAAGTTTAAAAAAAAAAAAAAGATTTGACAAAATAAGGAAACTTTCTGTGCTTGTTTCATTTAAATTAAGATGGTTAAAAGCAGCATTTTTCTTCTGCACAGCAAAGTTTCAAAGCTGTGTTAAGTCAATGTTCAGTTGTAAACTTTTGGAAGAACAACATAACTTTTTTCAGAGTTATGAACCTCCATTCCTGAGGTGTTCGTAACTCTGATGTTCTACTGTTAGATGTTGCAGTTTAACTTACAGCAGCAGTTGTATGCCCCTCTAAAATTTGCTAGCCCAATAAATACCAGGAAGGCTGTGTCTTTCCATGTTTCTCATATTAGTTTTAAACACTTTATTATGGTAGATTCAGTGCTATTTCAGGTCTAGATGGTATGAAGTACAGCGTACGTTGTGAGTACTGGAGTAATAAATTCATAAGACTGCCATCATGTTTTAGATAATGGGATTTGTCAGTAAAATTTCTCTGAAAATGTATTTGTTGAACATTTGATTTAAAAAAAAAAGTAAAATTCTTATACAACTCATTTGTATAGTAACTTAATACAAACTATTTAAACAATAAAATTAAATGGAAGAAAAAATCTTATTATGGAAGTGTCCTATCACAGTTTCCACTCAGTGTGTTAAGACACCAGTGGCTGCAGAAACTAGCTGTAAGTTGGGAATTCACATGTCACTATGTAATGCTGTTGCAAAAACCTCAACAGTATCATTTTTTTCTCTGTTAATGAAGCATTAAGGTTAGTTTACGTAGTGATAAATATAATCATTATTGTAGCTATGGTTCCGTGCCCAAGTCCCCTTGAAAACTGAATGCGATATCTTTTTAATGGTATCATAATGGTCTTTATAAGTGCTACAGATTTCCTACCCTTATCTGTAATAAAAATAATACACATTATTTACCAGTGGACTTGTACCACTTGACAGTTTGTATACATACAAAAAATGAAACAATTCATCTTTCATCTCCTGAGAAACTAAATGTTTTTATGGGAACTTTCTTCACTTAGACAGTGTTGCTTTATGGAAATGCATTAGCAGATAACTTGTTTAAAGTTTGTGATTACATTAGAGTTTTTTTTGGAGGGGGGGCGACTGGTGGAACAGAATAAAAAGCACGTACTGGGCTATGGGGAATAGAACTGATAACTTGGCTCTCTCCTCGCTTGGTCTCATTACGTGCTTTAACTTCTGTTTTGTAAATAATCCATTTCACAATAATACACAGACTTGCCACAGCATGATTTCCTTCCCTTCTCCTGCCAAACCTCCCAAGGGGAAAAACTCCTGTCAGTGTGTGATGCTTGTTTGTGGATTCTGCTCCACTTGACAAACTGATTTTGTTTACTGTGAACCCCACTCCTGGCAGAGTCAAACATTTAACCACAGTAATAGGCAGGATGTTGCCTGGACCAAGATTCAACAAGCAAGAGAAAGGCTGGTCTTTTTTTGTGTGTGAAGGGTACGTGTGCAGCTCCAAAAGTTGGACTTGAGGAAGGTTATTGAATTGCTGGTGAATTGATTGAAATGTTATTTAAAGATGAGTTTTGGGGGTTAAAAAATTTAACAAGCAAGAAAGCCCTTGCTCAGAAGAAATCTATATAAATTACAGATGACCTCTTAGATACCACAAAATTGGAGCTCAATCTTGTGTGGTCCCAAGAGGTGCCGAGCACTCTCTGCTTCTGTTGAACTTGGGGGAGTGGACTCTAATGGCCCCACATCTCTTCAGATGTGACCCAACTAAGAAATGATATCCATCCTCGCAGTAGCTAAATAAAACAGAATAAAAAGCCACACATCCATAGCAACAGCTGTTGGGCTGTTTTATAGAATCAAAAGGGAAAAAAAACAGTACACTACTCAGAACTCCTGCAACTCCCTGTGTTGTTCAACCAATTTTTAATTTGGATTATAAATTATACAAGCAAAATCTGCACTTTTGTCCAAAGCATTTGCCATGTCATTCATTTTGAAAATGATAAATTTGTCCATAAGGGATCTGCACTAGCCTTTCACCAAGTGTGGTCTTTTCCTTCATTCTGGAATCTTTTCTTTTCTGGGGTGGGAGGTCAGTTAACGGGATCAGAGTATGAAAATGAGTGAGCTTCTAGAATGTGAAAGCTTTTTAGATGCCATAGTACTTTGTCTGTGTGTAACATAGAAGACTTATGAATTACCATCCCCTTCTTGCACGTTCAAAAAGTAGTAGCAGGGAAGTTTTAAGTCTGACTGTATTTCTAGTAACAACTCCTTCCTAACGCACCTGAAAGTTCCTTTGGCCTACTGAATTTTCCATCGCTGCTTTAGTTCAGTGCATGAGTCACTAGCTTCTTTGGTAGTATTTTTACCTTCATATAGCTTTAACAATTCTTCTTCCTTTTTCTGAGAAAGGGTTTCAAGACACCTTCTCTATGTACACTTCTTATTGCACAATATTGAAGAACAGTATTTAACCTAGACACCTCTCTGTTTTGCCCAAAGAACAAAAGAGTTAAAATGTCAGTTGTGAAACAAGAATTGTCTGTATCATAGAATCATAGAAGATTAGGGTTGGGAGGTACCTCAGGAGGTCATCCAGTCCAACCTCTTGCTCAAAGCAGGACCAACCCCAACTAAATCATCCCAGCCAGGGCTTTGTCAAGCCGGGCCTTAAAAACCTCTAAGGAGGGAGATTCCACCCATTCCAGTGCTTCCAGTGCTTCTCCACTCTCCTAGTGAGAGAGTTTTTCCTAATATCCAACCTAGACCTAGACCACTGCAACTTGAGATCATTGTTCCTTGTTCTGTCATCTGCTACCACTAAGAACAGCCTAGTTCCATCCTCCCTGGAACCCCTGCTTCAGGCAATTGAAGGCTATCAAATCCCTCCTCACTCTTCTCTTTGGCAGACTAAATAAGCCCAGTTCCCACAGCCTCTCCTCATAAGTCATGTGCTTCAGCCCCCTAATCATTGTATTTTCAATCTTCGGGCGTGGTTCTCATTCTGAACGGTGATTTAAAGCTCTTCGAAATCACACTTTACACTCATGTATGCCCTTTCTCTGTTGTGGGTCAGTCCTTACATAAATTAATGTATTTGATCATACAAGGACTCTAAGGTTGAGACTGAGGAGTTTGTGTAATAAAAGTGCCAGGAGTGCCACTTTTATGCTCTAGGAGTGGCACTAGTAAGCATCAGAAAGATTCCATATTGAGTAAAGTAAAAAAATAGAGGAAAAGTACACTTTGAGACTATTTCGTGCATCCTCACTGCTGACCTGTCTTTTGCTTCCTCACCACCACAGGTGAGTTGGATTGACATTAATTTTCTCTCCGTTTTAGGTGAATTTAAGCTTTGCTAGACTTTCCCCCGAAAGATTTATTCGTGGTTACAGTGCAGGATTGGAGTCTTGGACTTGAGTGACATGGGCTGTGTCCCTAAAGCTCAAGCCGCAGGGTTTTAGCTGGCCTCTGGCAACGATCAGTAAGTGATTCTCCCTCTTCCCTGAGTATTCTGGGAGGGTATTTTTTTATCTCTTCTTCTGAAGCATCAGGGATGGTCTTGGCTGGAGATGTATATAGGTGGGGCAGGCCAGGGCCCGGAGGTGGCACCAGGTATTCTCAGGCGTTTGGTTCTTGTTCTTGTTTACATACTCAGGGATGTGTACAATCCGGAAGGAATTTTCCCCCAGGTCAGAATGGCAGGGACCTTGGAGTTTTCTCACCATCCTCTGCAGCCTATAGGTGTGGGTCACATGCCAGGATTATCTGTGTATATTACGATTATTTCCCTGCCACTGCGGGGGCCTCAATCACTGGTGCAGCTTGGTCCCTCCTAGTCTCATAATAGTCTAGTCCAGGGGTGGCAAACTCATTTGCTATGGCGGGCCAGATTTGAATTGAATGTACTTCAAGTGGGCCGTACACACCATAAATCGAAATACTAGGCAGAGCCATTTTTATGTAGTATTTGCTAGATATCAGCGATATAAAAACCGCAGTAAAGTCACTTCTACAACTACTATTTTATGATGAAAAGAATCGATCAATGATTAAGAATTATAGTACTGTGCGATGCCCCAAGACCACACTGTCCCTCTCCTGCCTTTTGGAGCCCTATGTCTCGTGCTCACAGCGCTCCACTTGCTGCTGCTAGAGAACACAGATCTGCGGCAGTGCACGACACCGCTAAAGAGTACAACTCCGCGAGATGTCACGGCAGCGTGCACTGCTGCCAGGGGCCGGACCAAAAAGGTTGGTGGGCTGGATGTTTGACATCCCTGGTCTAGTCTCCTGTGGGCTGTAATACTTTGATATCAATTTGGCTCTTGGGTTTAGTGTGCAGGTGCTGGGTAGGGTTGGTGGCCCAGGATCTACAAAAGGACAGACTAAATGATATACTGGTCCCTTCTGGCTTTAAATTCTGATTGTGTTCTTGGAGTGTCATTTCACTTTTCTGTGCTCTTGTTTTTCCCCTTTTTAAAATAGGGATAATGTTTTCTTGAAGAAGAGTTTTTCAAAGTGCAAAGTGTTTACAGTTTAAAGGGAATAGGCTGGTTATCAACTATATCAGGATCTCAACCATCCACTTCTTTGCAGTCTAGTAGAGATGCCCCAATGCAAACAATAACTTTGCCATGACAGACGTATTTCCTGACTCTCAGGAATGTGTTCTTACGAATATGTTTTGTATGAATCATTTTCTAAAGAGACCTGAGGATGTTTTCATTCCCAGTTCTCCAGGTATTTTTGTTTTTGTTTGTTTGATAGTCTTCTGGAAAAATAAACTGTGTTGATGTGAACACTTGATACTGTATATCTGTGTTTTGTTGCTTCTGTGTTAGAATTAAATAGATATTGAATATGCATATTTAACATACCCTTTCTGCCATCAAACTATACCTTTTTCCACAACATGATTAGCTTTTAATTACTTGGTGAGACTTTTGATTACATGATGCTTTTATTTCTTTATAACTGGGGAGTTCTTTTCCTATTAAATGGAAGAATTGACAGGAAAAATGAAGATACAGAATACAGGACTATTCATGAGAAAATTGTATCTCTCTCTTTCTCCGTTGGAGAAATCTTGGGCTCAAGACTATAAGACTAAAGATAAGCTTTTTGTAAAGAAGACATGGAAATAAATTCATCAAGATCATTGGCTGCTGACTATAGAATTGGTTGCTGATGTTGTTAAAAACTGAAATGCATGACAGAACAGTTGTGCAGAGGCAAGTGCAACAAACTATTTGTAAGATTGAAAAGGGAGATAAAAACAGGAAAGCAGGTTTAGCTACTGCAAGTACTGTTTGTTGAGGCAGTGTGATTTAGTGGTTCAAGTACATTGCATATTAGGAAGCTAGGAAACCCTGAGCTTCAGTTTCAGCTAGACCACTGTTTTTTCTCTTACCATAGGTGAGTCATTTAACCTTACTGTTTTACTATGCAGTCTGTTTCCCTATCTGTAAAATGGGAGTGATATTTGCTTAAGATACCTCACAGGTGTGTTAGAATTAGTTAGGGTTTGTACAGCACTTAGGAGATGAGAAGTACTATAAAAATACTACTATTACTAAAACACCATATGGTCTGCACTTTCCTTATTGGTAAAACACTTGCCAAGCACATCAGTGTAAGAAAGGGAATATTAATTTGGTTTTAACTGATTGAGTGATAATAGGCACCCCAATTTTGGAAGTATCCAAAATACCAAAGCACTGGGAAAAAAATCATCAAACTTATTCAGCTTGATTTAGAAATACTAGAATATTATCCAAGAGAATATAAAGCATCCAGGTAAAGAGTAATATGCTACATGAAATTGTAATATAAAGGCTGCCTATACAATTGTAAATATTGCTAATATCCATTTCCATTGCATGTGCTCTTGTTAGGAACAGAGTTATTGTATAGTTGCATTTGAGCAGGAAGAAATTGGAGTTGTCAGTTTCAAGTTCTGAACAGAGTTCTTACAGAGATGGGTAGTGCATGCGGATTGAATTACCTCTCTGAAATACTTGCCATCCAATAAGGATATTGTTTCCCTCCGAACAATGTAGTCGTCAGGGTTAACTATCAATGGAAAATTGGTCTGAGACTAAAGGTTACCTCTGAGTTTGTTAAGCAAGATCTGTGAGATGAACTCCTCTCCTTGACCCCCTAAAAGTGTGAAGTTTTACAGAAATACCTTTTATAAAAAAATGCGTGGTAGGAAAGATAGGGTTAGGTGGGCTGTCAACTCTGACTTGGGGGGAAAAGCCCTCCTTTCATGGTGTGTTTTCCTTTTTTATTGTGGTGTTCCATGTACCTGGGTTGCTTTTGGAGGAGGGTGAGTGCATGCTTTTTACATATAAGGCCTTGGGAGAAATCTTCAAAAGCACCCAAGTCCCATCTTCAAAAATGACATGGGACTTGTACTCTGAAGCACTTACTGGCTTTCAGTGAGACTTAGAACAAGTTGTCCTGCTTCAACTCTGACAGTACAGCTAAAGTGGTACAATCAGGCAAGCGGAGGCAGATGAAAAGAAATAGGAGAAACATTTTATACACATCACCTAGATTCACTGTAGGCAGTATGGCACAGCTGGGCCGTACGAAGAGGACAGGGCACTTGCAGGTGAGTTGGGAAGTCAGCCAAGTGTAGAAGGAAGAGAAAAAGAGGGTCTGAGGTTATTGTATGCAAAGCTGACAAATGAGCAAACAAGTGGGAATGTTAGAGGGACTTTGCCTCTTGATTCATTCATTAAGCAGGAGAAGTTAATGAAAACGTTTCATTTTGAAATCCCTTTCTGTTGCTCCTCAATATACTCTTCCACAGTTAAGAAATAGCGTTTGCTGAAAGCTAAGGGGAACTACTTCTTTTCCTTGAGAACTAGGCCAGCCTTACTCTCATGGGTGGGACAGACAGTTGATTTGGGCACCAAAATGTTTAATGACTTTATGCTAGTGACTGCATACGTTTTCCATTTTGCCTTGAACAGCAAAACCCCCATAGGGTTGCAAGGTGCCTGATTTTTGACCGGAAAGTCCAGTCGAAAAGGGGACTTGGCAAGGTCTGGTCAGATGTACTGGCTGTGCACTAAGAGACTCTTTACTGCAGGGCAGGGGAGGCACCGGGTCGTTAACCCATGTCAGCTCTTGCTCAGCCAAGGCTGCCTCCTATGTGCAGGCTGCAGCAGCTCCCGTTCTGGCCCCATATTTGTACCTCGCATAAATGGAAAAATGGTGATTTGAGTCTCCCATCAAGTCTGGTTTTAGTTACCTCTTTTGGAATGAAAATGTCACTCTACTGCTCGTTCACCAGGTGAGACCAAATTATTTTTTACGAGAAAGCTATATATTTGACTCTCTCAAATCTTACTTTAAAGTTGTTGTTTTTTTAAGAAAAAAAACAACCCAGCACCTTTGTCAATAACTGAGGGTATCTGTAGCGAGTTTTTTTCTAAGTACAGTGACAAGATCCCATAAAAAATGGAAGTGTTAGGTTTTATTTAAGAAAACCCAAGGAAACAAAAAACAGAACCACAAGAAACTAAAACACAAAAAGTAGTTAGAGAAAAATATGAAAGACCCACTTTGAATCCAAGGCCGTTAAGAATTAAGGCTGAAACTCTATCGTCTGCTCTAGATACCTGAGGTTTTTGAAATGTGGTGGTGGTCTCACAAGTCATTTGTGCTACTGCTTTAACACAGTAGGGGGTAGGATAAAAACAAGAGTTTAGCTTTAGCTTAGAAGTCAGATCCTTGACGTTGCCTGTGTGGGGTGTGGTGGGGAGAATGGGGGTTAATCCTTCTAGAAGAAGGTTGTCAGAATAGAAATTCCAGGAATTCCTGAAATTTAGCTTTTAAATCCCCAGTTACCTTAACCTTCTCTGATATAGGGTTGATAGCCAATCTGGTAATGGTTGTTAGCTGTAGGAAGGAAAACCTAAATTAAAAATGAGGGGAGAACTTTCACTGTAAAACTGTCCCACAACCATCTGTTTTGCCAACAGAGATTGAGTGAACTTGCCAGTAGATAGATTCAGAGTGTAGACTTCTGCTAACTAAGCCTCCCAAAAGCTTTGGTTTGAATATCTACTCACCTATCTACCTATCAGATCACTTGGTCTAAAAATTTGTTTGGCACTCTAGTGAAGTTATATTCACAGCCTGATCTGTAAGTAGATTAGTAGTAATATCTAGCTTTTGACTAGGGCAGCGCAGTGTCTACACTAGAATTTTTTTATTTTTTTTATTTTTCCCGATCTTTTTTAATCAAGAATATATTTAAGCTGAGATGAGCAGATGTAATTAAGATTTTTGTTATAGGTTACAAGAATCAGGCTGCAATACCTAGACTTTTGGAAGCCAGAGACTTCTCTTTCCGAAGTAGGTAAATCGATGGTATTCTCCTTTCGGTAAAACCTTGAAAGCCAGAGACCTGTCTATTCAGTGTGGCTAAGTCAAGTCCCATCGAATTTTTTAAAATTTAAAAAAAAAAAAAGTTTTTTTCCTTTGTGACTTTTGTTTCTCCTGCTGTATTGCTGCTTGCTGTGAGCCAGCTAGATGATGCATCTTTCCACCCTAAATGGTAGCTGCATTTCAGTAGTATGTGTACACAGTTGAGGATCTGTTGGTATGAAAGTAACTATAAATATAAAAGCTTATCAAACCTGGTCAAAATTTTCTGAATTTTTCTTCAGTGGGCGGGGGGGGAGAAAACTTTGAAATGTTTGAGTTCTGTCCTGTTTTTTTCAATAAGGTATACTTTTTACTATCCCAGGGTACGTCTACCATGAGTCAGGTTCTAATTAGCGTGACACTGAGTTCAGCAATATTTGCTGCATATGGTTTTTTCTACCTGTTCCCCCCTTGTTTAGTCTCTAATACCAAGTAAAGTTTCTGAAGCTTTAAGTTTAAATTGCACCTTGATGGGAGTGTGAGACCTGAGATGCAAGCTGATGTCTCACTTCAGAACTGGTTTGTAATCAATGCTGTAGATCAGAACACTGTTGAAATGCAGGAGGAATGACATTCCGTTGCTAGTCAATAACAAGCTCAGCCACTGAACTTGCTTCACAATAAAACCTTCCATAAACAGGATTGTTTTCTCTACTCTGTGTCTTATTTCTCTTGCACCACTTAACTGCAAAGAAGGAAATATTCTATATAGTATATTTTAAGACATCTAGTTGAAGCAAGCTTGGACACTAAATTAAAATGACACCTTGTCTGTGAAAACATTCGTTTCAGAGTAGTCAAAATCAATAGTGTTCTTTTACTAAGTTTATTAGTTTTTGTTTTCAGTACGTACTGCATATCTAAATGAGGAAGATAGAGGCCTGATCTTACATTGCTTTAGTTTCTTGTGCACATTTGATCTTGTCTGTGTTTATGAAGGCCATACTTTGTGACCAGGGCCTAGGAACATGGAGCCAGTTATTCTGTATATGGTGGTAAACAATGGCAATTAACTTGGTAAATACATCTTTCTGCCTTTTATTTTCCTTTGGGGGAAAATTGTTCGGAGTGGGGAGGAGGTTGGTGGTGGAAGAGCAAGGAACTTTTGTTTCTTGTGAGATCAGTTACAAACTTTGTAATCTGATACCAGTAAAACAGCCGATTGTCATTGGGCTTCCATTGGTATTTGTTGCTAGCAGTACTATAATAATATTAATTAAAAAAAAAAAACTGCAAAGGAGGTGATTATCCTCTGAGGATAATACAGGTGGCTTGCTGCCTTCAAATGAGCAGGCCTATTTTTTAAAAACAGAATTCTACAATAATTCTGTTAACTGATCTGTCAGATTTGGGCTCATGTCCTCTTTTTAAAGTCCTGCAAAAACAAAAGGCTTGAGGCTGAAACTCTTCTAGCTCTGAAGGGAGAGGGAAGTAGAGATGTAACTACAGTATCGTGTATGACCATTGTGCAAATTCAGGCTGTGCCCCGGTGTTTGGTAGTTGCAGGGCAGAGGGCCCTGTTGTAGCTACTAGGTCTTGTTAGGCAGTTGTGCTTTTTGTTGGTGTTCATTTGGGGAAAACGAAAGGGGAAGAGGATTTGAGATTAAAATGAATTGATGCCTGGTATGTGCTACAGATAGCTGTGGAATAGTGCAGTTGGTTCAGGAACAGCTTTGCTACCTGGAAACAGAAAATAATCCAGGAGTGAAGCTGTGTCTCACCATGCAAATTCAGTAAATAAAGGAACCTTGTCTGAAAGGTCAGATGAACCTAGGAAAAGTACAAGGCAACCTTTGCCTTCCATAGATGATCACAGACTTCTGCTCAAGGTCCAACTTGTAGAATTCCAGTATTTTTTTGCAGTTGTGAGATCAAAAAGCTTTAAAAGGAATGAGAACTGGGGATGCTTGTTCAAAAATGAAATACAATGGTGTATTCAACAAAGATGTTTAAATTTTGTTAATTCTGTTTCTTATTTGACTATTATGCCCTGTAATGAAATTAGTTACACTTAATTTAGTTCTAATTAGCACATTTCAATATCTCTAGACTAGCAAATTCCTTTTTTCGTATTACTTTAGTACTTTTATCAACCCAAATTCTGAAAAGATAGAATTTAAGTGGCAGGGGGCCTGTGCTTAATATTTTCCCATGGTTAACTTGATTGGTGAATAATCTTTTTCCATTATTGAAACCTCTGAGGTTTGCTTTTGAAATGATGGATGTTCTTGTGGAAAAGTGCTGTTTGCGCTTGCCTTGCATTTCTGGCAGGGATGTATGAGGTTGAAAAACAAAAGAAAACAAAACACAAAAAAATCCTCCCACCGCAGTGGTCGTAACCCCCCTGATATGAATAGAAACATTTTTCTTTTTTTTCAAGTGAAAACTTAAGGGGAGGGCAGAGAGCAGCAGTTCCTGACGCTCACGTCAGAGCACAGGTGGGAAAAGTGATGTGGATGCAGGGGGAGCCCTGGCTTTGCTCCTCGCTCCCCCTCACAGTCCACTAGGGGAGTGCAGAGGAATGTTGGGTGGGAGTGTGAGCAGTGTTTGTGTCACCGGTCACCACCAGGAGGAAGCAGGGAGGCTCAGAGCCAGTGTTGAGGCTCACAGCTCATGACCCCAACAAAACCATGTTGCGACCCCCTTGAGGGGTAGTGACCCCAATCTGAGAAGCAAGGTGCTAGAGCATTACAGTTGGAAAGTGAAAGGCCAACTAAAAGCATAAGCAATGAAAAAGCACAAAATGCATTTCAAGTTTTAGTTGAAATGATCTGCTACAGGTGGAGTTTATTATAAATAGCAGTTCTTGTCACAGTAACTTCATGCAAGAATTTAACACCTTATTTTGGTGTTCTTTGCATATTTGAATCTTGTAGAGGGTGAATGACAAGTCAGCTTAATCTAACAGGAAAAAATATACAATATACTGAGAATTTTAGTTGACATTTAATTTAATTTTGAGTTAACATTTAATAATTTATATCTATCACATTGTAAAACCATGTGCTTATTTCTTGACAAAATAATACTTTGCACATCAGGGAGGATCTTAAAACTTCTGAAGCCTCATGATATCCAGCTAGAGAACATAAAGATGCAGATATATTAAGTGACTAGTTCATGGTCACACAGTCATTGGCTAAGCTTGAAAGAGAACCCAGATTCCTGACTTGACTCCCTGTTCTTTGCTAACTCTTTGCTTTTCCTAAGCGCTTGCTACAGTGGTGATGACTAGTATAACTTAGCAATACGTGGGAATCCTTGAGGGTAATGATAGAATTTCCACCTTGGGGCATAGTTTACGTTTAACATACATTGTGTACTTTCAAGGAGTCCCCATATTATATGAAGTATTAGAGTACAGTTGTGTTGAGATGATGGAGGCGGGAGTTATAGGATGTATGGTTTGTATGAGGAAATGGTTCAAAATCAGGGAGTTGGGTATGGCAGGGGGTGGCGGTGTTCTGAGAGAAACTTGTTACATATTGTAATGCATCAGTGTCAAAAAAAAAAAATATAAGCATAAGCAGTAATAGACCTATATTATTTGTCTCTGAGAATTCCAGGTTATCAAGCTGGGGTTTTTCAAATCCTTTCTCTATGTGATGAGTTACTGAACAAATTCAGAGCACGTAAAAGATTTTTACTGGGAGCTGACCATTGAACTGTGCCCGTTAGAATCTGTATCTGTTTTAGATAATACAATGCTCACCCTTTTATTTTCTGGAGGGCTATAACCAATTACAGCAGCTTTAACTACTGTGTGTGTGTTAGTTAAATGGAGAAGATGAAACTGAATTGACTTGATCCTATAACATGAAAGTGCTGCCTTTACTTTGCCCACTGACTTTTAAGACAAGCACGGGAAGCTACAGGAGTACCATAGTTGCTATCTGTAGTATTTGAGTAGGTGTCTAGGATTAGCATTCATCTTCTTGCCAGGTAGAACAGTAGTGGGTAGATGGGATGGACAGAAAACTTCTCTTTTGATTCACAGGGGTTTTGTGCAAGCCACTGTGTTCCTCCTGGCCTTCACCTGTGAAAAACAGGCTTACTCAGCTCCTCCAAGGTTCATCAAAATGCCCATGACTTTGGGCAACAAGAGTTTATTTTGTAACAAAATGTGAGGTGGTAAACTTTGCATTTTGTATCTGAAATGTGTTGATGCCACTTACTCCACACTCATTCTTGCACATAGATTACACCAATGTGCAGAACTGGAGATAGGATTTAAAACTGTAAGCATTTCAACTGAAATTAAATAACTGGCTTAATCTTTCACAGAATCATAGAGTGTAAGGCCAGAAGGGATCATTATATCCTCTAGTCTGACCTCTTGCATATCGTAGGCCATTAAATTTCATTCAGTTACCTCTGCATTGAGCCAAGTAATTTGTTTGACTAATAACGTGTGATGTTTGCATTTGATCTTGTGATGTTTGCATTTTCTTTTAACACCTGTAGCATCATTTGATGCTAACAGAATTAAGAAACTCTATTTAACACAAAACATTAACCTGGTTTTTTTTGCAGTTCCCCTACCCAAAGAAGTTTCTTGATAGGTGTTTTGTCTCATAGGATACTAGGAATTTTAAAAAATGCTTCTGTTTCAAACTTTTGGAAAGTTAGGAAGAACTGGAAGGAGGAGTTAGAAAGTCAGTGGCAGAAATGGGCGTTAGGTGCACATTGGCTTTCATTGGGAGTTGAGTGCCTAACTGTTTTTGTGCCTTAGAAAATCTCCCCTGTAATTCTTACATCATTTTTAACTACAGTGGTCACTGTTGATCCTGCTATAATTTTGATAATTCAGTAATGGTCAAATATATTCTTTTGTAATGCTTTTTGTAGGTTTTTTGAACATTTCTTTGTTTTACGATTATGTGCACAGCAGGTGGCTTGCGTATTGCTTTTATTTTGTTAAACTTTTCTGCTTTACAGAATCTGATTTCTAGAATGACTGCTTCCTGCTGGTAGTCTAGTTGGCTCAGTAGCTCCAGCTGACTTTTAAGATTTGGCCATTTCTTCAAGAATTCTAGTTTGCTTTATGGGCATGCTAAAAATAAGACCCTTTCCCACCTCTCCCAGGCAGTGTGTATGTATATGTGTCTATTCAGCAACATAAGTTCAGTATATGGGTGCAACTTGCATATCCTTGACGTCTTCTAATTTCACCTGACTGAACTTAAAGCTATGCTCTTCTCTTAGTTTGTAAGTTTAGTTGTGTTACTGATTTCAGAAACATACCAATTATTTTAAGTTGAGTGATTTAGGTAACTTCCAAAATATATACTAATCATCTGCAAATAATGTATTAAGTCATGTTTCCTTATTATCTGCGTCTAGGCAAACCCGGAGTAGGATTAAATGTTGCCAAAAACTAACACTTCTCCTTCTCTGATTTAAGAATGACAAAGTGGGTGAAGTAATATCTATTATTGGACTAACTTGTGTGGGTGAAAGAGACATGCTTTTGAGCTACACAGAGCTCTTCCTGAGGTCTTTATGAATGGATGATTTTTATAAAGGTTATTCACTTAAAAACATTGCAAGGATCTGGCTCTTCTTCTAGCCTTTATCAGGCCCAGACTTTTTGTTCAGTTATGGCTAATTATACCTCCCTTGAACACACTCTTGACTCATATTGGGTTTGTTATTGTGATGATTTCACTTTTAAGCTCTTGAAAAGGGAAATGAAAGGAGAGTGTGTGTTCTCTGAACATCCATTAGTTGTTCATTTTGCATGATGAGCTGGGTGGATTGTGTTCCACATCCCTGTTCATCAGCTTCTGTGCATTTATAATTATTTATTTTTTAAGAGCCCTTTAAACCACTCAGATAGGATGTGAATCATAGGGTCTCCCAGTCTCTCTCCAAAATGTCACTTTTGTGTCTATGAAGGTAAACTTAATCTGAAGTGAATCCCTTCCCGGGCCCCACACCCCCTAAACCAACCTTGGGGAAAACCAGACAGTATCCAGTTGTTTAAAACGTACGTTTGCTAAACAGATGTCATGTTTGTGTCTAGGGGTTGATTTTTGACCAGAAATCCATCAGTAATCTCCTCTTTAAAAACAAATAGCCTGACGTAGTTCTGGTCTGACTGGCCTTTTTAATAGTTGGCTCGTGTATGTATGTGAACAATATCAAATTGTGCAAAGATGCGTCACTCAGCGCTGAATAAAGGTGCTGATGAAACTTCTACTTCATCAGATTTTTGTCAGGTTTTAAAAGTTCAGTTGCTCCATTGGTTCTTCCTAATGTCCTGCAAGGAGCTGCCCGGATAATGCTCCTCACCTCCTCCTGTCCTGAGTAAATATAGTCACCCAGTTACATTTGGGTGTGCATGCGTGTGAAAACGTTCTGAGTGGTCGCTTTACCCATCTGGTGGCAGAGAGCTTTTTCTGAGCGTGGGAATGGCTGCAATGCTTTTCCGAAATGTGTCAGGATGCCATTTCGACACATTCGTCAGAGCAGCAGTGGGAGCCAACAGTTGCTGGGGCTTGGAAACATACCTGATGACTTTAATCATGAGCCTCATCTGAATTTTGTATTTTTGTCTCTGGTGCTGGAGCTCTGCGACGGAGCAGACAGACACTGCAGATGGCAAATGAGCCACAAAATAACCTAAGCCAGCGGTTCCCAACCTTCTTTGAGTGTGCGGACCTCTTTTCAACCTCCAAACAATTCGCGGACCGCCACTTTCTACTAGTTCTCTCTTCAAGTGATTGCTCATATCCATTCCAATATAGGTGTGTGCGTGCCCCGTGCACAGATTCCCAGAACTTTTTCCCCTTAGCAGGCCCCGTAGGGTCGGCTCAGGCGCCCCCTGGAGTACCGCGCTCATGCCGTGGTACATAGGGTGCTGCCGACCCCGCGGCCCCTCAGTTCCTTCTTTCCGCCCGTTGACGGTTGCTGGAACATTACCTCTTGCTTTGCAAGTCTCAGCCCCTTAGTACTTAGTTGTTTAAGAACAAAGCCTTCAGTAGTAGTTAGTTAGGAAACCCTTAGGGGTTTTTTTCTTCGCGTTGGGCCATGCCTGGCTCAGCGGGTTTTAAGCCTTGCACCGAGTGTGCTAAGCCTGTGCCTATGAGTGATCCTCACTCTCGCTGCCTCTGATGCCTCGGGGAGCAGCACCGCAGGGATAAATGTAAAAATATGTAGAGCCTTCAAGCCACGCACCCAAAAGGACAGAGAAGCGCGGCTGGAGGCTATTCTGATGGAGTCCGTCCTCCGTCCGGACTCCGAACCGGCGCGTTCACCTGCGGCACCGAGCGTCTCCTCGGTGCGGAGCGCTCCACCGGCACCGGCGTCATCGACCAAGGGCCCGGCACCAAAGCGCCGCAAGGACTCCGCGCACCGAGACTCCCCCGCACCGCCGACCCGACCCGGGGGGAGTCAGGAGATGCCCCAGCCACGTGCCGTCGAGATTACTCCGGCACCGGCATCTCCATGCAGGGAGCCTTCCACGACTCCGCGGAGTGGGGTAGTGCCCTTGCAAGGACCGTCGACGCCGGAGGCGTTCGCCGCGGCACATGCCCTTATGGGCCTGCCCACGCCTCCGTCCCCCCCTCGGCCGAGGGCTAGGGGACCTGCGTCTCGGGGTAAACCCGCGCTGGGTGGCCCCGGTGGGTGGCAGAGACAGGAGTCCAGGTCTCCCCCCAGACGGTCAAGGAGGGTAGAGAGTGCGGGCTCCCCTCCCAGCTCCGGCACCGAGTCAAGCTCCTCAACACTGCGGCACTGAAGAAGGTCGAGGAGTTCACGAAGGACTACCTCTCAGTCCTCCGTGGAAAGTCTGGCTCGGCACCGCAGCACACGGCACCGGTCCCGATCCCCGGCACCCAGCCCGGCGCGGATCCCGGTGCCCTACATGGCGGCGCCTCCGGCTCCGGCACTGGAGGCTCCGGCACCGCAGCCTACGGCGCTACTCCCACTGCCTCCGTCATCCCGTGGTCGGTCCCACTCCCCGCGGTCCCGCTTCTCTGGTCGGCGCCGTTCCTCACGCTCCCGATCCTCACGCTCTCCATCTCCGGGGGGCAAACGTTGACGCAAGTCGTCAAGAGGGCGGAGACGCTCGGGCTCCAGCAGCTCCTCTCTGCGCCGGCACTGACGTTCGCCGTCGTCCTCGTCCTCCAAGAGCCGCTCTCCCAGAAAAGGGAGTAAGCGGAGATCCAGCAGCTCCGGCTCCAGATCCCGGCGCCGGGTGTCCCAGTCGGCACCGATGCCAGCTCCAGCGTGGCCTTAGGGGCCTTGGCAGTGGCCATATTGGGGTCCCTGGGGTACACAGGTGGGCCAGGCTACCGCCTCACTCCACTCTTCGGCGGCCCCGCCACCACCTCCTCCTATGACCCAGCAGGATAAGGACCATCCCTCCAATGGGGGGTCAGACCCAGAGGAAGGCCCCTCCCCAGGGCAACTTCCTCAGTCCTCCTCCTCATCCCTGGACGATGTCACCTTCCGGGATTGCAGGGATCCATTACCTGACTTCAGAGCTCACCAGGACATGCTGAAGAGGGTTGCCAGCAACCTGGGGTTAGATCTGAAAGAGCTCTCAGAGGAGGAGGATCCCCTATTCGGGGTTTCTGGGGTGGTAGGCCCATCAAGAGTAGCCCTCCCCATCCACGAGAGGGTTCTCAAGGTGGCGAAGTCCCTCTGGCAGACCCCAGCCTCGGTTCACCCTACTGCCAAGGGAGCAGAGAAAAAGAACTTTGTACCCACCGAAGGGGTGGAGTACTTATACCATCACCCTGCACCATGCTCACTGGTAGTGGATGCGGTGAACCAGAAGGATAGACAGGGATCAGGGTAACACCCCCAAGAACAAAGAGGCCAAAAAACTAGACCTGTTTGGCTGCAAGGTCTACACGACAGCATCTCTGCAGCTGAGGATTGCAAACCACCAAGCGCTCCTTGGGAGGTACAACCTCAACCTCTGGTCCTCGCTGCAGAGACTCGCCGAGATCCTCCCGTAGGTCGTACCCCAGGACAAGGCTGCAGACTTTATGACCGTGATCAAGGAGGGCGTTGCAGTGGCAGGAGCGGCCCTTCATTCCTCCAGTGACGCGGCGGACGCCGCTAGCAGGGCCATGGCCTCGGCCATAGTGATGAGAAGGTCCTCGTGGCTTCAGTCGTCGGGGTTGTCCCAAGAGGCCCAGCACACCATTCAAGATCTCCCTTTCGACGGTGCTGGCCTCTTTTCAGACAGGACTGATGACAAGCTGCATGCCCTGAAAGATTCCAGGGCCACGCTGCGGTCCCTAGGGCTCTACACCCCACAGGCCTCGAGGCGTCAGTCTCGGCCTCAGGCCCAGCGGCAGCCTCAGCCACCTCCTAGACAACCCCCCAGTCCCGCTCAACCTAGGAGGGGTCGGGAGCGGTTCAGAGGCCCAAACTGCCGTGACGGTTCAGGGTCTTCGGCGGGGGTCCAGCAAGGCCCTAATAAGGGCCAAAATAATAAAAAATTCTTTTGACGGTGCGCACGAGGGTGGCACTCTTCCTTTCCTCCTGGATCTCAACCGGCCCTTTGCCCACAGACTCAGGCCGTATTATGCTCACTGGCAAACCATCACTTCGGACCGATGAGTCCTTGGTATTGTCTGCAGTGGCTATGCCCTACAGCTGACGGCCTTCCCTCCAGACTCCCCTCCTACCCAATCCCCCTTTGGGGACCCCTCTCATGAGCAATTCCTCACTCAGGAAGTCTGCTCCCTCCTCCAGCTAGGAGCGGTGGAGGAAGTTCCCCCATGGGAAAGGGGAAAAAGGTTTTACTCCCGATACTTCCTAATCCCCAAGGCCAAGGGGGGCCTGAGACCCATTCTAGATCTCTGCCGTCTGAACAGGTTCATCAGACGCCTCAAGTTCCGGATGGTCTCCCTAGCCTCTATCATTCCTACCCTAGATCCAGGGGACTGGTATGCTGCCCTCGACTTAAAGGACGCATATTTTCACATTTCTATCATCCCAGGACACAGAAGGTTCCTACGTTTTATGGTAGCTGGTGCCCACTACCAGTTCACAGCCCTGCCCTTTGGCCTTTCTTCCGCCCCAAGGGTATTTACAAAGTGTATGGCGGTAGTAGCGGCCCATCTGCGCCGCAAGGGAGTTCAGATATTCCCATACCTGGACGACTGGCTGATCCGGGGCAGGTCCAGGGCCCACGTCAGGAACAGCCTGGAGCTCACGTGCGCAGCGTGCACCAACCTGGGGCTGCTCATCAACGAGCAGAAGTCCATTCTCGCCTCGGTGCAGCGCATAGAGTTCATTGGGGCCACACTAGATGCCACCCAGGCCAGAGCCTTCCTCCCAAGGCCTCGCTTCGAGACGATGACTGCCATAATAGACAACCTCCACAGGCCTCCCACGATGACAGCCAGGCAATGCCTCCAGCTGTTGGGACACATGGCAGCCTGCACGTATGTGGTGAGGCTGGCTCGCCTCAAACTCAGGCCTCTAGCCTCAGTGTACGCCCCAGTCAGACACCCTTTGAACAGGATGGTCACATTGCCCACCCCAATATTAGCTTCCCTACTGTGGTGGAAGGACCCAAGAGAGGTGTTGAAGGGAGTTCCCTTCAGGGAGGTAATACCGTCGGTGACTCTGATCACGGATGCCTCGGATGTGGGGTGGGGAACACACATCACTGGCAACCTGAGCACCCAAGGGTGCTGGTCACCAAGCGAGATGTCCCTACACATCAATGTCAGGGAACTGAGGGCAGTCCGCCTGGCATGCAAGGTCTTCCTCTGGTTCCTCAAGGGCAGAGTGGTACAGATCCTAACGGACAATACAGCAGCCATGTTCTATATGAACAGGCAGGGGGGTGCGCACTCCTCGGCCCTATGCCAGGAGGCCATACGACTTTGGGACTTGGCGGTGAGATACGACTTTCACATATCTGCCTCTCACCTCCCGGGGACCAGGAACGACGAGGCGGACCGCCTCAGCAGGTCGTTCCTTCCCCGGCACGATTGGTCACTGCACCCGGAGGTGGTAGCTTCCATCTTCCGCAGGTGGGGTGTTCCCCAACTGGACCTGTTCGCGTCGTCCTGGAACAGGAAATGCCCGAGGTTCTGCTTGCTCTGAGGTCGCGAGCCGGGCTCCATCTCCGACGTGTTCCTTTTAGACTGGACGGGGGCCCTCATGTACGCGTTTCCCCCAATTCCCTTGATACCCAGAGTCCTCTTGAAGATCAAGAGAGACAAGACGGATATCATATTGATCGCCCCAGCTTGGCCGAGACAGTACTGGTTCAGCATGTTGCTGGACCTGTCCATAACCACGCCCCTGCCGCTCCCGAGGCGTTACGACCTGCTCTCCCAGGACCAGGGTCACCTGCTCCACCCGGACCTGGATTCCCTCCACCTGACAGCCTGGAGACTGTGGCTGACGGAGGGAGAGAGAGCCTGCTCCATGCAAGTACAGCAGGTCCTGCTTAGCAGCAGGAAACCTTCCACCCAGGTGGTGTACCGAGCCAAGTGGAAGCGTTTTACCTGTTGGGCCCAGTCCCGGGGCATCCTACCATGCTCCTCGCCAATACAGGCGATTTTGGAGTACCTCCTTCACTTGAAGCTGCAGGACTTAGCCCTGGCCTCCCTTCGGGTACACCTGGCGGCCATTTCGGCCTTCCACCAGCCGATGGAGGGCAGATCCTTGTTTTCATACCCCATGTCATCTAGGTTCCTTAAGGGGATGGAGAGTTTATATCCCCAGGTCCGTGACCCGGTGCCTCCCTGGGACTTAACTCTGGTCCTCACCATGCTGACAGGACCCTCCTACGAGCCCATGGCGACATGCCCATTGCTCGTCCTCTCCTGGAAGGTGTCCTTCCTAGTGGCCATTACGTCAGCCAGGAGGGTCTCTGAGATAAGGGCTTTAACCTCAGAGTCCCCCTACACAGTTTTTTATAAGGATAAGGTGCGACTGAGACCCGACCCGGCCTTCCTACCGAAGGTGGTGTCCCAGTTTCATTATAACCAGGATATCTTTCTCCCCCTGTTTTTTCCCAAACCACACGGTTCGGAGGAGGAGCGGAGATGGCACTCCCTGGATGTCAGACGAGCCTTGGCCTTCTACATTGAGAGGACCAAGATGTTCTGGAAATCGACGCAGCTGTTCGTGGCAGTGGCGGACCGGATGAAAGCCTCACCTGTCTCCACCCAGTGCATCTCTACCTGGATCACCGCCTGCATCAAGACATGTTACGAGCGGGCAAAGATGCCGCTTCCAGGAGCTGTGACAGCACACTCAACCAGAGCCCATGCCTCATCGGCGGCCTGTCTGGGAAGAGTGCCCCTGCAGGACATCTGCAGAGCAGCGACCTGGTCGTTGGTCCACACCTTTACGTCCCACTACGCCATCGTGCAGCAGGCGAGAGAGGACGCGGGGTTCGGCAGAGCCGTCCTGGCAAGGGCGGCGCAATGCTAACTCCTACCCACCTCCAAGGTATGGCTATTTAATCACCTATATTGGAATGGATATGAGCAATCACTCGAAGAGAGAAAACAGGGTTACTTACCAGTAACTGTTGTTCTTCGAGATGTGTTGCTCATGTCCATTCCACACCCACCCTCTGTCCCAATGTCGGAGTCGGCAGAAAGAAGGGACTGAGGATCCGTGGGGTCGGCAGCACCCTATGTACCATGGCATGAGTGCGGTACTCCAGGAGGCACCTGAGCCGACCCTACGGGGCATGCTAAGGGGAAAAAAGTTCCGGGAATCTGTGCACGGGGCACGCACACACCTATATTGGAATGGATATGAGCAACACATCTCGAAGAACAACAGTTATTTGGTAAGTAACCCTGTTTTTTTTACACTCCGTTTTTGTTTGAAATTGTACATTTCTTTGAGGATGTTTTTCTTCTCCGCGGACCTCCTTTAGTAATCTAACGGACCACCAGGGCCCATGGACCATAGGTTGGGAACTGCTGACCTAAGCCATGGACTTGAATTTCACTCGGAGCAGTCGTGGAGATTTACTGACGCCATCAGCTTAGAAAACTGCAGCCTATCTGAAATATGTCTTACTTGCTATTGTGACAAATAGTGCCTACTATTATGGTAATAGACTACCGGAGATGATTTTACTCTGAAATTTTTTGTTTTGTTTGCTGCATTTGTGCATAGTCTGCTCAAGAGGCTTCTGTGGCTTTGACAGACCAAAACCTGCCTTCTGAGTATCCTTGAATGGGGATAACAACTCTCACATGGGACATGGGTTCTCTACTGCTTCTAGGGGGGGAAGGAATTTCCAATGCCAGTCCATCTGCACCCTATCCAACCCTTTCCACTTTCTCTAAACTAATGAACCTTTCGTAGCTACTAAATGTGCCTGGGAACCTTTTCATTGCTTCCTGGAATATTTCCTCTGAAGTTGTTTTGGGGTTTCCTGGGGTAATCCTCCTGGTTTCCTCCACTGTATCCAGGACGTGTTTGCTGCACATTTGTCGGCCTAGAAAAAAAGCACTCTCTCTGCCCAATCCCTCTTGGGCTTTGGAGTGGCTTGAGGATATGTCTGCCTTTGCAACTTTCTCCTCCTTCACATTCTCTCTCTACTTCTCTTTTTCTAACTTATCCCTTCAATCTCTCTCTCCCTACCCATATGTACCAACAAATTGGGCTTGGAAATTTTACCAAACTTCTGGTAGCCAGAAGACTACAGATGGATGTGGAAGATGGGACACTGCTCAGGTGAAAAGCCCCGTCTCTCCAAATGTGAAGGGAGAGAAGAGGATGCTGCAGTTCCTAACAGACAGCTGTCTCTTTATCTTCCTATCAGCCTTTGACTAGAAGGTTAGCTGATCAGTTTGAATTCCTTCAGCCTCCAGAAGGATTGTTGTCTCTCTGTACCCCTATGCAGCCCTGCTACAGGGATAAGTGAGGCTTCCACTTCTTCATGCTTCCGTCCCTGAGTCTCCGGATCCTATTCCCTCCGGTCAGTAGTGTCCCTGCTTGCCAGTGATCAGTTTCCCAAGCAGCAGGAGTGAAACTGATCACTTGAGTTTCACTGCTAAGCACAGGTTGGCTTTTACTCTGTAGTAGCAGAAGGATTGCAGCTCTGTCTGTAGGTTTTATACTCAGAATGTGTATGGAAAGTTATCTTTGCAGCCATTAGGGCTAGAAACTTCTTTTTTTTTTTTTTTTTTTTTTTAGGTCAGAGCTTAAATTTTGACAATTCCCATGGCTACATCACCTACCATGTCAGAAGATAATAGGGTGACAGATATGTTGGCAATTTACATTGCAGATTAAATAATCAGCCTGTCTCTTTGAGAGAACATCTTAGAAATGACATAGTTTTCTTCGAGACGTTTACTTTAGCTTTTCTTTTTTATGTCTTATTTTCCTGTCTTGGGTAGTGGTCTTTTCTGTAAGACACCTGCATGGTTTATCCTAGTTTTGAGTGGTGAAAAGGGAGGGTCATATTGTATTTGGAGGAGCGATTAATGCTCCATTCATTTTAAAACAAATTGTAAAAATATCCCTGCTACTGGCAAATAGACAGATTGTAATTAATATGCAGTACAAATCTCAACTTTGTTCTATATTAGTAGGGAAAGAACAAAAATTGAATAGAAATTCACTAGCTTGCAGTGATGACCCGAGGGTAGCGACTAGATCTAAGGAGTTTGGGGCATTATTAATTACAGTATATTTCAGGCTTTTGAGTTCCCATAACTTTGAAGTTAAGAACAATCATTTAAAGAAAGAAAAAGGTAGCATTTGGAAGTTTTGTTTCAGCAGAGGTCGAGCCATTACTTGCCAATAAATCATCAAAAATGCATTGTTGCAGCTAACAATGGTCTAGACAGTGATCCAACAGTGTGACGGGGACAGAGTTTCGGTAAATTCTGAACAACCTTGTTTTTTGGTTTGTCTGATAGGAACAGTGTTTCCTTCAGTGTTCAGGAAGTCAGAGTAGTACAGTTAACCTAATCTCTAGGCTGTTGGAATACCTAAAAGGTTTAAATTGATTTATTTTTCTGAATAAAAAGTCTGCAGTGTTCAGGGAAGTTATTTAATAATGGGGATCACTTTTTATTGGAAGCAAAAGTAAGTGGTTAGGAAAGTATTAATGTTTCTTGTATAAGCCTTAAGTAACCTTTGTGGAGAATTTTAAATAGATTGCGCAATAGAATGAAGCCAAATAGCTTAAAAATGCTAACTTTTTAAGATGAAATTTCTAAACACAGAGTTTGTAACACTTCGCCATGTGGTAACAGAGAATGCCTATGTTGGGAACTGTTGGATTCTCAGTGTTGCCATGATTATTGTTTTGTCTCTGGTATTTACCTGGTAAAACTTCCTAGATGAATAGTTTAAAAAATATTAGCTAACACATTTAAACCATAATGCTTATAACCACAGGGATGAAAATCTTCAAAGATATGTAAACTGGGTGTGATCAACCCTAAAAGAGCTTGCCAATGGGGCAATTTATAAATGTGTTCGCAACTATCTACACAAACAATACTCTCATACATTTATACACCTATATTGAAAGTCCATACCAGCATGGTTCCAGCCCTAGACAACGAAAGGTGATACCTCGAGGGGAAGCAGGAGGGCTTCATTATTCTTTTAGTGATAGGCACCCCACTGTCCCCTACATACACACAATCTCTTCCTTCACAATCTGATGACTGAGTGAAAATTTGTTTAGAGAAACATCATATAGTAATATAACAACCGGATCTTTCTGTTTTAACAGGTTGTTCCTATATTATGGAGCTTACATTACCCAGAACATGCTGCTTCTAGTGACTATATTAATTTGAAGCTATCAAATTTTTAGGTGCAATTTATTTTCCTGGTCTAGACGTGACCTGAGGAGGCACATGGCAAACTCTGTACTCTGCACTGGTGTGACAGTCACAGAAATCAGTTGATGTTCAGAAAATGTGCGCAGTGGTATCCAAGGAGGACATTTCCTCTCCCTCGCCTCTCTATTCAACCTGCAGCACTGGTCAGCTCTCCCACTTGCCAAAAGAGCCTCTTCTGTGACTGGGTCAAGAATGAGCACTGTGTGTTCACGCGCGTTCTCTGTGTGGCTGAATTCCCCCTCTCTGAGCACAGCTGATCTTTCAGACTCACCCCTTATCATCCTCTCCTTGCCCCCTCCCATCACTCAGCCTTTCTGTGCCTTCCATCCCGTCAGCGCTGATGACGTCTGATCTGCTCTGCTCCCTGCGAGCGCTTCCATTGATACGGCTGTTGATTCTTTCCCTGCTTCACTCTCCTCCTGCCCTTGACTCTTTTTGGCCTCACTTTCCCATGGCAAGATTTGCCCTGCCAACCCCCAGCCCCAGAGCACCTTGAGATCCACTTCCGCTCCTGCACTGCAGAGCAGCGCCCCTGATGGAAACCTTGGGATTAGGCTGATTTCCTCCTTTACAAAGTGATTCTCCCCTCTTTCAGTCCTGCCATCTTTTATCTAAGCAGTTCTGCGTCTTCAATGCAATTGAATCCACACCCGTAATCCCAGCCCCAGCCCCCCTTTGCGTGTTTGGCCTCTTCTCAAACCACCCTTTCCTCTTGCCTCCACTTCCCTTGCTGTACAGCGTCTTGATGGTTTCTGCCAAGGGAAAACTTACAAAATAGAAGGTGACCTTCCCCTTCCATTCAGCCTGCCTTTCCTTCCTCTCCCACAACACACTCTGGTTCTCATCTGCTCTCCTCCTTCTCTTTCACTTGCCCCTATGACCACATCCCATCTCCTGATCTTCCTTGTGCCCACTCTCATTCCCTCTTTCTCTTCTGGCTATTTTCCCTTCTTGGTACATGCAATAGTCTCTCCCATCTTAAAAAATAAACAAACAAACAAACAAACAAAAAAAAGCACCACCCTTAATCCCACTAGTCTTGACTCCAGTTACAGCTCCATCTCCTTTTCACCTCTAAACTCATTGAATGCACCCTCTGTAATTGCCATCGGGCGTTCCTCTCCTCCAGTTCCATCCTACACCCTCTCCAGTCTGGCCGTTGCGCCTTGCACTCCACTGAAATGGCTCTCACCAAAGTCTGTAATGATCTCCTCCTACCCGAGGCTAGGAACCAGCACTCTGTCCCCATTCTCTTTGACACCATTGGACTATGCTCCTCTTCTTGAAATTTTGTCCTCCTTGACTTCTGTGACTGACTCTCTCTTTCCCTGGTTCTCCTCCTACCCTCTATTCCCTCTTGTATCATGCCCTTTCAAGGCAGTGGTGTAAGCCCCTCCAGTGCTCTGGCTGTCATCTTGCATCTCCGTGACTTCTGTGTCCTTTTCTCTGGACTTGACCAAGGCAGTTTTGCCTCACTTATAGCCGTTCAGAACTCTGCTGCAAAGATCAGTTGCTGTGACCACGTCAGTCCTCTGCTGGCTTCTCCACCCCCTTAAATACGAGCTCCTGGTCTTCACTTTCAAGGCCCTCCACACACCCTCTCTCCACCCTACCTATCTCTCATTCACTATCAGTATTTCAGCTCCCACTTCTGGTTGGTCCATGATGCCATCCTCCACTTGTTCAATTTTTCAACAAGCACCTTTTTTTTTCTTGATGCCTACAAAAAACTAGGCTAAGGGTGTTCTGAAACTACTGCATATCATGCTGACGGATGTAGTCTCACTGTTTCCTTGTATTCCCCCTTCTATCTGTCTGCATCTATCTGTTGTCCCTTGTCTTATACTTAGATTGTAACTTCTTTTGGGGGCAGGGATAATTCTGTGTCCGTACAGCAGCAATGGGATCCTGGTCCATGACTAGGTGCTACTGTAATAAAATAATAAGGCGAGAAGGTATGAAATTCATGGTTTTATCATACTTTTTCATCCTACTGATAAGCAGGGTGTAATGTTTCTGTGGCGATTAGAATTAAGAGGAATAAAATGCCTCCTATGATCAGTTCAACCCTTCTCCATGAATGCAATTGTATTTGCATGGTGTCCAAGAGTCTTATTCAGTATATAATAGGTGTATAGGAAGCATCTTTTTTTGCTTCTTCGATGGAGGAAGTAAAACTTGCATGTTTGTTACATTTTGTATATTTGTCCTGAGATATGTAATATGGTGCTGTTGTAACTTTAAACATGAAAATGTAAATACTAAAACATTTCATATAAAAAGACAGTGTTAGCAAACACCTCTGGCAAAGATGATTTAATTTGATCCAAAGGGAGGTGTTTGAGTGCAAGGTAAGAGGAATCTTAAAGGGAGAATGGAGTAAGTAATGTACTTGTATCAGAACACACGGAATGTTTACATGTCCTGTACTTAAAAAAATAATTGGTGTTTCTTTTTAATTCCAGGGTGTGTTTTATAGCCAAGTGGTTTCTTTGTAGTTATGTGACAGAGGTGACAAAACAAAATACAAAAATAAGGCAGTATTTGTAGCAAACTAATAAGCGAAGCCAGGGGGAGGCACAGGGTATATACGCTTTTAAAAGTGGAGATTAGAGAGGGTAACTTGGTGCCTCTTTTCTCCTGCCTTGATGAGGCCCTGCGTCTGTTCAAGCTGCTCCAGGCCCTGCAACCTAGTCTCAGCGAGCATGTCAGAGAGGCACCTCGCAAGGGGGAGGAGAGGAGTGGTCTGTTTCCACCCTTTGAATGTGTGGGAAGGGGAGGGACACGGAGCACTTGGTTTAAAACTGTATGGGAAACAGCCTCCCTCTCCCAGGACTTCATTTAAATGCAATGCGTATTAACCACTAGGCCAGCGGTTCTTGTTTTTTGCTGACTGTCTTCCGGAGGGGGATTGGTTCCCAGCTCCGTCTGTGTTGCCCTTTGAGCTGGCTGTGATGAGCAGGAGTGGGGGCAGCGTACGTTGTGCTTTCTCACCACCCCCATACCCCTATTGGATGAGGAGAGGAAACCAAAGAGCCTGCCTTCTTCCTTGGTTGTAGAGATGGTTGCAGTTGTGGTAGCTGAGTAGGTCTGAGCAGGGATTTTGGTGGGGAACGTTACTCGGGATGAAAGGGAGGGTCCCCAGTTAAACTCAGTTCCTTAGGTTGAGTGCGTGCCCCTGGATATACTTATCCTTTCTGGAGATGGCAGGATGGGGCAAAACTAGAATTGTTTGTTTGTTTGTTTGTAGGACAACCAGATTGCTCGGCACTTCCCAGGTTGAATAGAAAAACAGAATCCCTGCCCTGAGGAGCTTTCAGTTTGATAGCAGCCTGGCAAGTTGGGGTAACAAAATGGTATTGAGGAGAAGGGGTGAGGTAAGAGGAGGAAATTACACCAGCATGGGTAGCCAGTGTAGGCATGTGTAAATCTTGGTGGCGCTGCAGAAATGCCTGTACGTTAAATGTACACGTACACACACACACACACACACACACACACACACACACACAATGTAAATGTGTACTATTGTCGAGTGACCTATTGTGGTCAACATGCAAGTAGTGAGTCTAAGGAATTTGTAAAATGAGAAGAAAATGGCTTGGGGGAACACTGTTGAGGGCATTCCATAAGGGCAGCATAGAAGAAAAGGGATGCCATAGAAACTTCTGCTGGGAGTTTAAATGTATTTAGAATTACCCTGTAAAGTTGGCAGGGGAATGTAATGATATCAAAGGGATATCTCATGATGACATTAGAGAATATCTTATGTTTAGAAACTGAAATCTTCTGGTGTTAGGGCTGAAGTCTCATTACCCCCATCATCCTACCATTAAAATGTAAAACATTCTTTTAAATAAAGCTAGTTTAATAAAGTGCATGTGAATTTGGGCTTGTGTCCAGCAGATCACTTAAGCACACGCTTAACTTTAAGCTTATGAATAGTTCCACTGAAGTCAGTCATGGCACTGGATCCCTGAAAAGTGAGTGGCTGACTAGAACCAAACATAGTATACAGGCAGTTCTGTAAGCTGCTGCTTGTATGTAAAGCATGCGTACCTCTTTATGGATATGCTCTGTGACTCCTGCCCTGTATGAAGTGGGCATCCACAAGTTGCAAGATGATGAAGTGAGACTGACAGAGGCCAATCATGATGCATTCGGAATCCTTTTCTTTTGACAAATGAGAGGGCTTTAGATCTACTTTACCTGTGCAGTGATGAAACATAATGGTGGTATGCATTATAAAAGAAAATCAGATTGATTGGTAGGTGAGGGAAAGATTAGCGCATTAAATCACAGAAATTTGTCTTGATAATTTGTCATACTGTTAGTTGGAGCAACAAAGATTTTTTTTACTCATTTTTTGTTTATTATGAAACCTTTGCCTTGATTCATCTTTGAAACATTAAGGCTTCAGTTTCTGCTTTGTATTTTAAAATCTGTTTAGACATCTACAGAATGCTGTCAGCAAAACATGATGAAACCTAAATAAAATTATCATTCTCTTGCAAATCTAAGTAAGTGCAGAGGAATATAGTGACAAGGAGAGCCTTTCAGAACGGAGGATTGAGGTCTTGTGTTTTTCTGTTGCTAAATGTAGCTCAGACATAAGATTTACTGACAGAGCGGTGCATCTCTTCCTTTGTAAGTTCATCATGAGTCGAATTTCCTCTTGTCTAAGCTGCCAACATTTTTCTATTTGCTGTACAGAAAACAGATGAATGAACAGTGAGCGTGGTTTTAATTGATGACATTTTTGTAACTTAAGGTAATGGATAATAGGTCTGAGTATATCATAAGTGAGAGGTATCTGAGGAACAGTTGCAGTACTAATTTTCATCTCACTGTAAAACTGAAATTTGAGTTGAAGCAAATATTTTTAAAGTCCACATTAGGTTAGTACTTGCGTAATGCGATATTGTACATAGTTTTTGAACAGTAATGACGTTGCACGTTTTTGAGCTTTCCACCAATCACCTGGGTCCAGCAATCCATCTCCTGTCCTTCCCCAGGTTCAGGCACATATCATTTGCTGGCAAGATTTGTGCTTTTTTTCTACCCTAGAACTCTCTAGTTTGCACTGCCCTTCCTCTAAATTAAGGATGTTAGTGAGGGTGTGATGTACAAGAAATAAATTCTGGTCTTCTGTATGCAACTGTTATATGGATGAGCTGCTCTTGTGTTATAGGACCCTATCAATATTATTACAGTTTCAGTTACTGTTTAAGGGCTCTCTTTTGGCTTGCGTATCGCTCTATAGTAGCTGGTTTACTGGCTGTTCTTAGAAGCACAGTAGCTGATCTTGTAAAATTTTACCACAGAGCACACAAGGTCTAGTCCTCTGAATGCAGACCATTTTAAGCTCATATATGTTACTCTTTTGACAGGGAACATTAATAGATACATCGCTTGCTTTCTTCATTGTTCAATATTTTGAAATGAAATTGCTATGATGCGCAGTTCTTGTGTGAGCAAACCATCCTTTTTGCTTCAAAACTGATCTGTAATCCTGACTTCAGCCAGTAATTTACACCTGAATCTAAATGGAAGAGGACTTACTTGTTTTAAGGCCCTCTAATCATATTAAGATAGAAAACTCCTTGCCCCAGAGCGTGCACGTGTATTCATTCTCTCTCTCTCTCTCTCTCCATGCTTCATGTTGAGTTTGAGTCTTTTCTCAAAATCCGGATATATGCTTTGCGTTAGTTCCTTTTGGACAAATGAAACCCAGCATGCCTGAAAACTCAAATTGTGTTGACCAGGCAGACTTACACATATGTAGTACGCATTGTTTCATCCTGCTGGCATTGTATGAGATCTTGATCATGATAAAGTTGCAAGATATTTATTAAGCAATGTTAACTGGGTGGAAGTAGTGTGAAGTTTGCTGTCTACTGGTAAAAAGTCTCTTTTCAAACTCCATAATAGACTTAGAACTGAAAGAGATGAAGAAAAATATGTGGGTGTCATAGTGAGACACATTATTTTCTCCCCCTATCGCACTGAAGTAGACTTCACAGAATGTCACCTAAAAATGAAAATCAAAGTGTAAAATATGTTAGAAATAGAAGGTACTTTCCAGGTGGGTGGGTGGTAATTCTTGCTATTAAATTGGGGTTAGAACTTTCAAATGTGGACATCTTAAAGCTCAGCCAATATGTCTGAGAGATCCAAATAAGTGGTATGCCTTCAAAGGTGCTGAGCACCTGCTGCCGTCATTGGGTTTCAGTGGGCACGTCAGATGCTGAGCACCTAATGGAAAATATTGGCTATGAGCTTTTTAAAAATAGATGACTTAGTGTTTCTAGAAGGAACTGGATAGACGATCTTTCTCCATAGATCAGGGAAAGAAAGGAATGGACCGCTGCCCTGTACAGAAGGTGAATCCTCTACACTTTTTAAAGTCACTGGTTCAAGGTGAGAGGGTTATTTTATTGTCCATCCTCAAATTGTTCTGGGCTTCCCATGGAAAGAGACAATATTTCCTGAAGAGGATGAGTTTCCATGGGACCTGGAGTGCAATTATTTAATCATTTTACATAGCTTATTGTATAGGTATCATAGAACGATGTTGGTCACTACTAATCTTGGAACCTAGAGCAAAAGCTTCATGTTTAATTAACAATGTTAAATTGTTAATACATTTGTTGAAGCACGGAATCTGTTTTTGGACAGTTACGACCAGAAAATACTACAGGTACCTTGGTTTTTGTCTAATGGTTTTAGTGATCCAAAATTTTTGTGATTTGAACAAAATACTAGATTTATAAAATGTATCATTGTTCTTTGGATCTGCTTGCCAGAGACTAATTTCTCCTCTCTTTCTAATGCAATCCCTCAGTCTATGAATTAATTTTAGAACATCAATTTAAGAGTCAGAAAAGAAATTGCCTGTTTTTCTGTAGTAGGTTGGGCTCAAGTTATTGAAGACTTCATTTAAAATACAGGGCCCTATGTAGGGCCATATAAGATAACCAGAGGTTTAACAGTCATTT
Source organism: Emydura macquarii macquarii (assembly GCF_026122565.2). Classification (NCBI taxonomy): domain Eukaryota; kingdom Metazoa; phylum Chordata; order Testudines; family Chelidae; genus Emydura; species Emydura macquarii. Next base: position 1,649,564 of record NW_027130936.1, read on the forward strand.
GCCTTAATATTACCAAGTAATGCAAAACCAATGTACTGTGAACTACCATAAGGAGGGCTGTTCAACCTACTCCGCTGCGGAACCCAGCATGCCGTCGGTGCAGAGGGCACCATCTGCACCGACCCGACTCGACACCGTGAGGACAGAATCAGCACTCGGAGCGTGGATACTCTCCTGCATTGTTGGAGCAGGCGGGGTGAAGCACCGAGGTCGGATCACGGAGACCGGCTGCCTGAGCAAGCATCTCCAGCCAGGGAGCCTCCCCTTACTCGGGGCAGTGGAGGAGCCCCCGGCACCTACCAGCACTGTTGTCTTTGGGGGTCAAAGGGCAGCAAGAGCCTTGCCCTCCACGAGAGAGAAGGGGCTGGCGTTACGGGGAAGCCGGCGTTGGGACCCCCTGAATGGCTTAAGAGATCCCCGGTATGGGGAGGAAGATCTCCTGCAAACCAGTTTCCTACGGTAGAGCAGGGACACTTCCCTAGAAGTCATCTCAGGTCGTGGTTGCTGGACTGACCTGCATTGAGGTGGAGAGTGAAGTCGCCTGCCCGACACCGGTCTTGACCCCCCACCACCAGGTGAGGTCCATCCCGCTGCTCTGGCAACGAGGAGTTCGCCCGCAAGGACGTGGCGCTGATCCCGGTCACCAGAGACAGTCTCGGTACTGAGGAATTTGCCAGGCGGTGTCGAACCCAATGGCCGGAGACTGGCTCAATACCAAGGAGTTTGCCGGAGCTTGACTCAGTGCCGAGATGCATGCAGAGCGCAAAAAGTCCTCGGTACCGGGATGATGCTCAGGTCAGCCCAGCTCGCTGCAGTGTTGTTCGTATGCCTGCTATGGCCGCAGCACTCATAACAAACCTGGTAGTCGAGGTTGTCGATGTCGAGAGGTTGCTCTCTGGAGTGACGGTGCTGCACAGTGAGATCTCTTTGGGCAGCCCCAGCAGTGGTCTGTTGACGATGCCTCAGTGTCCCTTTGGGAATGCAGGACCTGGGGGAGCAACCACCAATGAAAGGTGCCAGAGGTCCAGACGGTTGGCCCTAGAGGCATTGTTCATCCCTATGGCTGTATGAAGGCCTAGGGGGTTCCACGGTCCGTCAACCCCTCGGGGATGCAGTCAGTACCTCAGGTACAGGGAAAAGACTCGGCCCCACAGACAGGGACTCCTGTGGGGACCACCTGTCGGTGGGAAGAGGTGCTGCGACCTGCAGAGCCCCCTGCTCTCCTCCCTGCCAGACGAAACACGCTCCCGAGCCCTGGTTGATTCTGGGGCACACTGGGAACTGCTCAAGAGGTGGCTTCCGCCTTGGGGCTGGAGGCGAAGAAGCAAAAGGGGCGTCAGACAACATTTAAGGTGCTACTGGTGGGCTCCACAGAGTGGTGCCCTCCTGGTCTGCAAAGGGGCACTCAATATAGTGAGGGTCTCGTGGCAAAGCTCCTCCTCTGTAGCCCGATGCCTAAAGGAGCCGAGAAGAGTATTGCACTCCAGCCAAGGGGTTTGAGTACTGTTCACCACCCCGCCTCAGGTCCCTGGTGGTGGTTGCCGCCAGCCACAGGGATAGGCAGGGCAGCCGGGCTCTACTCCAGATAACAAAGGCCACTTCAAGCCAGACTTGTTTTGGAGAAAATTTTTTTTCCAATAGCACTACCAGCGTGGGGGAAGGTGAGCCCTCGGGGGACTCAGGGCGCTGCCTTGCCGAGGCTCTGTCCGGCAGCAGGCGCTGATACCTGTGTACCGTTGCAGAAGAGGGTACCACGGGAGCTAGAGCAGCGCTCCAGGCATCCTCAGTTGCTGCTGACTCAGTGGGCAGAGCCATGCCCCCTGCCAGTGGCATGCCCAGTGGTTAGCGGCTGCAATCCCGGGATGTCCCAAAAAGGTGCAGCAGCCGATCTGGGGCCCTTCCTTGGACGAGTCAGCCTTCTCTTTGGTTCGGATAGAGGCGAAACTGCATGGTCTCAAGGACTCCAAGACCATGCTCTGTTCCCTGGCCCGCTACATGCCACAGACCTTTGGGTGTCAGGTAGGTTCCCAGGGACAGCAGCAGCAGAGTTGCCAGCCACGGCCATCTCGTGACCTACGGGCAATGGGACAGAGTCAGGGGGTCTAGGAGACACCATCCGTCTTGAGTTGCTCCTTAGGCCTTCAGTAAGGGTCCTTTCGGTGATAGGGCAATCGGAAAAGGCCCTTTCTGATGGTGCACGCAAGGACGGTGCCCTAGCCTATACCCTCCTTCAGGTTCATGTGAGCCGGAACGCCTTCGGACGACTGGGTCCTTATGAGAGTTCGGTGAGCTAGGGCCCCCGGTTGTCTCCTCCCCCCGCCCCCTTGATGCCTCCCCCTTCCTCCCTCTGTGGCAATTCCACATCCAAGAGGTTGAGGCCACCTCAGCCCGCAGCAGTGGGAAAGGTCCCTCAGAGCATGGTGGAAGAGGTCCTACTCAAGGTACTTCCTAGTCCCTGCTCCCCCCCCCCTCCCCCCCGAAAAAAAAGGGGGAGGGGGATTTAAGGATGGTGGCAGACCCATGTTGTCTCGCAAATACCGAACAAGGGACTCAAGTCTCGCATGGTCTCCCCAGCTCCAGTATTGGAAACAGTAGCTTGGTATGTCATCCTGGATGTCAGGGACGCACATCTTCAACGCTTCCTTCACCTCATAAGGGTTGACTCCCTCTAATGCTATACGGCTTTACCCCATGGCCTGTCACTTGGCCCTGAGAGGATTTACTGAAGGCCTGGCAGTGGTAGCTGCGTGCTTAAGGGTGCAAGGTCCCAAGCCCAGAGCAGTGTGAGCCGGTCAGGCGCCACTTGCGGCTGGTGGGTCCTGCTGGTAAACACACAAAAGTTCACGTTAGTTCAGGTGCAGCCTATGGAATGCATCGGCGGGACCGGTGCTCTGGGACCAGACCTTCTTGCTCCAGCCGTGCTGTGAGACGGTGTCCCTCAGGATGGCCCACCTGCACAAATACCCCACGACAACAGCCAAATGTTGCCAACAGCTGATAGGTCGCAGGGGGGCCTGCACCTATGGGGTGAGGCTAGCTAGCCCGACGCCTAGGCCACTTCAGTCATGGCCCCGGAATACAGTCCGAGCAGGTAGCTTCTGCATCAGGAGACTATGGTCCCCTCTCCCTTCCCCCCCCCCCCCCCAAAAAAAAAAAAAAATCAACAGCAGCAAGCCCTAGCCTCCCTAGACTGGTGAACGACTCCTCGGGATGTGAGAAGGGGTGTTCTGTTCACAGAACAGATTCCTTCAGTTACCCTGATATCGGCCGCCTCGAGCAGAGGGTAAGGTGCTGTATCAGTGCTGACCTCGGCTCACAAGGAGTCTGGCCAAGGGAGGAGCGGCGTCAGCACACCAGTGTAAAGAACCGCGAAACGCTCGCAGGACTTGTGGAATGTTCCTCCGCTTATCGAGGGCAGGGCGGTACAGGTGCCGACAGACAGTGCAGTGTTCATGTACTACATCGACAGGTGGGGGGAGCCTATTCGTCAGCCTTATGAAGGGAGGCTATAGGTCCTTAGGACCTGGCGGTGATCACCTCCTGGGGGTGATGAACGACGAGGCAGACCACGTCAAAGGGTCACTCTCCCTCACCATGATGGGCAGCTGTGCCCACAGAGGGCACCTACGACCGTCTGGAAGAGGGGTTCCCCCAGGGGAATCTGTCTGTATCAGACTGCAGCACGAGATGTCCGCAGTGTTGCTTTCTCCATGGTCAAGGGGCGGCGGTGATCGCCAATGCCGTCTGTCTGTAGCAGTCAGAAGCTTCATATTCACTTCCCACCTTTCCCCTCCTGCATACAGTCCTGCTAACGACGAGGAGGGGTTAAACAGATACCATCTCGACTGTCCCAGCCTGGCAGGCAAATATTAAATTTGTTCGTCTTTAAAGTGCCACAGAACTCTCGTTGTTTTTGCTGTATTCTATAAAGATAAAGTTCAGTTGAGGTCGCACCAGGCCTTCTGGCCCAAGGTGGTTGCCCAGTTTCATTGCGACCAATCATATATTCTCCCTAGATTTCCCCGAACCACACGATTCGGAGGAGAGAAGAAGGCGATACTCGATAAAAACGTGAGAGGGGCCCTGGCTTCTACATGAGATGTACGAGGCCATTCCGGAGAGCGATGCAGCTCTTTGTCGCAGCAGCCGACTGGATGAAAGGTTCACTGGTCTCCGCTCAGCGCATTTTCCTTGTGAATAACTTCCAGCATCGTGTTTGGCTATGAGCAGGTGAAGGTATGCACTGCCAGCTTCGCAGCTGCTCTGCAGATGCCCTGCCCTGGCACTTCTCCTAGGAAGGCTGTGGATGGAGCTTGAGCTCTGTTGAGTGAGCGGTGGTGGCGCCTGGAAGTGGCACCTCCACGTCCCACCACACCTCTGTCCAACGGGCGCGGGAAGACATGGGCTTCAGCAGGGTTGGGCTGCAGGCAGCTCACTGCTAATTCCGGCCCATCTCCAAGGTACTGCTCGTTAGTCACCTATAGTGGAATGGACGTGAGTAAGCACTCGAAGAAGAAAACAAGGTAACTTACCGGTAACTGATGTTCTTCGAGATGTGTTGCTCATGTCCATTCCACAACCCACCCCCCGTCCCCCCTGCCAGAGGTGTTGGAAAGAAGAGACTGAAGAGGCGTAGGACTGGCAGCGCCTCATATACCACGGCATGTGCGCAGGACTCCAGGGGGCGCCGGAGCCGGCCCTCCGGGATCTACTAAGGGGAAAAAATTCCGGGTAACCATGCACAAAGGCGTGCACACACCTATAATGGAATGGGCATGAGCAACACATCTTGAAGAACATCAGTTACTGGTAAGTAACCTAGTTTTTAATCTGGAAAGAATGGTGGTGTTAAATAGACACGTTGATAGGTAACAGTCTTTTAAATATGACTTGAATGAAAGACTGCCCATAAAATACCTATTGGGTGTTAGGCTAGTCAGTTCAAAAGCTACATCTTTTGGACTTGGGAAACAATTGTTCGCATTATAAAGAGACAATTGGTTTCTGAGTAGTGTGTCCAGATGATCTTTCCACTAGTTAGATTCATGGTTAGATTCTTTTTTTTTTTTTTAATGGTGTAAAACGAATGGGTTCAGCAAGTGAGGATGAGTTTCCTCTCTGTGCTTTTGAAAGGGTCAGATGACCTTTCTCATCTGCATAGTCTTAATTCTCATAGCTTTTTTGGAAAAATTGATATTTAGCAAGATGGGAAAGTGATACTGGAATATCTGTTTACAATTTCAAACTACTCCAGCTTCTGGGAAAGATGGGAAAGAAGCCTCATCCTTAAGGTAAAGATTACTGAGCTAAGAGGTTAGGGAGAGAAAATGATTAAAAGTGAATTCATCGTTAAATGGTTTCACAAGGGATTTACACTTTTTAATGATTTTTTAAAAAAGGAACTTCCTATCTGCTTGTTCTCAGTTGGGAATATAGTTAGAAATTTGAGTAACTTGTAATGTTGGGAATAAAGTTATAATTCTAATAGTTTTTGGTTAATAATGAAAGGAGATATTTTGTCAACTAGTGGTCAGCCTTTGGCTCCTGATTTAATTTCCATAGTTAGTTTTTAAGACTTTTGTGGATTAAATGTTACTAATGTGTATTTTGAATTCTTATGTTAATTGTAATGTGACTTGTAGATAGGCACTAATAACGCAAGAGGGTTGTTCCATATTTCCTCTTCTTCCCTGACTGACACACATGCTTTCTTTAAATAATAGATTTTGGAAAAGTTAGTTCCTGTTTGTAACTCTGAACAAAATGCAAGGCTGCGCCCGTGATGTGTTAGTACAAATACTGTCATAGCAAGTTTGAGCCTTGTTCTGCCTATTTAGAAGTCATACAATACCTTCTGAAGGAAATCTGAGGTGTAAACATCAACAAAACTTATATACCAACAGATTTCCGTACACAGTTATGTATATGACAGGTTAGGGGATGCAGACTTATTTTATTGCTCGTAAGCAAACATAATTTGAGACTGTTGCAGTTCTTTAAATCTGATATGATTTTTCTGCTTCTCTAACCCATAAATGTGTGACCCCAGAGGAAGGACAAAGGCGATCTGTGAAAAGGGAGGCAGACGGGAGAGAAACTGCGTGGAACACAGCCTTTCAGAATTCCTCTCGAATGACATGCAGGCACCTCAGATTGCTGGGCGTCAGAGTTAAACCCCTTCTTGGTAAACAAGCTTGCAAAAGACTCTTTTTTTCTGAAACACCATGAGGTTGAGCAATAAGTTCAGAGGAGGGGAGGTAGAGGAGGAGCTGACTGTAGAAAAGGAATTAAATGGGTTTTTCTCACCCTGATTCCATCTTACCCCAACCCTTTTAAAAAAAATTAAACCCACCACGCACTCTGTGTCTCTTGTTTCTGCAGCTGAGTTCCTGAGCAGCCATTTATGAATGAAGCACCAGAAAAGGGGGGAGGGGATTTCGGTTACAATAACAGTCTGGTACTAGGTTTCATTCACTGGTTTTAATCGGCGTATAATTGATGCTTTATTTTAAAGCATGACCACATCCTTTTATTTTCCAATTAAACTGCGTTCTGTGCTCTCTTCTGAGTGCCATAGCTGCAGCCTCGCGTTGCCTCCCCCCTCTCAGTTAAAATGTGTGCCACCCCTGCTTTTCAAACCGCTCCGCTTCTCTCCCCTCCTGCCCCAGTTACGAAGCAGAGCTAAAATTATGGACTTTGCAACACGGCACGGCTCCCCTCCTTGTCCCCGACTGCACTATCAACATTAGAGTTATCTGGGCCTTACATTTGCCTTGCAAGCCTCTGACGTGGTTCTTGTTAAAGCGAGCTCCGCGTTTGAGGAGAGGGAGGGAGGACTGTGGCTCCTCCAGAGTCCCCATCCTTCCCCTTTCCAGCTACTTTAGGTAGCCCATTGTGTGTGGCACTTCAGACCCCTTTGTTGTTGTCACTGAATTGAAGCCATGCGACAATTGCACCCTAGCTTCCTATTCACAGCAAAATGAAGAGACAAGCCATTGTCCTGAGCATAATTGAGCCTCTATCAAAATAAACACACACAGAGATGGACAGCTCAGTTCAAGCTGCTTGTTTGAGCTCTAACAGTGGTGACTGCATGGGGACTAGAAACCTAATGACTAACAAAGAGTTCTTTAAAGCCAGCGCAGCATCCTCATGATAGATCAGGACATGCAGGGTCACTGATGTTTTAAAAAAATGAACATCTTTTATGTCTGTGTGCTTGAACACTATCCAGACTCGCATTTGCAAAGCAGGAAGGTCCGGATGTAGGAGTACATGTTACAATCCTTGTAGCCTGGTGCTGCCTGTGGAGAAGGAGAGTAAATTCTTTCTCTGGTCCAGTAAAAAGTACCATGTTATCTACTACTGTCTTTCCTGTCTCTAGGTGTGTCTCAGTGTAGAGCATCATTTTCCATCCGCTCTGTGTAAAACAATGTGTATGCACACTTGGAAGAGCCAATATGAAATGGAGAATATAGTACAGAAAAAGCATATTTAGGCAAGTTTTCCCCAGCGTAGACCTGACTAAAAATTAACCGTTTCCACCTTTAGTCACTTATCTTTTTTGCCTGGAGAACATAGGCCTAAATTTGTCAACTGATTCTTGGGGATTGTTTTTTTTGGTTTTATTTAAAATGAATAATTACATTTCCCTATTTTAAACAACCTGGAGGTCAGTGGTGGGGTTTCCTTGATTGATATTGTTTAAAACAAGGCTGAATGAATATCAGTCTGGTCACTTGGGCAGCGGTTGGGATTGTGGTCATCTGGGAGATCAGGTGTTTGGTGTCCGGTTGACTAGGCGATGACGTAACTCTGAATGGATAGTAAAGCATTATTATTATTACATAGTATTACATGGAATCTAGAAATGGGAAAGACTTGTTAGTGCTGGACATCTAGTCAGTCTCCAACTAGCAAATGTTGAGAGTTGGGTGAAAACTACTGGACATGGCTTGAGGCAAACACTGGAGCATTGAGTGCATGACATATGACACGTGACATATGAGGGTAGAAAACTGGGAAGAATTTTCCCCACAGATTTGGTGATTCGTGTATGTTTTGAGAGTTTGATCCAGTGACAGTGAGTTGACTAGGGCAAAGGGTATCTTGTACTCCATCGACATTTGCTCTCTGGAACTAAGTTGCAGACTGAGTGGTCAGTGGAGTTAGTGAGTTTACACCAGATGTTTATGGCAGTCTGCTTTGAACAGGGGAAAAAAAATTGCATGAGAATTTTGCTGAGGGGGTGAAGTTTTCATTTCCTGCCACTTAAAATGACAATTTCCTAAGCTTTAGGAAAAAAATTTGCCAAATCATTTTTGTAACATTTTCTGGCATTTCTTCAAACGTATAAAGTTATCATGTAGCTCTTTCAAGAGAATTGGTGTTAGATGCACTGGATTTTGCCATTGGACATTACCTTCTTGTTTTGTTACCTTCTTCAGAGCTCTGGAACTAACTTCTTGTTTTTCAAACTCACAAATGCCATTAATTAATAAACTCTTATCACCAAGGTTAAAAACTAATAATCTCTTACAATATACAACTAAGTGGTCTAGTTCCCTAATATAAATCCATATTCTCCCTACAGTCTGAGTTAAGAGCTTCTTTGTAACTCATCCACTAATTTAGACATAACTCCTAGTCGGTGTAGTAAAGCCTAAGGTTGAATAAGTTGAGATGATTTTTGAGAGATTTGTGGGCTATGAAAGGCTGACTAATAGGGATTGAAATGAGACATCAGGTTGCTACAAAAATACTCTGCAGATTGTGTTGGTGTTTTCTGATTGAGGATCAATGTCCAGATACACTAGTCGGTCACAGAAACCAGTTTTTCATGCAAGAAATTATGGATTTGGAGTATCTGTACCCAGCTGTGATTGCCATAACTAGTGTTTTGGGATAGGAATTGACAGTAAGCCCGTCCTTGACTTTTGATTGTCAGAACAGGATAAGCCTTTGACTTTCCAGCATAGTTTGAGAGATGTTGTTTCTATGTCTTTTGTGGGAGTCAGATAAATTCTTGGTTGCCACCATATAAATGTAGAATGGAGGGTCTTCCTGTGACTTAAAGTGGTGTGTGCATACAGGTGTTGCACTACACGTTTGCCTGCATTTCCTAGATTTCTGAGTGAAGTTTAAAGTGTTGGCTATGGCCTGTCACTCTCTGAATGGTTTGGATCTTGCCCACTTTAAACACTGTCCCCTCCTTTGTGTGTTCCACGGTAGATGTAATCATTGGAGTCCCTTGAGCTAACAGAGTTTAAATATTCTGGGTTTGCTGGCTCAGCAAGCTTAGTGGAGGTGTCCTTGATTCTGGAATTCTTGGTCCCTCATTGGTCTGGATTTGGGGGTGTGTGTTTTGAGTTAGTGTTTGAGGTGTAGATGGCTTACGAGTCCTCTTTGGCGTTGTGCCTATTTGTAAACTCGTGCTTCACTGTTAATTTTTGTGCAAATGCAAAGGTAGGCTAAGTGGCAACCTTATAAATCTAAATGAAACAATAAATAAATATATGAAAAAGAACTCTCCTTTTAGCCAGTTATTAGGTAGTTCTTACCACGGAGGTTAAATAAGTTGACTCTAAACTCTACATGAATCAAAGCCACACGCACTTAACCAACCAGTGTGTTTCGAGGTTTAGCTCCAGGCAATGCTCACTGGTTGCCCTCTAACTCTGAGCTCTCTGCTAATAAAACTTCTCTCTCAACCTCTGGGGATTATCTAGCTGTGCATGAGGTACTAGTACTTGAAGAGGGAAGGGGATGCTTCCATGCCTTTGCTGTTTCAAACATGTTCTTTGGGGGTTTTGGAAGCTATTTAATTAAACTGAACTGAAATGAAGGGAAGGAAAATGCCCTTTTAGTTCCCTCTATTTATTCAAAAACCACCCCCCAGACCTGAAACAGTAGTTAATCCTTCACTTTTGCTAATGGTATTATTGTAAGAACAGAAATAGTATTTTGTGTTGTGGTTATTCTGCTTTCTCCGCTCCCCCCAAATATGTGTGTGTCTGACCATATTTAGGTGAACCTTAAAAGAAAAAACACGACCCTCTTTAATCTTTGTATCAGCATGAGCTAGGTCCATGTTATACAAATGTTTGTGCTTGTTTGGAACCTTTCATCTGAGTAGCTCTCCTAGTATATTACAAAAATTAAATGACAAATAATTGCAGAATTAATACTAATATTAATAATTGTAATAATATTACAAAAGTTAATTAAACTTCACAACATTCCTGTGAAGTAAAGCGGCCTAACTGATTACCTTCCTTTCACAGATGGGAAAACAGGTGCAGAGAGGCGAAGGCCAACATTTTAAAACCTGCATATACAATTTTTGTATGAACACATTAAGCATGCGAGCACTGTCCTTGTGCAGGTTAAAGTTGTCTGTGTGCAAAGGCATGCAAACCCTTGGCTTGCGCACACAAGGTTTTCTGTATGCTCTCTATTTGGGGGGGGTCCATGTGTGCACGTCCGTGTGCTCAGACTTCTGAAAATTGGGCTTAAGGCCTTTGACCAAGGGACAGCATGTCAGTGGAAGAGCTGGATATAAAACTTCAGATATCTAGACTCCTAGCTCTGTGCTCCGAGACATCGTTCCTGTCAAGGTTAGTTGTTTTTGTATTTTGATCATAAACGCTTATTTGAATCGGTGTTCTTTTACTTAAAAGCTTTTAGGTTGACATGGGAATTGCCCTCACTTGTTTGTGTATCAGTGCAGGGATTCTGTAACTACGGCCGAGCAGTAAGGGAATGATAAATAAAAGGATAATACTGTGTGATAATATATTTTACTGATATAGTTTTTAGTTGGTACTGAACGACTACAGGAAGTTTTTAGTTGGCACTGACTGGAACACCGTGAAAAAAGTGGTCTCCTGCTGGTTTTTTTTTTTCTTCCCCCCCCTCCCCCCTCTTTTTTTTCTGTGCATGCTGGAATCTGGCTTGGAGGTAATTAAAAATATACTGCTGTCAGTAATGGGCCGCGGTTAATAGTAGGTTATGCTAGCACTGCATGGATGGGTGCAGCTGGTCAAAACGGAATAATATTGACATATAAATAACAGGAGGAGTGGTGGATTTTTTTTTTTATTTGAGAAGTTGATCCATCAGAGCCACCTGGACCATACTTTCACCAGGTAGCCTAGATTGCTTTTTGAAATGGCCTTGAGCAAGATATTCACCGTGGTAGAAAATTGGAGGAGCTGGTCCAGTCAATATAAGTATTCATGTTCTCTGCTTAGTCATAGGGATGAACAGGTCATATTACAGTGTGTTTTTGGACATTGAGAAATTGGTGTTTCTGAGCATTTTCCCACCCATATGTTTGACACTGGGGAGAATATGTGAATGAGAAAGGGGAGCATTTCAATAAATAAATAAACTCTTGGCCACTCTTCTGGAGATCTCCTTGCTTGCCGTTTGAAACAATCTGTTTTTATTAATTTGAGTTTCCCTTCCTCTTCCCTCTTCTGTTGAAGTCAGTCTAATCCTGTGCTGATGACTTCACAGTTCGCTGCCATTCGACTTCACTGCAGGATTAAATGGGAAAAAGGGTAGGAGAAGGGAGACACATGATCCTTGTCTAAATGTCGAAGTGTTGGCAATTTTCATACATGCTAGTAAAAATGAAGCCAAAGGGAAAAATATGCACCTTTGTAATTAAGATTGAAAAAGACACTTCTCAATATCAGTCTCTCTCTAGTCTTCCCTGTGCACTGAAATATTTCCTGGTATTTTCATGATCCTGTACTTTTACTGTGGAGGCACAAGGGGGTTGCCTTTGCCCTCTGTGCGTGCCTGAAACCCACCCCAAGGATAGTAACAGGCTGCCTGGTTCCTAAGGGTAGAGGAGTGTTTTTGGGAGTGAGCACATTTTAGAGGTCAAAGCTGGGAGTCAGGAAAAAGGGTGTCTGTGCCTCACTCTGCTGCTATGTCACTGTGCTATCTTCATCGCTCTCTGCTCTGGTCTTCCCCCTGTAAAGTGGGGGTTGAGGGTGGAGCGGAGGGGAGGGGAGGGATTTCCCAGGCTCATAGGTGTGCGAGGAAGGGAAATGCTTGTGAAGTGCTTTGACAGCCTTGGATTATAGGGTACTTCTATCCTTGCTAGTGTGGGACCTTCAAAGAGTCCTCCTGTAAAAATCTTAAAATGGGAATAGATTCTTGCTGAAACAAGTAATGTCAGTTGTATATTTCCCTTATCCTTCATGTGCATGCCCGCATGTTTGTGTATCTTTGTTTTTTCTGGCAATGCTGCCAGTTCTGAGCTGACCAGCGAAAGGATTTTAACAGTTCAAGGCCAATACTCGGAGTTCTTGTGTTTGTTCTGCAACTGTCATAGTGCTGGCACCTAAATCAGTACTGGAGCTGCATTCCTTGCACTGCTGCCACTCTTAGGCTGTGGCTACTGATCATTGTTTGGGGAAGACGTCCACTGTTGCTCCAACTCAGGTGCTAGGAATCGTGGAAGCACTTGTGTCGATTGTCACCCATTGTGTAGCCCTTCACTGAGTACAGTTAGTAAAAATGCCAGCATCTGGTCTACACTAGTGCTCCCACCAGTGTGTCTGCACTGATGTTAGTGCAACAAGATATGCTAATGTAGAAAAGGTTATAGAGATCATCTGCTCTCTCATAGGAAATGCAGTGCTCTAAAGTCTGGTAGGAGCAGCTAAATGAAAAGACTTGCAAAAAGAGAAAGTCTACCTGTTTTATGCTACTGATTTTGGGGTGTTCAACTGATTTTTTTAAAGACATTCCATGACCTTTGATTTGAGAGTATTTGGATAAAACCGGACTCTTTCCTAGAACAATAAATGTGTGGAGCCCAACTGGAAGAGTTGCTAAATGGTCAGTCTTCATATGGCCCTGCCAGTCAGAGAGGCCTGGTTTGGGAAAATGCTCTCACAAGGCCACTGGCTTCCCAGCTGTTTTATTTCCAAATGGATGAGCATTCTAGGAAATGATAAAACACCCAGGTGAGAACAGGTGGGATTTTGCAGCTTCATCTGGAAAAAGAATAGGCAACTGTGTTATACTCATGAAATAAACAGCAGGATCTTATTCAGGGGATAAGGCAGTATGCAGTGTTTATTATAAATACAAAAAGAAAAACATTTTAAAAAGCAATTGCCTAAAACACACTTTCACTCACACGTGCACACAGAGTTCTGCAGGAGGAATATAATTACCAGTCCCTTGTTGCCCGAGCTGAATCACTGGCCAGGTGATTCAGACACAAGGGTGGAGCCGGGCTCTGTCGGTTGCGACACGATGCTCCTTGGGGTTTGCAGAACGAGCCCAAAGTCCAGGTTTCTTCTCTCCATTTTTATACTTATCCATCCCCATTCAGCTCTATGGATTTTGCTGTGTCAGTCTCTTTGTTTGATGTAATCGTCAGTTCCGTTTGATATTGCATATGTGACAGCTTTCTCATTATTCTTTCATTCCTGTTTCACACTTTATCCTGTTTTTGTCCTTGGATGTTAACTTCCCTGTTTTCTGGGGTTATTTTGATCTTTGGCCATCTGGGTTGTAAAAGTTCTTCAAACAAAAGCATCTTCTCTTCCTCCTGTCCTTGGAGGCTGAGAACCATTATCTCAGCAGTTATTTTCTCGCTGTCTTATTTTAACAGACTCAAACTGCATTCGCTCCTCATTCATTCTTGATAAAAATAATTGCATTCTTATTCCATTACATTGGTAATAATTATCTTATACTTACTTACTAACTTAATAAAATCCTTATACCTACACCAATTTTATTAATACCATTCTACTAAAAAGAAATACAAGAAATCTTATTTGTCCTCTCATTGCCCCATGATTTACACATCAACCACATTCCCAATACGCATTGGGCACTTTCCTTCACTTGTAAATTATCACAATCAGATTTCAGGATGTTCCCAAACATTCATACAAGCAGGGCCCCAATGTGTCATAAATGTTAAATCACAGAATGTTTAGGCAGGATGTTCCCACTTCAGTTAATTATCATAGTGGAGCCTGGGGTGGCATGAAAAAACAATCAATGTGTCCAGAACATCCTTATCTATAATGCCTAGTTTTGTTCTCTTCTAGTGTGAGGATGAACCCATAAGCCTCAAATACGTATCCATGGTCCGGGCATGCTCTGGTTCAGGCCTACATCATAGTGCTCACAGGGCTGGGGCCTACAACTGTGGGAGAGGAGGGGAAGAGAAGGAGAGACAAGCTTAGACTGTAGCATGGTCAACATATAGCATCAGCCTGATGCAAATCTTTATTATCGCCTGTTTTCATCTCAGTAACTTGTTTCCTCAAGGCCTGTTTAAGGTTGTGCTCCCTACAGTTTGTGCATGGCGAGCTTTCTGTCTCTGTAGTAGAGATACCAGTGACTAGGTAATATGATCATGGGTGCTCTAATAAAGGCCCATGGATAGAAGTCATAATAGGTTTAAGGAATGATCCCTTTCAGGCCTTAATGTTCCTCCGTTGGAAACCAAGCAATGTGAATGTAGAAGTTGGGTTGGGTTTTTTTTGACTGCTCTACTGTACTGAACGTACTGCATCAAGTACTACATGTTTTTTTTCCCTCCACCACCATCTGTTATCTTTCCTCCGGTCCTTATCTTTTACTCTGCAAATCCTCTTAGAATTTTCTTCTTGAAAATAGCAAAGGGGGAAAGCTAGCTGCATAGGGTAATATGTTGACTCATAGGGATACTCTTTTTTCTGGGAAGCCTTCATTGTACCTCCACCCTTTTTATTTTATATAAGGCTCTCTCTTGTAATCCCATGTTTGAATATACTATACGGCTGGTGTGATTTGGTTTGCCAGTGATCCCTCCCAGGCCATAGAGACAGGAAGAGGAACAAAGGAAGCAGGAAGCACTGGTATCCACCAGTGCCCACCCCCCTCAAAAGCAGACTAGTGATCATGTGCGATATGCCCACTTAATTCAACTCTCCTAGTACTTGCTGGGTGCCCCAAATATGATGATGTGTCAAGAAGCAAGGCCTCCTGCCAAAATACACATTCTACCCTCATCCCAAATTTGACCATCTCTGCAAGTGAACAGCAATCTCAGTGGTTTATACATGGAGACTATTTTTTATGTCCTGCAAATGGTCAGTATTTTATTTTGGTGAATTCTGTAAGATAGATTCTGCAAGGACGTGAAAAGACAGAGAATTCCAATCATGGATTGTCATCCTGCGACCCCCGCAGGGTATTAACTTGAAGTGGGTGTGGGTGTGTTTTGCTCTTGCTTTGTGATGTCTGTAAATTTTGTTTCTGTTGTAAAATTCTCTGCCTCTGATGTTCAGAGGAGGATGTGTAATAGCACCCTGTTAACCAGACCCAGAGTGTGGGTTAGAACATTTTTTAAGGGTGTTCATCCCATCTCTTGTATGCACTTCAGTTCATTTTAGGATAAGAAATTCTTCTCAACATTTATAAATTCTTGTGGCTGTGAAGCTGTGATGATGTTTCAAATTGAATTGTCATTTCAGAGTGCTCACTTGTTTTATGAGAGCTTTGAAAAGAGATTATTTGTGTGTGTATGTGCGCACACTCGTGTGTATGAAATGCGATCCACAGTTTTGATCATTGAGGATTTTCTATTTTATAAGCATCCTCAAAGTGAAGGTAATTATATGAGGACAGTTGAATACAGTACTGTGTGTTCCGATTATAACAATTTTGCTTTCTGTTCCTATCTGGTAGGTTTTCTGCGAGTGGGATGCCAATATGTTTGGCCTACGTAACTGCTGTGTGGGCTGCCATTAGGAGGTGTTTCGCAGAAGCTCCTAAATCTTCCTTTTACCTTATTATGAACACTGAGCATACAACTTTCTGCCCTTAATCAGCGGGTGCTCTGGGCCTTAAATTTGGGCCTTAAATTGATCTAAAAACTTAGGTTGTCAAGCTTGCATAATATGTAGCTTGCTTTGCAGCTTGACTAGAATTGTTGGCTTTGCAGCCTGGGTCTGTTTGTATATTAGTTACGTATCTGGCTTTGAGAAGGGCACCTCATTATTGTGAGAAATAGTCATTTGTATACAAAACAGGATTTGCAAATTCCGTTAAGCCAAAATACACGATCCTAAGCATTTTCTTTCTACATATCATATCTTGTGATTGGAAACCTTTGAGTAAGGTGGAAGGAAACTAATAAAGGAAAATGTGGTGAGTAGCTGGAATGTCAACACCCTGAAGAAAGATAAAGTTATCAGATCAAAGAATGCAACCATAAGGTGCTGTGCTTAACAGAAAATGGTGAGAAATATCTTGACATGGCACATATCCAGCTCACTGCACAAGCTGTTAAGAATTGGAGCATGCCAACAAATTAGCTCTTCACTCATCAAACTCAGAATGAAGTTGCAGAGGTAGAACAATGATCATGCTTAAAATCTTCGCCCAAATAATTATTATTTAGACAAAGGAGATTCCATCCTTAATGTCTGTGCAAGGAATTGTAACCACTCCAAAATTTAGACAAATATGCATGTCAAAATACCAAAGAAGAATTAACAGAAAAACAACTAGCTAATAAATAAGCATCGCAAATGTTTAGAGTCTTATCTGAGATTTTTAGGTTTAGAAATTGGTTTGGGAATATTGAGAGATCTTGGTCTCATGATAAAATTCCTTGAAAATTCTAGTGGAGTTTACATGTGGTTGGTTGATTCATTATACTAAAAATAGGCAATGCGGAATTGCACGTACACCCAAAAAGAATATTAATGTAGTTTTACTTGCAACCTGTAGAAGAATTTGAATAATGTATAGGGTAATTAAGTGTTTGTCATTTGGCCATTTTTATTGTGCTTTGTGATAAATGCATTCCTAATGAAAATATGCAATAAGAAAAGTTGGAAAACTAAGAATCAATTAATTCAACTATTAGTGCAAATGAGAGATCTGTGTAGAGTTGTTATCACAGAAGGTCCTTTTGTTTAAGCCTCAAATTGGGATTTGGATTTCAGTCTGGTTCAAATATTGCAGTACTTAGATGGTATTACACGGTCATTGGTGCCATTCTTTAGCTGCAGTACTCAACAGAAGTCCCGCCTGCCATTCACTGGATGGTATTCAGCAGGAAGTTCAAAGATATAGAACAGCAGTTAACCCCAGGTTCCTGCTGTTATGTCTAAGCCTGTACAGAGCACACAAAGTTTGCATTTGCAGTTACATTGTAGTTGATACATGCAAGCTACCAAATGATCTAACTTTGCACCCCTCCAGGGTAAATGACTGATCTAAATCTCTCTTACTACAGTATACAAACTGCTCATATGGGCACAGCAATGGGGGTTGTATTACTGGAGTTTTGACCAAAGCATAGTGGTTTCCAGTTAATTTGCATATTTTTTCAATGATGAAGTCATAACCATGCACAGTTGAAAGTCTTGGTGGTTCAAAATGCTCCAGTGACCAAAGGACTTTGGGCAATGTGTCCAATACTTTTGTAAATTGCTTAGAGCAGTGGTTCTCAAATAGAACCGCGCTGCCGAAATTTAGAAAAATCGGGTGCTGCCGAACAGCTGTTCGCGCGCGGCCGAACAGCTGATGTGGCCACTGAACAGCTGATGGGCCCGCCAAAAACGGCTGAGAGAGCGCGCCGCCAAATCAAGCCTGCACTGTGCCGCCGAAAAGAGGAAGATTTTCTCCACTTTTCGGCGGAGGGTATGGCAGGGGCGCACAAGGGTTCCGGGGGGGGGAAATAAAATTGAGAAACACTGGCTTAGAGATACTGGAGCTATAGAAAGTACTGTATGAAGCCAATTTCTGTTAATACATCCATCACCTGTGAAGGCTTATTTGCAACAGTTTGTCCTATTATTAAATAATGATTAACACACACAATTGAGATCATTGTATGTTTTAGTAAAGTCACTTTAATTTATAGTATTTAAACAGAATGCAGTCTTGCTAAATTTATGGGGCTTTAATATTTAACAGCTGGCTCATTACCCAATCCTAGATGATGAGGTAGAATCAGCAGAAAAATATGCCATCTCCAAGTCTCAAGAAGATTATGCCCTTGTCTAATAGTTGGACACAGTGACCCATGCATTTGTCAACTCACAGTGAATTACAGTAATTCAGACGGATCTGGCACCAGTGCGAAGACTCCATCTTGTGCATAACATGGCCACCCTTAGTTATAGTAAGATGTTCTGCCATATACATATCACCCTTGAGGTACAGTTCCTTTGGCTCCCAGTTTTTCTGTTGACAGTTCAAGGCTCTAGGTCCTGATCTTCAAAGCTTTTAATAGGTCAAAACTCAGCTACTTCAATGATCACACTCAAGTTTCTCTCAAGACCAACTTTGCTTCTCTAGGACTATATAGTTTACAAAGCCCAGGTTGTAATCTGTAACAGTAGAGGGTGTTCCTGGCTGAAGTTATTTGATTGGGGTATGAACTTCTGGAGGAGTTCAGACTACTTTGAGAGCTTTTCATAAAGCTTTTTCTCTATCACTAGACTGACAGACCCAAAAAACTCAAACAGAAAATAGACCCAAGCAGAACCTCCTATAACCCAGGAAGAGAGAAGAGCAGAACAGTCAGTTAGATGAACAGATGTACCCAATTGTGGATCTAGCATATCTGGATAGTGCTTAGATACTACACTGATGGGTGCTATAGAAAACCCTAAGATGTATATGTTCTGGTTTCAGTACCCCAAAATGATGGATAATTGGCTTGCAGTTTATCCAGTTCCTCTTTATTTAAGATATTCTACCTTAGAAACATCTAAAGGGTAGAAAGTTGGAATTTGATATGAAAATAGCACTCATGGAGAAGATTTTTTTTAAAAAAATTTCAGATGAAAATTGTTTAAGACTCTGGATCTACTTAATGTGAGCCCTGTGAACTTGTAGCAATGGCAACCCTAAACGCAAAGTGAGCAGTAGGCCACGAGAAGAAACGCATCTCTGTCCAGTGTACTTGCATATTCCAGTGATCGAGTCCTGGATTTGCAGGAGATAACATCCTCTTTGCTGTGTATGTGCTGTGAGGTGAAAGCTGGACAAGTCCTAAGGTTTTAGGAGGAGAAGATACTTCTTTTGAAGCTCGTCAGGTGTTCTACATACGGCGTGCTGGTCATGTCAAACAAAGTAGTTCCATATTAAGGAATTTTCTTTTTATAAAAAGGAAATTTGTACAACCAGAAGTCCTTTGAGGGCATTATACTGTACTTGTATACATTCCGGTCAGGTAATAATGCCGTGGTTGTTTTGCATTCCCATTATGCATGTACATGATTTCAGTAGTCTTTACTCACATGATCACACGCCATTTTTCACATAGGATATAACATCCTCATTTTTTCATACAACCATAAATACAAACATGTAGCATCTTTGCATATTTTTTCATGCTTTATATACTTTTTTTCAGTATCATAATGGTCCTGGGTATCTTTATTGACTTAGACATTTTATGAGAGAAAATCTTTCAACTTTAATACTTTTGATAACCTGTCTATTATGCATTTTCTCTTTAACCATCATGGTGGGTTTTTCCTTAGGTGTGATTCTCGGAGGATGAGTCAGTTTGAGATAATTTACCTACCCACGCGCACACAGCAGCCATCTTTGGTGATTTCCAGGGAATGAAGCAATTAATCGAAAGCTAGCATAGCTGTACATTTGGGTGAGGAATATATACTAGTACATTTTTGCTGGCTATATTTAAATGTGTTGTATAAGAACAATTTTACTGTATAGTTTTTACACAGATGACATGTATGCATTGTTGTGTTTACAGAGTATACACAGTACTATCATATGCTAACTGTGCATGTCAGATTGTAGAAAAGACATTGTATGATACGAAGGTGTGTATGAGGTGGTTAATTATGTATTTAAAATGGTTTTAAATGCTTTCCCCCCAAACTGGGCAGAGTTAAGGTTACATGTGTTATTTAATGTGGTCATTTTCTGGTTTGAGTGTTCACTACTGCAACTATAACGTTCTCTTAACATAGTATTTTTTAGTAATTTACAGGGAGTTGTAAACAGGTGAATGGCCTGGGTGGAAGAAATGTTTTATCCTTGGCCCCCAAATGGATAGAGCAATAATTTGACTTAAGGTAGTCACTAATAGGATCTCAGCAAAGCTGCTTGGAATGCCTTCAGTGACTGTTTAGTTACTGGTGAACACTAAGATGTCTTTGATTTTGCTAGGGCAGGTTGTTTTCTGATTCCTGACATGGAGGAAGGTGAATGAGTAGGTGTGAATTACAGCTTTCAAATTTCCCAACTCAGATGGGGGATTATTTCAAAACACTTTATCGTGAGAAGGAAGACCTTTATTCATTGTTTTTTAAACCCTTCTGTAAAGTGAACAATTGTATAGCTTATGGTGATTTGTCTTGAAACAGCTTTTATCTTTAAAAATAAATTAATTTTGCTAAGAGAGACTGTACTAATTCTAATGGTGGTTCAGAACCTAGTATGAAGATAGCAGATTGGAAAAGCAGGAACACATTTAAAAGTTAGTTATTACAATTAAAAATCACCAACATAAAATTAAAATAAAATCCATGACTGTTTATTTTTGAGCCATGGCCCCCTTTTGGTGGATTAATAAATTGTGAACTGTGTGAGGTCTGCAACAAAGGCTAATTTAATTTTTTGGGGGGGAGGGGAGGAGGGGAGGCCGGAGGGGCGGGGGAGCAGGAACCTCCAATTCCTGCAGCTTTAAAGTTACAGCTGAAAGAGATGGCGGGGAAAACTGTTGAGGGACTGGAGAGGGGAGGAAAAAAATACCCACAGATCAGCAGTGAGAGGCCCCAAGCTCTGAAAGCGAGTCTGTGTCCCCCACCCCTCTTGGGTTGTGCCTATGGCAAAACATTACACAATCCGGCTGTTGTTCGTTTGGGGAAAAGTACAGCATCCTATTGCAATTATTTATGGAAGAAAACATTTGATGTTTTTTTAGGAGGTGGGAATGGGGTGAGGAAGCTGGATTTTACCTCTCCTGTTGTTCTTTCTAAACACTTTCTTTTTGTTGATGATGCAGGGAACCCAGTCTCCTTTTAAACTCCCCCCCCCACCACCTTAATTTGTGCTGCATTAATATTTATGCAATGAAAAATAGTTGTTAGACCCCTCATGTTGCCATTAACAAAGGGGCTTCATGAGCTGCCTCTGAGTTCTGTGAGATTGGTATGGTGCATTTTTATTTATTTATTTATTTATTTTTTATTACTAGTGTTAGCTTTTGAAAATTTTAACTCTTATTCCAGCCTTCCTGATAGCCTCACGGTAGATTCCCGCATGATTGATCTATTATTATGTGCTACCAGCAGGTTACCATAGCTTGGTTTACAGCAAAAACCTGCTCAGGATTGTTCTCTACCATTCAAGATAGCTCACTAGTTAAACTGTGGAAATGTTTTTCCTATATAAGCCTCATATAAGCCTCTGGACATTTCTCCAAGGCACTTAGCTGTCACCTCTAATTTGTGAGAGTGACTCTGGATAAGACAGTGGCCTTTGTGTCTGCAGGACCTTACTGTGATTCCTGGCCATATGTGTGTTTCTGCAATTGCCTTAACCCTGGCTAGCCTCTCTTGCCAAGCCCAGCGGATTGGTTTTATGCGAACGATACTCGGATAGGCAGCATTTCATGTCTTTGGTGGATATTGTTTGTTTTGTCATTATATAAGGCCAGATTCAGACTTTAAGTTTAGCAGCAAAAAAGGATGATGCCAGAGGGAAGGCAAACATGTTTTGGGCTCTCCCCTGTACCTTAGTGGCAGCTTTTTGAACAGCTGTTGAGGGTTTGTGGTGGATTTGGAAATATCTTTTAAGACTTCTGCTTGTTGGGTCTATTGAACTAAAGGAGGTTCTGGATTTCTCATTGGAAGCCCTGGTGAGTGGTGCTGGTTAAATGGTGCTTGCTCTGCAATTCTTGCCTCCAGAGAGAATAGGGCATAGCACTGATGGGGAGGTACCATCATCTTAAATGGATGGAAAGAGCTGTGAGCTGCCCCCCTCATCAGAGCTGATGTAATTCAAATGGCTGTTTAGAGCGAGGATGTGATTGCATCCAGAGCAGGTGGTCCAGGCTTCTCTAGCAGTGCTGGGTGTAGCCCTACTGCAGGAAGGCCTGTTATGGTGTTGGACAGTCTTGGAGTCATTCCTGGTAGTTTGGTGGAGGGGAGAGAAAGTAGAGCAGATGCAGAGCTGAGTGAGGAATGATTTATGTTTAGGGGCTGGAATATACCTTGCGCTTCAGCCTTTTGTAGTAAGTTAATGAGGTGCTGGTGAATACACAAGGGGTGAAGGAAAATGTAACATTTCATATCCTGTTTAGAGAATGCCAGCCCTGTCTGCTGAGGGCAGGAAAAAATTCAGTAAAGCAGAAAGTTAGCTACTGTGCTATAAGGATGTGTACTATCCTTTTGTGACAATGAAGGAGAGCATGTACGTTTTCCAGCATCTGTCTTCTACCTGATGTAGGAGACTAAATTGTTTAAACTTTGAGGTCTGTGCTATTGGTAATGTGTGTGGGGTTTACACTAGTAACTTCCATTAGCATGCAGTCATGAGAGCAGGCTCTGCTTTCTAAATCACCTTCTTGCACAACAGTGGAGAAACTTTAGTTACAGAGTGCATGTTTGGCAGAAAATGTCCATTGTTGGCTAGTGTGTCCCAGACCACACAAACTAACCAAAATAAAACCACACTTCAGCTTTTGCTTATGATATTTTCATTAGCTTTTCTTTTGTACATCATTGGTCTAATGGTTGCACTGGGGGATCAGCAGGAGGGTTCATTCCATCTACTCTGTTAGTGACTCTTTGTCACTTAAACACGATGACATTCATAGAGGATTAGGGTTGGAAGGGACCTCAGGAGTCATCTAGTCCAACCCCCTGCTCAAAGCAGGACCAACCCCAACTAAATCATCCCAGCCAGGCCTTTGTCAAGCCGGGCCTTAAAAACCTCTAAGGAGGGAGATTCCACCACCTCCCTAGGTAACCTGTTCCAGTGCTCTCCTAGTGAAAAAGTTTTTCCTAATATCGAACCTAGACCTCCGCCACTGCAACTTGAGTCCATTGCTCCTTGTTCTGTCATTTGCCACCACTGAGAACAGCCTAGCTCCATCCTCCCTGGAACCCCCTTTCATGTAGTTAAAGGCTGCTATCAAATCCCCCCTCATTCTTCTCTCCTGTAGACTGTGTGGTCTGGTCCACACTAGAGAGCTAGTGTAAACAGTGCTAGTGTACACACTACAGTCACTTCCCTGCCCACAAAACGGCCGTTTTTCTGACAAAATAAAACCACCTTGATGAGAGGCGTGTAGGGCTTTTGTCGGCAGAACTCGGGTGACAGTCAGTGTAGACACTGTGTCCCTTTAGAGCAGTGGAGGGGCTGTCATGCATGTCAATTTCACTGCTAGGGCAGTGAAATTGACAAGTGGGGGCAGGGGGCTGGATCCCAGCTCCACAAGCTACTGGGCTCTGGTTGCGGGGTTGCAGGAGGCTGCCCCCTGGCTTGTGGGGTGAGCCTGGGACACGGGGGCTCCACGCTGGGCCCAGGAGGCTGCCCCCTCGGCTACCGCCTGCAAGCTGGGGTGAGAGCCTGGGACTTGGGCAAGACTGCGAGCCCAGGAAACGGACAGCTGCTGCCAGCTTCCAGCTGGGGTGCGGGAGACTGTGAGCTGGGGCGTGGGCGGCTGCCGCTCACCTTCCAGCTGGGATCGGGTGGAATGCAGGTGGCTGCCACCCAGCTTCCAGGGACACTGGCACCTGCCACCCGCCTTTCAGCTGGGAACAGGTGGGACACGGCAGCTGCTGCCCGGCTTCCAGGGGTGCAGGAGGCTATTGCCCTGCTCGCAGTCAGAGAGCAGGAGGCTGCAGCACACTGCGTGTGGCTGCCTGGACTTCTGGCTGGGACCAGGAGTGGCAGTGGGGGAGGGAAGCCCACAGGGTGCCTGCCCCTTAGGTTGATGGAAGTGCTCCAGGTGAGGATGCACTCCACTGACCCAAGGAGAGCAGTGGGCAAGCGGTGGCTGAAAGTCGACATAAATATGTCAACTTATTTTTTTTAGTGTAGACAAGGCCTAAATAAGCCCAGTTTCCTCTGCCTTTCCTCATAAATCATGTGCCCCAGCCCCCTAAATCATTTTCGTTGCCTTCTGTTGGGCTCTCTCCAATTTGTCCACATCCTTTCTGTATTGAGGAACCAAAAACTGGACACAATACTCCTAGATGTGGCCTCACCAATGCCGAATACAGGGGAATAATCACTTCCTGCGATCTACTGGCAATGCTCCTCCTAATGCAGCCCCAATATGCTATTAGCCTTCCTGGCAACCAGGGCACACTGCTGACTCATATCCAGCTTTTTATCCACTGTTACCCCCAGGTCCTTCTCTGCAGAACTACTGCCTAGCCAGTCAGTCCCCAGTCTATAGCAGTGCATGGGATTCTTCCGTCCTAAGTGCAGGACTCTGCACTTGTCCTTGTTGAACCTCATCAGATTTCTTTTGGCCCAATCCTCCAGTTTGTTTAGGTCCTTCTGTATCCTATCCCTACCTTCCAGGGTATCTGCCACTCCCCCCAGCTTAGTGTCATCGCAAACTTGCTGAGGGTGCAATCTACCCCATCCTCCAGATCATTAAAGAAGATGTTGAACAAAACCGGCTCCCGGACCGACCCCTGGGGCACTCCACTTGTGACCGGCTGCCAGCTAGACATGGAGCCATTGATCACTACTCGTTGAGCCCTATGCTCTAGCCAGTTCTCTATCCATTTTATAGTCCATTCATCCAACCCATACTTCTTTCACTTGCTGATAAGAATACTGTGAGAGACGACCGTATCAAAAGCTTTGCTAAAGTCAAGGTATATCATGTCCACCGCTTTCCCCACAAGCACAGAGCCAGTCACCTCATCGTAGAAGGCAATCAGGTTGGTCAGGCATGACTTTCCTTTGGTGAATCCGTGTTGACTGATCCTGATCACCTTCCTCTCTTCCAAGTGCCTTAAAATGGATTCCTTGAGGACCTGCTCCATGATTTTTCCAGGGATTAAGGTGAGGCTGACTGGTCTATAGTTCCCCAGATCTTCCTCCACCCTTTTTTAAAGATGGGCACTATATGTGCCTTTTCCCAGTCATCCTGGATCTCCCCCGATCATCATGAGTTTTCAGAGATAATGGCCAATGGCTTTGCAGTCACATCAGTCAACTCCCTCAGCACCCTCGGATGCACTGCATCTGGCCCTATGGACTTGTGCATGTCCAGCTTTTCCAAAATAGATCTGAACCTATTTCTTCTGCACTGAGGGCTGCTCACCTCCTCCCCCTTCTCTAAGGGGCCCACACTTTCCCTGACCACCACCTTGTTGCTAACATAGCTGTAGAAACCCTTCTTATCCCTTGCTAGCTGCAACTCCAGTTGTGCTTTGACCTTCCTGATTTCACCCCTGCATGCTCGAGCAGTATTTTTATAATCCCCCCTAGTCATCTGTCCAAGTTTCCATTTCTTGTAATCTTCCTTTTTGTGTTTAAGCTCATTGAAGATTTCTCTGTTAAGCCAAGCTGGTCACCTGCATATATTTGCTATTCTTTCTGCATATTGGGATGGTTTCTTCCTGCACCCTCAATAAGGTTTCTTTAAAATACAGCCAGCTCTCTTGGACTCCTTTCCTGCTCAGCCTCTTATATTAGCCTCCCAAGGGATCCTGCCCATCAGTTCTCTGAGGAAGTCAAAGTCTGCTTTTCTGAAGTCCATGGTCCATATCCTGCTGTTCTTCTTTCTTCCTTTTGTCTGGATCCTGAACTCGACCATCTCATGGTCACTGCTGCCCAGGTTGCCACCCACTTCTACTTCCCCTACTAAATCTTCCCTGTTTGAGCAGCAGGTCAAGAGAAGCACGGCCCCTAGTTAGTTCCTCCAGCACTTGCACCAGGAAGTTGTCCCCGACACTCTCCAAAAACTTCCTGGATTGTCTGTGCTCTGCTGTGTTGCTCTCCTAGCAGATGTCAGTCAGGGTGATTGAGGTCTCCCATGAGAACCAGGGCCTGTGATCTGGAATGGCTGTCAGTTGTCTGAAGAAAGCCTCATCTACCTCATCCTCCTGGCTGGTGTCTACAGCAGATGCCTACTGTGACATCACCCTTGTTGCTCTCGCCTCTAAATTTAACCCAGAGACTCTCAGCAGGCTTTTCTCCAGTTGCATACTGGAGCTCTGAGCAATCATATTGCTCTCTCACATACAGTGCAACTCTTCCATATTTTTTCCTCTGCCAGTCCTTCCTGAACAATTTATACCCATCCATGACAGTGCTCCAGTCATGTGAGTTATTCACCAAGTCTGTTATTCCAATCACATCAGAGTTCCTTGACTGTGCCAGGATTTCCAATTCTTCCTGCTTGTTTCCCAGGATTCTTGCGTTCGTGTACAGGAATTAAGATAACTAGCTGATTGCCCTATCATCTCAGTGTGAACCCGGGGGCCTCCCCTGTTGCACCCTCCTCCTTATGCTTCCTCCCAGCATCCCCCTTCAATTTTTCTGTGTTTAAAACGAAGAGAATTATCCTATTACCCATCTTAGTAAAACACAGAGAAGCTGTAGGCTAAAAAGCAGTTATATAAGAGCAAGGTATCATTGGAACTGTGATGTTGTATGACTGATGTACTGCTTTACAAAAGAACAAGAGATCCTGGTTTTTAAATGCTTTTGATCTACTAGTAGAGAAGACAGTAAAAGGATGTCACACCTTGTAAATGGACAATCACTCTGGTGTTACCATCTGAAGTCAGGTGACTGCTCAAGTTTATAATAGGGTTGGATTTGTGGGGGCTTAGAGTACTTGCCCTTTTCTGTACAAAAGCACCTATCAGAATGCTTTCCTTGAGGCGTACATTAAGATAGCAACGCCGTCTGTCTGGGAGTTGTGTACTTGCATAACGATGTCAGGCTCTCTTTATACATGGAAATGAGACAGGAGAATGTTTGCGCAAGACGACTGGAGTTGTCATCCTTTAGTGTTTCATTGTTTCATAGTGCTTAGATGGATTGTATGGTTTATGTAGGATACGTTTTTTCAATGCATTGTGCAGGAGGGTGTGGAGAAAATCCATTGTGTAATTACAGGCACTGGTTTTGGATGCACAGATTGTCTGTGCTTAATTGGTTTCGTTTGAATCATTCATGCAACATTTTGAGATTTTATCCTTGGTATCTGAAGTTGGATATATTACAGTACAATGCCTGCCAGAGGCAAGTTCCCTCTGATGCCATGCTAGAGTTTTGTTAGAGAGTCCCTGCTGGGCTTGGGTTCATATTTTGTGCTTATTTGAGCCTGTGGTCCTCTGTCCTATTGATCTATATTTTTGTATAAATGAATCTCTCTCTCTCTCTCTCTCTCATATATATATTTTGGTATACATAGGAATTCTAAATAAAATGCATATAGTATAGTAGAGATATGGAGTGAGAGGAGAAGCCGTTGTTTTCAATAGAGCGTATATGTTCAGAAATTTTCTTGCATATAAATATGTGCTGAAGTGCAAGGTGATTTTTTTCCCCCTGGGGGAGAGGAAGGGAGGGGAATATTGAGCTACCTTCATTTTGTGTCTTCCCTAGGAAATTGCTGAGGAAACTAACAAAAAACTTTTTTTTTTTTTAAATCAAATTATAGATTTACAAACTGTGACTTGGTATAAAGAAAAACACTCACTCAATTTAGAACAAAAACAGCCACATGATCATTAAGGGAAAAATAGAGGATGTAAGATCATGTTAGATCTGTTCCTACTATTAGCAAAAGCATGGGTATTGAGTTACTCAGAATGAAGTATTTATTGACAGAATTTGCTATGCTGGTGCACTTCTGTATATGTGTTGTATTTGGTGTCTGTTAATATACATAAATCATTGTGTGTGTGTGGGTGTGAGTTTTGTTAACTGTGTCTTCATTGCTTTATTACCTGTGGTTTCCATTTTCCAGTCTTCAGGTCTTTTTTAAAAGAAACTTTCTAGGTTTTTTACTTTAACCCTTGCTGAGTTGCAGCAAAGTGTTGACTTTTTTTGGTTTACCTGACCAGCAGTATCCTCTTTCCCCCTGTCAGAAATACCATTTCAAAAGGGAAACATCAGGCCCTTCCATTTATTCATTCTTTCGTATAATAAAAAACCCAAGGTAAGGGAATACAGCTCCCACATTTGTGATGTTGCTGCCTGAGACATGCTTCCTTGTTCCTCTAAACTGCCTTAGCTGAGCTGTGCGTGGTCTGGAGGTCCCTGAAAGGGGGAAGCTCAAATGCAAACACTAAGCTGACTAATAAAAGGATGTCACTGCCAACCAATCAGCAGAGTTGATGTCCCATGCCTGGCAGCCACTTCATATGCCCAGAGAACAGGAGTAAGGGCCTAAATTGTCCCCCTCCCACTATCAGTCAGCTGGCAGCTGCTAGGGAATCAGGCTTTTTGAAGTTTATTATACTAGACTTCGATGCACAATACAAAAAAGGGATGATGCATTTTTCTGTTAATGAGTTGTTAACCTCTTGGAGAACATTATGTTGCAGCCTTTACAGCTACTTGTGAATGTTGCTTTTCAAATATATTAAGACCAGACTAATAGATTTTTCTGCAGCACATGCCGTACAGCGCGGTGCCCTGAGTGGGGTGTCAGTCCGTAAACTTGTTTCCTTTATGACATGTATGAGAATCTCATCTTTTATTTTCTTATTTATTCTTTCTATGCCCATGAGGCAATTAGTCTGTTGAATTTTTAATTTGAGATTTGTTTTCCGCCAGTGCTTCCTGAAAACTCTTGCTTAGCAGATTGCTTGGCTTGGCAGCGATGGCAGGCAGGCCCCTCTTTTAGATGTGCATTTGTTCCCACCACTTGCGTCCTCTCTTCTCAGCTGACGACATTTAAACTCTGCATCTAACCAGGTTGATTGTAGTAGCCACAGCAGTTCAACCCAGTGGAGGCTGAATGAACTGTTGATGGATCAGATGAAATGACATGTCAGGCCAGAAGAATTATGGGATTCTGGCTGATGTCCAAAACCAGGATGCTACACAGACAGGATGAAATTATGCATAATACTATACTGAATTATTTGAGGAGGTTCAAAGAAAAATACATGCTGATGGAAGCCTTCTCTGAGATGGCGTGGCTGACTGTCGGAAGGCAAGAGGTACATGTCCAAAATGGATCTTTAAGGAGTAGCACATAAGTTTATCTTAATCAGAACCCTTTCCCTTCATGGGGTACCACTTTGTTTTTTTAAAAAAGAGGTATTTAGTCACCCCTTTCTTATAGTGACATGGGCAAGTGGGCTTGTTTTAT
The DNA here is from genome assembly GCF_026122565.2 of Emydura macquarii macquarii. Taxonomy (NCBI): domain Eukaryota; kingdom Metazoa; phylum Chordata; order Testudines; family Chelidae; genus Emydura; species Emydura macquarii. Next base: position 1,678,896 of record NW_027130936.1, read on the forward strand.
CATCCTATTATAGAATGGACAAAGGGATAAAGGACAAACCTTTTGAGGAGTTAACTTCCCCTATGAAGCTGGTTTGAGTGCATAGTTCATTTGCTTTCTGTTCTCAGGAGTTAAAAACAACCATCACTTACTGAGGAGCAGTTGCTGAGCGTGTGGTCTATGGAGTTCTTTTTTCATATCCAGACTAAGAATAAGAAGGAGAAATCTGATAAATAGGTGGTGAAAACCCATAGTTACAGAAAGTAAGTTAATTTATTGGTACTTTTTGAGGGCACAGAGTGGTCTACGGAGTTGCTTCTATCACAGTGAAGCATCTGACAGTATTCAAGGAAAGATGATTCCTTGTAGTTGTAGCCCAGTTTCAAGGCTTTTAACTGACTCATTTAAACCCTCTCTTCTTCTTTGCCCTCATTTGGGTCTCTCAGACGAAGAAGAAATGTCAAGTGACTTCAAATTTAGACCATACTGCTTTTGAGAGAGTAAGAGAGACAGATTGAATGCTTCAGTCCAGACCGTTTTAAACTGTTGGACTGGCTTTAGTGGAATTTGTCATGAAGAGCAGAGAGATCACATTTTAGTCCTTATAGGCCAGACCAAAAAAAAAGTACAGAATAGTCTTGGTTATTTTCTCTTTGTGGTGTAAAGAGTTTTTACATTCTGAGATTCTTAAAGTTAATATTGGGGTAGGAGTCAGGTACAATGCTGTCAGTATTTAATTCGTTCAAAGGTTTCACTGAAGTTTGCATGTTAGTTCAGTTCCTTAAAACAAAAGATATTTTTTTAAAACCCAGAAGTCACAGGCTGAAAGGCCATGTCCCTGTTGGCATGTTACAGTTGGATCATAAATTTGATTTGCTGCAAACAGAAAGCTCAGTGGTGGAATAACTTGCATATTCTATTGGTAACTCTAGGAGCCATCCGTGTTGCAACTCAAAGGTTTTTGTTTTCATAATGTAATATAAAAATGATTTAATGTTCAATAATTATTTTCTTGAAAGCAAAAAGATATTTATGCGAGGTTCAGTGAAAGATGCAGCAACTGTAATTCATCTCTGAAGGACTCAGAATTTTTAAAATGTTTGGAACAACTAAAGCTAACTGTGTTAAGAAGCCACACTGGAGCTATAAATCAGGAGGCATCCTTTGCATTTTTTCTGTTCTTTGCTGCCAGGTGTTTGGAGATCTCAGAGTCCTTAACAGTGCTGTGGGAAGACTTAAGATTTCAGTAGTACATTTATAGTAATCTTTGAAAATTTGCCATTGTTTGTCAATGACATATATAAATATAAAAATGAAATGCTTTAGGAAAGTGGGTAATGTTATTGTAAACACTCATCTCCTCTTGGTTGTTGGACAACCACTGTGCTAAAGGTAGAAAGTAGTACCATATTTTACAGCTGACAGGATATCTCAAGTGCTTAAAACACCTGAAGAGATGATAAAACATTCAGCACTGCAGCTGAGAGATGGTTGTAGGTGATGTATGTATATATGCAGGGTGTGTGTGTGTGTGTGTGTGTTTGTGTGTGTGTAAAAATACATGCAACATAGATTTCCCTTTCAAAATGAGGATAAAAGTTAAATGAACATACATGACTACTTCCATATGGTGTGAGGTGATGAGAATTGGAGAGGAGACAGAATGCAATCATTGGCTTTAAAATGTTAACGGTATTTCGTACTCTAAGAAGTAGCAGTTCACTACCCCAATGTTCGATTTACTTTCTTGAACAATGAAGCAACAAGAAGCCAAATCAGATTTGAGCTTCCTCACAGAAAAACTCATGTGTGGGTAACAGAAGTGGTAACTTTAACATGCTGTGGCAAATGTACTCCTTTCAAATTGCTATTGGAATATGTGAATGAAGAAATAAACTAAGAGGACTGTAAACTTCCTTTATATGGCATCATGCATATAGTGTGTCCCAAAGGATTTTATTGTCCATAAAATTAAAAAAAAAAAAAAAACAAAGAAAATCCCATATTAAGTTTAAAACAATTGGAGACTGTCGAACAGCTAAAAGCTAGACATCTTAACATCTTGAGCTTATGCCTAAACTTTTCTAGAATCACTGCAAACATCAAACCTGGGTTGGTTAATGTGGAGTCAAGGTCACATTTGACTGCATTGTAAAACTTCCCACTTAATTATAAAAAAGATGGTTTTGGGAGGTGTTGAAGTTAAAGCCAAGGAATGCTGAAGTCCTGAATGGGAGTTAAATGCTGAGCCGTCATTTAGTTAATGAGTATTGGGAAAAAAATTATTCTGTGACCAATAAGAATTTAAAGATAAAAAGCAGTGTTAACACTTTCAGTGTTGGCCTGTTCTCTTGACACGCACAAAGCTACCAAACTGAGTCGGTGCATTATCAGTTACCTGAATGTCATGTTTGCAAACTTGCAAAGGGAGTAGTTGCAGGAGTTTAGAGAAATACTTTATTAGAATGCTCAACCTGTGTTTCCTGACTAGGGAAACTTAATAACATGCATCATTATTTTTTTGGTTGCGTTTTGCATTTGCAGCTCCAATTAGGCCATAATAATTTGCAAATTGCCAAATAATAATCTTACATTGCCAGTGGTTTATCTGTAAAGAGAAACTGCCAAAACAATATACATCCGTGGCATAAACCCGTTAAGGCTTATTTAAACAGTTGTTTTATGTTCCTTTGTTGCTTACGTGAACAGTGTGAATTGGGGAACATGACAAGAACACTGAAAATCAACAGTGAGATAATAGATCTGGGATTTTTTTGGTTCATGCTTCAGCAATTCTGAGCTGTTCCTAATGCTGCTTTTCCTAATGCTGACTTATTGCATGGCCTAGTGTAGTTTTTATAGTTAAACCCATTGACTAGAGAAGCAATGGTTTGTCCTGCAGTAGCACTAGCATCAATTTGGGCTGTTGGAATTGCTCAGTGGAGACTGTTTCTTTTGTCAGATCATCATACTAACTTGTGCCTCCTCTTCAGTTATTCTTACAGTTAACAGGGAAGAATAGGATTTTAGTGGCAGTGAGTGTGGTGGGACTCAACTTACGTGAAAATTGGGCCACTTTTATTTTGTTTAATTTATCCTAACTGCAGGTTTAGGAGTCTAACGTTAGGCATTCAAGTTGGGAAGCATTGGCTTAAGGTGATATGGAAGTTTTGGCCACCCTGTATGTTTAACATGTTCCATAGGCTTTAGTTTTAAGTGCTAGGAATTCAACCAAAGCTGAATTCTGAAGTCGGACTTTGTTTCTGGCTAGCCCTTACTAATGTGAAGCTCATGGACAGAGCAGCCCAAATGGCTGGCAGTATGTTTTGGCTATCCCCATTTTCTGTGCGTTTCTTTCACTTCTTTCTCTTATTGGCAGCTGCTGACACACCACTTGCAGACATTTCCACAGAAGAGTGGCACAGCTGACAATTATCCAGTCACTTGGTGAACTGGCTGAGTGCCACGAGATTGCTCAAATGCTTTCTCTCTTCTAAACTTTGCCTTACCTTAGGGCATAACTGTTCTCTGGAAGGGCTCCATGGTATCCGGTTAAGTTCTGGTTGCTTCAGCTCCCGCTATGAAAACAGTGAACAATGTATAAACACTACATATGCTGATCATATTGTCCACATTTCAGTCCCATGTTTGCCACCTGTTTGAAGGTTCCCGACTGCAGTTTCATGTTGCTCAGTGACATTTGGTAGGTACTCTGTTTGACAGAATCGCCGTTTTGCTTTACCTTAGTGAGAGCTGCTGTTTCCAGAAAAGAACTTCGTTTTTCTCTTTCTGTTCTCCAGGTGTTATGCAAATAGATAACTAAAGTGTATTCTTCAAAGCACATGGTAAAGTGGGAGTCGGTTATTTTAAATGCATGTTTTGGAAGCCACCTTATAGCATGGTGTAGGGCACTTGAAGGTGTTTGCTTGTAGAAGGATGATGATTGCTTTAATTCACTTTATGTTTTTTTTAAATTTTTGTTTAGCACTTGTGTTTTGCTATGTAGAATCTAAAAAATATTTTTTGACCCCAAGAAATCATAGCTCTGATGACTCCCTGCTGTTTTGGGACATTCTGTGGCTTTTACATCTTTTAACATGTACCAATTATGACCTTAAAGGGGGCAGCTATATTGGCATTAACCCACTGGAAATTTCTTCCTGGATGTAAATGTGCCAGAAACCAAAACCATTTCAAATGGACCAAAGATGACAACTGCCTGTTATGAGCTCATAGTGGCTCAGTGAAACTCAGAGCTGCTGCTTCATTTATACTTTATTTGTGAATTATACTTAAAATAAAGAAAGAAAAAGCAAAAGGAAGTTGTTTTTCAATACGCATCAATGTAGATGGGAAAATCCTTAGTAGCACTACAATTAAAATCGGCAAATTGTACACTGTTACAAGAGATCAGCATGTGGAACCTGATTTTTTCCCAAACTATTAACATTCAGAATATTGAAGTTGTTAATGTTTTTCATAATTGTTTTTAAAAGATAATCATATCATGAAAAGACATTTAATTCTTGGTGCCACTAAGCCACCTAGCTCCCTGAGTATCTGTTTCCTAAAGTTTTGTAGGGAGGAAGATTGCCCCGTAGAAGAGGGATGTGTGAATTGGTAACATTGTCAGGCAGTTTTAAATTAACTTGGGGACTCCTTATTTGTTTTATAAAGCACCTCCCACATGTATGGCTCTGTGTGCGTATATCTGGATAGATGTAGGTAAATAAATGTGTATAGCTGTAATACTAATGCACTGACTTACATAACCTGCTTACAATGGGAATCAAGACTTAACAGAGTGAGAACTGCCTGATTGTCAGTTACCTTGACAAATGTTCCAAGGTAGGGAATCCATTGTGAAGTCAATTTAGCATGTTTACAGATTGTTTGCATACTCTTTTCATCTTCTCTAAGTGTTCAGTGTGCATCATTTTGATTTTAAAATAAGAGACCTTTGTCCATTTCTGTCTCTTGTGAGGTTGTCTGTGGCATAGTATAATGGATTTGAGAACTGGTGCTGCAGAGTTCAGCACCAGAATTCAATCCATAATGGCAGTCGTTGAGCAATAATGGGCTGCTCACAAATACCCATTATGGTCACTAGCTAAAATGCACACATGCAGCAGACAGACATTGGAATTTATTAACCAGTCTTTTGGGAGTTGAAGGCCCTACTTATTTGGGTGTAGTTTGCTTTTGAATTTTGATTCTGAATGAATTCAAAATCTCAGATTGCTGGTTGCTAGTCGATATTGTGTGCTGCCACATCTACACTATTATTATTACCCATGCTAGCTAGCTTAATGCTAGCATGAATGTGCCTATCTATGCAACAATCACCCTTTCTTTTGCAGCGGAAGATCTACTAAAAGATTCATTCGTAGGGTTGGCTAATTTTTTTCTATCAATGGTTTTTCAATGGAAAATTGAGTTTAATTTAGCTGAAAACTTTTCACAAAATGCCTGCTTTCCACAGAAAATACCAACTTCTCACTGAAAATCTCAACACCTGAAAACGGTAAAGATTGTGTCCAAAACCCCAAAACTTTTAGCTGAAACATGAAAATTTCCATTTTGAAAATGCTGTCCCAGAACATCATGAGATTTGTAGTTCAGATGCCTCATGCCCTCATTCTCCTCTATAGCCAGGGGCTCCCCAGCCGGACAATATCTTCGATGATGCACTGTGACCTTGGATCTCCCGTGGTGACCATGGCAACTCGGCAAGTGGGAAAACTGATGCATCTTGGGAAATGTAATCCAGACAGGGAGCCTGTTTTTATTTCATCTTGTGTTGAGTTAAATCTACAGTGTTAGGTTGATTTTTTTCAGTTATTATTACTCAAGTATAATTTGGGACAGGATCCCTTTTAAAGTACTGTTTGTTTACACTGTATGAGAGTATCAAAAAATCATGTTTGCGAATAACTTGCACTTATGTAGCACCTTTGATTAGAGGACGTCACAGATGTTTGCAACCAACCTTATTAGTTTCTCAACAGTGTGTGTTAGATAAGGCTTTATTTCTATTTCACATTAGGAGAAACATAGACACATAAGTTATGACTTGACCAATGTGTTATAGGGAGTCATTGACAGAGCCAGGAATGCTGACTTGAACCACTTGGCCATGCTGCAGATTGTTAGGTAAATAAGTAGTTGCTTTTTATATCAAACAATATAAAATCCATGTCCATGAGCCATGTAAATTCCTCATGCGAGTTTTTAAAATGTAGATTCTTAATATTAATATTCTTAATATTAGTAACTTAAATTGTTTCTTGGCTCAAAAGACTGTCAATTAAAATACTTCCGGTTGTATGTAATGGGCCTTCTCAAATTAGGAACTGTTTAGTGAATGAGGGAGTCTCCTCTCGAGTTCAACAAATGCGCTATAGTCACCTGTTAGGGGTCCTGAGATGAGACCAAAGACCAGTTTTGGACCTGCTGCCCTGTCTGCAAGTGCCACAGCTGAAGACAGATGTAGATAAATGTGTGCTGCTTTTAGGTTTAGGTCTCTTGTGTCTTTCTGTGGTTGCAGGAATTGGCAAGCTGTTGAAATCTGTCAGTTGGACGTTTCAGAGGTGCTGCCTTCTGGTCTTGTAATGGGCTAAAAGTGCTCAGGTGTTGAGGTCAACATTGCAAAATTTACAGGTTGGGTTTGAAATTGTCTTCAGAATGCTTCCTTCATCTGCCCTGAAAACAAGTTCCAGTCTCCAACTCTCCATAAAAGATGGTGAATATTATGTGGTTTAAAAAAAACCCACATTCTAATTGTGCTGAAAGCTATTGAGCATGCAGAAAACTCTCCTTTCATATTAATCAATAAATGTTAAGGTTTTTCCTTTCTCCAGATACCAGAATCCGGTTTTGAATTAGCTGTACACAAAATGTGTGGTGTTGTGAATGAAAACCTAATGCTTATTCTTGGACGTGGCCTCTTGTTTCTAAATCAAATGAGAGCTGCACATGCTGCTCAGGAGCTGTGCTCAGACTTGTGAAGGGACTTGTCAACTGCCATCCTTCTAGCCAGGTAAGGACTGGTTTTGACTGGATCCAGAGAAAATCTTATACAGTGTTCAGCTAGAGAGATGCCATCATGGAGAAGTATCTAGATAGTGGCTGGGGATTTAAGAGAGAAACGCTGGGGGTAGTTCTTCATTTGAGTAAAGAAGAAACCCATAAAGTCAATTGCAAGTTATAGGGACACATCTTAAATTACTTCACTTTTTTTCTCTCTCTGGGAACCCACAAATGGCTAATCAGGTTTTTTTCTTGAAATTTTATAAAAATGAATATTTCTTTTACAGATCCATACACTCATGGAAATCTTCTATAGGCCAGTTGTCAGCCAAGACACAATCTTGTAGGCCACGTTATAAACGGCTGCAAGAATTAGGTTATTAATGGGAACACAAAAACCCATAATGATGGTATAATGAGAGGCAGCAGAGAATTGCCCCTCAGAAGAGAAGATGCAGAGCCTAAAGGTAGAAAAAACATATTTTAAAAGGCACTATTTCAAAGACTGAGGCTCTTTTTTAAAACAATTTGGTGCCAAAAGCTTAACCTGTTTTTCATAAACATGGTGGCTAGTTGCTGCCAAAACAAACAATTAGGGTCCTTAAATGAACGTAAGTGAGAAATCACAGTTATTGAAGCAGACTGCTTAAAATTATAACTGTAGTTAAGTATGTGTCTGAAAACTAGAAGTCAAAGAGCAGGATCCATGTGGCTTAAGAGGCTTTTGTCTCTCCTCAGCATTTCTTTTCATGGAGGGGTACAAGGAGGGTGCTTTAGAAGCAAGATTTGACATAAGTATCCTATGGAGATGATATAGCATAGAAACTAAGGTCAGTTATTCATCTTACAAAAGTGAGAAGGGGGGCCAGTATTGACTGGATGTTCATACCAAGGTCAGGAACACAAAGTAATAGACATTTTTGTCAATTCCTCCCTTCTGGTAGCTGAACTTTCCTACTGCGCTTCGATTTTCATGCCTGTTCTTGTTCCAGCATTGGTCTGCCCACTTCAGACTTGATCCAAAGCTCATTGAACTTGCTGGAAAGATGCCCATTGACTTCAGAGGGTTGTGGATCAGCCCACCTTTGAGTGTATCTATACTGTGACAGGGAGCAAGCCTCCCAGCCCAGGAGGAGATTCATGCTAGCTGCGCTCGTGTTAGTGTGCTAAAAACAGCGGCATGGACATTGTGACTCAGGCTGCAGCTCAGACGCTCAAGCCCACCTGAGCCACAATTTCCGTGCCACTATTAGCACATGCTCGCTCAAGCCCTGCGAGCCTGAGTCTGTCTAGCCAGGCATGAATAAACACGTTGTTGGACATGGGTGCTCTTCATTCTGTCTGAGATATTTTACTTCAATTACTTCCCAAGATATTGAGGACTACGTATATTAAAGCGTTATCAACTCTGGAGGTTTTGGGACAGTTGTGTGTCAGCCAGTTCGTCGAAAATCAGTGTTTGGCCACAAAATATAATCGGAGAATATTGTTGTTTTCATGAAGTTTTAACAGCAATCCTCCTCTTTTTCCCTCCTGTGTATTACTTATATTGCCCCATAGAGCAGTATAACTTCTTTCTTCTCTGTTGCAAGAATCTGGGTGAGTTTCTGCAGCTTTGACAAAAACCTGACTTCCTCTTAATCGCACTCTCACGTAATACCTCATGTATTCCCTGCTTACATTCTGTTTTGGATGACAATTCACTTAGAATTCTGCTATGTTAAATCACTAAACCTTTAGTGCAATTTATTCAAAGAATTAGGGGCTTAACCTTGAATGTCCTGTCTAGTTTCTGACCCAGTTCAGACAGAGGCGGTGTCTTCATTTCCCAGTCTAAACTGATGCTTATTCTTTTCCTGCACCATTTAACTGTTCTGCTCCACCCAGAGGTGGTTGCATTTCAGTGTGTGAAGCAGTTTGTGGGCTTGTATTGTACGCACATTGTGATGAAAACTGTTACTCCCTAGTTTTCTACTGGTGTTGAAATAAGTACTAAAGTAAGAAAAGAACTGGTGAGCTTGGGCTGCTTACCACTTGGGTTGCAGAATGAAGATGTCCTTTTAAACCAAGACACTGCCCTTTGCAGGTTTAGAAGTATCAGCACTTGATTAAAACTTTTTTTCACATGGAAGAACATTTTGAAATGTGTATTTTCTGTGGATTGTTCGTTTAGTCAGGTGAATGTCCAGATTGCTGTGTCGAGCAAAACAGGGTTACAGATTTCTTATAAGTGTTCCTTCTACTAAGAGGGCAGATTATTTAATCCAGTGAACAACCTCTTCACCTGGCGTGCTGACACCTGGAAACTAGCTGTGACCACAGTTTTAACACGACGTCCAGTAGACTGCCAGCGTACCAGGTTGCTGTGTAGTGTAGGATTCAACTCTTGTAAACCGGTGCTGCCTTTTCATTGTGGGTCTGCTCTTAAAGTGGGAGGACCCAGAGGATGAGATGTTGGCTTTATCCTTCCCTAACTGGCAATTATTCGGATTTTCAGATTACCACAAGAGATGGTAAGATTTTCCAGTTTGCGTTCTATTAAAGTTAAGGCAAGAGAGAGGTTTTCTTGTTGATGCAGCTGGTGCCGCTGCATTCTTGCATAGAGAAGTAGGTGCAGAAAACAGCCCCCATTAACATTCTACTTTTTTTTCTTCAATGGTGGAAATAAATTGTTCTCCAGAATAATGTATGCTGGGAAATTTTCACTTGCAGTTTTGTTTTGTGTTTTAAAAATTGTCATCTAGCCGAGAAGAAAGATATTCAGCAGAACCAGCAGCCAGATATTCTGCTCCCAACTGAGTGACGTATTTATTACTTTATTTATTGTTTGTATTGCAGTAGCGTCTAAAGGTCCCAATGGAGATTGGTACCTTATATTCTAGGTACTGAACACACCCATACTGAGAAATGGTCCTTGCTTTCCTAAAACCTTGTAGTGTAAGGCCAGGAAAAGGAAGGATTATGATACCCATTTTATAAATGGCAAAACAGATGCACAGATTAAATGATTTGCTCAGGGTCACAGAGGAAGTGGCAGAGGTGGCAAGTAAGCCCACTTCTTCGAAGTCCCAATCTAGGGCATTCACCATAAGGCCATCCTTTCGGAAGTAGCAGAGGGGAGCTCAATTTAGCTAAGCTGTTGCTAAATGTAAGAGACCGTGCTTGGTCCTTTCAGCTGTTACATCTGTATTTCTAGGATGATGCTGTGAAGCTGAGTGGCGTCTGTTGGTTTTTTATATAGAGCCTTTTTGCTGGGGCGGCAGCTGTGTCCGATGGAACAGGATTGAGGGTTAGGAGAACTGGGCTCCGTTTTGTCATAAGGTCCCGCAGAAAGTCAGTGGCAGTCAAGTCACTTCATTGTCCTGTCCCTCAGTTTCCCTGCTGCAAAACAACACCTATCTTTTATAATGTGCTTTCAGATCTACAGGTGAGATACACGTGTGTGTATATATTTCTTACACATAAAGTTGCATATATTAGAAACAGTGCAAAAGCAGCTAGGGGTGTGTGTCAGTTTATCCGTCATGCACTAACATAAGTTGGGCTTGATGAAAAATGCCTCATAATTTTGAATTGTGATGAGTTGGAATCAAAGTTGACCGTTCCAAAATTTCAACTTAGCTTGCTTCTTCCTTCCCCCCCACCCTCCCTTCTATTGTTCTGATGCGGGAAATCATCCCCATCAGTTCCTGACATGAGGGGGTCTGTAATAAAGCAAAAACCCAGTCTCTACTGGGTAACTAACCCAAAGGCAGTAAAGCATGTAAATAATAATAAAACTACTCTCCCATCTTGGAAGTGGAAATAAAACATACTTACCACGACGTGTAAACACGCACGCTTCCCTCCGCATATTTGGTTTATTAACTTGAGCTGACTTTGTGCTCAGAGTGTGCGTCTGTACATGGCCTCTTTCACAAGGTGGATGCTCTCACTTTTAGGTCATTTTAGTGCCTGAATAAGAGGGCTTTGGTCCCCCTCCCCGTCTCTAATATTCAGAGGAGTAGGTGAGACTTCTTAAAGAGGAAGTGCCCCAGTGTAGTGCCTAAAATGACCTTCTTCGGAAATGCCATACATGCCGGCACACATACTTTCCTGCTGATCTCTTCTCCTGCATAGGAGGAGCAGTTGGGTGCAAAGTAGTCTGGGAAACCAAACAAAAATTCTTGTGTACAAAGGAGGCTCAGAATTTGGTGGCATACACACAGATCTCTGTCTTCCATCTTTAAATGTTTTTCTTTGCGCTGTAATCAGACACAAATTTTCCGTTAATTTACTTTGGGTGGAGGGAAGAGAATGGGGAAGAATCTCTTGTTTAGTGGAGAGTCAAGGCCTTGGGCAGCAGACGGGGCCATTGGTTGGTTGTAATTCTGGTTGGGGGATTTGGAGGAAAAGGAATAGGTACGAAAACAAACTTTACCTGATGTTGAAACAATCTTCTTTTGTTTACCTGAACTTCTGCAGTTGAAGGTGCTTTTTTTCCCTGAAGGACACTGTTACAATTATAAAAGAATGATGTAATTTATGTTTTAACAGTATTTGTTCGTGGGGTGGTTTTTTCCAGCTTATAGGACATGGAGTTATTTTTCTAAAGCCAAAAGCAAAACTGTCAGTTGAAGGCAGAAACAGGCCTCAGGAAATGCTATTTCTTCTGGCAGCAAGAGACAAAGATCCTGTGTTCCAGAACAATAATAATAATAATTTTAAATACTCTCGCTGATTTTTTTAAAAAAGCATTCATTACAGCCATGTGTTAACAGAACTATCATTATAATTGTTTTGCTCATTTCTTCATATATATTCGTTATTCAGGGGGTTTTAATTGTCATAAAAATTTAATGTGGGGTTTTTTTTTTTTAAGCAGCTCAGTTCTGCTGTCATATCCCAGGATTCTTTCATGCTGAAACAAGATGAGCTGCTCTGATTCTTTCCTAGTGAGTGGGGGGAAGGCAATGGAGGACTATCGGCACTTGTCCTCGTTACAAAGTGGGGTTACCAGCCTAAGTGAAACTGGCACCTGAGCTCCGAGCCACGGCCCAGCCGTGCCAGCTAACCTTGCTTGAAAGCTTCGCTGAACTTGAGGCAGAATATCTTCTGTGTGGACAGAAGGGGGATTAGGAGCAGCGCCCATGTAGGAGCTGAGATTAATTCTCACTGACGGCACACCCTGAGGCATTACTGCAGGAAGAAATGTTCTTGCTCAATTACATTCGCTCCTGTGAATCAAATCTACCTTCACACACCCTTACCAGCCCTCCAGAAGTCAGTCAAGTTGCACAGGTACTGAAGGCAGAATTTGGCTTGGGGTAGTAATCACAGATTCATGTGGTCTGGTCTATGCCCAGCCTGTAACCAGTCCCATTTAGCATGCCAGACCCCCAAGGAGCCACACAGCTCCACAGGGGCAAGCCCTTGGCCTTCAAAACTGGGCTTTCAGGTGCCAGCCATCCTTGTCTATTGCTGTGGCTCCCTGCAGTGAATTCTGCTAAGCCAGACTCTTGGAGTGTTACCCAAATAACAAATATTACAGGATCTTATTGCCATGAGGAAACACAAGATGGAAATGGTGTCTTTGTTGTTGTTAAGTATTGTATATCTTCTTTAAAAGCTAGCTAGTTTGAAGACAAACTAGCCAAAAATTGGCCCTGACTCGTTCTTTTTTCATATATAAATACATATTTTTGTAGGGGAAAGGGAAGAATGAATAAGGCAACAAGACATTAAAGGGATATAAAGACATTGTCAAAGAAATTTTTATTTTAAACTTTTGTGCTGTGCGCCTAGCTACCTTGTGGTAAAAACTACAGGTGTCTTCTCTCCGCTAAGGTTTTAGTGAGGGATATCTAGTGCATGTTGGTGAACCTTCTGTAGTAAAATCCACCTTTTTGCAGGGGAGACATTCCTTCATTACATTTAACACCAAATTCTGCATGTCCTACTTCAGTGCAAACCTCAACTTGTATACAGGTTTGTTTACTGTAGCATTGTGTGAGTAATGCTAGAATGACGACATCTTTACATTTAAATAATTACCGTGGAGTTTAAGTGTTTATATAGTAACAAATATGAATATTTTACAGTAATTTTGGTTACTATAAGAATTAATATCAATTTCATTTCTCAGTGAAAATTCAAAGATTCTTAAGGGTTTCAGGGAGCTATAGTTGTTTGCCCAGTTCCTCATTCACGGTCTTCAGTGGAGTTTATCCCCATTTAAACTGCCTGAGGATATAGTTCATGGTAGAGAAGGCACTTTTGTGTTCTAAGTGCTATTTTTAGCCACTTACAACCTATTTTTGCATGGGATTTCTTGTGCTTGATTTTCAGTCTAGAAGACATTGTTTTTTTCGCTAAATTTGAAGAAACCACTCCTTTACCCCTTTGAGTTAACTGGAGAGGCAACATCAACTTGAAATTAGTTGTACTTTAAAAAAGGAGAGAGTAGTTTTGAGTACTTCACCTGCCTCAGCGTCGGTCATTTGTGAATTTTACGATCACATTTGTTTTCCTAATGTTTCATACATCAGTTTTCTCTCCCCTTTGCTCTTTAAAAGATTCATAAATAGGCAAAACTGACTATACTGGGGAAAAAGTGACACAAAATAAACATTGAGGAAGCAGAATTTTCGTTGTATTCTTTTTCTCACTTTGGTACATTAATTCTTGATTTTGCTCTTAACTGTCATAAACAATTTTCCAGCAAGTGACTTCTAAATTTGATGTCACTTTAATTTGAAAATGGAGGAAAAATAACGTCCAGTAAGATTGGTTCAGTTTTCAGATCTTTTTATATGTAGTTTTCTGTAAGAAGTGAATCAGTCATATTTGTCATACAAAGCTTGAGGAAAAAGTATCAAGTGATGTTAAGTGTTGCTCATTTACACTTTACCTGCACTGAAATCACAATGAAAATAGAGTGTTGTTTCCGTTTATATGTGCATGTTAGATGTACACACACGCACAACTGCATATCGACTTAGTGAAAAGGTACAATTATTTCAATGGCTAGAGGTTCAAATGTATTTTTGTTTCATTTGGAACCATAAAGGCATCGCTGTCATTCTTGAAGACACACATTCAAAGAGACACAGTAGCACATTAACTTATTTCTGTTATTGAATTTAAATGCAAAAATACAATGTTTTAAGGTTAAACCACTGGATAAAAGTCATAAAATTCTAACTTGTGATTCTCAATCACTTTACCATTTTGTGCCTGTAGATTTTTTTTATTACTAGATAATAACTTCTGGATATGTAGGTACTGAACTATAGTACCCTGTTTAATGCAAAAGACTGTGGGTGCAAGACGATCAATAAACTTTATGGGTACCATACTTGAAATTTCTTCAGTTCTGTAGGGATTTAAATTTGAATCAAATATAATCTATTTCTTAAACAAAGCAAAAACAATCTTTTTTCTCTCAGGAATACAGAACAGGATGTCCTCTACAAGAAGATGCTATAAACACAGTTTCTTCAGAATACAAACAAACCTTGAATGTGACTTTTGTTTAAAGTGGCATCATGCTAATTATGGTGAAAGCAGCATAATGTCAACAACATGGTACAAGTTGGCACCCTTTCTGCCAACCCCCACCCAAATCCCAGAGATAAGTCAGTGTACTTCTATTATGTACCAACCTAGTTGTCTGTACACAGCTGATAAATTTACCTTTCTGTGTGTGGTGTGTGTTCCATTGTTTCAGCAAGGGTGTCAGATTTCTTTGAAACTGTTTACAGAACTGTCCAGATCCTATAGCACTGCATTTGAAGTCCTCACTTTGGTGAATGAGTTTTATGAGGCCATCTATTTGAATTGTGTGCAGGGCAGCCTCTTTATTGTTGCGTTGTTTATAGATGTGGCAGAAATAACACACACAGACATCTGGGTGGATTCAGGCCCCGTGGATTTCAGTTTAAATGTGGGTGTGGTTACTGTATTATCCATTTTGCATTGATGATTTTGTATTGCGTAGGAGGATTTTTCCCACATTAGACTTTTTAGTTTGTCATTTTGTTTGTATCTCCCCTACTGGGGGAGTGGGAAGAGGGTTGAATTAAACTACAGAATCTTTATAGCTATTGGACCATGTCCTGCAAGTACTTCCATTGAGACCAATAGGTGGTTTGCTGGTGTAAGGACTGGCATTTGACTCAATGTACAATAATTGCTTCCAGTGAGATTGGTAGTAAATTGGGTTTTCAACGTACAGCTCACATTATAGTGGCTAAAATAGCAATAATTGAATTTTCTTCACCCTGGAGGCAAAGAAGAAGGGGGTGTATGCCTGCAGTGGTGGTCAATATCTGAAGCTGTTTTCTGAGGTTCTCCCTTTTTTCGAGTTTCACCTCTGAGGCCTGGCATTGTGGAGCACAGGAATTGTATAGTAAATCAGACCACACTCCCGTTGGTTAGCATCCTATCTGGTATAGTAGCTATAACGACAGATGTTAGTTAGAGGCTGGATTCTAGAAGTTTGCATCCTGACTTCCAAACTTTTTAAAATTCTTAATGTAAATTCTGTATGTTCTCATCCATATCAATGTCTAGTCCTCCTTTAATGCTTTAATGATGCATTGGGGTAGTGAGTTCCACAAGCCATCTCTGCATTGGAATTAAATATTTTTTATCACTTTTTCATTTCTTTTACTATTCACTTGTTTTTATAATTACAAGAGGGGTTAAACAGAAGTACCCAATATATTTCCTATGTACCATTCATTGCTTTGTTCCCTATACTGTGGCCACTAACTTTCAGTTTGTGACACAGGTGGTGATCCTTTCATAGACCCTCAACAATGTACCTTTAGAGGGGAAAAAATGGGTATTTGCCTCCTTTTTTGCTACTTGGATATATAATAGTAATACCTAGCACTTACCTTTTCATCTGTAGATCTCAAAGCACTTTATAAAGGAGTTCAATATCTTATCCCTATATTGCAGATGAGGAAAATGAGGCACAGAGGGTGGAAATGACTTACCATATTTCCCCATGTATAAGACGCACTTTTTTCCGAAAAATTTGGGGTCTAAAAACTGGGTGCGTCTTATACAGTGGTACTTACCGGTGATGTACCGTAATACATTTATTTTCAAATTTCAGGCCCCAAAATTAAGGTGCGTCTTATACATGGGAGCGTCTTATACATGGGGAAATACGGTACTCAGGGTCACCAACCAGACCAAAAATATCTAAAATCTTCTGGGTCTTATTTTGATGGGGTGGTTTCATGGCTTTTTTTTTTTTTTAAATACCTTGGAATCTGGTTTTCTTCTGTTCAAGGGAAGGGTGCATAGATCCATTGTAGTGGATCTTTTCTTGTTGCAGCTTACTGAGCAGCAGAACCAGACCGGTCATCAGGATAGGATGGGAGAAGCCACCTTCTTGTTTGTTTCTGTCAGTTCTGTTCTGCTTCTAGTAGCTACAGGCAGGTTCCACCAGGCCTCCTGCACAGAGCGGTTGTATTTAAAAACAAACAAACAAACAAGGCCCCACCTTCTAATCTCTTTTAGGGCAATCTTTTTTGCAGAGTGCTAGTCAAGAGAGGAGATGCACGAGATTTATTTTCTTCTTCTCAGCTCTTATCTGGCCAGAGGCCTTGGATGTGGCACCTGCAATGGCGGAGAAGCAGAAATGCAAGTTAAAAACCCTGTATAGGGTGCTTCGCTCCACTCATTGTTTAGATGGCGCTCTCTGTGTTGTGTTTAGGGATCAACCTGCTCTGACTCCACATCTCCCCTACTCAGCAGTGTCCTCCTGCCACCGCGACATTTGGGAGGAAAGAGTCAGTATCTCCACTCTTTTGATTATTCCCAGTCCTCAACTCAAGGACCCCCCCAGTAAAACCAGGAAAGACCCGACCACGTTTGGAGTGGTTCTTAAGTAAAAACCAGCCAGAAAATCTTTTTAAAAGCAAACATCCTTCGGACCTTCTTTTGTCATTCTAACGAAGCATAAAAAAGGAACCAAACCACTCGTCCTTCACTATTCCCAGCCAGGACCCACCATGCTTGAAGAGGGGCAGGACTCTAAAAATCAGTGCCTTCCGGTTTGTCACCCATCGGGACTTAGCTGCCAGGCCACGTGCTTCAGTGTGTAATGACAGTTACTCATCTACACTTGTGCTTTGTCGGGAGTGTGAGATATGCTATGAGTAATTTGTAGGTGTAAAATAGTGAATGTAAAAATGAGCACGATAGCATCAAAATGTTTACTTTAAATAGTCCTTAATGGTGTATACGTCAGTACATTTTCTATGAGTTGATAGACAGGGGCCCTTCAGGGTTGTAAAAATGATATTTGTGGCCCTCGAGCCAAATAGGCTTTGTACCAGTGGTTCCCAGCCTATCTGTTTACTCAGGTTTTTGTTTGAGAGGGTGGATGAAGATGATATTGGGAGCATGTTTGGTTTAGATTTGGCTTTTGTTAGTACTCATTAATTTAGTATAGTTTTTTTTAAATGTATGATGCCTAGTGGCAGTGGTGATAGCCAAGTTTTTATAAATCTGATAAAAATTAAGAAGTGCTAAATCCATTGAAAAGAGGAACTTGAATTAATAATTTGAGGGCTGAATCATGGTCCTGTTGAAGCCTGTGTTAAACAAACCTATTGACTTCAGAGCAGCCAGGGTTTGTTCCTGTGTGTATTTGTGGAAAACTTTCACTGCCTGATGCAAAGGTTCCAAAGGCGGCAATAGCAGAGGAGCAGTGGGATTTTTAACCCCCGGATTTGCTTTTTTAGAATTTCTCCCATGGATCCTGGCAGCTGCCCTTTTTAATTTTTACATTTCTCATAGAATATGAATAACTTTTAAAACATGATCAGGTGTCCATCGTATCTAGAATAATCTGAATGCTTTCAAAGCTAGCTAGCTACAGCAGAAACACACACAGCTCTGTACTTGCCAAAAATAGTCACCTGAATTTGAAAGATAGGAGAAGATGAAATTGAGCTGCTGTTTCAGTATATCCTGCCTGTCTCCCCACACAGTCTTTGCTTACATGCCCTTAAATCTGGGGCAGGGCCTCTTGAAAGCAACCCTTCAGACTCATGATGCTACATTGTGTAAACATCTTCAGCAATAATTTATCCTCCAGAAAGCAGCCAAACTAATGCTCCATCCTGGTTAGGATTCCCTTAGATCTTAGCTAAGCACTATGTTTTCTGTGTCAGCTAATGTGGCATCACACAAGTAGCAACATAATGTGATCAGAAACACCATTTTAAACAACATTTTAATCTTCTAATATTGACGGTGGAACTGCTAATTTGTTCCCATTTTCTTTTGTCTGTTATCACGATAAATACCAAAACATCTCCTTTTTGCTGGGTGGTTTCTATACATGTGGAAATAGTGCCAGTTTCAACTCTTACATTTCTTCCCTAGTTATAACAATGATTTCCCTCTCTTTTTAAATTGATTTGGGGGGGAGGAGGGGAAATCCCCATTGAAAAAGAGAAGGGGGGATCCTAGTTTATTGTAAACCTAAATGCATAGAGAATAGATTAAACATTTTCAGTCCAAAAAATTCAGAGCAGCTACAAAAATGCTTTATATTTAAAGTGAATTATAAAAGACTTCTGGAGGAAGATATGATTTTGATATTTTTTAAACCTTTGCTTTAGAAACAGCATTTCTGAAATATAAACTTGTTTGTATTTTTTTACTCAGCTGCGAAAGCTTCTTATTGCTTTTGTGTTGTAAAACTCCAGCCTGAGCAAGGTAAAGGGACATGGCCTCTTCAGATTTACCTCTTTCTTCAGCTGACACAGAGGTTGTTTACTACTTTCTACTCTGAATAACATGTCAATCATCTGGAACCTCCCTTCATGCCATCCAATTGGTTCCTCTTGAAATTCCACCTTTATGCTGGGTTTTGCTACATGACTGGCCTGTGGGCTTGTCGGTCAAATGGGCATCCCACCAAGATGCATGGTGATATTAGGAACACAGTTGTTAACTGGGCTGCAGAGAGGTAATCTTTTCCCGTAAACAGGAGGATGGCATATCCTGTTAAATAAATAAATATATAAAGGGAGAGAGAGAAATGCAGCCTCCATTAAATCAAGAGTTCTGTGTCAGCATTTAATTTTAAGAGGACTAAACAGCTGAAACCCTTTCAAAAGCATGGTGTTTTTAATCATATTTTTGTTACACTGCAAGTTGTCTAAATCTGATTTACCCTCATTAATACAGAAACTGTCTTAATTTCCCTTTAAGGCAGAACCACCAGGGTGATTGCGCCTTTCCTTAAAGGCGAAGAAGTGGGTGGAGGGTGAGGAGGGTCTTGTTTTTGTTGTTCTTTGTGTGGCTCTGCTAGTTCTCCGGTAAATGTACACACTTCCAGGGTTCCTTCATTCGTTCATCTCAAATTATACTAACAAGGAAGTACTTGAGTAGGATGCTACTCAATTGATACTAATAAGGGAGCTAGGACAGGCATAGCTGCTGAAATGTGCATAACGCCTTCTCCTTTTTGTGGGCGGGGGAAGCGTTATATTGTATTCTCCTCCTCTTTAGAGGCAAAGCCTTTTGTTTGTCTCCTTGAAAGTTGTAGGTTTGAGCATGGGGAGAAAATAGGGCAGCTTTGTGTTAAAATAAGTGTTTTTCTACCTTTCGCTGTGACCTGAATCAGGTTTCCCATTTCCAGTAGCACAATGTGCGTGTATTCAGTGTGATAGACCAGTAGTGGACATGAATTATTGGTGACAAGGCTGCCCGGAAGACGTGGCGTGGAGTTTTACATGGAGCGGAATCCCTGCAGGATCGGAGATTTCTGTGTTTGAAGCGAGGCTCAAAGCAGGAAGCAGAGCTGACGTGACATGGTTTATTGCACAGATGTGAATGTTTGGTTTTTTAGGTGGCGCATTTTGTGCTGTGGTTGATGCCTATTTCTGTGCTTGGATATATTTATCTTGCATGCCAGATTGGCTAATTTACAAATTTGCTGCCTTTTAGGACAGGGTGAAGAGGCACTGATTAGTAGGTCAGGTTCCTAATTAGAAGCCAATGATTTGAATGTTCGGTGATGAATGCTGTAGGTCAGGGCTGTGTAATCCACCAGTATTTTTCTAATGGCCTTTATGGCCATTGTATGTATCCAGATTTGATGTAATGAGCGGCAGAGACGTGTGTACCTGGCAGATGGATGATTTGAGGACATAGACTTGCTGGTGCAGCGATTTAGGAGCAATCAGTGTGGATCCTTTAGCAGCTCCTGAGCAAGCCACTGACAAAGGTAGATGGTTATAGCTTTTCAGATATGTCCCTGTTAAGTTCAGGCAGCTAAGGAATTGGAATAAAGCAAAATGTTAGAGATACACTGAAAGCCCAGCAGGATATTGTGATAAAAGCAAGGGCATATAATGTACCCAAGGGCTTTGGGAACTAGGCTTAAAATTAGAAACTCCTAGGAAAGGAACAAAATTGAATTAGTTGTGAAGTTTATTCATTTTGTTGACTCTAGCTATTAGACATTTTAAAATTACTTGAGATGGAAATAATTGGACTTGCTAATACTTTTTGTTATGTTTCGGGGCACCCTATCGCACCAGTTAGGTGGTTGACTGAGTTTACCCCTGTTTTGTTTAAATACAGTGCTTAAACAAATGCTGTAAAGCTTTGTTGCTCTTTTGTTAGGCTTTTCAAAATATAGTAACTGAACGCTACTCCATTGTTCCAAAACGATAGGGCACATTTTTGGCCAAACGAAAAGAGCGGTGAAAGCCAGAGTTACTTGAAATCCCTTGTATATGTAAATACTTCTGTTCTGTTCCAATGTGGAAAGGCAGAAAAAGGGGTTATTGATAAGATCTAACCTAGGGATCTTTCTTAATTCCAGCCATGAATATGTGATTGGTCTTTTAATGGGCAAGAGGGAACACTACCAAATGTCACTTATTGGTCATACCCAAACTCATTTGTCCACTGTGGCCGCTTCAGTGCACCTCCTGTTTCTTTTGGAATAACAGCTCATCTAAATGATATGCAGCAAAATCGCACTTCAAGGGGAAAAAATGCTCTGGTTGGAAAGAGCGTGAGGGGGGGGGAAATTTACCTTGTCACGAACATACTTATTTCTGGAACCAGATGTACTTAGCTAATTTTCTGAATTAAAGTGCAAAATGATACCTTGAATAGTGCATGCTGCCAGTTTACTAGTGACTCAGAAATGCTTTTTCTGTCAGAAATGAATTTGTACTGGCTTGTATCTGAGCCAGTGCAATAAGAAGTTTCTGAATATGTGAAGTAACAAGAAGCAAAACAGACAAGGCTTTAGAAGGAAGAGGTCAAAAAGCTATCTTATGGTTTGCACCTTGGAATGATTATATTCCAGTGTATGTTGAAAAGCTCTTTTTAAAATGTGTGGAAAATTGTTTTTATACAACATGACCAAAAATGGATTAACTCGTCCTATGGTGATTTTAACAATGTTTTTAAAAAACAGTTGAAGTCATGAAGTTAAATGTATAGCTAAGAGAAGAGCTTAAAGTTGTTGTAGAATAAGTAGGGTAAAAATTAGTATTTTCATTTACGTCTTAATTTTTGCAAACTCTGTTAACGTTCCATGAGGGTCAACAACATTTTTGTCTCTTTGCAAAGCTGTGTGAGGTAAAGGAGAGAAACAGACTTTCCTTCTCTCTCTCTCTTTTTTTTTTTTTTTTTTTAAAGATCACATAAGTGTGGTCATGTGCTGTGCAGTGCATATATTGATGGTGCGTTGTTCCTTTGAGATAGCTTTATATAGATTGTGGAAGGAGACATTGTTTATGGAAAGGGACAGAGAATGAAACAATTGATAAATATCATGGAACCAAATTGTGACTTTAATTTTGCTTTTGAAAGACTATTAAACAGAGGGAGTACTGAGATTTTAAAAATCCATATTTGTAATGCTTGCTTGTAACACTAATTTTTACCAGTTTAATAATATTATGTAATTTATTTTTCATTATTCATGCTTGGTTTTTACTTTTTTTTCAACATAGCTCTTAGCTTGGACAAATAAAACAGACTGGTGATTTGCCTTTTATGATGAGTTTTACCTCCTGCTTCTCATGTGCTAGCATGATTCTGTTTGTATTCACACAATAATATGGAGGTGTTTACATTAAAAAAACAAAACAAATGAAGGTTTTTAAATAAACAAAAACATATATTTTATAACTTTCTCTTTTAAAACCTAGATTCTGCATCTCAACGAAGTTAAGTTCCCTGTAGTACATTCTTTCAACATTGGTATAAAAATACACCTAAACATTTTTTCCCTGCCAAATTTCGTACTTTGTTACATAGTGCCTGGATTTTCTCTTCAGCCATTTCCTACAGACCAGTGAAGGCGCTGTACTCTGGAAACATTCTCCTTTTTCTGCGGTGCTGCATAGCACTCTTTGGCACTGCTTGCAAATAGGATTCCCATTTATTTCTGATAGCTAACAGATTGGGATTTCGGAAACAAGAATTAAGATTATAGGTTACATTAACCAGACGCTTTCATTTGGGAAATGTAAATATTCCCTTAATCTATGGAGACACTCTCTTAATGAGGGTTCAAAATATGACCTACATCCTTACATATTTTTTTTACATGTGCTCACCTTTTCCCCACAGTCATAAAGGAAAAACTACTAGGTGCCCTAGACAAGATATCAGATTCCAGTAGATGAGCTGAGCCAACCCAAAGAAAACAAATTCAGGCTTCTCAAAGCATTGGATTTTCTTCCTTCTCAGTTCCCTTCAGGTTTTCTAGCACAAAGGTGGGGCACTGTGTCTTGTACATCTGCATTCCTAGTCTAGCATGCCCAGAATCCTGGATAGTTTGTTGTGCTATTCAGATCATCAATACAAGATTTTCAGTCAACTTCAGCTTTTGTTTTGGAGGTAGATGTGTTTATAGATATTAATTGTAAAGCGAATACGATCTCAACGTGCTAAAACATCCTTCTGAATGTATTTGATATCCACTGACTGCAACAAGAAAAAAAATCATAGTTCAAGACAATAGACCTTTGTAGTTCAGACTCCTTCATAACAAATGACAGGGTGGTTTGGTGGTGACTGGTTGATAGGTGGCATTCAGTGCAGGGAATAAAGCAAAGGTAAAACCTTTGTGAGGACTAAAGATAACTTGTGAGGACAAAGGATTTTTCACGTGTCTGTACTAGAATCTCTATTGCAGCTCTGATTTTTATGAATTGTTATCCTTTGAAAGTGCTTTTGTGTGATTTTTTTTTTTATTTCTTCCTTCTACCAGCTACAGGGGCTAGACCAGTCAGTAGAACTGCTGGAAATGCAGATCTTGCTGCCAATAAAAGTAGGAGTTTTAGATTAGTTTTCTATGGCTTATATTCTGAATGCATGCACACACATATACACAAACGTCAAAGAAACGAAAACTCACATCCAAAATCCAATCTCTAAATCCCTAAATAAATACATGTGCTAGTATATGGTTTAGAACACTTGCTAATGATATACAGCACATTGCTAACTACAAAAATTCTCGGATATCATTAAACTTAAGCAGCTGCGTTAAAACACAGGAAGTGTTAGCATGAATAACCAGCAGCTATTTTATGAATCGAGCCTTATGGCCAACGCAGATCTGTATCTTTTTGTGTTTTCCCCTGGTCTCCTCCCCAAGGCTTGCATCTATCAAACATTCTAGCAGGAATGTGCTGTTGTGGATGACAGAAGCAAACTAATGGATCTTTTTGTTTTGTCTAGATTTTAAAATCAGTGTTGACAATAAACACCGCAAGGAAATCAGATGAATTAAGAAAGCACTGTGATAACTGCCTGTAACAATAGCATAGTTTAAAATACAGAGAATACCATTGAATTCTTCTGTTCTGGTTGACTCCTGTGTTATCAGACAGTTCAAGATTGCTTATTGGGCTTGCTGCTATGCCCTTATCTCAAATTTTATGAATATGAAACAAAGTTGGCTGGAGTGTGACATTTTGGAATTGGAACATGGTACGTGTTGAATGGATTATGAAGGTGAAAGTCTAAAAGGATGTAATTTATAGAAAATATTTATTTTAGCACGGAATACTTCAGGGGCTTGTTTTGTTTTGTAGAATATTGATAAGAACAGACACCAAAAATGGAAGCACTGTTTAGCATTGAATTGTTTTTACAGGTCAGAACAGTTTTTAATGAGTGTCTCAGATTCTCATTTAGATCACTCCGGACAGAAATCCATTACACCCTCTTTTTTTCTTAGATACATGAAGTGGAAGGATGAGATCGAGTGTTGTATACCCCTTATGGTAAAATCCCTTGCCTCAGTGAGTGTAATGTACAATTATACATCTGTCTCTGTTTAATTCAGCATGTTTTCCTTTTTCCGTAACAGAAATAGGACATTTTTATTCTTCGGTTACTGTTGTAGCACATGCGCACAGAGCTGAGAGCTTTTATTGTGCTAACAGTGGCATACTACACAACCTTCAGACACTAATTTTGTAGCTTCCAGAGAACAACCCAAAGCATCTACTCCTTCCACCAAAGATACCTATGAGTTAGGTATAAGACTTCACTGACAGCAAAGTGAAAATGGGTTTAGAACTGATCCTGTAGGCTTGAGCTACACTTGTTCTCATTGGTTAGGATGTGAAAAAAGTTACACCCCTGACCAGTGTAGCTACGCCAACCTAACCCTCGTTTAGACACCGCTACCTTGATGGAGGAATGCTTCTGTCAACATAGCTGTCTTGGTTTAAGGAAGCGGTGTTCCTACACTGATGTAAAAAACTCTTTAGTCAGTTCAGACTGTATCTATACTAATGGTTTATGCCAGTGTAGCTTTGTTGGTATTGTCTCTGTAGCATAGACATACCGCTACCTTCTATGTTGTTCCATTGAATTCGTGTGTGTTTCTGAAATGTCAGTGTAAAGAACCAGTGTGTCAAGAAATGAAATCATTTTACCACTGTTTGTAGTTGTTGTGGTGTCCAAGTATTACCCCCACATACTAGGATTTGTGTAGGTCCACAGGAAGTCACATCACCTTCCCCAAAAAGCTTGCAATCTAAAATGATAAACAATGTAGCAAGAAGGGTGAGCCTTCAATAATTCAATAAATGAAAATAATAGTGGCTTTATAGTTCAGGGAAAGGTTTCATCTGTAAGGGGGAACATGGATATGTGATGCAATTAAATAGCTTGAAATAATCCTTTATGGATTTTTATAAATAGAAATCTATACATAAGGAATATTACTAAAGATATGTTAGGGGTCTTCTTCAAACGGTTTAACTGTATGTATGTGTTTTTAAAATTATCTATCTGCCATATCTCTGCTTTATCTTAAATGAGTGACTTTGTGTAGACAAAACCATTTTACTCTTATTGTTCTAGGTGGAAACAAATTAAATCTCAAATTGATAGCCACGTTTTAAAATTCCAAATACTGAACTTCATTTAACAATTATGATTATACATGTTTACTAGAATGTAACGTGTGTAGAGTTCTAAAGAAGAGATTTCTCTTAAGATCAGGTACACTGCATTAGTTTGCTCCCCCAAAATCCGATCAAGGCACCCTGAAGGATGTGCCAGGACAGCGTGTCTCCTTCGATTCCTGCCCGGTCGGTCATAAGCAGGTCAGTGCTGTTTGTGTTGGTGAGGCAGTGAGTCTGTGTGTGTATAGAGGGAGGAGGAGGAGACATCATGTGACTTCACTCCAGACTGATAAACAACTGTCATGTGGCCTCTCAGACCTTCAGAGCTCAGTGTGCAGGAGTAGGAAAGCAGCAACATTATCCCTTTGGAACTCCTCTGTCAGTTGCCATCGGTATTGGCATTTAGGAGTGAACAAAGACTGGAACAGTCATCACAATATTTCCATACTGAAGTTTTTCCGTTTGGTCTAGCCTTAAACGCGTCCTATGACTTGTTCCTACTATAAAAAGGGTGGGGGGTGGAGGATGCACCATTAAGTTATTTGGCCTGGAAGAGAGAAGGGTTGTTGACTCTCTATAGATGTTTGTGTAAGCAGGCAGAGCTGAATAAAATGGATCTGATTTTCAGTTTGGGATGAAATAGACTAATAAACATGTCGGTAGTGTTAGTCCTGAGAGTGATATGAAAGAATTTTTTTGACACACATGGGCAGTATACATGCTTTGGATTTCAAAGCATTCATTCTGGAAATTCTTCATACTTAAAATATAGATATTTTAAGAGAACTGACTTTTGATGTTAGAAAAAGTGTTCACTCTTTGGTTTCTCACACTATATAACCAGTGAAAGTCCTACACACTGGATAGTAGGTTGTTCATCAGAATATTCAGTTTGCCTTTGATTTTTGAATTATTAGATTTCAAAAGCATTTTGTTTCAAGTTTAATCACTACTAGATTTCTCTTGTGTTGAGCCTGTCAATTTACTTATGTGCATATTGTGAATTTGAATGCATTACCATCTGTGAGACTATATTTCATAATTCCTCAGCAAAGAGACATACCATGGGTCGTGAGATCATACTTCTCTCCTAAATAAATTTCATTTGTAGCCTTTATCTTTGACTCAGCTTCAGCCGTTGGAATCTGACAGTTTTGTAGTTTTTTTTTAAAGCTGTTGTTGAATGTCAGTAGAGTTATTTTATCATATTAACTACAATCTGAAAGTACAGAAGCCAGATGAGATCTCGCTTGTCTGGATTCTGCATCTCATGATGTTTATCCGTACTGCTACTATTAATAATAATTTAATGATGCTTTGCTCTTTATTTATTGTTTATACATGTATGGAACCCAAATTGTGCTGAGTACTTCACAGGAAGAGAATAAGATAATTCCTTGTCCCCAGTACTTGCTATGTAAATGGAGACTATTATGTACAGTCAAAGAAATGGGGTGGAGGTAGAAGCAAATAGAGAACATTTGGGTTGAAAGATTATAGGACTGCTTGCAGAGATAGAATGCTCATGTTAATTCCTTTATTTGTTCCTGGTTTATAAGAAATAATTTAGAAGAACTTTGTTTTGAGGGTTCCTGGGAAGGAAAGGTTTGAAGTAGCAATGGGAGATAACCCAGGCCAATAGGGGAGCCTGGGAGATGACTGATGTGCTTGTGAGAGGCAGGAATTAAGGGATGTGGAAGGTGGTAGAACTGGCAGAGTGTAGTGTATGAAAAGGAGAGTCCTGGAAATTGGAGTGAGTTTGAATTTGGTGTGATGTGCAGATGAGGACCACTCTAGGGTCTGTAGAAAGGGGGGAAGAGGTAGTTTTAGAGGCGATTTTTGAACCTTAGCATGTTTGGTGGTCGATGATCCTATCTGAAATTACTACATTTAAAAGAAATTTAGTCTTGAGTTTTCACTACTGGATTTTTCTTGTGTTGAGCCTTTTGAATTTTTTTGTTATCTATTGCACCAACAAGAGCCTCTAGTGCTTTTTAAAATATTTTCTCTGCCTCAGAAGTACTTCACTACTGAAGAACAAAGTGACCTGCTTGTTCTCCAAGCATCAATTTCTAATCCATGAATGTTGTCCTTTTTTGCTGGCCTCTGGGACAAAGGGATGGTTTTGAGAAGATGACCCTCAGCTGGATTCTGCTCCCAGTTCTGCCACAACTCTGCTATGTGACCTTGGGCAAGTGACTTTGCATTTGTGTGTCTGTTACCTCGATCAGGAAAATATTACTACTACTTCCCTACCTCATGGGAATGCCAGAAATTAATTCACCAGTGTTTGAGTGTGACTCGGGTATCGTGATGATGAACGCCAAAGAAAACCCTGCAAATGAATAAACAGGATGACTGTATAGTTGAAACAACATATACCTTGGAGGATGTATGAGAGTGAGGGGATATGAAGGCCAGAAAGACAGAATGGAAATCCCATGTGTCCCAAACTGACTAAATCCTCCCCACCCCAAAAAGAAACAACCACAAACCATTTGCTCATGCTGGCAAGTATGTAAGAAGCAAAAAAAAGGTTAGATGAACATGTTTCTCTCTCATGCAACGATTAATAAAGAAGCATATTAATGGTATCGTTCTTTGTTTAAAAATAATTATGGGCCTGTCACGGAGTTCTAAATATTTAACAAAATTTTAAGCGTTGACATTTGCGTGATGGATAGTTTTGTGTGGACCTGTGGTAAAGGATAGGAAACAAAATCATGTTTACATTTCTATACAGCATTTAGAAAGTAGCCAATGGTTTATCTGTATACTTTATTAAAAAAAAAGTGAGAGAGAGATTGATTCTAGTGGACTCTGGCTTTTCAAAACACATTACTGAGGACTTCGTTGAAAGATAAGACTATTAGATATGCACTTCCTTATACTGAGAAGCCTAAAGTTCTCTAGTGTATTGAACTAAATTGTATTTCCTTTTCACTGATGCATTTCTTAGTCCTCTTTCCAAGCTAACTCTTAGATTATATTAATCCAGCTCTGACTTGCATACATTCATCATGATGTATCACAGTAAGGTTACTGGTTCAGGGCCTGTTATATCTGATCAGATGAGACTCATCACTTCGTTCAGTAATGAAGATGTATCTGTTCTGCCTCAAAGGCAGCATCTGTTTTGATCTTTTAAAATTGGAATAATCTTCATCACAATGGGATTTTTAACAGAATCTGTTTTTTATCACAGCTGCCTTGCTGAGGTCGGATCTGGTTCATTTTAAATTTCAGGGGATTGATTTTATATGTTCCTGAAGTCTTAATGAGTCTGTTCATCTGCAGTGGCTAGTAAGAGCCACTGACACTCATATATACATCCCCATCCCAAACCCGGCTAGTTTTTAAACTTTTTTTTTTTAAATCTGGCTTTTGCTTTGCCCTTTTTTGTTATGTATGTACTGCCCGCTGGGTAAGTAAGTGTTCAGACCCTCAGGTTCCCTGAGTAGTATACAGTAACACTATACAATAGGCTGTAATTTGGTTCCTAAAGGGGTGAAGAACATATGCGTCTTCAGTTTTATATAAAATGTATTTTGGGGGGAAGCAACAGTGTCAGGTGATGATAACAGGGGATTGGATATCAAGACAATCCAGCTCTTCTATTCCCATCTCTGTCATTGATTCAGGGTAAACTTGGATAACTGATCCTCTTTCTTTTTGCCTTCATTTCCCTTCTTTTAAAATGGCCATAAAAATACCCACTTGTTTAGATTTAATGCTTTACAAAGCATTTTGAGAACGGCTGATTAAAAGTCATGGTATAAATGCAAAGTATATATTTTTCTGTCATTAAGCTATCATGAAGTTCAACTGGGAGGAGTCAGGGCTGATGCTAGCAGGAGCTTGTTCTTAAAAATGAAAAGACAGGAACAGCGACATTTTGAAGGGGAGACATTGATTTAAAATATTTTTAAAAGAGCTTCACAGTAAAACTGTAAATGGATTAAAAGTTTTCCTTGTGCAGGGGGAAGATTGGAGCTGGGGGGCAGAAGGGGAAGAGCAGAAGTGGGAGGCAATTAGCCAGTTCTGAGATCCTTTTGGAAAAGTTAATCTCCTGCAGTGACATGGCACGAATGGACCCTACTTCTTTGGGGACCTTCTAATAAAAGCGGATTTATTTTTTTGTCGTCATTTAAGAAACCCATTTTTCTCTGCTGTGTAGACAAAATGCATCAGACTAATCTGAGAGATATTTGAGCTAATATGAATTAAGAATAGCCGCTATCACCCCTCCTCCCCTGCAATGTCATCTCTAATTTATAAAAACAAACTGCTCAAAAAGAAAGCCTTTAAACTTTGTGCAGAAATCTGTTGCTATGTAATTTGCAATTTAAATTATACTTTACTATTTTTGACTACAAACAAAATCAGCTATATTCCCATCCGATTTAATGCTTTTAGCTTCAGGTGTGTGTTGTCATTCCAAAGAGAAGCCTGGAAGTGTGTAGGTTAAATTGGAAACCTTGTCTGGAGAAGAGTCCCAAAGCTCTGAGTTTTATAACGCAGATTGTTCAAAAATATTATACAGTGCATGTGAGTTTTTTCCGTCTGGAATCTATTTCTTCACAATTTAAAAAAGATATGCTACACCATGCTGTGCTTGACTTGTCAAAGAGACTTTTTAACAGTTCCTTCCTCCCTTGTTTGGGTAGAGAGAAAATGTTTCCAAATATATTTTATTAGTTCTCTCAAAGTGAATAGCATTCTAACTGTCTGGAATAATTTTAGGATGTTTTCTTCAGACTGAATGGGAGAGGACTTCCTTAATAGCTTTTAAAAACTTTGTCTTGTATACAGACAGTGCAAAGTAATGGAAAAGAGAATTAAGCCTGTAAAGTAATGGAAAGGAAAGCTAAGAATTAAGCCTGTAACTTTATTGTGTAAAAAAATGGTGGAAAGGACTAATTTTTGCTAGAAAAGAGCATGCTTTTACCTGGACACATTTGACATACTTGTTACCTTGGCAGCTTTGTTGTTGTTGAGTAAAACACAATTTAAAAAATCACTTACACTGGAAAAAATTGGTAAGACATCCTGCTTCTGTGTACATAGAAAATCTGCAGTATGACTTTTACCTGGAGCAATAACCCTAATCCTAGGATGAAAGGGAAGATGATCTGGGTGTTTCCATTCTGTGTCTTCATGATGAGAGACCTTGTTTCTTCATCTTTTATCTGTATCCAAACACTTGATGTCTGCTTGGCCTTCAACTTCTTCTTTATCTATTAGCCCCCCCCCCCTTCTCCTTTCTTTCTCAAGCATTTTTCAAGCTTAAAGCTGATTACGTAACTTCTAAGTTAATATATGCATATAGCAAAAATACTACTTTTCTATACCTACAACTATTTTATTTCTTTTAGACTTTTAACTCTTTGGCAGCAATTAACAAATGATGACTTTAGTCCTTGCCCTTTGTTTCAGGATGTTATAACTGTTTGCAAAACATGTTCTGGTTTTCTGCCACTTGCCAGTACTTGTTCTGAGTACATGTAAAACACAAACAAACCAAGTGCGATGCTTTATGGCAATTCACAGTAACACCTCTTCTAACAACAGCTTGTGTTTTTAAAGGCAATGCTTTAGGATGCTATACTGAACTTTGAAGACAGTCGTTGTTTTGGCTTAGTATCCATATCCACCTATACTGCTCTACATCAGTGGTTGCCAACCTTTTTGGCTCGAGAGCCACAGATACCATTTTTATGACCCTGAAGGGCCACCAGTCTCTGCCAGCAGGCCCCCACCTCCCTGCAGCCAGACTGAAGGAGCTCTCCTTGCCCTGGCTGCAGCAAAGAAACTGCATGAGCCCTATAGCTCTGTGCGCTCCACCTAGGTCTCTAGGCAGTGGCTCCCTTCTGCAGCCAAGGGGACGGGAGATCAGTGCTCCCCTCCCTCTGGCTCCAGCAGGGCTCCTAGCACATAGGGACCCAGAAGGAGCGCTTTGCTCTGCTCCCTGCTATTGCCAGGGGGAGGGGAGCGCTGATCTCCTGTCCCCTTGGCTGCAGCAAGGAGCCTGCACTGGCCTTGTAGCCCTGCGGAAACGCGCTCTGCCTGGGTCCTTAAGCAGCGGCTCCCTTCTATAGCCAGGAGGAGGGGAGCCGCAGGCCACTTTGAAAGCCCCGTGGGCCACTTTTGGTCCCCAGGCCACAGGTTGGGAACCACTGCTCTACAACTTTTTATTTTTTTATTTTTACAAAGAAGTTCTAAAACACAGTATGTACCGTATTTCCCCATGTATACGATGCTCCCATGTATAAGACGCACCTTAATTTTGGGGCCCGAAATTTGAAAAAAAAAGTATTACGGTAAAAAAAATCTAAAACCACTGTATAAGACGCACCCAGTTTTTAGACCCCAAATTTTTCGAAAAAAGGTGCGTCTTATACATGGGGAAATACGGTATGTTTTATGGCTTTGGGATAAGGCCTCTGCAGGAAGACTTAGTTTTCTGAAGAGAATCGTGGGCCATGATTTGTGTAGACAGTGCACTTTTTGTGTTGACATCTTTGTTACTTTGCTGATCATAATTTCTGTTACTGGAGAGGGGTTTTTAGACTCTCTCCATCTCATGTTTTAGGTATCCAAAACTTACCATTCTCATGGCATGTAAAACATGTTGACTCCTAGATAAAATAATCTGAATTGGAGTGCCAATTGACTGCCTTACATTGTGGGCTTTTTGTGGAAATTCGTTTTCATGCCAAGGCTGGAGTGCCAGGCTGTGGTTTAGAAAAAGAAAAATGTTTGCCAAGCTTCCTCTCCTTGTTCTCCATTGGGTCTTGGAGTCGTGTTCTCCACTCAGTTGTCATTTCACTCCAATATGGCAGCACAACCTAGCTGTCACACTATTTCAAGGTGACTTTATCTTGGCCTTGGAAGCCTGGAGGAAAAAGTTGTTCTAGTTTTGTAATTGACTGCACCAGAATGGGAATGCTAGTCCTTGGTGTAAATGATGACATTTGATCTCATTCTGGTGTCGGTATTAGGATCCTCCTGTGAGATTACACCATTTTAACGAGTTATGTAATGTCACCCGTGGCTAAAGGAAGCAGTAGTAGAATCCCTTTATAGCTGCATCTTACAATGCACCAGCAGAAAAGGCGGAAGGCAGTAGTAGTAATATTGATAACTACGTAATGCCATTCATTTTCAGCTGGTAGAAAGCATGGTTTAATTTGAATGTATAGAACAGTGGTCCCCAAACTTTTCCGCTCGTGCTCCCCCAGCCCCACCAACAATAATAGAATGTTTCTGCATCCCAGCCCCAGGCCGGGGGCAGGAGCTGGCAGCCTGGAGTGGAGTCTTGTCTGAGCCGGGAGGTGGGGGGCAGGTGGGGCTCCCTCCCCACCCCCTCGGGGGTACTGGGCCAGGCTTCCCCGGATGTGCCTCTGTGCCCCCTGGGGGGAGGAGGGGATATCCTGCAGTTTGGGGACCGCTAGTATAGAACAAAGTCCTGGACTCAAGATGTGAATTCAATTCCCAGCTCAGCCACAGACTTCTTGAGTGCCTTTGGGCAAGTCACTTAATCTACCCTATGCCTTAGTTTCTCATCTGCAAAATGAGGATAATACTTCCCAACTTTACAGAGGTATGCTGAGGGTTAAAGCCCCATAAACTATGAGGAGCTCAGATGCTACAGTGAGGAGGGCTACATAAGTTCCTAGATAGAAGGGGTAAGAGTGAGAACCAAGTAACCAAGTTTGATTTATTTATATTTTACTTACACACACACACACACACACAGTGGGATTAACCACATTATTTTTATATAATCTCACTAAATTTGTACAGTAATATAAGAATAACATTAAGCCTAAATACTTGGGTCAAAATTTTCAAATGTGGATGCCTAAAGATGAATGCCTGAATCCATTGTTAGGCTCCTAAAATAAGTGGCCTTACTCTCAGTGGTGCTGAGTACTCACAGCTCTCATTGATTCGGGTAGGAATTGCAGGAGGGTCCTCGTTGTATCTGGAAATCAATTCTGTAATTAGGAGCCTACCCAGGGATTTAGGTAGCTAAGGGTTTGTCTATGCGGTGACTTAGTGCGTGGCAAGCTGCGGTGTGACCGTACAGTGTGCTAGCTTGCTGTGTGGACCCTGCTACTCCACACTAAAAGTTCCCCTTGTGCACTATGACCCACTCCTTCTTGAAACAGCTGCTTGCGAATTTACCGAGTTCTTTGTCCTCTACTGTTCACGTGGCTTACAAGTGTAATTTTGACACAGGGTCCCTGACCAAAGCCCATGAAGTCAATAAGAGTCTTTCCATTTATCTCAGTGGGCTTTAGAGCAGACTCAGAGAGAGGAAAATTATATCCCAGGTTTACTAACTCTGGAATACACCAACAACATGGCATTCATTGTTGTCTTGAAAGCCACAAGAGAGATCTCTAAAGATCCATTCTGTTTTGTCCTCTGTGTTTTGAAAGGCCTGTGAATCTTTCATGCTCTTTTAAAGTGACATTTGGTTTTATCCAGTGCTTTGGGTGTGTGTGTGTTTTCACTTGCTGAGAAATCTGCTTGATTAAGCATTGAAGCTGATTTTCTACTTGCAAGTTCTGCTAAAATAAATATGAAAAGGTGAAGTGTGTAGCAACAGCTGTACAGTGTAGGGTTGTAAATGTGTCTGTACTGTAGATGATGTATCAGTCGCATTGATAGACAGTCCAACACCAGTTAGGCATGTAATTGCCCAGAAACGGTCTCTAATACCAGTTTTAAGAGGAGCTGCCAAAACCACAAAGCTCAGGGCCTCTCCCTCTGAATTTGAACTCCACTTGGATGAAACAGCCCCCAGTTTGTTCCTCCTGGACACAGGCCTGCCTTGTTAGGAAATCAATGAAGTTTGGGAACCCACAATACCTCACATAGCTCTGTGTACAGTAACAGAGAGTGGAAATAGGGCCATAAGCATGAGCAACAAGGCGAGTTATAAATATAGAATACTCTCTCAATTCCACTGTCGTTAGTCATGGAAGGACAGTGAGAGTTTTATAAACTTATAAGGAATATACAAACAGTTCTGAATTTAAAATAACTCTGTATAATTTTTTTAGTATGTGAAAAGAATATTCTTTTTTGAGATCATCCATGTGAGTATCTGCCATGGATGGTATAAGGATTTGTACTTTTGTACATTCATGTCAGTATGATTTGAGATTACAAAAAAGGTACGGGAGAGGAAAAGACAGGTGTGAAGCTCTAGCTTGAAAACACAGGGGAAAATGTTTTTTTTTTTTAAATGTAAGTATGGACTTTCCAAATATAAATGCCTTTTTCTTTTCTTTTGTGAACATCATCTGATGCCTTTGCTGACCTCACAGCAGCACGTCAGCATTGCCTGTACCGCGGAGTTGATTTCCTGTCAGATACACCTCAGCTGTCCTTCATTTTCCATCAAAAATTCTGTCCGACTCTCCCTAATCTGGTGACGAATCTTCAATACAGGCAGCGATTTAGAAAGCCAAAACCAGTGGTATGGTTTGAAAATCACAGTAGAAATATTTTTTTCCTCTTCCTTTTCTCAAAAGCATATGTATGTGGCTATACACAGTGAGATACAGTATATACCCAAGCTCTGTGTGCGCGTGCACACATGTAGTTTGTGTATTATATATTTAGTGTGAATGTATTATACACACTTGCATCTTTTGGGTGATGACAATAGAAAAGGCTAGTATCCTTCGTCATTCTATTTCATTGTGTAGTCAGTATTGCAGCTGAGCTGCAGTGCTTTTTTCCTATATATATCCCATGATATATCTTGACTTTAGTAAGGCTTTTGATACTGTCTCGCATGACCTTCTCGTAAACAAACTAGGGGAATACAACTCAGACAGAGCTACTATAAGGTGGCTGCATAACAGATTGGAAAACTGTTCCCAGAGAATAGTTATCAGTGGTTCACAGTCAAGTTGGACAGGCATATTGAGTGGGGTCCCAAAGTGATCAGTTCAGGATAGAGTGACCAGATAGCAAGTATGAAAAACTGGGACGGGGTGGGGGGTAATAGGCACCTATAGAAAAAGCCTCAAATATTGGGACTTTCCCTATAAAATCAGAACATCTGGTCTCCCTAGTTCTGGGTCCAGTTCTGTTCAATATCTTCATCAGTGATTTAGATAATGGCATAGAGAGTACACTAATAAAGTTTGAGGACGATACCAAGCTGGGAGGGGTTGCAAGTGCTTTGAAGGATAGGATTAAAATTCAGAATGATCTGGACAAATTGGAGAAGTGGTCTGAAGTAAATAGTGTGAAATTTAATAAGAACAAATGCAAAGTATTCCACTTAGGAATGAACAATCAGTTGCACACAAATGGGAAATGACTTCCTAGAAAAGAGTACTGCAGAAAGGGATCTGGGGGGTCGGTGAATCACATGCTAAATACGAGTCATCAGTGTAACACTATTGTGCAAAAAAAAAAAAAAAAAAAGCAAACATCATTCTGGGATGTATTAGCGGTAATGTTGTAAGCAAGACACGAGAAGTAATTCTTCCACTCTACACTGTGCTGATTAGGCCTCAGCTGGAGTATTGTGTCCAGTTCTGGGCACCGCATTTCAGGAAAGATGTGAACAAATTGGATAAAGTCCAGAGAAGAGCAACAAAAATGACGAAAGGTCTAGAAAACATGACCTATCAAGGAAGATTGAAAAAACTGGGTTTGTTTAGTCTGGAAAAGAGAAATCATAGGTTTTCAAATACATAAAAAAAAATTATTACACGGAGGAAGGAGAAAAATTGTTCTCCTTAACCTCTGAGGATAGGACAAGAAGCAATGGGGCTTAAATTGCAGGCAGGGTGGTTTAGGTTGGAAAAGCTTCCTAACTGTCCGAGTATTTAAGCACTGGAATAAATTGCCTAGAGAGATTGTGGAATCTCCGTCACTGGAGATTTTTAAAAGCAGGTTAGACAAACACCTGTCTGGGATGGTCTAGATCATGCTTAATCCTGACAGAAGTGCAGATGACCAATCCAGGTCCGTTCCAGTCCTAGGATTCTATGATTCTGTATAGAGAAGATGGATCTAGAGATACAGCTGTCTAAATATAGCCCGAACGAGGCAATATTATCTAGTGGTTAGGAACTGTTTTCATTTTTGTCAAAAAAAAAAATCCAAAGAGAAGTTTTATGTTTTGGTGAAATATCATAAACTGAAATATTCTGATTCATAACAACACTGCAGTGCTTCATGGGAGTTGTAGTTCAGGTGCTTTATATGCCCATTCTCCTCTTTGGACTCTCTCAGATACACCAATTTCTCCCATTTTTATGAGAGATGTATCCCCAGTATTTTGCACCCTTGGGGACAAGTGGAGGCCTAACTTGTATTCCCACCAAAGCTCCTGCCTAGCTTTTCTAGTCTTTCATGATTTCAGCAGAGACCATTCCTTCAGGGAGGTCATAGCCTGCTCAACAGCAATAGGATGAAGTGCTCCAGTTTTGAGGTGGTAATTTGAGCTAGTTGAAAAGTAAGCTTCTTACCATGAAAGATTTTGAACTGTTTTCATTTTTGTCAAAGAAAAAAATTCCAAAGAGAAGTTTTATGTTTTGGTGAAATATCATAAACTGAAATATTCTGATTCATAACAATACTGCAGTGCTTCATGGGAGTTGTAGATCAGAGGGTGATCAATTGATAATTGCTTAGTTCTGTTCATTCCGTCTGAAGCATCTGGCACTGGCCCCTGTCTTTGGTGGATCTAGGGCACCAACTGATCTGGGGTAAATGACTAGTCTCTTGGGACTGGAAGCAGCCTGAATATTTTGTGATTTTTTTTATATAAGTGGCCGTTTATCACAAAGTCCAGCTTTCCTGGATGACAGGATAGACTGGAGAGCTTCATTGGACTGTCTGTGACTCCACATAGTGATTCAGAAGTTCATATTTGTTACTGGGTTGGTGAATTCTAACTATAGAACATACCATCAGTTTGGGGTGTCTGTGCTGAAATAGGCACTCATGGTAGTGAGCCACTCCAGACAGTGTGACTGGACCAGGGATGTATTTTTCCTGTTTTGTAGGATGGGAGAGACAGACCCTGCTTAAACAATTCAAACAGCAACAGTTAAGGACTATAAAGTTAGAAAATTTGCATTAAGTCTGAGGGGGGTAATTCAACATCGTACTTTCTCCTTCTGGATCAGTTCAATCCACATCAATTTAGTGTGTGAGAATATCGTTTTGATGATAGAATTTCAGTTTTCTTCCTCCTCTTCCGTCTGTCGCCTATGCCTGGAACTCCACAGTGTGAGCGATTTTCTTCTTTATCTATATTTATAATGGAAGCAAGATTTGGAACAGAAAATTATACTCATTCAAGAAATAGGCTGCGAAAAATGGACCATTGTTCTGACTGGCCCCTGTCGGAAGACCTAAATGGACCATTGTATAGCTGTTCTTACATTCTTATTCATGAATATTAAGAATACAACCTTACATTACCCATAGGATATGGTCACCGTTCTTCCCATTTCTTGCAGTTAAGAGGAAATGTTGTCTATACGTGTCCATGTCATTTGGTAATTCTTTTCTCCTTAAGTGTCCTACAAACTGATGTGCGCTTTCACGTCAGTTACGTCTGCATCGCCTGAATGATTTATAGCTGAAGATGTACTTCTCCCCTTATAGACCAGTAGCAATTTATAAATACATTTAAGAAAACAAACTCTCTCTCTCCTTGATAGTCTCTCTGGGTCTTACACATCTTGCATCTCATTTTGAAGACAACTTATTTGGTCTCTCTGATTTATAAAAGTTGAGGTATCAAGTCTGCTTTTACCCACCCATTCCACTAGTAAAACTAATGTCCTGGTAAAAAGTTGCTGTGTTGGTGGGTCCTAAAACAACTTTGACTACTATTATTTTCTGCTACTCTCTATTGTCCCTACTCCTCTTCACCCACCAAATGAACAGGTCTGCCTTCATCACTTGTCATCAACATGGCTATCTCAGTTACATGACCATAAAATCTTTGTAACACATGCACCCTCATGGTATATATACAATTAACGGTTTTATTGAAGTTTCTCTCATTTATACAGTAGTTGGCTTTATTCCTGGCCTTCCGCCCTCCTCCCCCGATGAAGTCTCTCACTTCCTAAATTGTATCAAACTTCATTTATATCACTTAGTTCCATAAAGATTAAGTCCATTAGTGTATCCATATTCCTGTTCATGAATGCAGTGAATGCTCTGAAATGAAAGCAGTAGAGAATGCCTTAGAATTCGTGACCTTTTC
This sequence comes from Emydura macquarii macquarii, assembly GCF_026122565.2. Lineage (NCBI taxonomy): Eukaryota > Metazoa > Chordata > Testudines > Chelidae > Emydura > Emydura macquarii. The sequence continues at coordinate 1,717,581 of NW_027130936.1, forward strand.
TCTACAAAATAAAATGTCTGTTTTGTTTTTTTTCTTCCTGGGCATCAAAAGAACTACATAATTTAGGCCAGTTTGATAATGTTATCAAAGCCCTCTTCTTCCTTTAAAATAAATCTGGAATGTGAGTGGTATCCTTCCTCCAGCTGGGATTTTGCCAGCTGCTGACTGATTTATATTCTGTTCGCTTGCTATATATTCATGAAGCCGTGTGCATCTTGCCTGCCTTGCCACCTGCAGCATTTGAAAGAAAGTCAGACAAATCTTCACTTAAAATAGCAGAACCCCACAAATATATATTGCTTGCAGTTTGGATCACAATAGATGATAACCTTTTTTCCTCATTAACCCTTCAACTTGTGAAGTTTAGAGCTGTTTTGTTAGTCTTTTTTCCTTTGCGCTGTTGGGGCATGTCTACAGATAAAGTAAGCCTCTGGGTCCACAGTTCCTGAGTCAGTTCTGGAATTTGAGATGTTTCTTTAGGGTTATTAGTCTTTAAATCAAATTAGACTTTAAATAATGGAATTGTGAGCAGCTTTCCCATGCAGTTAATTGTATTGTTTCCCTTTGTACAAAGTTCTGCTTTCATTAATAATGATGTCTTGGTTCTTGTTCTGGCTCACTTTTTCAGTAGGAAATTTCACTCTTCCACATGGAGGAAGTGGAGCAATGTAGCAGTCAACATAACTTTCCCAACCTACTTGTTTCCCTGTACTGTATGTAGAGTAGAATTGGCAAGAAACCCAGTATATGCTTGCCTATGTGCGTTGGTTCTGTTTTGTTCAGGTACTGATTGGTCCTGGCGTGGGACGCACAAAATGGACTAGTTTTTTTTCCCCTCTCTCAAGTGCTGGCTGCAGCAATGCCAGTGTGAGCCTTACTGGGCAACATAAACTGTTTTGAAAGAGGATGCAACTCATGCTGCCTGTTTTCTTTAGAAAGTCTTGTTTGTACCAAGGTGGCCACTGGGTGTAACATAGTTTGGGGGAAATTGAGCAACTGTTTTTTTCTGGCTGTCGTGTAACAGCTGTTTTCATCACTTAGTTTTCAGTTTGTTTCAGTTTGTAAATATGAGGCTGAGTTGCCTTACTGCTCCTGGAACTTTTGCAACAATGCTGAAGGCCTAACTTGCAGAATTCCCAAGGGGCTTGGTAGGTTTATTATGCCAGCTAGTGTGCCTGAATACTCTGGCCACTCAGACACAATGATAGGGGCTCGCAGGCACATTTCATTTCTTAATGTAGCTTGGAAGCCTGATGCGTTTCCCATGTAGCAGGTTTGATGTGGGTTTGTGGTGAGGAACCATAGACTCCGCTTGAAGAGCAAGCGGGCAGAAAGTCATCACGTTCATTTTTTCTGATGGAAATCTATGTTTGAGAGAATCTTGGTGTTTTTTACAGCCCCAACTGTCCTTTATTTTTAGGCATGATGGGTATTGTTTTTGAGAGACATTTGTACTTTCATGGGACTGTGATCCATAGCAAATGGCCTCCGATTACGCAAAGGCATAATTATCTGATGACTGCACCCCTTTGAAAGTGATCTTATTACAAAAAATTACTCTGAGAGGAGGGAGAGGGAGAAAGGAAGATAATAGCATTTAGGATAATTGTGAAATTGGTGAAAAGTTCCAGAGGGGTTAGTCTGTGTACAGCAAAAACAACGAGAGTCCTGTAGCACTTTAAAGACTAACAAATTTCTGCAGGCACAGGCTTTCATGGGCTGCAACCCACTTCATCAGATGCATGTAAGAGAAATCAGATAGAGGGTATTTATATACATCCAAGGGTAAGAAACAACAATGGGGAGTGCAGGTATAAAAAAAGTCGATTCAGTTAGAGCAGATGAGGCCTATTCACAACCATTGATTAGGAGGTGAGAATGTGTGAACAGTGACAATTACTTCTTGTAATGAGAGAACCATTCCAAGTCCCTATTCAGACCCAGTTTGATTGTGTCAAGTGTGCAGATGAGTTCCAGCTCTGCAGTTTCTCTCTGAAGTCTGTTTTTGAAGTTTTTTTGTAGCAGTATGGCAACTTTCAATTCAGCTACAGAGTGTCCTGGGAGATTGAAGTGCTCTCCTACTGGTTTATGGATGTTACCATTTTTTATGTCTGATTTGTGTCCATTTATTCTTTTGCGTGGTGACAGTCCAGTTTGGCCAATGTACATGGCAGAGGGGCATTGCTTGCACATTATGGCATATATTACGTTAGTAGATGTGCAGGTGAATGAGCGCCTTATACTTAGCTGATGTGGTTAGGACCTGTGATCGTGTCACTAGAGTCGATGTGTGGGCAGAGTTGGCAACGGGGTTTGTTGCAGGGATAGGTTCCTGGGTTAGTGTTCTTGTTGTATGGTGTACGGTTGCTGGTGAATATTTGCATCAGGTTGGGGGGCTGTCTGTAAGCAAGGATAGGTCTGCCTCCCACGGCTTGAGCAAGTGAGGGATCATATGCTAGGATAGATTGTAGATCCTTAATGATGTGTTGGAGAGATTTTAGCTGGGGGCTGTAAGTGATGTCCAGTGATGTTCTGTTGTTGTCTTTGTTGGGTCGGTCCTGTAGTAGGTGACTTCTGAGTACCCGTTTGGCTCTGTCAATTTTTCTTCACCTCTCTAGGTGGGTATTGTAGTTTAAGAATGTTTTATGGAGATCCTGTAGGTGTCTGTCTCTGTCTGAGGCATCGGAGCAAATCTGGTTGTATCTTAGGGCTTGGCTGTAGACAGTAGATCATGTAATATGTTCAGGGTGGAAGCTGGAGGCATGAAGATATGTATTGCAGTCAGTTGGTTTTCGGTGTAAGGTGGTATTAATGTGATCATCCTTTATTTGTATTGTAGTGTCCAGGAAGTGGATTTCTTGTGTGGACTGGTCCAGACTGAGGTTGATGGTGGGGTGGAAATTATTGAAATCCCAGTGGAATTCTTCGAGGGACTTTTTCCCGTGGGTCCAGATGATGAAAATATCATCAATGTAGCGTAGGTAAAGAAGAGGTGCTTGGGGATGAGGCGGTGTTCTAGGTCAGCCATAGAAATGTTGGCATACTGTGGGGCCATGCAGGTGCCCATAGCTGTGCCACTGACTTGAAGGTATAGATTGCCTCCAAATCTGAAGTAGTTGTGGGTCAGGACAAAGTCACAAAGTTCAGCTACCAGGTTTCCATACTTCTACAAAAAAAACTTCAAAAACAGACTTCAGGGAGAAACTGCAGAGCTGGAACTCATCTGCAAACTTGACACAATCAAACAGGGTCTGAATAGGGCCTTGGAATGGTTATCTCATTACAAGAAGTAATTGTCACTGTTCACACATTCTCACCTTCTAATCAATGGTTGTGAATAGGCCTCATCTGCTCTAACTGAATCGACTTTTTTTATACCTACCCTCCTCATTGTTGTTTCTTACCCTTGGATGTATATAAATACCACCTATCTGATTTCTTTCGTGCATCTGATGAAGTGGGTTGCAGCCCACAAAAGCTTATGCCTGCAAAAATTTGTTAATCTTTAAAGTGCTACAGGACTCTCGGGTTTTTTTGTGAAATTGGTGACATTGTGCAGGGTGATGCCTGTATTTCTGCATCAGTTCCAGCAACATGTTGATGACAATGAATGGAATTCCAGGTAATGCACATTTCCTCTACATGCCACTGGCCTCAATTCATGGCTGCCATGCTTGTAGTCAAAGGAAGAACTAAAATAAATCTTACTATTGGATGATGTTAGACTTTTCTCCCCTCTTTTCCCCTATATCCACTTCTTTTTCCACTTCCTTTATATAGGGAAAGAGAGACTGGGATCTATAATTGAATCTGAGCACTTCCATTCGGTGACGGGGGCAACCCAGTTTTTAACATGGTTTTGCTGTTGGCCATAAAAGGGTGGGAGGTGTTTGACTTTCCAGCATGTTTACTGTTGTTGAATATTTAATTTTTAAAATAGTTTTAAAAGGGAATCTGAATGTGCTTATTTCAGACTGCTTCTGCTCACAAGTTGTTGTTTGTGTGGATTCTGGAAGGTTCCATGCATAGACACACTTGATTTGAGTCATAGGGAATATTACAACTCTGACAAAAACAAAATAAAAAACAACCTTGCACAGAAGCCAACCAGATGTAGTTATACAGAAATGGAGTTGATACAGGAAGAGGAAGGTGTTGCCTAGGAGAACTTCAGAATAGTTTGAAAATCCTTAGAAAGGTTTGTAGGTTAAAATCAGACTGGTAACAGCCAGAACATAAACATGGAAACACATGGGTCTTAATGGAATGAAGTTGGGTCAAATAACTCCTGCACATGGACTCACTTGCCTTCCTTGGCAAATGCCTCCCAGGGACCCTCCCCCCACGCTGGATAGCGTCCCCCTCTCCCCACATACCCCCCTGCAACCCTCAAGTCCCACACTTCCAGCCCCTCCTACAGGGCCACAGCTCATCATGCTGCTGCCACCCCTGATCTCCAATCACCCCCCAACCGCCCACTGCATACCATCCCTGGATATTGTATTACTGTGCCTTGTAAACCCTGACCGTTGCTTTTTTGTTTTTTGCTTAAACATTTTCTCTAATAAAACGTTTAACTTACAGACTGTAGACTGAATGCCCTCATCTTACTACTTGGCCTAGAGATTGTACGGACCTTTCGAAATAGTTTGCAAGTGTTGTATGCAAACTGGGGATTTGAAGAGGGAGGAGGTAATCACTCATAATTCATAGCACCAGCATGGTTTTGAGAATCAAATCTTTAAATAGACCTTGGCAGGTGATTTCAGAAAGTGTCAAAGTGTGCTTTACTTACCAGAAAGGAAAGGAAACGGTTCAGCATATGGATGTCTGGTGTTGTGACACTTCACTTTTCCTGAGACAAGTGTCTGATTTAGTTACTTTGGTGAAGGAAAAAAAATTACAAGGCAAAAATTGTTGACGTATGTTGCTGTAACCAGATGATGATCTTGCATAGCTATTTAAAACAAAAGTATTGCCTCTTGTGGTGCTGTACCAGTATTTTGTGTCAGAACGTGTTGGTGGTGGTGGTGTTGTGTGTGTATATAATGAATATATCTACTTATTTATATGGTAAATTTGAGAATCAGCCCATCGGGGATTGGATGCACCAGCCATGGCTTGTTGAGTTCACTCCGGCACCTGCATCTCCATGCAGGGAGCCTCCCCCGACTCCTGGGGGTGGGGGAGTGCCCCTGCAAGGACCGTCGGCGCCGGAGGCGTTCCACTTGGCATGCACCCTAATGGCCATGCCTACGCCTCTGTTCCCCCCTTGGCTGAGGGTGCAGGGACCGGTGTCCTGAAGTAAACCCGCTCTGGGTGCCTCAGGTGGGTGGTCGAGACCCCCGTCAGGGGCGAAGTCTCCCCCCAGACGTCCAGAGAAGGTAGAGCGTGCCGGCTCCCCTCATAGCTCCAACTGAGAGTCGTCGAGCTCCTGCTCACTGTGGCAGCGAGGAAGGTCCACGGCACCGGAGGCTTCGCGTCCAAGGCGGCGCCGATCCAGAGCTGCCTCATGCGGTGCACACAGCTCCAGCACCCACACCCCACCACCGAGCCCTTCGCCTCCACAGCACCGGTCCCGATCCCTGGAGTGGAGTCTAGCACGGATCCTGGTGCCGAAGGATCCTGCACCAACAGCGCAGACCACCGCGACTCGTCGCCGATCGCAATCCTCGGAGTCAGGCGCGGCACTGAGGCGGCACGGGCGGCACCGCTCCCCAAAAGGAAAGCGATGCCAGAAGTCCTCTGCATCGAAACGGAGGTCGTCTTCCTCCAGCTCGTCGAGCCGTACGCCTACCCATCGGCACCATTCGCGATGGTTCCGACGCTCCTCCACCTTGTTGGGGTCATCGAGGGGCAGGTCCCCATCGAAGACAAGCAGGAGATGCAGGCACCATCGGCACCGCTCTAGCGGCTTGGGGTCCTGCAAGGGCAAGTCCTGCTCTGATGCACTGCAGCCAGCACCGATACCGGCACTGGGCTGACCGCAAGGACCATGGCAGTGGCCATACTGGGTCCCATGGGGGGTGCAGATGGGACAGGGCACTGTATCTGCCCCATCTTTAGCAGCACACCCAGGACCTCCCCCCCCCACCTAGCCAACCAGCTAAGGGCCATTCCTTGGAGGAGGAATGGATCCTGAGGAAGGACCCTCCACAGGGCCCCTTCCACAATCCTCCTCCTCTTCCCTTGATGCCAGGCGGCTGCCAGGGACCATAAGGCGCCCCTCCCTGACTTCAGGGCCCATCAAGAGCTCCTTAAGAGGGTGGCCAGCAATCTAAACATGGAAATGAAGGAGCTCTCCACGGAGGAGGAGGACCCCCTCTTTGGGGTAGCTGGGTCGGCGGGAGCATCCAGAGTGGCCCTACCGGTACACAAGAGAGTCCTTAAACTGGCCAAGGCTCTCTGGCAAACCCCTGCCTCAGTTGCCCCCACCTAGAAGGGCGCCGAGAAGAAATACTATGTACCATCTGAGGGTTTGAATTCCTATACACTCACCGAGCCCCCAGAACCCTCGTGGTTGATGCGGCCAACCAACGAGATAGGCAAGGTGGCCAAGGCACCACACCTAAAAACAAAGATAATAAGAAACTCGACCTGTTTGACCACAAGGTATATTCCACCAGGGTCCTACAGTTGCAGATTGCGAACCACCAAGCACTCCTAGGTCGGTACAACCTCAACCTATCAAACTCAATGCGCAGGTTCGCAGAGGGGTTGCCCCAGGACCAGGCAGCGGACTTTGCAACAGTCCTGGAGGAGGGCGCCATGGTCGCAGGGGCGGCCTTGCAGACTGCCAGCAATGCTGCGGACACTGCCAGCAGAGCAATGGCCTCTGTGATAGCCATGCGGCAGTGTTCGTGGCTGCAGTCGTCTGGGCTGTCCCAGGAGGTGCAGCAATCCATCCAGGACCTGCCTTTTGATGGGACAGGCCTTTTCTCCAACAAGACGGATGAGAAGCTGCACGCCCTAAAAGACTCTAGCGCTATGCTCCGGTCGCTGGGTCTGTACACCCCCCAGGCCTCGAGGCGCCAGGCTCGGCCCCAGACCCAGCGCCAGGCCCAACTGCCCTCTAGGCCATCACTCAGGCCATCCCAGCCCCGGAGGGGCCGTGATAGAAATAGGGGTTTCATGCCCTGTGACCACTCAGGGTCATCCGCAGCCTCCCAGCAGGGACACTCTAAAGGGCCCAACGCTAAGAGACAATTTTGAGGGTGCGCCCGAGGGTGGCACCAGTACCCTTCTCTTGGATCCACTACTTCCGTTTGCAGAAAGGCTCAGGCCCTACTACGCCAAGTGGCAGAATATTACATCAGACTGCTGGGTTCTCGGCATAGTTCTCAGGGGATATGCCTTTCAATTTACGGCCTTCCCCTCTGGACTCCCCCCCACCCCGTCCCTCTTCAGGGACCCCTCTCAAGAGCAACTCGTCTTGCAGGAGGTGAATTCCCTCCTCCTCCTTGGGGCTGTGGAAGCAGTCCCCCCACAGGAAATAGGGAGGGGATTCTACTCAGATATTTCCTCATTCCCAAGGCAGAAGGCGGCCTGAGACCCATATTAGATCTACACCAGCTGAACAAGTTTATCAGGCGCCTCAGGTTTCGCATGATCTCCCTAGCCTCCATTATTCCTGCTCTGGATCCAGGAGAATGGATCTAATAGATCGCCCTTGATCTAAAGGATGCGTACTTCCACATTTCCATCCTTCTCAGACACAGGTGCTTCCTCCAGTTTATGGTAGCTGGCTGCCATTACCAATTCTCAGCCCTGCCCTTTGGCCTCTCATCTGCCCCCTGGGTTTTTACAAAGTGCATGGCAGTGGTGGCGGCCTACCTGCGCCACAGGGGGGTGCACATCTTCCCCTACCTGGACGACTGGCTGATCCGGGGCAGGTCCAGGGCCCATATTCGGAACAGCCTAGCCCTCACCTGCGCGACATGCACCAGGCTGGGGCTGCTCATAAACGAGCAGAAATCCACTCTCATCCCCATGCACTGCATAGACTTCATCGGGGCCACCCTGGACGCCACCCGGCCAGAGCTTTCCTCCAACAGCCTCGGTTTGAGGCAATGGCCGCCATAATTGAACAACTACACAGATCCCCCAAGACGACAGCCAGGCACTGCCTGCAGCAGTTGGGGCACATGGCGGCCTGTACATATGTGGTGAGGCTGGCTCGCCTCAAACTTAGGCCTCTCCAAGCGTGGTTAGCCTCGTTGTGTGCATCAGCCAGGCACTCCTTGAACAGGGTGGTCACGGTTCCCACACAGGTCCTGACCTCCCTGAACTGGTGGAGGACTCCCGGGGAAGTATTGGGAGGGGTTCCTTTCCAGGATCTGGCCCCATCAGTCACCCTTATTACGGACGCTTCAGATGTGGGGTGGGGGGGCCCATATCAGCACTGATCTGAGCACCCAGGGGCTCTGGTCTGAGGAGTAGAAGAGCCTCCATATAAACGTCTGGAAGCTCAGGGCAGTCTGGCTGGCCTGCAAAGTGTTTCTCAGATTCCTGAGGGGCAGAATGGTGCAGGTCCTCATGGACAATACAGCAGCAATGTTCTATATGAGCAGACGGGGGAGCGCGCTCCTCGGCCCTTTGCCAGGAGACCATTTGACTTTGGGACTTTGTGGTGAGGCACGACTTTCGTTTATCTGCCTCTCACCTCCCGGGGGTCAGGAGAGACGAGGCCGACTGGACCTGTTTGCGTCGTCCTGGAACAGGAAGTGCCTGAAGTTCTGATCGCTCTGGGGTTGTGAGCCGGGAGCCATCTCCAACGTGTTCCTCATAGACTGGACGGGGACCCTCGTGTACGCGTTTTCCCCCCATTCCACTCCTGCCCAAGGTCCTTTTAAAAATCAAGAGGGACAAATCGGACGTCATACTGATAGCCCCAGCCTGGCCGAGACAGCACAGGTTCAGCATGTTGCTGGACCTGTCCATCACCCCGTCAGTGCCACTCCCGAGGCATGACGATCTGCTGTCCCAGGACCAGGATCACCTGCTGCACCCGGACCTGGACTCCCTCCACCTGACAGCCTGGAGACTCTGTGGCTGACGGAGGGAGAGAGAGCCTGCTCGGCGCAGGTCCAACAGATTCTGCTGGGCAGCAGATAACCTTCCACTCAGGTCGTGTACCAGACCAAGTGGAAACGGTTTACCTGTTGGTGGAGTCCCGGGGCATCCCACTGAGCTGCTCACCCATACAGGCGATCCTGGAGTATTTGCTCCACCTGAAGCTCCAGGGTTTGGCACTGGCCTCCCTAAAGGTGCACCTGGCAGCTATCTCGGCCTTCTACCAGCCGATGGAAGGGAGGTCATTATTTTCCCACCCTATGTCAGTCAGGTTCCTCACTGGGGTGGAGAGGCTGTACCCGCAGGTCCGTGACCCAGTGCCTCCCTGGGATTTGAACCTGGTCCTCTGCCAAACTAACAGGACCCGCCCTTCGAGCCAATGGCTACATGCCCGCTGCTTGTCCTCTCGTGGAAGCTAGCTTTCCTGTTGGCCATTACCTCGGCTAGGAAGGTTTCCAAGATAAGAGCTTTGCCCTCGGAGCCCCCCTACACCGTGTTTTATAAGGACAAGGTGCGGTTGAGACCCCATCCAGCCTTCCTGCCTAAGGTGGTCTCCCAGTTCCATTATAATCAAGATATCTTCCTCCCTGTGTTTTTTCCAAAACCGCACGGGTTGGAGGAGGATGGCACTCCTAGATGGCACTCGCTAGATGTGAGACGAGCCCTGGCCTATCACGTCGATAGGACACAGCCTGTTCCGGAAATCGATGCAGCTGTTCGTGGCAGTGGCGGACTGGATGCAGGGCTCACCCGTTTCTACCTAACACATCTCCGCCTGGATCACCACCTGCATCAGGACCTGCTACGAGTGGGCGAATGTACCGCTTCCAGGGGCTGTTTCAGCGCATGCAACCAGAGCCCAGGGCTCGTCTGCAGCCTTCCTGGAGACAGTGCTCCTGCAGGACATCTGCAAGGCAGCGACCTGGTCGTCGGCACACCTTCACGTCCCACTACGCCATCGTGCAGCAGGCGAGAGAGGACGTGGGCTTCGGCAGTAACTCCTACCCACCTCCAAGGTATGGCTTTTTAATCACCTATATTGGAATAGATATGAGCAATCACTTGAGGTAGAAAACAGGGTTACTTACCAGTAACTGTTGTTCTTCGAGATGTGTTGCTCATGTCCATTCCACACCCACCCTCCGTCCCCACTGTCGGAGTTGGCAGAAAGAAGAGACTGAGGGCCCGCAGGGTCGGCGGTGCCTCATATACCACGGCATGAACGCGGTACGCCAGGGGGCGCCTTAGCCGACCCTATGGGGTCTGCTAAGGGTAAAAAAGTTTTGGGAACCAGTGCACGGTGGTGTGCAGTCACCTATATTGGAATGGATATAAGCAACACATCTTGAAGAACAACAGTTACTGGTAAGTAACCCTGTTTTCCTCAATTCCTCTTCAAAACTACATTCTTGTTTTTTATGCACCAATACTTAGATGTATGTTTTTTAAAAAGAGAGAGAGAGAGAAGAAAGGAAGGATTGAATATCATTTTACAAGGAGAAAAAGAATCTTTAAAAAATACTTATCCTACACTTGGCAACCCTTTGCTGTCCTGTGTACAGGTGGCATGATGCCAGCTTTGGCAGAGGCTAGTGCCTGCATTTGTCAAACAGTCTTCCTCGCTTGTTGCATTTTCACTCCCTGTGAGTGACTGTTTATTCACCCGATTGCTCTATTTCAGCAGTACTGAAGTCATGGCATCTTGGAAATGATGAGAACACTTAGTCTGTTCAAACTGTAAAACAGCCATCATGTCAAAACTCTCAGAAAAGTGGTCTCTGAGAGTTTAAGAAATTTCTGAGATACTGAATGTCCGAGAACTTACTGTTACTTTAAAAAGCTAAACAATCCAAAAAGGAGCTGCCTTAAAGATTTTTTTTTAAGAGTAAGTAGTATGCTAAGCTATATGTCCTGGGGTTTTCCAATCTTGTATCCATCTTGGTTTTTCATTTTTTTGGGTGGGTTTCTTAGTTGGCAGTGATGAATCCTCCAATAAGAACGTTTTATTGCTTTTCTGTAAAAGAACCCCACTCCAGATATAAATAAAAATGTACATTGAGTGGTGTCAGTTGCATGTTGTATGCACAGTGATCAGAATATGTAGACAGTATTTTAGAAAATGTCATGTGTTTTGTTAACCAGGAAATGCATTTTTTCTCTGCTTTCTTTGAGTGAAAGGGAAAGGCTAGAAGAAGTAAACATTTACTGTGATTCTTTCCATTTCAACCTGTACCAAAGTTTTGTACTCCGGGGCTTTTTTGGGAGTAGATTGGTGCACTCTCTCAAAGCTTTCCAATTTTGAAAAGTGTGCTGGCTGCTTAGCAGTTCACATAGCACAGAGTGGTGGGGCATGCCCCATAGAGGGCCACAGAAGAACGATCAGGGAGTGCGGTAGGGCCCAGGCCAGCCCCCACGGGGCATGGGGAGGGAGAACCACCCAGCCCCACTTACCCCCTCAGCTGCGGCACCCAGCGCCCAGCCCTCTGGGGCCCTTGGCTACAGCCCTGTTCCTAGCTGGGACCCTGGCCCCGACCTCAGACCCCTGATTGTGGGCCCATTCCCAGCCACAGCCCCCAACCCCAACCATGGCCCGGTCCAAGCCCCAGCTGGAAGTGTATGGGAGAGAGCAGATGGGGTGCAGGGAAGCATGGGGTAAAAAGCTTGGGGATCACTGACAGCCAGTATATTGGTTGCTGAATTCTTTTCGAAGGTGGGGAGGAACAGGGCTGCTGGCTGTTTAATGGGTGTCATGATTTAAAACAAAAATCTATTACAAGAGGATGTACACTATGGACCTCAATTAAGTGGCTGACAGTAAATTAATGCAACACTTAAGTACTTCACAGAGGCCAGAAGGGACCATTAGAACATCTAGTCTGACCTCCTGGTATATCACAGGCCATTAAATTTCACCTAGTTATCTCTGTATTGAGCTCATTAACTTATGTTTGGCTACAGTATGTCTTCCATCCGGTTTTGATCTGAAGACATCAAGAGATGGAGAATCCACCACTTCCCTTGGTAGCTGGTTCCAGTTACTGGTCACTGTTCAAAATTAGTGACTTATTTCTAATTTTGAATTTCTCCGGCTAAGCTTCCATCCAGTGGTTCGTGTTAAGCCTTTCTCTGCTAGATTAAAGAACTGTTTAGTGCCCAGTATTTTCCTCCCCGCAAAGGTAGTTATACACTGTAATGAAAAGATCTCTCAATCTTCTTTTTGATAAACTAAGCAGAAATTGAGTTTTGTCAATCATTGAGTCATTGTCTCCAGACCTCAGATAATTTTTGAGACTCTTTTCTGTGCCCTCTTGAATTTTTCCACATCCCTTTTAATATATGGGGACCAGAACTGCAAACAGTATTCCAATATTAGTCTCTCTGCAGAGGTGAAATCTCCTTATTCTACTCACTACTCTTGTTTCTACATTCAAGGATTGCGTTAGCTTGTTTTGCCATAGCACCACACTGGGACCTCATGTTCGTTTGTTCGTCTACTTGTGACCGCTAAATTTTTCTGAGTATATTACATATAAACAGTTACATTTTTCAACCAAACTTGTAATCTCATCAAAGAATGAAATCAGGTTTGTTTGGCAAGGCCTGTTTTCCACAAAATCGTGTTAACTGATATTATACCTGTATTCTTCAATTCTTTATTAATTCAGTTCTGTATCTGGTTTTTCATTATTTTGCCCGTCGTTGATTTCAGGCTATATATTTCAACCAGCCTGCAGTTACTTAGGTCATCCTGTTTATCTGCCCACTTTATGCAACAGCCTTTGGTTTTTGTAAATGTCTGTCCAATTAAAAACAAGAATCATGTGGCACTGCTTTTATAAATCTAGTGATGAACTTTGTTCAAGGAGGTGTTTTTTCTTAGCGGGATTATGAAGTGGAAATCCAGTTTACACACTAAATCTGAGTTTTGGCACCCATGTGGAACAGCAGTCCATCTGCTGGTGAAACACACTGCCTGGGATTTTCAGGAAATCTCTCCAGAGTCCTGAACATTCTTAATATTTACATACATTAGAATGAGGTACAGTTTGCAGGCACGTAAACAAGACAGGCCTCCAGGTGCCCCTGTGCTGTTGCATTTACACCACTCCAGAAACTGCAGTCATTTGTCCTTGTTCGAGTTGTATCATTCGTCTTGCAATCAGGTACATGAGTAATAATTTTTTTCACATGTTGATTGTTACCGTTAGTACGAGGTAATTATTTAATCTATCTTTCCAGCAGAAAATACATATTTTGGTGTATTAAAAAGTTTTGCATCATTTATCAATAACCATCTCTTCATCTGTGTCCTCCTTTCTTTTAAAAGGAATCTACTGTGGGATATATTTTGGTCTGGAGTCAGAAATATTACCTATACAGAATCATAGTTCTTTCACAGTATAGTTTAGGCAGAATTGAAGGAGCACCTTCCATTGAGACAGACATAGACAGCTTTCTTACACTAATTATAGCAGTGTCCACAAGCTCTGCTGCAGTTGAGGGCCCATCAGCAATTTCATTATAAATACCAGTTTGTCATGAAGTATGTATTGAAGTCTTTTTTTTTTCTTTTGAAAAGTGACTGTGTAAAAATGACATCTGTTTGCTCAGCACATCTTCTCTCTATGTATATTCAGTCCTACCTGACTATATAGCGACTAAAATACATTCTTACTATGTTTTATTCCTGTTAACGCCGCAGAGAGAGCTCTGTCTGATGTTGAGCATCAACAGCAGGATTATTTGCTAAATTCACGTTCGTTTCTCCTTTGGAAACCCATTGAAAACCGTGGGTATCACAGAGGGCATAACTTGAAGACTGAAGTTGCACTGGTGATAAGTGAGGATAGGATTTTGCCCTGAAGAATCATTAGAACAATTCATGAAATAGAAAGAACTCCGCTTGGCCCTCAGATCCCAAGCTAAAATTTTAGGTCTGGCAATTTGGGGGGGGGGAGGGGCCTGTAAACTTGAGCATACTTAATGCAGACCATTGTGAGAAGAAACATGGGATCCCACAATGCCAGTATTACTGATACATTTTTCAGAATAGAACCATACATTAAAGCTGACAGTACATATTACATATCACAACCAAGGCTTCACAGACAGTGTCTAAATCCTGAAGAAGTGTGAGGGGGACTGTAAAACAAATTTTTACTTTGTATTGTTGTTAGTTGATATTTGTCTTACGGTCATGCCCAGTGGATCCTATTGTGACTGAGGCTCGGTTGTGGTTCTATACAAACACGCTGGAAACTCTTCTCCCAAAGTACGTGCAAGCGAAGAGTGAGATCACCTCTTTGGTTCAGACGTTTTTCAGTATAGTAAAACAAATTCATTTTTAAACTGAAAATTTGCAGCTAAAGTTTCACAGACCATGTTGTGTGCAAAGCTCTAGGAAAAAATACAGTTCTGAACTGTCTTGCACTGGTTGAATGTTGTTTTCTATTTCTAAATAAACTAAATTTATTTCTAAATTTCAATTTATAGCTTAGCAGAATGTGCAGCAGATTTGAGGGAAGAAGAGAAATGAAGTAGAATCTGCTGCATCATCTTGGGAATTTCTCCATATCGGTTGTTGGGTCGATGCTGCATCCTTATCTGTATTTCTGGTTGTACGCTTTCTAGGCATGTAGTTTGGTTAAAGTTTCTTGTGTGGATTTGCTTGGGTTCTACTGTAGTCCTATTACTGAAACTTTTGTTTTATGCTGCTGTTATTGATACTGCTTTCTAGCTAAGTTAGAAAGTGGAAAACAGTTACTTAATGAAAACCAGATTTCCTATCTGTGTTTATTTTACAGAGCCTTTGGCATATAGCTAGCATGGCTAAAAGGCCATAAAACATTGTAATCAAAATGTTGTTACATAAATATAAATGCTGCTGCTTCTTTTGATGTAACAATACTAAGACTGTTTTTTGAAGATCCTGCTTTTTGCTCATTTTTTCCAAACCTAGTGCCCACACCTACAGAGTAATGAATTTTTAAATAAATATGCTTTTTACAAATTATGTCCTATTAGTCCAATATTTGGGGCTAGGGTGGAAATGTACTATTCTCTTCAGGGGGGAAATAGTAAGTCTATGATTCTGTTGTGTTTGATGTGTAGCATCTCTACTTTATTAAGTCCAATTTTGCATACATAAGCAACATGGGATGCTACATTGGGGTCAGTCTAACCATGTGTGCTGCAGCATAGCGATGCATTATTGTATGCATGTAATTAAGTTGTTTAAAAGGAGCTTCTTTTGTTGCCAGTAAAAGAGCAATTTGAAATACGTACTGGAAAGACAAAAAACACTATCAAAGACAATAAATCGGTGCTCAAAAATGTAACCAGGGCTATCAAATGGATTCCAGTGCTCACTCATTCCTATTATCCTTACATTGACCACGCTTTTCATAGTTTTCCTCATTACTTCACTGGCTCGTATTTTAATTTAAGTCTGGGAGAAAGATCTCTCCAGACAACTTGAAAACTCTGAGAAAATGCAATTTAGTTTGCCAGCCTCCCAGGTGTCAAAGCTTTTGAGGCTTAGTTTAGACCCAAGAGAACATGAATTCAGAGAATGTTTGCATTGCTGCTTTTAATCTTTGTATTTTTAAAAGGCCCGCTGTTCACTCTTCCCTGGCTCTGTCTTTGCAGTGTGCCCCAGCGCTTGTGGCAAACGGGCATGCACAGACCAAAACGAATGTTGCCATCCCGAATGCTTGGGGAGCTGCACTGCGCCTGACAACAACACTGCTTGTGTGGCCTGCCGCAATTATTACTACGAAGGGATCTGTGTGCCCACCTGCCCACCCAACACCTACAAGTTTGAGGGCTGGCGTTGCGTTACTAGAGACTTCTGTTCCAAAGTCGCTGCTACGGAGATAAGTGACTACGAGAGGTTTGTCATCCATAATGATGAGTGCATGGCAGAGTGCCCTTCTGGATTCATACGCAACGGGAGCCAAAGGTAATCCAGCCCTTGAAGTCCAGCACGTTTCTGGTGTCTTCTCTCTTCTATTTAATGGCAAACGCCTGTGATGCAGATTGTGTTGTTTGAATACTGAGGACGTAGATTTGGGAGATACAGAAGCTCACATTATTCATATAGAGCACTGCATGATTTTAAAAAGATAATCCCCCAGTTCCATGGAATTAACCATCTAAGGACCTGATCTCATGTGGTGGTGAGCATCTTCATCTCCCGCTGACATCAGTGGAGATAGAGTATGGTCAACACCGTGAGGATGAGGATTTAAACTAGACAACAGCACAGTGAAAATGACAATGGACTGAAGGTGGAGATGAAGAAGAGAGGTCAGTAAATAATGAGGAGATTCTGTTCTTGGAGAGCATTGCCACACAGTGTTACCAGATTTGCCCTTCACCTTGGGGTATGCTCATTTATTAGGGTTACCTTCCTGAATGGGGGTGTGATTCTAGGGGTGTGATTCTACTAATGTACTGCTTGTGTTACTTGTGTGTTCATATGGCTACAACCCCCCTCCTAATGGAGCTATCCTGCAGGACCAGGTTTTCAGGGCTGGATTCCTCCAGCCCCAGATTCAGATAAACCTCCCACAGATACACACATTCCAGATTACCTGAGTGCGTCTGAGCGGACCAGGCTGTCTGCACTCTCAGCTGACCCCTTACGTGTCCCTGAACTCAGCAGGCTGGGTGACACCACACTTTCAGTGGCCACCCTTATATGCCCCTTTGCAACGCACCAGAATAGAGCACACTTCTTGAGCAGGCTGGGTCCAAACGGCACTTTCCGGCTACTCACCTTATTTGCCCCTGGACTCAATCAGGCTGGGTCAAACAGCACTTTGAGCTGCACCCTTATTTGCCCCTGGACTCCATAGTAGCATAGGCAGAGTAGCACTTCCAGGCTATCCCCTTCATATGCCCCTTTACACCACAATTGTTCTAGCAGTAACTCCCTTGATGAACAACCCCATAGGATTTTTGGGCACTCCAGAGATCTTTGGCTTAGGTAAGAGAAGCGTGGCTGCAGAGCAAGATAGGGACCAAGAACACAAAAGGAGTACATGCAGTTTGGAGAGAGAGAGAGAGTGGCAGCCAGCTTGATTATAACAGTTATTGTATTGCTAGGTATATAAAACTTATGATACTAATAGTAATACCAGACAAGGAGAGAGAAACAATCAAATGCTTACAATGCTACACAATCACAGTTGGGGTATTGGAGAAAGCTAGCCCAGGTTTGATTACAAAAGTAGAAAGTTATACCTGGACTGAGAGGGAGAGAGACAAAAAGTGTGTTGGGGGAAGAAGTGGGAGAAGGTCTCACCACTCCGTGCAGCTCAGAGGTTCCCAGGGAACAGGCTAGTCAGCTTAGGGTCTGGAGTGCTTTGAGTCTGGCAGAGTCCCCAGTCAGGAAGAGGGGAGGTTCCAGTGGAACTGATGCAAAATTTGGATCCAAGTGTCAGAACAGGGGTTTGACTTTGATAGTGGGTTTTGTAGATACCACGTTTGTTTATAGATAAACGACGTCTGGACAAAAGGAGCTGATCCTTCCTGAAAAGGCATTTTTCCTTGAGAGAGAGCTCACAATGCAACCAGGTTTCAGTGTTTTGCATACCATTCTAGTTATTGATCTGATAACTGCAGAGCTGGATGTGTGCAGGTGTGAGTTTATTTACATCAAGAGCATAGATCTCCCAACATGCAGTGCTTCCCTGCTTTGCCAATCCCAGAGCTCAGTGTGTGTTCCATCTTCCATATAGATGAGGCTTCTGTTCTCCATTTGTGTGCTAATTGAGATGCTTATGAGGCGTGGGGCGTTGTATCAACTTTGATGGGAGGGTTTCAGTTGTGTCCACTGCCTTTCATATTGAGATGCCTTTGGTTTCTGGTTCAAGTAGGGGCTGTTGGGGGAGGGAGGGGGGTAATTCAGGTGAGCCAGAGAGAGTTGGGGTTTTGCGCCCTGCTTCCCCAAGAACACAGAGGTAACCCCAGGTAACACACAGAGCAGATTGTAAAAGTAGTTTTGTTTCTCATGTTAGTTAATTGGTTGTCTGCTTACACGTATTGGCATTCCGATTCTTCTGTGTGTAGGTCTCTGATGTACACTCGCATTCATTGCAGCCGTTGGGTTTGTGCATTATCTGGTTCATCGTGTTTTTCCTGGACAATGCCAACCCTCCTTTAGTACAATGCAATAATGCCAGTAGCCTGCATGCAATTTTAAGGCTAACTGTTGTAGGGAACTAGTTTTTACAGGAATATTACTGTGATTTGTCAGTCATACTTCTAGAGTTTGCAGTACTTGGAGTGACAGGTGTGGTGTTGGTTTGCTCATTTTGCCAGAGGCCAAGGCTTGTTGCCCACCCATTAAATTTAACCCAATGGCACTAAGAACTGTTCCCTCGTCGAGTGATTGCTCATATCCATTCCGTTATAGGTGTGTGCGCGCCCCGTGCACAGATTCCCGGAACTTTTTCCCCTTAGTGAGCCCCGTAGGGTCGGCTCAGGCGCCCCCTGGAGTACCGTGCTCATGGCGCGGTACATAGGGCACCGCCGACCCTGCGGGCCCTCAGTTCCTTCTTTCCGCCTGTGACGGTTGCTGGAACGCTTGCCTCTTGCTGTTGCAAGTAACACCCCTTTAGCATTTAGTAGTTTATTGTTCGAGTTGAAGTAGTGTTAATCGTAGTTGATAGTAAGTAGATAGATAGTTGCCCTTAGGGGCTTGCGATTGAGCCATGCCCGGCTCCACCGGCTTTAAAGCCTGCACGTTATGCGCTAAGGCTTTCCCCGTGAGTGACCCTCACGATCGCTGCCTCCGATGCCTCGGAGAGCAGCATAGGAAGGACAGATGCGAGATCTGTAAGGCCTTCAAGCCCCAGACCCAGAAAGAACGGGACTCCTGGCTGAAGGCGATACTGCTGGAGTCCACGCTCCGCCTGGACTCCGAACTATCCCGATCTCCGGCGGCACCGAGCGTCTCCTCGGTGCGGAGCGCTTCGCCAGCACCGGCACCAAAGTCCTCGGTGCCGAAGAAGAAGAAACGGTCCAAGGCCGCCCACATGGACTTCCCTCTGTGACTGGTAAAGCAGGGGGTCACCCAGGAGATGCCCCAGCAGATGTCGTGGAGGTTACTCCGGCACTGGCATCTCCTCACAGAGAGCCTCCCCCGACTCCTGGAGGTGGGGGAGTGTCTCTGCAAGGGCCGTCGACACCGGAGGCGTTCACGGCGGCACGCGCCCTCATGGGCATGCCCACGCCTCCGTCCCCCCCTCGGCCGAGGGTGCAGGGACAGGTGTCTCGGGGTAAACCTGCGCTGGGTGCCCCTGGTGGGTGGAGGAGACAGGAGTCAAGGTCTCCCCCCAGACGGTCAAGGAGGGTCGAGAGTGCGGGCTCCCCTCCTAGCTCCAACTTGTCAAGCTCCTCGACACCGCGGGCAGTTGAGAGGTACACGCGAGGCGATGCTGCCCCAGTTATGCCTCGCGCAGGGGTCGCAGCTCCAGCTCTCGTACCCCGGCACAGAGCCCGGCCCGACACCGATCTCCAACCCCAGTGCGCAGTCCAATGCATGGACGGCGCCGGTCAAGATCCCCCACAGGCAGTCCACGCCATCGTCAGGCACCAGCCGCCTCAGCACCACAGAGCCAGTCACGCTTGCTATCGGCACCGCGGCGACATAGACGGCACCACTCCCAGTCCCGAGGTGGGAAGTGTCGCTGCAAGAGCTCAAGGAGGAGGAGACGAGCATCATCCAGCTCCTCCAGCAGCTCGTCCCCCTGATGGCACCGCAGGTATAGGCACTGGCGGTCGCCTTCGTCATCTTCATCACGGGGCCGTTCACCACCCAAGAGCCGCAAACGTAAATCCAGCAGCTCTGGGTCCCGGGGCCGCCACCCTGAGGCGACCCAGCAGACATCCATGCCTGCTCCGGCGTGGGCCCAAGGCCCCTGGCAGTGGCCATACTGGGGGCCCTGGGGTACCCAGGTGGCCCAGGGTACCACCTCTGTCCACTCCTCGGTGGCCCAGCCAGTGCCCCCCCCCCGAGTCAACTGGACCAGGGCCACCCCTCTGATGAGGGTCCGGACCCAGAGGAGGGTCCTTCCACGGGGCCCCTCCCACAGTCATCCTCCTCGTCCCTGACTTCATGGCTCCCCTTTATGACTTCAAAGCTCAACAGGACCTTCTTAGAAGGGTGGCGAGCGACCTCAATCTGGAGCTCAAAGAAATGTCTGAGGAGGAGGACCCCCTCTTCGGGGTGTCTGGCTCATGAAGTTAGCTAAGGCCCTTTGGCAGACCCCATCCTCGGTGGCCCCTACCTCCAAAGGCGCCAAGCGGAAGTACTATGTTCCCAAGGAGGGTTTTGACTTTTTATATACCCCACCCTGCCCCCGGGACTTTGGTGGTCGATGCTGCTAACCAGCGGGATCGGCAGGGCGGCCAGGGCAACACCCCTAAAGACAAGGAGAGTAAAAAACTGGACCTCTTTGGCCGCAAGATGTATTCTACTGCGGCCCTGCAGCTGAGGATCGCAAACCACCAGGCGCTCCTCGGGAGGTATAACCTCAACTTGTGGTCCTCGCTGCAGAGGTTTGCTCCGGTGTTGCCCCCAGACCAAGCAGCGGATTTCGCCACTGTCACCCAAGAGGGCGCTGCAGTGGCGCCAACTGCCTTACAGACTGCCAGTGATGCGGCGGACTCCGCCAGCAGGGCCATGGCTTCGGCCATCGTCATGCGACGCTGCTCCTGGCTCCAGGCATCGGGGCTATCCTAGGAGGTCCAGCAAGCCATTCAAGACTTACCGTTCGATGGCGCTGGCCACTTTTCTGATAAAACGGACAGAAAGCTCCATGCCCTGAAGGACTCCCGGGCTACACTGAGGTCCCTAGGGCTTTATACCCCGCAGGCCTCGAGGCGTCAGTCTCGGCCTCAGGCCCAGAGGCAGCCTCAGCCCCCTCCTAAGCTGCCCCCCAGACCCGCCCAACCCAGTAGAAGTTGGGACCGGTACTGGGCACCCAATCACCGCGACTGCCAGGGGTCCTCGGCAGGATCCCAGCAAGGCCCAGGCAAGGGTCAGAGTAAAAATAAACGTCAATTTTAACGGGGCGCATGAGGGTGGCACTCCTCCTTTCCCCCTGGATCTCTCCCGGCCTTTTGCCCACAGGCTCCAGCCACACTATGCCGAGTGGGAAGCTGTCACTATGGACCATTCGGTCCTCGGGATAGCCCTGCGGGGCTATGCCCTTCAGTTTACGGCCTTCACCCTGGACTCTCCCCCTACCCCGTCCCTCTTCAGGGACCCCTCTCACGAGCAACTCCTGACACAGGAGGTCAACTCCCTCCTTCTGCTTGGAGCTGTGGAAGAGGTTCCTCCACAGGAAAGGGGAAGGGGATTTTACTCACGGTACTTCCTAATCCCCAAGGCCAAAGGGGGCCTGAGGCCGATACTAGACCTTTGCCTTCTGAACAAATTCATCAGACGCCTCAGGTTCCGCATGGTTTCCCTAGCCTCCATCATTCCTACCCTAGATCCAGGGGACTGGTATGCTGCCCTCGATTTAAAGGATGCATATTTTCATATTTCTATCCTCCCCGATCATAGAAGGTTCCTCAGGTTTATGGTAGCTGGCTGCCACTACCAGTTCTCGGCCCTGCCCTTTGGCCTCTCGTCAGCCCCCAGGGTCTTTACAAAGTGTATGGCAGTGGTGGCGGCCCACCTGCGCCACAGTGGGGTCCAGATCTTTCCCTACCTGGACGACTGGCTGATCCGGGGCAGGTCCAGGGCCCATGTGAGGAACAGCCTAGCACTCACCTGTGCAATGTGCACCAGACTGGGGCTGCTCATCAACGAGCAGAAGTCCACGCTCACCCCGGTGCAGCGCATAGAGTTCATAGGGGCCACCCTGGATGCTGTTACCCAAATAACAAATATTACAGGATCTTATTAGGGGATAAGGCAACAAGCCACGTTTATTGTGAACACAGAAACTTGGTAAATAGTATTAAAGAAAAGAAAAGTATCAACGCTGTAATAACACTAATATTGTGCTTTACTTAGTGAAATAGCATTAATAATAATGTAAACACTAGGAAAACAGTATTAACATTATATCAATACTACAATTACAGAGACACATGTTTCAATTGATGCTTTCATTCACACTCACACAGACTGACAGGCATACACAGACAGGGAGACAGACAAACTACATAGGGATCTTCCAGATGTCATAGTTACCAGCCTCTTGGTGCTCATGATAGTCACTGGCCAGGTGACTAGAGCATGAGGATGAGGAACAAGGTTCTGCCGATGCGCATCGGTACTCCTGGCTGATGTGATGTTGTAGACCCGAATCTCCAGCCTTCGTCTTCTTGTCTCATTTTATAAGGAAAGGACCCCATGTAAGCCTATGGGTTTTGCATTGTCATGCTGCAACTGCATTCTTGGTGTGATTCTCAATCACCCACATTCTTGCAAGCCTGATCAGATTTTGTCCTTTGAAATGTGCTGGCTCCAAAGTTATCAGGGTGGGTTCCTCTTCGGCCATTTGATCATCTTTGCTTCTTTCTTCTTCCCTCAAGCGTTTTAGGTGAGGCTGGTGTTTTCTTCATGTCTGTTTCGATATCCCTTACTCAGACCAATTGTTCAATCACTCTTTTTGTCTACACCCAACTCAATTGCTCAGCCATTCACACTTCAATCACTCAGGGCCAACTCCTAGCTGAACAATTTACATATTATTTTTAGAGCAAACCTTATTTCATTTTTGACAGTGTCTTTCACAATTAGATAGGTACATTACATTGCACAGTGTGGCTTTTGTACTTAGAATAGGATTTTTCCAAATATATTGGAAGCAGGTAAAATTACCAGATAAACTGGCCAGTGGACATAGTACAGACATTTACAAACAATCTTAAAATTATACCAAGTGCAGACAGACTTGAATTAACATTGAAAAGGGTAGAACAGTAAGAGTCAGTTTGAGGTTTTAGCTTTTGATTCAGACTGATGTGCCTCTTGGTAGGAAGTGGGGGGGTGTTGTGGCTCTGTTCTTACATATATTTCAAAAACAAGATTTTGGCCAACAATGCCACCCAGGCCAGAGCCTTCCTCCCACGGCCTCGATTCGAGACCATGGCCGCCATAATCGCCGGTCTACACAGGTCCCCCATGACGACAGCCAGGCACTGCCTCCAGCTGTTGGGACATATGGCGGCATGTACGTATGTGGTGAGGCTGGCTTGCCTCAAACTCAGGCCTCTCCAAGGGTGGTTGGCCTCAGTATATGTACCAGCGAGACATTCACTGAACTTGGGTGGTCACTGTTCCCACCCCAGTACTGTCCTCCCTGGATTGGTGGAAGGAACTGGGGGAAGTTCTGAGGGGCGTTCCCTTCAGAGACTTGGCTCCATCAGTAACTCTGATTACGGACGACTCAGATTTGGGATGGGGGGCCCACATCAGCAGTGACCTGAGCACCCAGGGGCTCTGGTCGACAGACGAGAGGTGTCTTCACATCAACGTCAGGGAGCTCAGAGCAGTTTGCTTGGCCTGCAAGGTCTTCCTCAGATTTCTGAGGGGCAGAACGGTTCAGGTCCTCACGGACAATACAGCAGCCATGTTCTACATGAACAAGCGGGGGGAGGGGGCGCGCTCCTCGGCCTTGTGCCAGGAGGCCATCCGTCTTTGGGACTTAGCAGTGAGGCACGACTTTCATATATCAGCCTCTCACCTCCCGGGGGTCAGGAACAACGAGGCGGATCGCCTCAGCAGGTCGTTCTTACCCCACCACGACTGGTCACTGCACCCGGAGGTGGTGACTTCAGTTTTCCAAAAGTGGGGGGTTCCCCAACTGGACCTGTTTGCGTCATCCTGGACCAACAAGTGCCCGAGGTTCTGCTCGCTCCAGGTTCGCGAGCCGGGCTCCCTCTCTGACGCGTTCCTTCTAGACTGGACAGGGACCTTCATGTACGCATTTCCCCCCATTCCGCTCCTGCCCCAAGTCCTCTTGAAAATCAAGAGAGACAGAGTGGACATCATACTGATTGCACCTGCGTGGCCGAGGCAGCACTGGTACAGCATGCTGCTCGACCTGTCTATCAACACGCCGATCCCGCTCCCGAGGCGCTATGACCTGCTCTCATGGGACCAGGGTCGCCTGCTGTACCCGGACCTGGACTCCCTCCATCTGACGGCATGGAGACTCTGTGGCTGACGAAAGGAGAGAGAGCCTGCTCTGTACAGGTCCAGCAGGTTCTGCTGGGCAGCAGGAAACTTTCCACTCAGGTGGTGTACTGGGCCAAGTGGAAACGGTTTACCTGTTGGGCAGAGTCCCGGGGCATCCCACCGAGCGGTTCGCCCATACAGGTGATTTTGGAGTACCTGCTCCATCTAAAGCTCCAGGATCTAGCACTGGCCTCCCTGAAGGTGCACCTGGCGGCTATTTCGGCCTTCCACCAGCCAAAGGAAGGACGATCCCTGTTCTCCCACCCCATGTCAGTCAGGTTCCTCAAGGGGGCGGAGAGGCTATACCTGCAGGTCCGTGACCCGGTGCCTCCCTGGGATTTGAACCTGGTCCTCACCATGTTGTCAGGACCCCCCTTCGAGCCCTTGGCTGCATGCCCGCTGCTTGTCCTCTCTTGGAAGGTAGCCTTCCTGGTGGCCATTACATCAGCTAGGAGGGTCTCCTAGTTAAAAGCTTTGACCTCGGAGTCCCCTTACACGGTCTTCTACAAAGATAATGTCCATCTGAGACCCCACCCGGCTTTCCTGCCTAAGGTGATGTCTCAGTTTCATTATAACCAGGATATCTTCCTCCCCATGTTTTTTCCTAAACCGCACGGTTCCGAGGAGGAGCGGAGATGGCACTCCCTGGATGTCAGACGAGCCCTGGCCTACTACATCGAGCGGACCAGGCAGTTCCGGAAGTCAACACAGCTGTTTGTGGCAGTGGCGGACCGGATGAAGGGCTCACCAGTCTCCACTCAGTGCATCTCCACCTGGATCACTGCCTGTATCAGAACCTGCTACGAACGGGCAAAGGTGCCGCTTCCAGGAGCTGTGACAGTGCATTCAACCAGAGCCCAGGCCTCATCGGCGGCCTTCCTGGGAAGAATGCCCCTGCAGGACATCTGCAGAGCAGCGACCTGGTCATCGGTCCACATCTTCATGTCCCACTATGCCATCGTACAACAGGCAAGAGAGGACACGGGCTTCGGCAGAGCCGTGCTGGCAAGGGCGGCTCAACGCTGATGCCTACCCACCTCCAAGGTATGGCTATTTAATCACCTATAATGGAATGGATATGAGCAACACATCTCGAAGAACAACAGTTACTGGTAAGTAACCCTGTTTTATTTCCTACCAATTGCTAATATAGAGGAATTCTCAGTACTGTAGGACTGCATTGAAAAAATTCTCCATACATATGGTCTGTATTGTAGTTTCACCTTTCTTTGTGCAGGTCAGTTATATTCATCATGTGGAAATCTCCACCATTTACTTTATAAAGCTAGAGAGAACGAGAGAGTATCATCCAAACAAACATCTTCCTAGGAAAATTTCCAGTTTACGTTTAGATGCAAACAGTGTTATTCTTTGCTAGCTTGGAGTTAGATGTTTACCTGAGAAACTATTTCCCTGCTGTTTGGCCTGAGCTGCTAGTATTGGCTGTTTAAAAACACTCTCATAAAACAGTAGACACAGCTTACCTTATCACTGTTTTGTGTTCAGGGGCAAAGGCGGAAAGGTGTTGGTAACTCAAGGTCAGTTACCTTGTTTTGTCCCCCGTTTCCCAGAGATGGTGTTAATCAGGAATTGCAAATGAGTTTCTAGCATTCTTTGTACACTTAGTTGAATGCTTCTTGCATGTGTTCAGCTGCTAGGGTTTGTGGCACGTGATGCTGTAACATTTGAAATAGGAGCTCATGACTAAGAAATGGACGCTCTTTTCTTCTATTGTATCAGTGCACGTACTTCTCCAAGCTGTGGAGGAAAGTGGGTTCAATTACTCTGTAGGTAACAAATAGCAAGTCCATGTTTACCCGTGTGCTGTCAGTGGCCTTCCTTTTTTTCTGTCATTTTGCTTGTTTCTCTCTCCTCCCCTCCCCCCAAAAGATACAATGTGAATATAAGTAAAAATATTACTGGTCATAATGAAAGATGGAAAAGTGGTGAGATTAAAGCAAGGAATGATAGGATTACATTTTACCTGGAAGGAAGAACAATCCCATATTGTCACAGGGGTGGTGGCCCATTTGTTAGATGTACATACTGAGGTTAGTATATGGGCAGTGCCAAGTGCTGAAGTGCTTCTTGGTTTGGTTCATATTTTCTAGACCTGGACTTAAAACTTTGATGAGAAGGGGTGGGGGAGAATTCTTGTCAATGTTCCCATTCTGGCTCCTCACCCAGCAGATCTGGGCTGGATTCGAAGGTTACTGTGGAATTCTGTTGCTCGCTCTCTAGCTCTTACACATGCACACTAAGGCTGGGGTTTTCCAAAGGTGCTGAAGGAAGTGAGGTACTGAGGCTAACCTTCTTAGGCTCCTTTGAAAACTCCAGCCCGATTTCGGTAGCAGAGATGTTCACTAGAGCATTTCCTAGAGCGCCACCCGTGTCTGAGAGGGCAATAGCTTTTTCTATACCAGGGGTGGCCAAACTTACCCTTTGAGCCACATACAACAATTTTCAGAAGTTCGAGAGCTGGGGCGCACCTGCAGGGCCTCCAGGCATAAGCCTTGTGGGGTTGTGATAGGGCTCGGGGCATGGCAGGCACACGCCCCAAGCCCCAACACAGGGCAAAAGCCCAGAGGCCTGACAGGCGCCTCTCATGGGGCAGAAACCTCTAGCCCCATCATTCCACCATGGGGCTGAAGCCCTGAGACCCCTTTTCCTGCTGAGCAGAAACCTCTAGCTCCCACCACCCCACTGCATGGCAGAAGCCCTGAACTCCTCACCCCAATCTGTTAGGTGGAAAATGGTGAGGGGGAGGTGCTTTGGGAGCTCCTCGAGCCACACTTTAACTGTAAAAGTTCCACATGCGGTTTCCAAGCCACAGTTTGGGCATTCCTGTTCTATATTCTGATAATTTGTCCTTCAATGATGCTGCATTAAGGGTAGGAACCTTAGAAGATTTCTCTAATAACTGTTTTCCCTAGGGCACTTATTATGGGAGTCACTTCTCTTCTCAGAACCCATGCAGTCCTGGGTGCATGAGGTATTTGCTTTTCTGCTGGGCCTCTTCTGAAAAATGGTAATTTTCCTCCCAGTTTGAGGGATTTATATTTTTTAGGTTGCAGATAGAGAAGTTCTTGCTTTCCAAACAATGCAGCAGCACTGGTTGTGGATTGAAAGCCATGTGTTTTTGTTTATTTCTGGTCTCCCTTCCTTCCCAATAGCCTGTTCTGCAGCCCTTGCGAAGGGCCTTGCCCAAAAATCTGTGAGGAAGAGAAAACAAAGACTGTTGATTCTGTTACATCAGCACAAACGTTGCAGGGATGCACCGTCCTCAAGGGAAATCTGCTTATTAACATCCGCCGTGGGAGTAAGTAACATTCCTCCTAAGTGGAGCCCTTGATGAGGGTCCTTTAACTTTCTATTTTCTCTGTGTGTGTCAATACAAATAAAAAAAAACCAAAAAACTCCAAACCTAAGCAGGATCCTCCAGAGGATCGTTTGTTTTTTACTGGCGCTCCAGCTGCATTAAGGATTTCTTCCGGAACCTCGACATGGCGGCGTTCTCTGGCATGGCTGTAGACCAGGTATTTAGCCAGTGGCAAAGCTTTCCTCTCTGTGCATGAGGTAATGCAAACCCCGGTTTACATTCTAACGCTGCTCTGCCCAGCACTTGTCATTACTGTGTTGGTCATATCGGGTACGTGTCCGAACATAAATGAACTCTAGGTACGATTTGTCAGAGTCGTGATTCATCAGCTGGGAAAATTCCAACGGGCGCTGAGCTTTAAAAACCATTGCAAACTTTGTTGTGCATTCAAAGGAGTGTGTGGGGTGGAGTGCTTTGAATTTTTGAGCCTGTGCAAGATGGATTGAGTTGCCTGTGAATACCACGTTTTCTCCTAATAAGCAAGGGGGTTGGAAACAGCTGTGTGTGGATTGTTTTAATTCTGTGCTTCACATCTTGAAGTAGACCTTTAACTTCTGCAGGGAGATGGTCTGAAGAACTTTTATTTACGTTAACCCATTCAGCTCACTCACCCTGTGGAGTAATTGATTTTATTTCTGAGTTCTGTACAGTAACATAAATTGGGTCCAGTTAAATGCTTAGATGTTATCTCAAGGAATTGAAGAATATTCCTAATGTACTCCCTCCCAACTTCTTTCAGGTGATAACTGGCCACATGATATCCAGGACTTCCATGGTCCTTGCCCATTTTGGAGAGTGCCTCCTATACAGCTTCAGTGTAACTAGTACACAAGCGGTAGAAAATCTAGACTCTGAGCCATGAAGCTGTTACGACTTCACCGTCATTGTTTCAGCATCCGAGGAGCAATGGCTGCTTAAATGATGTAGCTATACCTACCCTATTTTTTAAGTAGCCAGGAGATTAGTATCCGTTTTGTTTGTTGAGAATGATGGCACAACTCGGTGGGGTTTCTCTCAGCCTCTAGTTTGATGTTGTGCTCTTCAGTTGATCATTTCAGTCTGAGCTAGCTAATGAGCTTTACCTCTGTCACAGAGAGTCACAGCAGCTGGAGTTTCACAGATGTCTAAATTAACAGCTGCATATGAGTCTTTTCAGCCTTGCCAAAAGGTAGGCTGTTGAAAGCTCAGAATTTGGTCCTGGCCGCTAGCATGGAATATTCATGCAAAGGAAAGCGTATCTGTAAGACAGTTATAAATAGAGTTCTGATAGTGCCTTGTTTTGCACTCCACCGATCTGCCTGCATAGGTAAATGATGATACATGCTGGTCTGCAGCAAGGTGAATCTGTATTTTTGTTTATAAAAGCAGTGAAGGTATTTATTTTGATATGCTAGCCCGGCATTGAGCAAAGTGCTGACTTAAATGGGTATGAATTAGAATTTCTTTTCCTTTAATGTAGACAATATTGCCTCTGAGCTGGAGAATTTTATGGGTCTGATTGAAACAGTAACTGGGTATGTGAAGATCCGCCATTCCCATGCACTAGTCTCCCTGTCTTTCTTGAAGAATCTGCAATATATTTTGGGAGAGGAACAGTTGGACGGGTAAGTGTTCAAACACAATGAACTAATACTTGTAGAGGCAGCTTTGCTTTAACAGAAAGCTACAGAAAATAAGTCTTATAATGAATATTTTGTACCATTTATGTATTCTTTATCTCCACTAATATGCAGAATTTGTCTCCTACCAAAAAACAATCATCATTCATTTCATCCTCTAACATGCAAGTAGTTTGATTAAGTTTTTAAAGATATATTTATGGCAACCCTGTTGCTGCTTTCTCTCGTAGAGATTTTTTTTTTTTTTTAGGAAGCTGTACATTTGTTAAGCATCATTTTCTGTTGTATTAGATATGTTCTGGTTTTTGATGCTCTAGTGCATTCAGAAATGAACATCTTCAGAAGTGGTTGCTCTTTTAGCATTGCAGTTTGTTAGTGTTGTATCCTTAACAGAGGTCTCTGGAATGTCAATTGGAAGAAGATTACAGGTCACTAACGACAAGATTAGGGAGTGCAACTGAAACCAGCTTGTGTAGCAGGAAACGGCACTTAAGTGAGCCAGCCTTAAAATACTAACGTGAAACTAATTCTCCTTATCTAGAGACAGGGAAGCAGGATATGGAGCCTATAAAGTAATCATGATCCACTGAAATATTTGCTGA
Organism: Emydura macquarii macquarii; assembly: GCF_026122565.2. Lineage (NCBI taxonomy): Eukaryota > Metazoa > Chordata > Testudines > Chelidae > Emydura > Emydura macquarii. The sequence goes on from NW_027130936.1 coordinate 1,747,461, forward strand.
TAAACATTATGGGTTTTTCTTAATTCTGTAACATTCCATGTAATATGCTTTGAATATCCCGTCATGCAATTGCTGTATAAAACACCACCTACCATCCTCACCCCTGAAGGTAGGTGGCTGAAAGAGCAGAGGTAGGTTTAGCTCCTGCAAAACTCAAGTTTGAGATGCTCAGGTAGGATGATGTTCCTTTGGAAAATTGCTGCACTCCCTTTCTCTCCCCAAATTAAATAACTTTCCAAGTTCAAAACAACACTCTGGAGGAGAAATGAGCCTTCCTCGCTAATGAGAGATCCAGTAAAATAAGAATTTTGGGAAATTATTTAGGAAAATGTGATGGGAAAGGTTGCCTGTCTCTGATTTATCTGCCCTGACAGGATAAAGTTACAGCATAAGGGATTCTTCACAACCTCCCTCTTTTTCTCAGGCTACTCTTTGGTCAGTCTTAAATTCTTAAAATTCCACCATCTGACACAGCAAGTTAAAGGGCAGCTCTTCATTCTCCACTAGAAAAGCACACTGTCTTTTTCAATAAGAACATTGGCTCTTTGGAAAAACGTGTTTCTAATTGCAAATCCAAGAGGCTTGTCACTTTGTCTAGAACAAGGCTCTTTCAGCTACTTATGATGTGGCATACTCAAGTAGATACTTACCAAAAAAAAAAAAAAAAAAAGCAAAAACAAATTTATAATTGGAGTATGTTCAGTAGTAATTATATTTATGGAATCTCGTATGTCAGCAAGCAAAACTGATAGGAAAGAAACAGTAGTGCTATGAATCAAGTTTTATTAATTTTGTCTGCCTGGTTTCACAGTGGAAAAACCAACAGAGAAACTTAGAAGAGAGGAAAATAGGGGTGCATGAAGGAAGCAGAATTGATCCAGGCTAAGGAATTATTGCGATTGCATGCTGCTTGGGTCAGGGACGATCTTCCTGTGTGTTTGGAAATTACCTACACATTTTGGGCACTATCGCAATCTAAAACACAAATTTTCAGAAGTATTCAGCTTAGGGCAGAGTTCCCCTGGGCAGTGTCCACTGACTCGATAGATGCCTTTGAGGAGCAGTGGGCACTGTTGGGATTCTCTTCTCAGAGTCCCCATCTGGTCACCTGATCTTCAACTTGAGACTTTCACACCCATCCCCGTTCGTTGTCCCCCACAATTATTTGTGGCCTGCGTTCACTGGCTCTTCCCCCCCCTCGGTTGAGGGGAAGGCCTTTAGCTATGGACGGGCTTAGGCCTGCCATCTGTCTCCCAGAACCACAGTAGGCAAATACCATCCAGCTTCTGCAGCAAATGAAGACAGAGTCTTACAAATGGTCTCATATACTACACTGCCCTGATTCATTTCCCTTAGCTTTGTTGATCCTGTGCACTGAATGAGGCAGGGTCTTGTGGACAAAATTGCATGTGATCATGTCACTAAAGACGGTCTCAGGAAGCTGAAAATCTGTAATTCTGCCAGTCCCTGTTCCTAATTCCATGGAGGTCACTTCGCTTTCCTGGTCATTCTGGATTGCACATTGCCCTCTCCTAACAATAGACTGATCTGGGTCCTTGCCTCTCCCAGAATGAACTGTGGTTCTATCCTTTCCTTCCAGGTCATCCTATAAAAGAAGGTGGGGGCTGCCCAATGATGATGAGAAGATTTGCTGCGGTATTTTTGTTACCTGAATCATTATAAATTTCAGAGCGCATATATGTAGCTCGATGAAAGTCCCATTGTGGCTGCAGGTGCTACATGAAAATGTAAAATGTGTGGTGCGTTTCAAAAACTCAGCCAGTAGTGCCCAGTTATCAGTGTGTCCTGTGACTTAAGGTTGTACATCAGCTGTGTGATGACACTACCATGTGGGTACTGCAGAGAATGTGAACATCTATTCGAGTTCTTTCAGTCCTGCTGCAAAAACTGGGCCTTGATTGTCCACAGACTCCTGTTCATAGGTTTAAACTGCCCTCCTTCAGGCCACAACATCCTCTCTCTGTCAGTTCGTTTCTGCCTTAATAGCTGATTGGCAAAAGATTCTTTTATTCTTTCCTTGCTGTTTTCCTTGACATCCTAACTCCCCCCTCCCTCACCCCCCTAGGCTGCAAAGGCCAAAGTCTGATATAATCATTACTTCTAACTTGTACTTCCAGAACCCTGAGTATGCTTTTTGTCTTCTGCAGCACCTTTTCAGTTTCTGCCTTGGTTTACCTATCGTATGATTGGAATTGTATACAGTATTCTAGCTGTGATTTTGTTGGTTCCTCGGCTGGTGCCAGAGTAGCTTCCACTAATTTATACTTGCAGGGAGTATATATATGCCTGTAGAACTTGTTTGCCTTAAACTGCTACTCAGACTTGTGCATATGGTTTTAACATACTATCCACAGTTAGTCCCAACTCTTTCTTGACCTGTTCGCTGTAGTCTAGAGTACCAACAAGAATGCTTGACTTACTCCAGTCACTTGAGTGTCTTGAAAACGTAGTCATGTCTCTTTTAAATCAGAAGTACCACATTTAGCTCTAGTATCTCAAACACAAAGTAACCCTGTTGTGCGTAGGAGACCGGATGGAAGGCGTTAAATTAAACCTGGTGTAATAACTCTGGAGGTGCTTTTTTGTACTAGCTGCATCTAATTTTGAGTCCTGCTTTAGGTTTTTCTTTAAAAAAAAAAAAAAAAAAAAAAAACTCATCTGTCATCATTTATTCACATGAATATTGATAGTGCACGTTTCATCTCATTAAAGGTGTTCGGGAAGTTGCAAGCTTAGTTTTTGCTCATCGACTGCAAAGAGATAGTAGAGTCTGACATCCACAGTCTCTCAGTACACATGGTGAACACAAACTGCAGTTTTGCGTAATGCTTGTTTTAAAAGATGTTCTCTTGGTGAAATATATTTATTATTACTGAAACCCACACGTATGCTTGGTCTTCAGTTGAATTAGTCAACAAAAAGCAGGTGTATTCACTTTGCTCAATCCAATTTGAACCCTGAACCGCAGTGAGGTGTATTTGTTTTGTTAGAAATAAAGTTCCAGGTACTTGGGGACACTTGGAAGTAGGAGGAGCAGGCGGTTGCTGTTTTTATATAGCTCTTTAAGTGCACTCAGCACTTTGCCCTAAGCAGAACACACACAAGAGAGCACGGCAACTCCATCCCAAGGACCTTGCAGCCCAAATAAACAAACGATTCCATTCTGTTGGCTGATTCGCTGGGTTATTGAGGTGTCATAGTTGTGTAATGTAGGAGGAAACAATACTGAAGGAAAACTATAAATGATTGTGTTGATTTGCTATCCGCCCTGGTCAGTCTGTTCTTACTGTCCTGCAGAAATCCTTGTTGGAGTTACATAGTATATTTTAGAAACAAGAAATTTACACCAATGTGACTGCATTGATAGGGGGACACCAATGCAAAGCAAGGCTTGCACAAATCACAAGGTGCAGTGCATTTATATTTGGGATTTTCACCAGTGTAGTTAACATGGGTGCAGATTTCCCTAATATTACAACAATCATTTAAACATGCCCTTAATTCCCTCTCCAGTCCCTTCCTTTCCCAACCTCAAAATGAAAATGCTTCTGCAGGCTCTTTTCTGCCATGGACACTTGAAGATGCTCTGGTCTGCACCCATCTTGCCATTTCAGCCCAGTGTGGAATTTACACCGGCAGCTTGCATTGGTATTCATCGAAGTTAAGGTGTGCATGTAACTCCGCTTGTGCACTGAGAGAACAGACCCCATTGTGTGTTAGAAAGTGGCTGCAGCAGGTGATTGGACCATGGTGGTTCAGAGCTTTAAAGCAGTGAAGGTTTGTGCAGTGCACGGCAAGAGTCACTTCAGTGTGGCTATTTATTACCAGCCACTAGTGTATGAGAGCACAGTACTTGGTAGAACATATGTGATACTTATTATTGGACCAACAGATAAATTACAACACACTGTCTTTCAGGAGAAGAAAACTCCTCATTCAGCTCATGTAACACAATTTAGCAACACAAGAAAGGATGCGGCATTTTCTACCTTTCCATTTTATCTTGATGACCTAAAGTACGCACACGTTTTCTGCTATACAATATGCAAGGCTGTCAAATCTTATTAGCCATTAACATGGAAAATACATTGTAGATATCTCTTCAAAGGGACATGTATTGACTGTTGTATGTCAAGGAGTGGGACAGAAATAAAATACAGTACAACTGTATTTTGTATAGCATCTTCCATACAAACTTCGTTGTCAAACGCATACAGGAGTAAGGGAAGCCTATGACCAGTGAATGGCAATCTGGGAGTCCCATGTTGCAGCCGTTTCCCTTTGTACTTGTTGAAAAATTCAAGGGAAGCTCTTTTCCTAGGGGGAAGAATCATTTGCTCTCCTTGTAGGAGACAGAGAGACTGGGCAGATGTGATTGGTTCATGTCAGTAGGAGGATTTTTCATTTAAAAAAGGAATTACCCTTGTGTTCAGGTAGTTTGGACAGGAATTACCCATGAGCTGATGGTAAAACTAACTTTGCCTTTTAAAATCTCTTTGTAGGAATTATTCTTTCTATGTGCTTGACAACCAGAATCTGCAACAGCTGTGGGACTGGAACCACCACAACCTGACAATCAAAGAGGGGAAAATGTACTTTGCATTTAATCCCAAACTGTGTGTGTCTGAGATTTACCACATGGAAGATGTGTCAGGAACCAAGGGACGGCAGAGCAAAGGAGATATAAATCCAAGAAACAATGGGGAGAGAGCCTCTTGTAAGTCAAAGATGATAAGGCGAATTAACTTGGACTGAGACCTTGTACAAGCTTTAAAAATAAAAACAACTCCACTGAAGAAAACAGAATGCAGAAATTAGCCATTAAAAGACAGTGTCCATTTTAGTTCAGCGGTTCTCAGACTGTGGTCCATGATCTACAGAGCTGGCTGATCACATATAGATGACTGTTTCCAGGTGCCTAATTAAATTGATGAAGAAAATGCATTACTTTCCTAATACCAATTTTGACAGTGATTGATGTAGCTATGGGAGACCATTTAAAAAAGTCCATATCACAAAAGAGTTTGAGAGTGCCCAATTCCATCGCTTTACCACACCACAATCGTTCACAAAGTAATCTTTCCCCCTTATTTGTGGTATAATCTGGTTTTAAATGTCTTCAATGATGGAGCTTCCACCACTTTCTTTACAAGACAGATCCATGCCATCATAAATATTAGGGGGAGAGGGAAATATCTGTTTAGTTTCCTGATACTGAGGAGACTGCAAAATCTTTTTTCAGTGCCTATTTATTTTAATGCAAAATAGGTTGCTCTATTTTCGTACTTCTGGCTGGCCTCTGCTGGTGAGTACTCCTGCTTGTCAGTTTCTAGAAATATTCATTAGAATAAATCTGCTGTGATTTGTTTCCATGTCAAACAGAGAATAATTTGAGAGAAATATTTCCCGTTAGTTCTACAATTTTTCAGAGTTACAATGCCTTTTGTGTCTGTTTTGGGGCTCTACGGAAACATAGTCATAAAGGGCATGATCCAAAACCCATTGAAGTCAATGGAAAGACTCCTGCTGCTTTTGGTGGTCTTTGGATCAGGCCTTTTGATTTACAAACAAATCTAAAATCTATCTGTCATTTAAAGATTGCAAAGAAAATAGGGTTTGCAGGCCTGGCTTTGCCCCAAGACTCCTACAGCTGATGATATGTTTTGTCTGTTAGGTTGTTTGTGGTGTTCTTGGAAATGAGTAAATTAAAGCATATCATGTTTATAAGTAAAACCCCCTTGTGCTGGACGGTGTTTACAAAACTAGGACACGTACGCGGCGGAATGTCTTTCGGCGTGATGCGTAAATGCAGATGGTGCAGATCATCATTGTGCAAAGGAAGGAGTGTGCTTACATTCAATAGACTGAGTGCTCACAGCCCTGGAGGAGTTACAGATGCACAGCCAGTCCCTACCACTACGAGCCTAGTGCCAGCCACTGCCTGTTCCTTAAAACTATTACAAAAAGCTTTCTGACTCTCAAAAGGGAAAAAAGGAGAGAATTAACAAAAGCTAAATTGCCTTTGAAAAGATAGCAGCACCAGCAGTGCCAGCATACATGAGGGTGAAAACCTCTTTATTTTTCAGAGCGCTCTACTAAGATGTTAAAACTCACTCACAGTTGACACTTCACACACAAGTTCTCAGTCCAAGAATTACGTTTTTAAAGCACTGTTTTGTTTCAGGACTGGATGGCTATTCATCTCTAAGTTGCTGGCTCAAATCCAGCCCCGTGTAGTATAGCGACTGGAAGCTGCTGCCATCAAATGGCTGTGCTATTATATGAAATGAGTTTAATAGTTCTCATCCCAGTGCCTAATAAATAGGAATTCAAAAAATACTAGTGCAGTTGCCAGAGATTGCATGGGCCATAGAAGCTGGTCTTTCCTTTTAACCTGGAGACTGCTCACTTAAACTCAGCATTTAAACTCATAAACAGAATAGTAGAAGGAAGTTTGTAGTGTTTCTGTACTGGTCCTGTAGATAAACAGGACTTTCATTCCCAGAGACAATCTTGATCACCTTTTGCCAGCATTCTAACCACACACATAAAAACGTTATATATTTTTTTTTAAAAGTACGTGTTTCCATGTATCCTAAAGTTACTGAACTCTCTCTAAGGATTTTGGAATAAATAGAACAAAAGTAGCAAATAGTAGGTTCCTGCAGTACAATGGCGGTGGATGCTATCAAGACCCCTAAACTAGATAACACCGAAGCACACAGTATTAAGAAACGCAACAAAACCCAATAACTAAGATGTGAATTGAACTAACCTGGCCACGGTTACCAACTGTCATTTGTTTATGCTGTAGGTGAAAGCCACATTCTGAATTTTGTCTCCAACACTACTTTGAAGAACCGGATTAAGCTCACCTGGGAGCGGTATCGCCCTCCAGATTATAGAGATCTTATTAGCTTCACTGTTTACTACAAAGAGGCGTGAGTATGCGTGTTCAGAGACTAGTGATGTCATTCGGGAGATAACAGGCACAGTGGGTAGGGTTTCTCTCTTGACTGTGTATGTTTATTGGCTGAATAAAGTGAGTCAAAGTCCCTTGGGCAATTTTTATTCTGTGCAGTGTACTCACTTCATCCTCAAGTGCTCCTTCCTTTCAAGGTTCTGTTTGGACACTAGGTACCATACCCAAAGTACCTCTTAACAGAGAGTCGTGTAGGGGCTGTTTTCTGGCTTTTCCCCCAAAAAAAAATTCAGGGGGAACTTTCAAATAAAAAGAAATCCCAAGTGATAGGAAAGGCTTGCCCATTATCTGGGTGCTTTTCTGCATTTATTGGAATCTCTCAATAATACGTGTGCTTATATGCCAGTTAGCCCTTTCTTCTCCCAGCCATGACACTGGCGGGATTGGAGACACAGTTTGGAGTTCTGGTTTGGAGCCTGAGTTGTAACTAATTGTGTTCTGGGTTATTTAGGTTATCTAGACTGGACAGGCTGTTGCATTGATAGCTGCTGCTGATGGAGGATTGGGGTAAGGTACAGGGGGGAGCTGACTCCCACCCCACAACATGCACGCATACAGATCCCTTTGTATCGGGGATGGGCCTGAACCAGAGCTGAAATCCTAATGAACACACGTTCTCTGTCCCCTGCACTCGAGTGCTTTGGGAAATGATTGGCTCCAAAATACGATTTAGGCTCATTTCTCTTTCTCCTCCAAAATGAAAAAAATTTTCTGACCCATGTTCCCATTTCATCTGCTACTTAAGCAACTTTTCTAGAGGGGACTTATTGCCTGTGTCCACACTGGCCAGCAATTTTTGGTACATCAACCACTCACGAAGGGACTAAATCTGCCTTTTTGTGGTCCTTTCCCTACTCCATTCTGTCTCTAATCTCAGACCAGATTTTCTCTCTGTTGTCCAGAGCTGTTCCACAGTCTCTGTGGAAGTAATAGTAAGGGAGAGCAAAGAAACGCTTCCAACGAGAAACCTATTAAATCAGTCAGCTACACTGAGAATCTGGTTTGAAAAGAGAGAGAAGTAACTGAGACGAATCACAGTGAGCAACGTCCTGGAGCTATGTTGTGAGCAAATGAAGCTGGATTTCTATTAATACCACAATATTATCTAAACAAGTTTATTGCCCCATCACCATGAGTCTGTAACATGGTGTGCCTTCAGTGTTGACATGTCCATGCTAAATAGTCATTAAATAAAAATAATACCTTTGTATAGAGTTGTACCAATAATACAATTTAAAATGAATCAAATGTACAAATTATAATTGGGTGTTTGCCTAATGTCAAGAACGAAAGCAGCCAGTAGGCTTCAGAGCTACCAGTCAAAGTAGTAGCGAGATCTGGATTTTTGCGGCTAAAATTCTACCACTGTCAGTAATTATTCTGAGTCACGTCTGTTTAGTTTGTGCCTAGATAACCTGCAAATATAAAGTCAGAAACATTTCACTGTCTGCTTTTGAGAGTAAGCTAGGGCAATGAGTCAGTGTTCTTAGTTTACATTTTAGTTGACACAGTAATCTGCAGCTGTGTAACGCAGCACATTTATATTGAGTGCATGACATTTTCTTCTGTACCTACATGTGAATATGATTCGATCTTATGGCTTATCACCTCTACCACAAGATACTAGCAATTTTTTATTGTTTTGTGGCTAGTTGTATTTATAGAAGGAGAAATAAGGACTTTTTATTATTCCATTATACGGGGAAGGGAATATTAGTTTGGCTAATCTACCCATTGTGTAATGCTAGATACCCTTATGCAGGTTTCTTCTCTCCAATGCTTATTGGCCTATCATTGACTGTTTCTGTTTCTGTTTTTTCTCTGCTGACAACAGTTACACATTCTCTCTCCTTTAGAAGGGAGTGATTGAATTGAAGATAGTTGTTCATGCTGATAAATTATCTAATAGCTCTCCTTATGTGGGAAGGGGAAGTAAGCAATGAGTACCTATCTCCTTCGCAATGCCTGACAGTTGACAGAGGCTAAATCCTGCAGTTAAATCTGAATGCCTAGTTTTATAGCCATTAGAAATAAAAGACAAATCTAGGCTCTGGGAATTTTTATAAAAAACAAACAAACTTTTTTTTTAGTTTCATTGGTCTGCGGCTGATGTGAGATTCCCTTGTCCATGTTCGGGTGTTTTTAAGAGGAAGTAGAAGTACGATCAGTGCCATTTCCTTTTCCTATTTCAGACCATTCAAGAATGTTACAGAATATGATGGGCAAGATGCTTGCGGATCGAATAGCTGGAACATGGTGGATGTTGATCTGCCCCCCAACAAAGAGAACAACCCTGGGATTTTATTGCAGGGACTGAAACCTTGGACTCAGTATGCCATTTATGTCAAGGCTGTTACTCTCACAGTGATGGAGAACCACCACATCCATGGAGCAAAGAGTGAAATAGTCTATATACGCACCAATGCTGCAGGTAATGTCCGTGATGCGTGGCACTGTAAAGGTGTCAACAGGCTGGGCTTTCACCCACTCAGATGGAGCTTTAAAGCTGCATCTGTAATTTATTAGCCCTGGATTGTGGAAGAAACTAAGTGCATTGGAAAACATGAACAACTTTAAATTCTTGTTACTCAGGAAATCCATTAGAGGGGCCCCCATGCATTTTAAATACATTGCAGTCTCACTTAAGGTCATTTGTGATATTCTTCCCAGAAAACATTGCAGTGAGGGCGGACAAGGGTCTGTCTGTCAGCTATACAGAGAGGAACACAGGGTATTTGTTGTTTCACACTTGTGTACTTGCCTTTAACTCGGACCAGTACAACACAGCACTGGGTGAACATGTTCCGTTCAACTCCACCTTTTGTCTACAAAAAGCTCTCAAAATTAATGGGACTTTTAACTAATCTGGCATCGAAGATGAATTATTAAAAAACCAAATAGCCTGATATAGTAATTTCTGAAACGAGAAATGGGAGAAGTTCAGGTACCCAGAAAGTACAGTGAGGTGCATGGTATAAACACCTACTCAGATATAGATAAAAGCTGGCTGCTACCTTTAAGTGTCTGCTGCCTTTTGAATAGACCATAATTTTGAAATCTACAAGCATGTTGCTTGCCTTTAAATTAACTTTTGGAAGGCACTGAACATCAGATCATCCTGTTTACCTGGAAAAAAGCTATTAATCTTGGCTGTGTTCCAAATTGTGTATGATAGGTGAAATACAAGCGTGTGTAACCCTACGTGCATTTTAAAAAACTGTTATGGGATTTGAAGTCACTTTTTTTGCCCTATATCTTCTAAAGCAATCGAGGTTTTGCTCTTATTCTAAAGCTGTTGGTTTTCTAGTGCATGCAATATAAATTTGCCTTGGAGTACGCATTGGAGACCTTAAGCTGTAGAGACGCCAAAGTTGATGATGCTGCATTGGTGAAAGGGACTCTTGCACAACTGATAAAGAGCCTTTTTCAATGCTTATCCCTTGACAGGTGAGAGAGAGGCACGTGTTTTTCAGCGTTGAATTCAACAAGTCCCTGGCAATGCTAACTGAGACAACTCAAGTTTTTGTTTGCTCAAAATCAGGAGAAAACACACCCTCTATATTTTGACTTTTTTCCCCCCAATTTATTCTATACAAACGCTAGCTGAGAACTGCCACTGTTGTTCATATAGCATAACAGCAAAAATACAAGATGTCTATTTTCAGAGTGTGACTCTGACAAGGAGAGAATTAAGTCAAATAATTAGAAAAAGTTGCCCAGTGGGATTTGCCTCTTATGACGGTATATACATTCTGTAAAATAGCCAACATAGAGGTGGGGCGACCAGTTAGAACGTCACTCTGATCAGACCTTTTAAGAAATGTCCTTGTATGTTTTTGGATGTTGTATCACCCCAAAATTTATCACACAGATCTGCTGTTATGAATTTGTTGCTGTGGTTTGTTTACTCCACCCCCTACATTTCTCTCTCAACACAATGCCATTCATAATTTCCCATATGAAACCTCAGGTTATAGCATTCTAAATGCTCTTTGCATAAACCATTGCTTTTATTCAGAAAGCGGCAATTAAAAAATATGGTACATTGTTAGAACTGTGCAGAAATTGGATTATATGGAGTAAGGAAATCAGAATGTGATTAACTTGCTTACCAGGGCACTGTTTCAGACTTCAGGCCAAGTTGCGTGGTCATTATTCAAGCATTACTTTGGAAAGTAATGGTAGCTTTGCTGGCTTAAGGATTGCAAAAGTTGGCCCTTACACGTTAAGGAAAGTTGTTGAATACAACATCGGATCGCTGCTGTAGGGTGGTGGCTTTTAAAACTTCTCCATCTGTTAACCGGGGGGGAGTCAGCAGAATTATTGGTTCCTGAGAGGTGGGACGAGCTGTTTTTCAGAGTGATGCACAAAACGGTTAATCAAGGCTTTGTTTCTCAGCTTTTTATCTTTCAATATGAGTTGTGTGTAAATGCCTATTTTTTCCTGTTCCTTTTCCCCTAGTGCCATCTATCCCACTGGATGTTATTTCAGCATCTAATGCCTCCTGTCAGCTAATAGTGAAATGGAATCCACCCTCTCTCCCCAATGGCAACCTGTCTTACTATATTGTACGGTGGCAGCAACAGCCTCAGGACAGTTATCTTTACCGGCATAACTACTGCTCCAAAGGTAAGGGAGCTGAAAGCAGCTATGTGTTAACATGCCTGAGATTCATATTATTCACATGGCCAGCACATGCAGCTGCAGCTACTTGCTCTCCGTTGTTTCTGTGACTAACAGCCATTCTAGGGGGAAGGATAGAACCTGGATCGTGAATTGCACCCACTGGTGGTAAGGGAAAAGCCTCAATATCTGGTCTTTTCTTTTAAAGATAAAGTCCCAATTCGGAGATATGCAGATGGGACCATTGATACAGAAGAAGCAACTGAACCCACCAAGCCAGACGGGAGTGGGGGGGAGAAAGGACCCTGCTGTGCTTGTCCCAAGACAGAGGCCGAGAAGCAAGCTGAGAAAGAGGAAGCAGAGTACCGCAAAGTCTTTGAGAACTTCCTCCATAACTCCATCTTCGTGCCCAGGTAATAGAAGTTGGATCTTTGCTCTCTTCACAGGGGGGAGCGAGCCACCTGGGGCCCTCAGTATTGACACATGGAAACGTTTTTGAATGGAACCTTAAGCACAGAAATGCTGCCTCATAAGGAGGGAGGGTGATCTGCAGTCTTTCTACTTCACAGCTTCTCTTTTTCACTGATTTTTTTTCCTCTGTCTCTCTCCGTTTTAACTAATGATAATAGTCCTTATCTATGTTGTTCAAGAACCTTTTTGTGGTTGTTCCTTTGTCAGTTCAAGGGCCATTTAAGGTGCTCTTCACCTGTAAGGGTTTCAAGGATGATCAGCTTGTGGCAAAGAACTGGCTTCTAACATGATTTTTCTGTAACTGACCTTTTAAATGCTTAGATAACTCAACTTGAAGATATATCTGGTTTGGAAATTAAGGAAATATTGAGGCATTGCAGAATTTGAAATGGTTGTCCTTTCTAATTCATATCTCTGCACTAATCAAGGAGAGTGTATTGGTTTCCTGGGCTTTGACTGTAACCAAGAATTAAATGTACCTACTCTTTCATGATAACATGGACTCAGAGCAGCCTGAAAGGTCTTAGCTTTAGGAGTGTGGGTCTCTGGAAGCAGAGGAGTTGCCTCAGCCGAGGGGCGGGAGTGACCGAACAAGAATGCGAACAAGGTTTCAACCAAAGAAATATTGCTCATTTATTTATTCATTAGTAAAGAACAAAGTACATGGACATAACTAACACAAACGCAAAATCAGAAAAAGATACAAAGATCTGTTTACAGACAGATGGTCATTTGTACAATTTCACTACTTATTGCCTCATGTTTACAGATAAATGGTCGTTTGTAAACTGTGTTTACAGACAGATGGTTGCTTGCCAACTCTCTCTTATAGTACACAATTCTATTACTTACTACCTCGTGCTTACAGACAGATGGTCACTTGTAAAATCCTAGTTACTCTTCACAGACAGATAAACAGACAGGTGTGTGTTTGTTATCTTAAAGCACGTGTACTTTCATACATTACCAAAAATGCTTCTCTCTTTAAGCCCCTTGGGCCGAGTCGACTCTGATAAGTGTTACCCATTCTTTGGATGCTGCTGGTTCATAGAAGGGCTCAGTCCAGCTACCGAGGATCCCAGCGGGCTGCAGTCCAAAGTGCAACTGACTTTCTGGGTTTAAGTACTCACAGGCTGATCACCAAACTGATCAGCTTGATCAGTATGTAACCAACCAGTGAGCATTTCTGCTGAGTCATCCTGACTTGTAGGCACTTTCAAGTGTTACTTAGCCAGGTGTAGTCAGCTCTGGTCAGCTTTTGTTTTTATGTTTGCCCTCTATTTGTGCTGTGCTAGCACCCGGACAGCCATTATCAGGTCCTTCCAGCCCTTTTCCCAAGCTATATACTTTACTATTCTATCTTAAAGCACAAAACCCATTAACTATTCTTTTTATATTCTACGGATAAAGGCTGCTGCTTACATGTTAAGTGGAAACATAGCTATTAAACTCCTTTTTATATGGCATCATGGAGCAGGTATTACTGAATTCATCAGTGGTTTTGATACTTGAGTTTCTAATTTACCTCTCATGAAAGCTGTTTTTACTTAAGATAATTCGATCATAGGGCCAGCATACTGTGTGTAGCTGTAATGCTACTATGTAAGCAGTCTGCTTTAGATCGTGCATGTAGTCTCATTGTCTCTTTTGGCTGGTGAGGAATATGGTGCAGTTAATGTTAAACAGGACTTGGGAGCATACTAAGGTGTGGTCTTCATGACAGAATAAGACTGAATCATAAAGAAAATGATTCTGTTCTCAAACTTAACTTGTAACAATCTTATTTAAGACACTCTTAGACTGTAAGGCAGCGATACTCAGACCTCAGTGGTTCAGGAGCCAAATTAGTGATGAGCGTTACCCATCTCTCTCTCTGGTGTTCTCTCTCTCTCTCTCTCTCTCTGTGTGTGTGTGTGTGTGTGTGTGTGTGTGTGTGTGTGTGTGTGTGTGTGTGTGTGTGTGTGTGTGTGTGTGTGTGTGTGTGTGTGTGTGTGTGTGTGTGTGTGTGTGTGTGTGTGTGTGTGTGTGTGTGTGTGTGAGAGAGAGAGAGAGATATGCTGTAAATATTCTACATAATAATCTTGCCGCAAGATGCCTGGCCAAGGATTCTACAGTTGGTTATAACATAGTAAAAGCATCCTGATTGGTTAATAATTAAATCACACACTGTTTTAATATCACGTGCTGCAAAGGCACATTAAAGAGCCACTTGCAGTTCTCGAGCCTCAGTCTGAGTATCGCTGATGTAAGGTCTTCAGGGTGCAGGGACCATGCTCACCCCAGGATTTGTACAGCAGCTATCACAATGGGTCACTGACCTTGACTGAGATCTCTGTGCACTACCACAATACAAATAATACATCATATTGCTTCTTGGTGATAGCATCTTGTTGTGGTCCTGAGCTGTTGTAGATTCACTCCAATTTTGCCTGCACTACTGATAAATTAGCAGACCAGATCCTGAACTCACCAGGGGTTGTGTCAATCCTGAGCCAGCACCTTATGATGTAAACGAATTCGCATTTTGGCCCACTGTGTGGATAGTGGAAACCACATGCAAGTTATAAATTGCCTGAAGTGACGTATTAGTTTTATAGAGGAAAAAAAAAATTCTGTTTAACCAAAACTTTCAGGCATTTGAAACATCACATTCAATTTTTCTGGTGTTAAAATTTCTTGGACTAATAAAAAAAAAAAAGAGAGAGAAAAATAAACCTTGAACAGAGGCTGTAACAAATTACTAGCAACTTTTACATGCTGTATTTTTGCACTGTTTTGAAATTTAAATGGGAGCAATTCATAAGAAAGCCTTGAATGCTTTACTGTTCTCTTCCCCCATTTCCCCCCCCCCCCCCCCCCCACACACACACACACACACAAATCTCAGCTTGCTTTCATAATCAGTATATTTTTCTTTTCAGTGATTTAACAGCAGGATCAGATAAGATATGAGACTTGTAAATAGCTGAGTTAGTTAAGTGACTTTTCAGAAGTCTGAATGTCAGGGAAATGTGAGATTTCTCCATGGAACAAATCTGAGCAACTTGTTACTTGCAGATGTCTGGTTTTTTTCCGTTTTTCTTTCCCTGAGGGGGAAGTTAATTCATGTGCCAACATGAGTCTCATTAGAAGTGTATTATGTTTCCAGCATTCTACCTGGGTCTTGCCTGTCTTTGGGATGTTATGAAAGAAGCACAGCGTGGAAATAAAAGGATCTGACCATGCAGTTTTCAGGCTGCTTAAAAACCAGTATATGTGTGTGTCGTTACATCATCCTGCCCTGGCCTGTTTGTGATTTCTAAAGGGCCCACTGTACAAGATTGCAGCAGGAAGGGTAGGGTTGGGACAAGATCATTTTTATTACTGTTGGAGCTGCGTTTACAGCACTGTAAGAACCATTACTGGGCATCTTTCCTTTTGTTCTCTAGCGAGCACCGAGTTAACACTCAACAGCTGAGAAGCTATAACTTTAAAATTAGCACATAGTCAGAGGCCTGGTCTACATTTAAAAATTAAATCAACCTCACTACAATGCTCAGGGATGAGAAAAATTTCACACCCTTAGCACCGTCATTAGATCAACATAAGCCCAGGGTAGATGGGGCTAGGTTGACAGAAGAACTCTTCCATTGGCCTAGCTACCCTAGGGGAGGTGATTTAACGACATCGATTGGAAAAAAACAAAAAACCCCATCGATTTAGGATGTTCCTGTGTTACAGCACTGCAGTGACACAGCTGCTGCTGCTGTAATGTATGTAGTGTAGACACACTTTAAGAAGAATAATTAGATTTTGCACTGACATATCCATTTCTTTTAAAGCTCTCCTTTTTTCTTTTCAGTGATTCTATTTTCTCATTGTTTGCTATCCCCTCCTCCCTAAGAATAGATGGATTTTTATGTATTTTCTGCCAGGACCTTCCTTTATTTTTGTCTGTCTAGTTTTTTGGGTACTACTTTTTCCTCATTTGTGTGTTCCAGCAAAGCCGACAGCTGCTTGACAGAAAGTCATTGATGTCAAATCCCTCAGTATTTTAGTTATGTTTGCCTTGTGGTTAATCTGTGAGTCTGTCTTTCCCTAACGTGACTGCATTTTTTCGCCTAGGCATTTTGTGTTTTTATTTAATTTTAAGTTTTTTCAGAATAAATGTAGGACCCTGTTGTAAATTTTTCAGAAGACCGTCAAAGAGTGAATCTTAACCCATCCTCTAAAGGTAGTGGTACGTAAAGTCATGCCGTCTGGCTCTTTGGTCACCAGGCTGTGCTCTTGCATCAACATGTGACTTTGTGGTTGACTTTTATTTTCAGACTCACGGCTTTTTGTCACACATCTGCGCAAATGTTCTCTAATTCAGGAGCAACCATCTGTGTTCTTTTTTGCTGGTCCAAAGGTTTATTCTCTGCAGTGGAGTAAGGGGATGAATGATGATTCTACCAAAGCACAGTAAACAGGCCTAGTAACTTCTCCAGTGATACTAATCATCAAAGAGAAGGTGTGTGCTTGCGTTCACTATGAAATTCTCCTATTTCCTGCTGTAGAATTACTAAGAACTTGTCTCTGCGAACAGTTGGTTCACAGCGAGCTGGGGTGTAAATCTACATTGCGCCAGCCTGCCATGTAAGATGTCGCTTACTGCCACCTCGCACTAAGAGTTTCCTAGTGTGCTATGATCTACCCAGCTGTTGAAATGGGAGGTCGGCCCACCACACCAGGGGAACTTGTGGAGTGCAGCAGTAGGACCCAAGTAGCAATTTAGCGCATGGCAGATGCGAAGTAGATTTGTACCCCAGCTTGCCTCTGTTCCTATAGACAAGCCCTGCGTTGAGCTGATGGCATGGGTGGGTATGTTGCTCGCATCTGTTGCTCAATAACACAGAGTAGTCCTTCTCTTGTCTTTGTATTTATCAGTTGATTCCTGTGCTGTGTTTTGCCTGCCTCGTGTGAGTCACACGTGTGCTACCTGAGACTCATTAGGATTTGAGGGAATCTTAATGAATGCCTTAAGAATTTCATTCAGCCTCTGCCACTAGATTTCAAAACCAAAGGTGCCCATAGTTGTTTGGCACGCAGCTCTGATGAACTCTTTGATATGGCTGGATGTTCTGAGACTCTTTATTTCATAGTAAGCTACTTCTGTCATCTAATACGTTTCCTGGTTGATGGGAACACTTATTGTAGTCATCATGCCCACTTCTTGATAGGGAATGTGTTGAAATCATGACCTCACTGTAGTAATTCAATAGACTCAGCACTGGCCTAGTAAGAGACCATCATTGTATAAGTGGTATAATGTAAGATGAGGTATAATAAAAGAAATCTCTTTGGTGTGGATTCTTCCGTGATTTCTCTCCCTGCCTCACTCTCTGGGTGATCTGGTACTTCAGATCAAAACCAAGACCCCTTTTGATTAGGATTGGAGGATCTGGAAATTGTCAGCCTGCTTATGTGGTCTGCGTTCCTGTGCGAAACAAAGACTCAGATCCCAAACGAAAGAACCTGTGACACCTCTGATGTGCAGTTGTGATGTGCGGTGGCTGCATTCACTCTATCATTTACACCTTGGCTCCATGTTAGTGATTATACTGACACACAGGCCTGTCGGCACTGTCAATCCTAAAACATGAAACGACAGAAACTGCAGGATCATTGCTGTAGAGCACTTATTTTTTAATTCAGTACGTAGGTTATGACAAATGTTTGTTTTATTTCCATGGTTCCGTAGGTGCTCATGCAACTTTACAGACAAAATCAAAAAGCTCTTTTCTGAGGCATGTACATACTATTTTCTGTATTTTTTTTATATGTCGTTTATTGTGCGAGCAGGATGCTCTCACTCCTTTGCTCACCACTTCCCTTACAGAACAAAGAAGCTGTTAACAAACATATCTTAAAAGCCAAACATGTCCAGTGACTGATTATTGCTAGTAAAGCACAGAGTAGTGCAAGAAAATCAAGCCTCTAGTGCACACTGGTTGATGTTTAGCTCATTCTGTGTTGAGAAGTGCTCATTGGGCTGCTGATTTGCAAAGCTGCCTAGTGGCCTCATTTCCGTATACATCTGCGCTAGATAGTGTGCTGATTGTCATAAGGGCATGGCTGTTACCTTCCACACTTTTTAGTTTACATCCTGGTTTGCTTCCTCAACACAGTAAATTAAGCAGTTTTTAATTACTATATTTTCATCATAACCAGAAAATTAAAAAATGGAGCTCTACAATTTTAATCCAATAGGCTTTTGGATGTTTTTGGCTTTTAAATCTGTACCATCTAATTTTATTTTGAGCCTCTAGCGCAGCCTTTAGCATCACCATCATTAAATAGGGAACCAGTTTGCTTATATAACAACCTTGGGCCCATTTTTGCCATTCAATACATTGACCTCAGTGGGGCTTGCACAGTGGAAGTTGTGAATGCTTATCTTGGGGCAGAATTTAGGTCTCAAAGATTGCTTTGGTCTATTTCCAGAACAGTCAGAAATGGGATGTGCTTGAACATGCAGCAGATTCAGATAAAGAATGAAGTCCAGCTAGTGGCTTCCTTGCAGTTTCCTTATTCTTTCATTTTTATAGTCTATCTGTAAGGTGATTAGTTTCCTATTTCCTGACTTGCCATTTTCTCTTGCCTTCTCTGATGGGCTATTGAGAAGTTTAATACATAAAAATGACTTGTTTCCATATATTGCCCTTTGTTCTCTGCAGACCTGACCGGAAGCGCAGGGATGTGTTCCAAATTGCAAACACCACTCTTGCCAGTAGGCACAGGAACACAACAGTGCCAGATCACTTTGCCAACGTGTCTGATGTGGAGGAGAACGAGATGGAATATTTATTCCATGAGGATAAAGTGGAAGGCCGGGAGAGGACACTGATCTCCCATCTCCAGCCTTTTACTCTTTACCGCATTGATATTCACAGCTGCAACCATGAAGCAGAGACACTTGGCTGCAGTGCTTCGAACTTTGTCTTTGCGAGAACCATGCCTGCAGGTATGATCTCCAGAGTTTCAAACTTTACATTTTATTTTCAGGGTGATACATGTATCTTAGATACTCTGAGAGACAAAGCTTTGAAAACCAAATATACAACAATAGGGTTTTTTATGGAACTAGGTTGGATATTAGGAAAAACCTTTTCACTAGGAGGGTGGCGAAGCACTGGAAGAGGTTACCTAGAGAGGGGTGGAATCTCCATCCTATTATTATTATTATTTATTTATTTTTTTTTTTTGCAAAAAATAAATACATTTTTAAATGAGAATTGTAAAATGTCATACTGGATCAACACCTTCTGTTGGTCCATAAAATCCAGGGTCCAGCTTTCCCGCCTATGGCACTGCTCAGTGCTCCAGAGAAAGGCAAACAATCCCCATTATCAGCCCAGACAACTCTGTGAATCTGTGGACAGGTGCAGGGAGTGAGTGGAAATTGTTCCCTGAAGCCCTCAGACACTCTGTTGCAGGAGGATTGAATATGCCTTTCCTGACATGTTCTGCAGTTTCTAATCAATTCACTTTGGCCTGTTTGCAAATATTTGAGTTTTACTAGTATGAGTGTTTGCTAGGAAAATAAAATGTTTCCTCTGCCAGGGAATGCTTGTGTACTCCTCCAGTCTGGGAATGGACACAATATTGTCACTTTTCCCAACCAGTCTCAAATAACTAGCATATCTCAAGCAGAGAATATGGAAACTCTGTTTATAATCACTGTAGTAAGGCTTGGTCTTGTACAGATTGCTCATCTACTGAGAAGAACAGAGTTGATTTCAGTTTAAACCCATATGTAGTGACATCACTCATAACTCAAGCAGATGCCTGGTTTCTTTTTTGATGCAAAATGGTAGTGGTTTTGCTTTGTTTCTGGAAGGAAACACTGTCATAATCCAGATCCAGCCGTTGTCTGTACAGTTCAGAGGTACTATTTATTTCAAGTAATTAGGGAAATCTACGAGATCAGGCGAAAGGAAACAAATATTCCTAAATTCTTAGCCTGTGATTCTCTGAATTGAAGGCCTTTATGATCTTGTGGGCTTTTGAACCTGGTGCATGTCTTGTTTGAAAGTGTCTCCCTTTCTGTTTGACTGGAGCAGTATTCATAGCCCCGGGCAGCCAACCAAATCATTTCCAAAAACAAAAGTACTGGGGATAAGGCAGAGAGCACTGATGTCTCTCCATCATGAGCCGTGACTGGACACACTGCAGATATTGTCCCTACACTGACCATCCAGAAGCAATGTCAATGTAGCCAGTTTTTACCTCCGTGCGTCGCCCCAACCTGTCTGCTTTTCCTGTCAAGCCTCTGGCTCTGCATCTTGTGACGTGGATTCCTGCTGCTGCTACTTTGGGCCTTCTTCATCCATTAGATTAGAATGATTTTTCACTCGCTGCCATGGGGAGTACTGTGGAGAAGGAACCAGTCACTAATATATCACATTCTTCAACCTGTACTTTGTATTCGATTGCTTACTGTGTCCTGATATTTTTAGGTCTGTGCACTGCATCAGCTGTAGCAGTATTGTGCAGGCAATAGTAATCTTTCCAGCAAGCCTTCCTGCAAACACTCCTTGCTCTGCGGGGATTTGACCAATATATATTGTGCTGTTCTAACTCCTATGGAAGAGTTGGGAATTTTGTTTTTTAATATCTTCACATAGCTTGGCCTAGCAATTGTCTCAGACTCAGACAGGCTGCAATGCTGCTCAGGCATTTGTGCATGTACATGAGCTCTTGCTATTATTTTGTAGAAGGAGCAGATAACATTCCAGGAACAGTAACGTGGGAAGGCAAGGAAGATAATGCAGTCTACCTGAAGTGGGCAGAACCTGTAAACCCTAATGGATTGATACTGATGTATGAAATCAAATATGGGCAACATGGAGAGGTGAGGATTGACCCAATAGAAAAACAAACAAACATTTCTTTGACGTAATATCACATGTAGTTTGGCCTTCCTGCATGTGGCATGGTCAGCCCCAACATGCTTTAGAGAGTCAGACTGAGCCAATGCTTGGATGGAAGTCCTATTGAGGTGTGAATACAATAATCTTTTTTGTTTGTTCGTTTTCGATTTTGTTTCTTTGAGTCAGTATTTATTGAATGTCTTAACACAGTGATTTAAAGCTGAGGTCCTGGACATGTGTGGTTATTGAAAGTTTACATGCTACTTTTCACAAGAATCTGAGCATTATTCTCCAATACCCATACTAAATTAATCTCCTAAATTAAGTGTTAGTGTGCATTGCTTTAAAAAAAAAAACAAACAAACAAAAAAAAAACCTACTTGATTTCATGCTGGGAGGGTGATTTTTGTCTGGATAAAGTTTGTGGAGTGCTTTGGGACCCATGTGCCCAGAAGTTGCTTTATTAATGAGATCATTCACTTAAAAGAAAATAAAAAGGACCTTTAGGATTGAATACTTAAAATACAACTAAATTTTGTATTCCTTCCAAGCTTTCCCAAACTTCCCCCTTCTAGTTCTCCCTCTAAACATGAATGTTTTTAAAAGAAATAAAGATACTTTGCTTTTTTAAGGTAGGCTTTGATATAGTGATGCAGAGACTTTAATACTGAATAGTACAAATACAGCACAGTGGTCAGTATTGGTGGTATTCTCTTTAAGGAAGAATAGTGAGAACTGCAAATACTAATGTAGCTATTAACTATTTGCTAAAGGAAAATAAGGAAATTTGTAAAGGTAGTCATTTTATAGCAACAAGTTTTCCCTTTATTTTTAATAGTGCTTTTAAGCAGTAACTTTCATTCAAGGAATTGTAGATATTAAGTCTTGCAACATAACCATGAGACCATTTCTAATTATTATGCCTAATTTTCAGACAGGTGAAGATTTCAGTGACTTGTCCAGCATGCTATGTTGGTGCTTGAAATAGACACAAGGAATCCCGACTGTCTCTATTTCTAGCCAGTATGCTATAGTCCCTCCCTTGTTTTACTTACTTTTACTATTGTTGGATTCCAATATCCTTAAATTGCACAAAGGGAGAACTGTTCTGATTTTAGTTGAAGAAACAAGTTTAAATCATAAATGCAATGCAAAGCCCAGCAAAATCTGTGATCTTCTTGGGTTCCTGAGAATTACAACTATAAAAATATTTACATGTAACAAAAGCTGTTTTTCTTTCAGGAGAAACGGGAATGTGTTTCTAGAGAGGAATACAGGAAGTTTGGAGGAGCCAAACTAACTCATCTAAATGCTGGAAATTATTCTGCCAGAGTTCAGGCAACCTCTCTAGCTGGAAATGGATCATGGACTGAGCCAATGTCTTTCTACGTACAGCCAAAACGTAAGAGGAATTTTGTAGGTTGTGTCAAACTATATATGGTTACTAGTTACTTCCTCAATTATCTCACTTATTCCTATTGTTTGCATGCATAATTGGGACTCTGAATATCCTTCCTAAGTTCTCCATATGCTTCCTCAGTTGTGGATGTTTCTTTGGGAATTGTTATGCATTCTCTTCACTGGACAGCACCTATGAATAAAAAGTATCTCTTGAGGCTAGGTCGCCTTCTGTTTCGCTTGTGCATGTGCGCGCACTCATGTACGTATATAGGTTAGTGTGTCTATAGAGAAACAGTAATAACAGTAAATTTTGTCTGTGGTTTACTAATCTTGGGTGGAAATGCACTGCTAGGAATAACCATGCAGCAGTATTATGAATCGGAATCTGGAACTCATATTGTAACATGGAACACCTACCGTATACATTACTGAGATACAAGAAGCAAAGTTTAGTTGCAAGGAGCTTTCTTACAATTTCATTTTTAGCTGTTTTTTCCTACTATGTAACTCTAGTGGCACTTTGACAGAAGATCAACATGTTGATGCAATAGGGGTAGTGATACTGGAAATGACGGAACTGTTTTACACAGATAAACATATTGGTAAACAATGAATTACATAAGTTTCATCCAGTGCTTTTATGGCTGCTGTAGATATCTCACCTTGTTCTTCTACATTTGCATGTCTAATATTTGTTTCTGCTTATTTGCAAAGCAGATACATTTATTACCCTCAGCATATCCAGGCAAAATACCCATGTGTCCCCTTCTCCCATTTGTAATTTTTAAAAAGCAAAACCAAATTTTGATACAATTTTAAAGTGAAATTAGAGCAACAAAATGTTTGCATGCATGCTGTCTCTAGATATAGATATAGAAAGTTTAAAAGGATAAGCATTTAAAGAACTTAAACATATGTAGTCAGACCAAAACTCCATTAAACAGAACACTGCTCCTTTACAATATTAATGCTGTTCTCTTTCTTAGATTTCTGGTTCTCTCATCATTTATTGTTAGGGAGTGAGTCTTCCTGAAGAAATTTCTCCACAGACAACAAAAAACTGAAGACTCTGATTTTGCAGGATGGAAACATAATGTGTAGGCTGAAAACTCTCATGTGTTGGTAGAGGTTCTGTCGCAACATCAGAATTTTGTTTTCTTGTCTATTTCAGCGGCAGACTATGGGAATTTCCTGCACTTGATAATTGTGCTTCCCGTTGCAGTCCTGCTGATCATTGGAGGGTTGTTGATAATGCTGTACGTTTTTAACAAAAAGAGGTGAGATCTTGCATACATTCTCAAGGGAGACTAAACTGGGGGAAGAAATATTCATTTTGAATTCTGTGCCCATTGGACAAGTTTGAATTTGAAAGCAAAGTGGCATTTGGGGGGGGCCATACAGGATAGGCTAAAGCAGATTTTCTCTTCTAGGGAGAGAAATTTTCAAGTTACTAGTGATTATCTGTCTGCTGAGGGAGTTGTGGAGAAGCTTTTCATTACCAGGCCATGCTTCGGGGGTTCCTTTGGGAATATATCTATTTGGACAGTGATAGCAAAACTAGACTCTTACAGACCATAGGTTTAACCAACAATTTGAATCACTTTGGAAACCACAAAGCCTCCTTCAGTTCAGATTTGTTCAAGTGTCTTGCAGATTGATACTGGCAAATTCCCAAGGTTTTCTGAATCTACTCCAAACGTCCCAATTTGATGCTTATTCGCTGGACAGAGTGTAGTCAGTCCAAGGGAACATACTGGGTATTTCACATCTCAGTAGCCTCGTCACAATTGCTGAACTTTTTTTAAAATTAAGATAAAAAGGGAAATTTAGAATTTGCACCAATATTTAAATAAACCTTGGCTGTTTTTTGCATGTAGAGATTTACATCATCCCTCCTCCCACATCAGATATACATACTGAAAAAGCTCACATTACCTACTGTTTAAATTCACTTCACATTACATTTACCAAGTCTCTGTATATGCAGTGGCTAGATAGTTTTTACTGGCACTGCTTACTCCAGCTTTATAGGTTGACTGATTGACACCCCTGTGTCACCTAACCTCTATCCTCTACAAACCCCGCCATCCTTCTTGCTGCTCTGCTTCAGCCCAGGGGATGAAATGTTTGGTCACCTTTGCAGCGCCCTGGTAGCAGTTTATTAATCTGTCAGTACTGGATCATAAAATAGCATGTTTCTTAAAACCAGAAATAATCCAAAACCATCTAACCTCCTCCAGATAGGAAAGCATGGATTTCCAAGGCTGATCCTGAGCACAGATCACCTTCATGGCACATCATCATCTAATCAGTCCTGGATGAAGAGCTTTTGGATGTTTTTCTAAAAGATAGTCTAGGAATCATTCTGGGGAAGTGAGACAGCCTGTGTTGTACAGGGGCTCAGACTAGATCATCACAATAGCACTTTCTGACCTTGGAATCGATGCATTTGCATTCCGCCATAAAGAAAAAAGAAACTTGTGAACGTAGCCCATTAAAATGTTTCATATTCATTCTTCTCTGGTGCAGATATGGTGTAAATAGGACTGAAACAGAACTGGGGAAGGGGGGCGAAGGGGTCTCCCATGAAGACGATTTCATGGTTCAGACCATTTTCTCAGTGGGTGGTGTCGCCAGTGTTTGGAGTATGCAGGCAGAACAAAAACTCTGTTAGATCAACTAAGTCAGTTCTCCTCTCCTCTTGTCCTAAAGCCCCTCTACCTGTAAGAAGCAACAGGATACATGGTGGAGCAAACAGTGGAAAAACTAAGGAAGGAGGTGGATTGAAATGTTAGTTGTATTTTAAGGATGAAAAAAATATACAACTTGTGTTTTAACAGGAACAGCGACAGACTAGGCAATGGAGTGCTTTATGCTTCTGTGAACCCTGAGTACTTCAGTGCTTCTGATGGTAAGTGTGGCCTTAAGCTTTTGATGCTTTTACTTTAGTATATTCTGTTGTGAGAGATTTGGTCAAGCCCCATTTTGAAAGATGCAGAGCAATAAAAGAGCACAGTCAACCTAAAACTCAGTTTGCTCTACCTCTATCGCTCACCTATCAATAGTCTGTCAGTGGAAATGTATAATGCCACCACAGTTGTTAAACTGAAGCACTATTTTTTTAAAGTTTTATATCTTCTTGCAATTTGCTCAGTTCAGTCAGTCAAACTAGATGCAGCAGTTTCACTTGTGGATTCTTATCCAGTCATCTAGTGTTGCTGTTCCATTGTTGTACTTGAAATGAAAAAATAATGAACCAAAACCTGTCTTTCATAGTAGGCTGTATAAGCGTCTAACGTTTTAAAACAAACCTAAATACTAAAACTAGTTGCTATTGCCCCTTTATTAAAGTACGGGCCCTTCTAATATGTAGAACAATAGGACCGTTATGATATTTCACATTTGAAGATGCAGGCAGACAGTTCCATGAACCATCAAACACGTCACAGGTGGAAATGTTATGTGAAAACAAGCACAGATGTTTAACGTCATCTGTATCCCTTCGTGTTCATATTCAATAGTAGAGGTCAGGACCCATTGTGCTAAAGCCCTGTGCCAGCACAAAGTGAGATACGGCCCCTGCCAAAGTCAGACATTGGGTCCCTTTATGCCACTCTGGCCCTTTTATGCAATGGATATGGCCTGGAGGTAGTAGGATGAAGATCTCGCCTTTTAAATCTAGGGAGAAGCTAGCAGAAGGGGCACCATAGTGACAGCCCTTCCTGACTTCATTTAAAAAATAAAATAAATTGGGAAGTCCTATTTGGGATTTAAGTTCCACTTGCTTCAAAGTGAAATATTTGCAGTTTTAAGTAGCGACAAATCCGCCCCTCTAAAAAGAAACCCCACGAAGATTTTCAGAGAGAAGATGAGGGAGACAGCAAAAAAAAAAAAAAAAGATTTCTGTATCTCTAGGCTGTTACGTTGTAAGCATTTCTTGGGCACACCCTCCTGCAGGAACAAGATTTACTGCTGACTGTTTGATTTCACCTTTAAGGAGGGATGATGAGCTTGTTCAGCTGAGACAGCGATTGTGAAAACTTCCTGGTGTTTCATCAGACTTTGGAACAGCCTGAAAATCCCTAGCAGGGAAATGCTGATGAGGTTGTTAGTGAGAATTAAAACTGACTGTTCAGTGACTAAAGCTTGTTGCTAACGAGAGCTTTAATTTAGAATAACTAGTGCATGTTTACTTCTGAATTCAGAATGATCAACAAGCAAAGAGTAGACAATGAAAGGGCTTTGGGAATGGCATGTGAAAGGAGTTTAGACCCAGATTTTACTGCACATTATACAATAAACTTACAGCAGATCTCAACTCAGGATTTAATTTAAAATAAGTCCTCAGGTGAGTGGGGCTAGACTATGACACCCTTAGCAACTGCATGGATATTGCACATATTGATGAGCCTTTAATGATTATCCAGTGACTCAGAATTAATCTGTTAGAAAAATCTTATTCTAGATATTTTTCCGGCTGAAGTAATCAGTGTGCGTGCTGTATAGATTAAATATTTGCAAAGTTCTTGTTAGCAGTGAAGGAGGAGAGCAGGACTTCATGGTGTCTGCTTGAGACATTAAGTCCCCTCTTTAGGGTAGAGCCAGACAATATGCATTAGTCTGGCTACAAGAGCTGAAAGTTCCCAAAAGCTAACAATTTTTGCAAGAGCAGCAGCTACCTCTCTTCCCCGTCTCTGCTGCTTGTTATAGTAGCACCATTTTAATTCAAGGTGTGTGTTAAAGGATGCTATTTGCACCAGTCCAGAGCTGGTGGCTATGCTGCATCTTCCCTCGGTGACTGACAGACAGCAGTGACCACTCCTAGCTCATAGGTCTTCTTGCCTGCGGCAATAATCCCTTCCAGCAGTGAGGTCTCCTGTCTGCCTCTTATCAAAGGGTCCCTACCGCACAAGTCCTCTCATTAGGGGAACAATAGGCTTTCAGTGTGAGTGATCGGAAGAGTTAGTGATGCAAACAGCCTGTTAGATTATAGAGTCCATTCCCCTGTGATTATAAAATCAATCCCCTGATAGAGGATGCATCCCCAGATACTGAATTGAAAGTATGTGCATTGTTTGCTGCTGCTTGGAGAGAATCTGTAAACAAAAGAAGCCTGCTGCACCATGCTTCTATCCACCACAGCTGGCTTTACAACTCATATTTTATATACTGAGTATGTACGTAGTTGTTCCCTAGTCATTTTCCCTTCTGCAATGCCATAGTTATGCTTCCCTGTCTCCACCGCAGTAGCCATTCTTTTAGATTTGTGTATGCCTTGGGCAGGTGTAGAATCAAGTAATCACAATCCTAGGTAGAACTGAAACTGGCATGATACGTTGAGGGCCTCTGCTAAAGGGCATCTCAGATGAGCTAGCTTGATAGCATGATAGCAACACAAAGCACTGATGTTGTCGGGGATTGTAGCTTGTTCCTTTGACTGCTAAGACTGGGGTCTCTGCAGAGAGGAAAGAAAACATCTTAAGTCTCTAGTGTGCTATGTAAAAACGTAAGGGAGGTAAACTGTTGAGGGAAGACCATGGGAACAATTGCTTATGTAGCTTGATGCTGTGTCCTCATGCTTAGTGCATTTTGCTGCTTGTAATTCATTGTTGTTTTTTCATCTTGAAGCCACAAGTCTTCTCCCCATTTGCACAGCTGTGTGTGGAATGTCATTGGCTGTCCTCTTTAACTCTAGTGTACGTTCCGGATGAATGGGAAGTGCCCCGTGAGAAGATCACCATGTGCCGTGAGCTTGGGCAGGGCTCCTTTGGAATGGTTTATGAGGGAATAGCTAAAGGAGTGGTGAAGGACGAGCCAGAAACTAGGGTGGCCATCAAAACTGTCAACGAGTCTGCAAACATGCGTGAAAGGATCGAGTTTTTAAATGAGGCCTCAGTCATGAAGGAGTTCAATTGTCATCATGTGGTAAGTTGCTTGAAATTGAGCATGGCTTCCCTTAACGTAACCATAGTTGCTGGCTTCAGTTGCCTGGCTTGATTGACTCTGTGATACCAGGAGGCAAGACCTCCTAAAACAGCATGCTAAAGGAACGTGCTTCCCTCATCACACCGATCTCACGACGAGCCTCGTGATCATACATTAACTGGGATGGCTGCTGCCACAGGGTTTGTATCCCAGTCTACTTCCAAACTCTACCCAAGGGGTGTGGGTGTTAGCTCCAGACTGGGGCCACTCCTAGTTAATAACAGGGCTTTTAACTAGTTGATAATTAGCCATATCTGCTGCGTAATCTTAACTTTTCCCTTTCAGGTGCGGCTGCTCGGAGTCGTCTCGCAAGGCCAACCGACACTGGTTATCATGGAACTCATGACACGTGGGGACCTCAAGAGTTATCTGAGATCTCTGCGGCCAGACACAGAGGTGAGCGTGTGGATTTTATTTTTTATCCACTTGCAAGAAAAGGTAGTGAGTTCGACACACCAAACTTGCCCAGAGTGTCACTTTCCTGCCTTGTTTGGAGCAGCTGCCCTTGTTAGTGGTTTCTGATGTAAACCTTCCTCACCAACCTTGGTCCTGGCCCGTGCATTGGCCTGGCACAGCTGCTGAATCTCCATGGTCTGTGCTTCAGTACACAATACCCCCAGCTTTCTGAAAGATAGGCTAGCAGGTTTCTGCAGACCTTTTTGTGTGTCTCATTTTAATCATATCTTCTTTCCTTTGTGCCCTTTATTTTAAAGGATGTGGCACTGTCTTTGTTAAATTACGTATTACCTGAAAAGAGACCATTGCAGAAATGCAGGGCTAGCTCTCGTTTGCTTCTCATGTGTTAAAGCCAACAGGTATCTTTATTGTCTTCCATTATTTCCCTCATCCTTGGATTCGTTTTTAACTTGTGAACTAAGCGTCGGGCATCATTTACTTGCCCTGCTGAC
This sequence comes from Emydura macquarii macquarii, assembly GCF_026122565.2. Lineage (NCBI taxonomy): Eukaryota > Metazoa > Chordata > Testudines > Chelidae > Emydura > Emydura macquarii. The sequence continues at coordinate 1,776,746 of NW_027130936.1, forward strand.
AGCTAAGCTTCATTACTAAATATAATAGGAGCCCAGTTCTTGAGCAGGCAGCTTCCTCACTTCATTGCTGTCCTTTCTGGGAAGTCTTTGCTCAGGGCTCTTTAGAATCTTCTCTGAGTTCTCTTTGCTGATGCCCTTGTGTCTGACTCATGCATTTAAGGAGTAAAATACTTACACAGGATGAAATTTATATGATCTCTCACAATTACTATTTTTTCGTCTTTGAGCTGTTAATGAAACTCCAGCGGTTTGCAATCTGCTGCTCCTTATGCTAAAAGAGCGGTTTTCACAGGGACAGTGGAATAACATGTACAATAGCACACTTATGTCCTACCCTGTGTCACTAAATGCCTGTTTTTCAGGTTTGAATTAAACCGTCTTTGCCTAATCTGATTCCTGATAAAGCTGCAAAACAGTATAATCGTCTAAAAGATGCACAAGTAGGGTCATGTCTCATGGATGAAACTTTACCTGCTGCCTCTTTGTTTTTGACATAAATTATGAATGAGCACTTTGCAATAAGCACTAATATTTAGTTGTACACATGGTGTTTAATATTCAGCCTGTCAGTCTAACATATAAAATCTATCTCATACATTACAGGGTCCAAAAGGTTAGGAAAGAATGTTACAGCTCACTTGCTGCTGAAATTAAGGTTGGCCTTGTATAAAATGTGCTCTGCACTTTTCTGTGACCCTCAGTTTCACAATGCAGCATTTACGATGTAAATAATTTTCAGCAACAGAGAGCAAACACCTCGTTTGTGTGAACGGAAATTAGGTTTAAAATGAGGGGCATTTCAGGAAAAAAGCAGGCTGTTTAAACACTGTTCTGTGCCCCATCATTGAATGGGAATACGGGATACATTGAACCAGCATCACACCGCTGAGCCCAAGTCTTTTTTATGAAGATGCAGATCCTGAGTCATATTGAGGAGGTTACCAAAAGTGAAGGTAATGGAATGAATAGACTTTGGAGACAGGAGCAGTGATGATATAAACAAGAGAATTACCCAAAAAAAGGAGTACTGCTAAGCCTGGTTTTCTCTTCTGCCTGCTGACCTATTGCTTCCTGCCTCCCCCTTAAAAACTGGTTTATAAAATGTGTCAAGCTGTGAGCTAGTCGTCCTTCCCTTTCAGTCTGGGTACGTGGAGCTTTGTGTGAGAGTTACTAAAGACTCGTGTCTTACAGTGCTTCACAGACGTAACTCTTCATTCTGGATAGACTGCCACCAGTTCTTGAGCCAGATTTCACCACACAATCATGGCCCCTCCATGAAGGATCCCAGCTTACATTGGTCCTTATTGTCAGCAGGGTGTAATAATTGCATACCTCCAGGTTTCCTTAGATGCATCCCTATGGGTCCTTTGCTATGTCATCCATTGCATTCAGGAACTGGGGAACTTGGAAGGGTTCCCACAGAAGGCGGGGAGAGACGTATAATAATAAATATGTGACACTTAAATTTTTTCTGAAAGTGCTGAACAATAATAATGAACCCTAATACGATTAATTAAGCGCCCGCCCCTTCCCCCTGCGTGAAAGTTTAGTGATTCGATCCACTCGGGAGTTCTGGCTTCTCCTCTCATGTTCAACAACGCTGCTTATCTTGTAGCCAGAGGTATAAGTCTTAGTCAGATTTGCACTGGTGGAAGTTAAGGCACAGTGTGGTGTGCTGAGGTATATGTAACCATCTCAAACGTTGCCCTTCAGCACAATACAACTAATAGGTATGGTAGTAAAAGCTGCATATACCTTTAGTTGATGATCATGAGTGAATCTTCTTCATGGAAATTATCTCAAGGGCTTTTCCCCTTTGCCAGAATAGATAAGTAACTCAAGAGGCATCACGTCACTGAGTGTGGGGAAATAATTTAACAGTATCGTACAACATTTTCTGTTTTGTTTATGCTGATAGTAGGGCATGCAGTATAAAATTCTGAAGAAAAGTGAGCAGGTTATTTCTTAAAACTTTTAGGAGAAAAGAGAATTTTAATAGCAAAAATTACCGGTTTAAAGCAAAACTTGTTTGTATTCCCCAAAATAGATGTGCTGCTATACAGGAGCTAATTTGTTCTGTTTGTAACCAAGCTTGATGTGGGTGGAGAAAGAAGACATGATTTTCTCACTAAGCAGACGCTATGGTCTTCATAATCAGAAGTTCTTGTTCAGATTGGTCCTGGTGTCTTGTCAAACCAACTTCTGATGATCTGATTGAGAAAAGCATGTTGCAGGCTTTTTACGTGGAAACAGTTGCTTCCCTCCTGCCCCTCACACTTCTACCTCCTTAATCTTGCTCAGAATAACCCAGGCCAGACTCCTCCAACTCTGAAGAAGATGATTCAGATGGCAGGAGAGATTGCTGACGGCATGGCATATCTCAATGCCAACAAATTTGTACACCGGGATCTTGCTGCAAGGAATTGCATGGTGGCTGAAGACTTCACTGTGAAAATTGGAGGTGCGTTTGCTTTCCTTTTCTTCAAGATCCAGATGAAATGGAAGTAAAATTCTACAGTCAGCATTGAAAAAGGCATCTTAATTTCCGTAAAGTGTTAGTAAGTAGAGTGTTTACTTCTGGGGGACGAATATGTTCCATCTGAAGACCCACTACAGTTTCCTGCCCAGTGAGCGCTCAACACTGAATTGAAACAATCTCATCTGTGCCCATTGTCACAAAGGAGCAGCAGCTACTCTTCCTAGCCAGAGATTGCAGGAACAGCCCTGGGACTGGCCCATTGTTGAGAAATTCTCTCCCCTCACTGCACTGCTATCTGACAAAGCCCTGAGTTTGTGCTGATGAAGTGACTTGCACCCTAACCTTGCCACTTCAGCAGAAAGAGCTGTTATTTAACAAGGATAACTCAAGTACCATCAAATCACTTTATTTTGTTGGATTAACCTATACACCAAATAGATATAAAAATTATTGTGTTAAACCTGATTATCCAGAGCCCAACATTTTGGCAGTGGTGATTAATAAAGTACCACTTTAAAGATAAAATATTTCCTGGAATTATTTTGGCAGAGTTGAGCATGAAGCAGATGGACAATGTGAGGCCTGAGATGTGCAAACACTTAGATGTGGTTAGATAAGGTTAAGCCCCTTTGAGTTTTCGCTATCAGGAATTTGGTCCGAGTTTAATGCTTACCTACTCGTGCCTTCTGGGAAGGAACAGCATAGTCTTTCCTGAGATCTGAAATAGAAGATATTTAAGGAAATTGAATTAGCTTTGGCGAGGGAAGGGGGTGGTTTATCTCCAAAAAATAAAACCTTTTCGAGACCATGAGATAAAAGGTACCGAGTGCAAAGTGCTCTGGTAAAAAATGCAAGTTTTTTCTTAGATTTTTAAAGGAAAAGAATCAGAGTTCAAAGAGCTCAGCTTGTCATTGTGTTAGATCAGTTGATAATGTGAACTATTAAAAAACATAATTTTGCTTATTTTAACTTGAGTGTGAATTTGTTCCGAACAGGAGAAACTGAAGGCACTGGCCACAGTTATCTCTAGAGTGGGCAGTAACTGTTCTTGCTCCTCGACGGAGCTATGCAATGCCAGCCCTGACCCTACAATACTGCTGCTAGACCAGCTCTGGAAATCTCAAAACCGCAGCCATTGAAACCTACTTGTGATCCTGTTCTGTTCCCAGAGAAGTAAATGGGAAGGTTTCTGTTGGTTTCAGGGAGAGAGAGAGACACCAAGCCCTAAGAGAGAAGCTACATATATGTGGGGTATATCTCCGATGAAACAAACCATTATGCTAACAAATCACAAGTATTTTGCACTGAAGCAGTGATTCCCATTTGGGCAGGTTCTTTGGGACATGTTGATTATCTTGCCCTGTAAATACATGCGTTTTATTCCCCAACCTTCCAGACTTCGGCATGACCAGAGATATCTACGAGACAGATTACTATCGGAAAGGCGGGAAAGGTTTGCTTCCTGTGCGCTGGATGTCCCCAGAGTCCCTGAAGGATGGAGTCTTCACAACACATTCAGACATCTGGTAACAAAATAGAGGCTTTTAAAAACAGTTTAGATCAGTGATTCCCAAACTTTTTCCCTGCATGACCCCGTTTTTAGAGGTATTGTTTCCCATTACCCCAGACAGCACGGAAGTAGCCGTTTAAAAATGGTGTGCTCCATGTCCTCACACACTGTACATGCAAGGTCACGCTTCAAGGAGGCTGCCATTTTGCTTTACAAAACGGCGTCTTCTGGAGCGCATAATCTCACACACAGACTGTGCGTGCAAAGTCATGCTGCATGGAGGCACCATTTTGTAGAGCAAAATCATTTCCCCCGTGCAATGTGGCCTCGTGTGTACAGTGCACATGAGGTCACACTGCGTGGAGGAGGCTGTTTTGTAAAATGGTGTCCTCTGCACGCTCGGGGTTGCTGTGACCCCATCTGCTGATGAAGTGACCCTACTTGGGGTCACGACCTACAGTTTGGGAACTGCTTGTTTAGATGCTCTTCTTCTGACCTCCATTAGATTTTTATGGGTAAAAACAAACACCTAGTGTCTTCAAAGGCTCTACTTTTGTTTTTTCCTATTTTACTGACCATGATTCTCTCTGCTTTATGCTGTCCCCATTGCAAATTCTCCATCAGAAACCCTTTATGCCATATTCTGTACTCAGATGCATGCATGGCTCCTATTAAAATTCTTGGGAGTTGAAGGAGTCTGCCTGAGTCTGAGGTTATATAATTTGGAGAGGATTATGTGCTTCCTTCAGGGATAGAGGATCAGCCCTTCACAGCAAAAATCTATGGCCTGTTAGCTACACTTATCTAGAAAAGCAACTGGTTTCTTCCAGTCCTCTTCCACCAAGAAAAACATTGGAAAGTGTCAAATAGACACCAGGATTCATACCTTTGACCTGACTCTTATCAAACCTTTCTTTGAGCGTTAACTCTGTTTTCTTCCATAGGAAGTACAGAGAACTAGAATGCACTGACTTTTCTTCCTTGAAATCATCCATTGTGTTTTCCCCCTTAGTTTTGTACATTGTTTGACTCCAATGCTGCAAGATCCTTTAAATTAAAAATTATTGCATAATAGCTATGCCCAGGAAGTTGTTAATAGAGCTGTACAGGAAATATCAATATATGCCTTTTAGAAAAAATACTCTGAGAACAACTTTTTTTCTCTCTTCAGAGGTTTGAGGATAGGTGTCCAGCTTCTGAAAGTAAATGCAAGGCTTGGCAAGAGGCTAATATATACTGGCAAACCTACACTTCTCAGTCTCTCTTGGTTTCTCTGCCTTCCTAGCAAGAGGTTTTATTGCTAGTGTGTTACAGAATTGGCAGCCGATTGCCTCCAAATGTCTGGAATTCAGTAGAAAACTTATTAAAATAGTAAAGGATATGATTTTTGAACAGCTTGGACATTTTGCAGACAGTGGATTGTAGTTCTACAGAGCATCAGCTTTGAGTGAACGTTTTATAATTGAAGTTATGACAAAGCAAAACGAGTTTTTTTGGCATAGTTGATAACATTTTTATAAAGCCAATAATCCTTCAACCTATGAAAATAGCATCTTGCTTCGAAATACTTACATTCCTATCGCACCATTCATTCCGACTTAGATACATAAACAGGATCACTGAAAACAGCTTCTTCTGCGGCAGAGGGTGGCAAAGGAGCACATTGCTAGCAATATTACTCTTATTACAAAAGATAAAATGGTATTTTGGGATCAGTGATGGCCTCACAGAACAGACAGAACTTCAGTTAAATATATCCAAAAAATTTACACACACTGAACCATTTTGAGCTGGTCTAGATTGAAGAGCAGAGCAACATGACCTTGACCCATTCATATTGCCAACCAATAATTTGTAAATCCATGAATGGTCCCCAGTTGTCACTTACATCAAGGACTGACTATAGGTCATCAGTTTTTACACCGTGGTAAATGATCCAGCTCATTCCACTTGCTTAGCTTTGGTCTCTAACACGACCGGTTAAGCTCCATATTACTTGCACAAAGCCCAAATGACAGACAGACAAAAATTCCAGACAAGGCATGAATTTAATCCTCAGAACTAAATGGGTGTTCCAATGCATGCAAACTGGTTACTCTGAGGTGTGCGCTCGTGTGTGTTATCTGACTCTGCCATATATCAGTATCCTTAGAAATACCCGCTGTACAAAGTTTGATGGTGCTCCGACCAAGCTCCTTAATGCAAAATGACCTTGACACTCTGAGGTGGTTTGAGTGCTTAAAATGCAGCCGCTTCTGCCATTTAAACATCAGTGGCACAAAACAAGCGTGTGATACTTTACCACGTCAGAGTTGAGGGGCAGAGGGAGAATACTTTCTTGCTGCTGACACATCACTGTAGAGCTACATAATCCACTGTTCAAACCAAATCAAGGCTAAACCATCACTACTGCACTTCAGCAGTGGCACAACCCTGTAATCCCAAAAGGTTTGGTACCTTAGCAGCAGCTGCAAAAGAAGGGGAGGTGGGAGCAAATCGCCAAAGACAAGGCAGGAAAACACAGACCTTAAAAACGATTATTTCTTCGGCATACTACGATTCCTACAAGAGGAACCTTAGATCTTACAAATATTCGAGCATGCTGCTTATGTGAATGAGCATACTTCAGAATGATAGCTTCCCAATCCAGAAGCACTGAGAAACAAATCTTTGCTTCTATCTTCGAGTGATTGCTCATGTCCATTCCAATATAGGTGAGTGCACGCCAACGTGCGTGGTTCCCGGAACTTTTTTCCCCTTAGCAGACCCCATCGGGCCGGCTCTGGTGCCCCCTGGAGTGCCCTGCGCATGCCACGGCCCAAGTTCCCTCAGTCTCTTCTTTCCGCTCATGGCGGTCGGTTGCATGGAACTAGCACTTGCTCTCCGCCAATGCCATTCCCCTTCTTTGAACTCTTTGTTAATGAAGTTTAAGTAGTTGTTAAGTACTGTAGTTAGTAAGAAGTCCCTGACGGACTTAAGGTGGCCAGGCTATGTCCCGGCCACCTGGTTTTAAACCCCCCCCCCCCCCCCCGTCTCCCCTCCTCGCTTGGTACCTTAAGTTCCTGGGGGGAGAACAAACAGGAAAGACAAGAATAAGATATGCAAGGCTTTTAAAGAGATATCAGGTTTAAAGCCTTGCTCTTATCACGCTCCGCCCTGTGTCTGGGTCGCCCTTCTCCCTGTCGGTGCGGAGCACATCATGGGCACCATCGGCACCGGATTCAACTCGGCATGGAGCAGCATCCCTGGTGCCGACGACGAGGAGAGCGCATGAAGCGCGGACACTCCCCTGCGCCATGGGTATGGGCAGGGTCGAGGACAGAGATCCACCGGCCACGGCCCGTTGAGTCCCCTCCGGGTCTGCATCTCTGAGCAGGGGTCCACCCCCGACTCCTGGGAGTGGGAGAGTGCCCCTGCCAACGCGGAGGTTTCTGGCGGCAAGAGCCTTGTTGGCCTGCCTACACCACCTCCACGCCACTGCCACCCCCCTTTCCCCCTGCTGAGGGAGAAGGGGCCGGAGTCCCGGGCCAAGCCCATGTGGGTCCCCCCGAAGGGCAGTGGATGATCTCCCACCAGATGGCCACCGGGGGTATTGCGAGGACGCTCCCCCAGCAGGTCAGCACTGCTGCAAATCTACCCCAGTACCGAGCCCCCTGGGGCAGTGCTGGTTCCACCGTCGGCGGCGGGTCTTTCCGGTCACTGCATCCCAGGCAGTGCGTCTCTCTGGGCACCGCAGCCCCAGGCGGTGCCGAATCTCCCGGCGGCAGCAGGGCTCCCACAGGCACCGCAGCTCAAGAGAGAGAGAAAGAGGAGAAAAAATAAAAAAGCAGGGCCAGAGTTCCCGGCGGTAGCGGGGCTCCCGCCGACAGCAGGGCTCTACCGGCACTGCAGCCCCACCAGCAGGCACCGCAGCCTCAGGCGGGGCTGGAGCTTGCAGCGGCACCGGGGCGCCACGCTGTGCTGCAGCTCTCCACGAGGCTGAGGGCTCTTTGGAGCTGCCCCTCAGCAGTAGGCAGCGAAAACACGGTCCCCAGCATGGGCACGGCACCCGGGACCAAGGACGGCTGCCTGTGTAGCGGCTCGGGTCCCATCGGGGGGCAGTCGTCGGAATAGCCGACGCCCCCACAAGGTGTCCAAGCAGGCGGTAAAAGTGCTAGTAGGGGTACAGTCCGTGCGCTGGCACAGTCTGAGGCCCATAAACACCACTCCTCGGCTGAGGAGTCGGACCCCGTGGAGGCACCCTCGACAGGTGCATCCCTTCGGCCAGGGGAGCACCCGCAAGACTTGCCTCGGTAGTTCTTACTCCTTCCCGGATGAGGCAGTCTCCGCGGACCACATGGTGCCACTGAAAGATTTCAGGGCGCACCAGGAGTTGCTCGAGGGGGGGGCCCCTACCTTGAGGTTGGCTTCCGCCATCCTGCATGGAGGAATCATGGTGGCTAAGGCAGCGCTCCAAACGTCCAATGACGCTGCTGCCGTGGCGGGTAGGGCCATAGCGCCCGCAAGTTCCATGAGGACCTGCTCATGGCTGCTACCCTCAGGACTGTCCAGAAGGTGGAGCAATCTATCCAGAACCTTCCCGTTCATAGGTCAGCCCACTTCTCCAATCGGACCAATGTGAAGCTGCATGGCCGAAGGACTTTGGGGCCACGCTTCGCTCCCTGGGCCTGTACACATCCCAAGCTTCCAGGCAGCAGTCGTGGCCCAGGCGCAGCAGCAACCAGGACCTCCATATAGGCCCTTTTCAATCCTACGGAAATAGGGACAGGTTAAGGCTCTTCCATCCTGAAGGGACACCCCCAAGGGTCTGAAACCCGTACTAGACCTGTGTTGTCTGAACATATATATCAAAGACTCAGATTTTGCAAGGTCTCCCTAGTCTCTATAATCCCTGCCTGGATCCAGGAGACTAGTATGCCGCCCTCATCCTACAAGGACGCATACTTTCATGGGTCCATCCTCCGGAGCCAACAGTGGTTCGCTCCCACTACCAATTTACAGCCTGCCCCTTGGCCTATCTTCGGCTCCAAGGGTGTTCACCACATGCATGGTGGTAATGGCGGCCCACCTGAGGCGAAAGGGTGTGCAAATCTTTCCCTACCTGGACGATTGGCTGATATGGGATAGGTCCAGGTTCCCAGTGCAGGTTAGCGCGACTCACGCTGCTCCACGTGCAGCAGGCTGGGTCTGCTCATAAACGAATAGATGTCCACTGACCCCAGTGAAATACATAGAGTTCCTTGGGGCCACCCTGGACGCTCCCCAGGCCAGAACCTTCCTGCCTCAGCCATGTTTTCAGGTGCTGGTCTCTATCATCTCCCAGCTGCACCGATACACCACGACAACAGCCAGGCACTGCCTACTGCTGTTAGGCCACATGGCGGCCTGCACGTACATAGTGAGGCTAGCTTGCCTGAGGCACAGGCCGCTTCAGGCATGGTTGGCCTCTGTATATGTGCCGAGCAAACACCCACTGAACTGGGTGGTCCAGTTCCCTGCCCGCCCTAGGCTGGTGGAGATTCCCCAGCGCAGTAGGGAAGGGCGTTCCCTTCATGGAACTGATCCCATCGGTCACCTTAAACTCCGACGGCTCGTATGTGGGATGGGAGCCCACAGGGGTGCCAACCTGAGCACTCGGAGACTCTGGTCGGTGGAGGAAAAGTGCTTGCACCATTCGCCTAGTGTGCAGGCTGTTCCTCCAATCCCTGAGAGGCAGAGTGGTGCAGGCACTGCCAGAGAACACTGCAGCCATTTTACATAAAGAGGCAGGGAGAGGCGTTCTCTCTGCAAGGAAACTACCCGTCTGTGGGGCTTTGCCGTGAGGCACGACTTTGTTGGACTGCTGATCGCCTCAACAGGTCATTTCTACCCCATCACGACAGGTCGCTGCACCAGGAGGTGGTGACTGCGATCCTCCGAAAGTGGGGTGTCCCCCAACGGGATCTATTCGTGTCGGTTTGGAAGGTGCAGGCTTACGCCGTGGTCATGAGACTGCCTCAGTCTCAGTTACATCCCTCAGTAACGGGACGGGGACCCTCAGGTACGCGTTCCCGCCCATTCCACTCCTGCCTAAGGTCGTACTGTACATAAACAGAGACAGGACGGATGTCATATTCACTGCTCAGGCCTGACCGAGCCAGCGCTGGCTCAGCATGCTGCTGGATCTTCCGTTCGCACCGCCCATGGGGCTCCCGAGGTGGCACGACCGTCTCTCCCAAGACCACGGTCGCCTGTTGCACTGGAACCTGGACTCCCTACAGCTCACGGCCTGGAGGCTCTGTGGTTGACGGAGGTAAAGGGAGCCTGTTTGGGGATGGATCAGAATGAGACCCGTTTGATCAGAAGGCAAGGGATGCATTGTCCTAGGGACAGGTGTCCACGACCACCATTCCCAAGAGGAAGAGAGGGGTGATGGTGGTCAGGGACTCCCTCCTAAGGGGGACGGAGTCATCCATCTGCTGTCCGGACCGGGAAACTAGGAAGTGTGCTGCTTGCCTGGAGCTAGAATTAGGGATGTGACGGAGAGACTGCCAAAACTTATCAAGTCCTCAGACAACTATCCCTTCCTACTTCTCCACGTGGGCACCAATGACACTGCCAAGAATGATCTTGAGCGGATCACTGCAGACTATGTGGCTCTGGGAAAAGAGATAAAGGAGTTTGAAGCGCAAGTGGTGTTCTCATCCATCCTCCCTGTTTAGGGAAAAGGCCCAGGTAGGGACCGTCGCATTGCGGAAGTAAGTGCAGGTGGTGTCGAAGGGAGGGCTTTGGATTCTTCGATCATGGAATGTTGTTCCAGGAAGAAGGATTACTAGGAAGAGACAGGATTCACCTAACGAAGAGAGGGAGGAGTATCTTCGCAGACAGGCTGGCTAACTAGTGAGGAGGTCTTTAAACTAAGTTCGATGGGGGACGGAGACCTAAGCCGAAGGTAAGTGGGGAAGAGGGACACCACAAGGAAGCAGAAGGAGGAGGGTGCATCAGGGGAGGCCTCCCGATTCATACTGTGAAACTAGGCCAGTCGGCTACTTATCTCAAGTGCCTTTACACAAATGCAAAAAGCCTGGGAAACAAGCAGGAGGAACTGGAAGTCCTGGCACAGTCAAGAAACTACGACATGATTGGAATAACTGAGACTTGGTGGAGTAACTCGCACAACTGGAGCACTGTCATGGATGGGTATAAACTGTTCAGGAAGGACAGGCAGGGGTGAAAGGGTGGAGGAGTTGCACTGTATGAAAGAGAGCACTATGATTGCTCTGAGCTCCAGTATGAAACTGGAGATAAGTCAGTTGAGTGTGTCTGGGTTAAGCTTAGAAGCAAGAACAATAAGGGTGATGTCGTGGTGGGTGTCTGTTACAGACCACCAGACCAGGAGGATGAGGTAGATGAGGCTTTCTTTCCTCAACTAGGGAAAGTTTCCAGTTCACAGGACCTGATTCTCATGGGGGACTTCAGTCACCCTGACATCTGCTGGAAGAGCAATACAGCAGAGCACAAACAATCCAGGAAGTTTTTGGATAGTGTCGCAGACAATTTCCTGGTGCAAGTGCTGGAGCAACCAACTAGGGGCCGTGCTTCTCTTGTCCTGCTGCTCACAAACAGGGAAGATTTGTTAGGGGAAGTAGAAGTGGGTGGCAACCTAGGCAGCAGTGACCATGAGATGGCCGAGTTCAGGATCCAGACAAAAGGAAGAAAGGAGAACAGCAGGATACGGACCATGGACTTCAGAAAAGTGAACTTTGACTTCCTCAGGGAGCTGATGGGCAGGATTCCCTGGGAGGCTAATATGAGGGGGAAAGGAATCCAAGAGAGCTGGCTGTATTTTAAAGAAACCTTATTGAGGGCACAGGAGCAAACCATCCCGATGTGCAGAAAGAATAGCAAATATGGTAGGCGTCCATCTTGGCTTAACAAAGAAATCTTTGCTGAACTTAAACACAAAAAAGAAGCTTACAAGAAGTGGAAGCTTGGTCAGATGACTAGGGAGGAGTATAAAAATATTGCTCAAACGTGCAGGAATGAAATCAGGAAGACCAAAGCACAATTGGAGTTGCAGCTAGCAAGGGACGTGAAGGGGAACAAGAAGGGTTTCTACAGGTATGTTACCAACAAAAGGAAGATTAGGGAAAGTGTGGGCCCCTTAGAGAATGAGGGAGACAACCTAGTGACAGAGGATGTGGAGAAAGCTGAGGTACTCAATGCCTTTTTTGCCTCTGTCTTCACAGACAAGGTCAGCTCCCAGACTGCTTCACTGGTGGCACAGAATGGAAAGGAGGCGAACATCCCGCAGTGCTGAAGGAACAGGTCCAAGACTATTTAGAAGGATTGGACATACACAAGTCTATGGGGCTGGATGCAATGCACCTGAGGGTGCTGAGGGAGCTGGCTGAGGTGATTTCAGAGCCATTGGCTATTATCTTTGAAAGTTCGTGGCAACCGGGAGGTCCCTGATGACTGGAAAAAAGCAAATATAGTGCCCATATTCAAAAAAGGGAGGAAAGAGGATCCAGGGAACTACAGACTGGTCAGCCTCACTTCAATCCCTGGAAAAATCATGGAGCAGGTCCTTAAGGAATCCATTTTAAGGCACTTGGAAGAGAGGAAGGTGATCAGGAACAGTCGACATGGATTCACCAAGGGAAAGTCATGCCTGACCAACCTGATTGCTTTCTATGATGAGGTGACTGGCTCTGTGGATGTAGGGAAGGCGGTGGATGTGATATACCTTGACTTTAGCAAGGCTTTTGATACTGTCTCTCACAGTATTCTTATCAGCAAGTTAAAGAAGTATGGGTTGGATGAATGGACTATAAAATGGATAGAGAAATGGCTAGAGCATAGGGCTCAACGAGTAGTGATCAATGGCTCCATGTCTAGCTGGCAACCAGTCACAAGCGGAGTGCCCCAGGGGTCGGTGCTGGGGCCGGTTTTGTTCAACATCTTCATTAATGATCTGGAAGATGGGGTAGATTGCACCCTCAGCAAGTTTGCGGATGACACTAAGCTGGGGGGAGTGGTAGATACCCTGGAAGGTAGGGATAGGATACAGAAGGACCTAAACAAACTGGAGGATTGGGCCAAAAGAAATCTAATGAGGTTCAAGAAAGAAAAGTGCAGAGTCCTCCACTTAGGAAGGAAGAATCCCATACACAGCTATAGACTGGGGACCGACGAGCTAGGCAGCAGTTCTGCAGAAAAGGACCTGGGGGTAACAGTAGATAAAAAGCTGAATATGAGTCAGTAGTGTGCCCTGGTTGTCAAGAAGACTAATAGCATATTGGGCTGCATTAGGAGGAGCATTGCCAGCAGGTCATGTGAAGTGATTATTCCCCTCTATTTGGCATTGGTAAGGCCGCATTTAGAGTATTTTGTCCAGTTTTGAGCCCCCCACTACAAAAAGGATGTGGACAAGTTGGAGAGAGTCCAGCGGAGGGCAACAAAAATGATTACGGGGCTGGAGCCACAGGACTTAGGAGGAGAGGCTAAGGAAACTGGGCTTGTTTAGTCTGCAAAAGAGAAGAATGAGGGGGGATTTGATAGCGGTCTTTAACTACCTAAAAGGGGGTTCCAGGGAGGATGGGGCTAGGCTGTTCTCGGTGGTGGCAGATGACAGAACAAGGAGCAATGGTCTCAAGTTGCAGTGGGGGAGGTCTAGGTTGGATGTTAGGAAAAAGTTTTTCACTAGGAGGGTGGTGAAGCACTGGAATGGGTTACCTAGGGAGGTGGTGGAATCTCCATCCTTAGAGGTTTTTAAGCTGAGGCTTGACAAAGCTCTGACTGGGATGATATAGCTGAGGTTAGTCCTGCTCTGAGCAGGGGGTTGAACTAGATACCTCCTGAGGTCCCTTCCAACTCTAATATTCTATGATTCTAGGTCCAACAAGTCCTGAGCAGGGACCCTTCTACACAGGTTGCGTATCAGGCTAAGTTGACATGGTTTACCTCTTGGGCGGAATCCCGGGGCATTCCGCCAGCCTCTTGCCTCCGCAGGCGACCCTGGAGTATTCCGGGGTCTGGTGCTGGCCTAGTTGACTGTCCACTTGGCAGCTATTTTATTCTCCCATCCCATGTCGGTCGGGGTACTCAAGGGGGTTGAGAGGCGGTATCCCCAGGTCCGCAACCCAGTGCCTCCCTGGGATATCAGCCTGGTCCTCTCAAGGTTCATAGGGCCCTCCCCCTTGGAACCCATGGCTTCATGCCCTCTGCCACGCTTCGTGGAGGGTAGCCTTCCGGGCGGCCATTACCTCAGATGGGGGGATCTCCAATATTAGGGCCTTGACTTCGGAGCTCCCTTATACACTATTCTGTAAGGATAAGCTGCAGTGGAGGCCGCGCCCAGCCTCCCCGCCTGGGATGGTTTCCCAATTTCGTTGTAACCTTGATAAATCTCTCCCTGTGTTTTTTCCCAAACCCCACGGTTTGGAGGGGGAGCGGAGATGGCGTTCACTAGACGCAAGACGAGCCCTGGCCTGCTACATCAAAGCCGCGGCCGTTCCGGAACTCGGCACAGCTCCTTATCGCGGGGGGAGGGGGAGGGGTTGATGAACGGATCACCAGTCTCCACCCAGCACATCTCCGCGTGAATCGCACCTTGCATCAAGTGCTGCTATGAACAGGCGACTGTGCCGCTCCCAGGTGTCGTCACAACGCATTCAACCAGAGCTAAGGCTTCCTCTGTGGCCCTCCTGGAGAGAGTGCCACTGCAGGACACCTGCAAAGCCGCCGCCTGGTTCACGTCCCACTACGCCATCGTTCAACAGGCAAGACAGAACGTAGGATTCTGCAGAGCCGTGCTGAGGGCAGCTCATCAGTGACTCCTACCCACCTCCAAGGTATGGCTATTTAATCACCTATAATGGAATGGACATGAGCAATCACTCGAAGATAGAAAACAGGGTTACTTACCAGTAACTGTTGTTCTTCCAGATGTGTTGCTCATATCCATTCCACACCCACCCCCCGTCCCCGCTGTCGGAGTTGGCAGAAAGAAGGGACTGAGGGGGCGTGGGGCCGGCAGTGCCTCATGTGCCGTGGCATGCGCAGGGCACTCCAGGGGTCACCAGAGCCGGCCCTACGGGGTCTGCTAAGGAGAAAAAAGTTCCAGGAACCGCGCACGCTGGCGTGTACACGCCTATATTGGAATGGACATGAGCAACACATCTCGAAGAACAACAGTTACTGGTAAGTAACCTTGTTTTCCTAGAAAGAATTTTTGGGAGCTGACTACATCTACTTTTCTACAACTCCTTATGCAGTGTAAAAATGATAGCACTGACCCAGAGAAAGTAATCCCTTTGGGGGAATACTTACGACCCTTCTTAAATATTTCCTTGTGGATTATTTAACATCTAGTGCTAGAAACAACTTAAATGTTCTTCTAAATCTTACTTTGCAGGTGTAATAGTAAAGGTATGAAGGATTGGCTGAATATGGGGAATATAGTGTGTGTGTTAGTACACATGTACCAATAGACCGAGTATATTTCATATCCTCACATTCAACCACATAGATCCAAAATCCTGAGATTCAAAAGATTTGAACCCACACCTCAAATGTACTGAAGTCCAACTTATCACTGTCCTGAAACACTCAGTGTCTTGTGATTTGATCTGCTTGCGGATAAAATAGCCTTTCCAGTCTGTTTTAAATAACTTATAGAGCACACCGGATGCTATACATTAAAAACCTACTGATGCCAGGAAAATCACCTGACTCTCCTTTTCAGTGTTCAGGCTTTGAAGTTGCTTCATGCAGACAGTGTTGTTTGGCTATTTTTTTGGTGGGTATTTCCCTTGCTTCAAAAAACAAAAATACTGAGACTGGTTTTCTGCATTTCTGGTAGTATGTTGTGACATCAGGTTCCCATATCTTAGGTGCCATTTTAGGAAGCCAAATGTCAAAAAAAGAAAACTGCAAATGGTCAGACATCAGGATTTATGAGCTGTAAAGTGAAATGGCAAACTGTAAAAATGTATCTGGAGGATTTGAAGAGTCAGGATTTATTCTGGTAATTTGCTATTTTATTCTTAAAGATTGAGGAATAAAGTAACTAGAGAAAACTTTTTATAGGGGGACAAAGAGGGAGCCAAAAATTTAAAATTAATGCAGTACCTTTTGGGAACCAGGGTGACAAGGTGTCTTTCTATATCAGGGGTGGGGAACGTCCGGCCCGCGGGCCGTATACGGCCCTCGAAATCATTTGGTCTGGCCCTGGCGGCGGCGGAGAATTCGGCAGCGGCGCGGTTTCACGGCGGCGGCGGGGTTCCGTGCGGGGGGCAGTGCCCGCCACCGAAACCCTGCCGCCGTTTGCCCCTTTTCGGCGGCGGGGGGACTTCGGCGGCAGGCACTGCCCCCCACCCCCCATGCAACCCCGCCGCCGCCGTGAAACCACGCCGCCGCTGAATCCCCCCCACCGCCGAATTCTCCCCCGCCGCCAGGGCCACCATCAGGCCCTTGACAGAAAAAAGGTTCCCCACCCCGTTCTGTATGATAGATCTTTGCCATTTACAATTTTGGTTAGATCTGCTAATCTATTTTAAAGGAGCAATGCAGGTTTGTTCCTTGCAATATAATCTCTAGTGTTGTAGGTAGTACTCAGGAAATAAACTCAGTTGCCTCTTTCCTGTGGTCATCAGAATAGCTGTAAGGCACCAAGAAGTTGAGCAAAGATACTTTTTGTTTGAAGTGTAACTGAATAGTTGCAAAACTCTTTTGTCATTTCTGGTTTTAACAAAAATCTATTTTAGATGCAGTGGATAACTGAGATGTAAAACCACTGTACCATAATTGCCTAATAATACTGAAATCCTGTTTTCACAACAAAAACCTTTCTACTACAGCACATATTCCTGCTTCCCTGGAGTAAGTAAGTTGGCCTGGGTGCAGTAGCAGTGAAAACTAGGATCTGGTTTTGAAAGCATAGAATTGTTCTTCTTTGCTGCTCAACAGTATGTAAATGAGATGACTCTTAAATCCTGTAGCCATAGTTGATGATGTTGTCCATCTCGATCTAATCTGAGTTTAGAAACTAGTTTAGTAAACAGACGTTTTAAGAAAATTTCAATAGGTACATCAGGTCATTGACAAAATGTTAAGTTTTGATCTTTACTTACATAAAGGAGCTGCTTAGTTCTGTGTAAGAACATCATGGAGAAGAAGCATGAAATTTTTAATAAGAGCTTGTAAATCATAACTATACTCATTTCTCTTTCCCAATTAATAGCTCAGGCTACTAAAGCAACACCTTTCTGCTACTGTCCTTTTGCAAATGTGGAGGCAGGTAGTTAGATGATTCAAGAACGTGTAACCCTGTGTGTTGCAAAATGACCGTTGAACTTCCCATGTTGGTTTAAATGTTCTAAACAGATTTTCATAGTCCAGAGTTGGCTCTCAGTGCAAGAGGCCAAGGAAGAAGTACATTTTTGCATCCTATGTGATTAAACATTCACAGCACCTCCCCCACATCTCCTCTAAAGCAAGCGAGTTTCATTGGTTGCTGTCCTGTCTCAGATATGTCTTGATGCTTTTTGCATTGTGTGTCTGTAAGTTGGTAGGTGAGAGAACCTAAAGCAGAATGACAGATGGGGAAACCAGTATTAACCAAAAAGTATTCCTGTGCCACAAGCAGGTTGTTTTATGGAGAAAGAACCATATGGCATTTGCGGGCTTAGCAGCATCCATTTTAATGGGTAGCCACGTCTTGGATAATGTAGGAAAAACTCACCGATTTTTTTTTTTTTAACTAATCAACGTTTCTGTGGTTCAAGTGTTTCAGACAAAACGAAAGGAAAAAAGCAGCTACCTGGGGATGAGGGCTATGCTTCTGTACCCTTGTCTTCCTGAGGTACCTTTCTTTTCCCATATTCCAGAAGCACCTGAATATAAGAGAGAAGAAATGTCACAAGTTGTTTTCATGTTTTTTTAATGTGTTAGGGTTACACTAATCATTTCAGGGGCCTTTCAGGCTCAGGCTCCACTTCCCCTGTTACAGCAGCAGTTCACTATTCAAGTTTCACTGCTACACTTAAAGAGCTGCATTCTTAAGTTTTCTTATAGAATTATGTGAGTTCAATGAAGGGTTGTTGGATGAAAAGCCCTGACCACAGACGTCCTCTAAACACAGAAAAGGTAGGCGAGCAGCAGTAGCGCAAGTCCCTTCGCTAATCTCTCCTCTTCCCACAAATGTGCCTCAAGCCTGACCTTGGAGGACGCACCTGTGGAGACGAATGGAATTCATTCTCCTTGCATTTCCTCATGCGGCACTCATGCTGAGGTGACAAAATAGGCTTGGCTGCCAGTTAGTCAAGAACAGTGATGGCTTTTGTGACACAGGACCGAGATGGAGCTCACCAAAATCATAACCATCAGGCTACCAAGTAGCTATCCAATAGCAGCAGCTCTTGGTCAACACCAACTCTGAGTTGGTGGCTTAGCGATGAAAGTTTTCTTACCCTTTTACCAATCCCTTGAGCAGCCAGGTTGGTGGGGGAGAGAGGGGTTTAAGGAAACACACCACCGTATTCTAACCAAAATCTTGTTTGTTTGCTGAACACTTCGTTGTATTGTATTCCAGGTCCTTTGGTGTTGTCCTTTGGGAAATTGCAACGTTAGCAGAGCAGCCATACCAAGGCATGTCCAATGAGCAAGTTCTCCGCTTCGTGATGGAGGGAGGCTTATTGGAGAAACCAGACAACTGCCCTGATACGCTGTAAGTATCGCTTGTCCTCTTTAGTCTTCACTTTGAGCTTGATTGTGGTGTGCTCCTCTATCTGATGTCCTCTTTCATCTGTGATGCTGAGTTACAAGGTAAATCCAGCTACTGCTAGAGTGGAACACTGACATCTAGATAATGTTGTGATGAGAGTGTTAGATGAAATAATTACGGGCTTGAGTCTGGTGGTGGTAGGGAGGCATATTTATGCTCTCTTGAACTGATGGGACTGTTTTTAATTCGTTGATGTTGTGGTACAACTATTGAAAGCATCGACATTCTCTCTCGGAGCATGGGCTCCCTCTGACTCATCGGATCGGCCTCGTTCTGACCTCCACTGTTCATTGATGCTGCAGTCCTACATCTGTTTTGAGCTAAGTGTTTTTAATGTGTCCGTTCTATGCCACCTCCCTTCTCCTCTCCCATCTCCTCTCTCTTCCCCCATCTAAATCCAAATAAGCAACTACAAAGGCAATAGGAGGGACTGTTAAAATGCTCTAGCCATGCTAGGTTCTATCTGAACTGTCTATACCAGCCTGATGTGTATTAAATAGATACCTTAAAAAACACGCCTTTGGTAGCAGCAAGAATCGATGCTTTCTAATTCAGCATGTAGATAAAATAATGCATTAATTCTTCTGCCCAGAGCAGCTCTGCACTATTACCACAGTTGATGGCACTCATGGCATCGAGATCAGCATTTTCTTCTCCTGTCCCAACGCTTTCCTGTAAGCGTTAAAAGAAAGCTATGTCTAAAAAGCTTTATCCATTCCTGTCATCAGCGTTTAATAAAGCCTCATTGCCGTGGAGAGCCTACAGCCACGATAGGCCTCAACCTTTAGCTTTACATTATTTAAAATACATCTGGGTTTTGTGTACAGTCGTTTCAGTTGTTCAGTCTTTTACTGCTTTGATATGCTTCCCAAACCAGCTTTCTGGAAGGAAATGCTGCATCGTGCAGTTACTGAAATGTGTTGGAGGCCCACAGAAGGGATACAATCGCTTAAGGGCCTCAGCTGCTTGGGATTCTTAGGAAAAGAGCCTCTGGCTGGAGGACTTGCTTTGGTTTCAGATGACATTCAGTGTTTTGTTGTTGGAGGAACGTGGGCAGTGGGCGGTGAGAGGAGGAGATCTGACTGCCATTTGACGCCCTCTCTCATTCTTTCCCTCCCATGATTCTGTGGAGAATTTCTGGCAGTCAGATGGCTTTGAAGTTATGCTTGACATAATGGGAATTGCACAACAGGGGCTGGGCATGTGTAGGGACCTAGGTAAGATGGTCTTGTCTCAGGCAGCACTAGGGAAGCAAGTTGTACAATGTGAATGAACTTGGCATGGAATTTAGCTTTAGAAATACCTCGTTAACCTGGCATATAGATAGAAATGATAGAAACATAGGGCTGGAAGAGGACCATAAGAGAGGTCCTGTATTCTATCCCCCCTTCTCCTCTTACCCCCCCCCCCCCCACACACACAGTGAGGCAGGCTTAAATACACCAACACCATCCCTCACAACCCTACCCCTGAAATCAGTGCTCTGTTTGTTTGGTGTAATTACTGGATGAATCCGCTTCCAGGGTCACAAGCTTGAAGAATGGGAAAATATAAGTACTGTGTAGTAAAGTTAGCTTCTGAATCAGTGTATTGCAGTGCAGGGCTCATTCATATTGACCTGAGATAAAGAGAGGGGCTGTCATTTTCAGGCTAGAGTGAAAGCCAGATCATGACACCCCAATGTGGGCAATTAGAAATTCACTTCTGAATTTCAGCTGCTCACCTCTGGATCTACAACCAGCTAAAGCCATATTCAGAATCTGAATACTTCTGTTTGTGCTTTCTGAATCTGCCCCCCTCTGCTACCACCTCCCTTTCCTCCAAGAGCAGAGGGAAAGTAGAATCCATCCTGCCAGTTCTCCCTTTCCTTCCACTGGCAGAGATAGACAGGTGAGTGAGGCATTGCAGATTGGATTGTGCATAAAATGCCTCCACATCTTCTCAAATGCAGAAAATAAAAAGTACTTGGAACTTTTGAAACTTCAGGGATTTGCCCCACCCACCTTGCAGCCTACCCTGTTTTTACATTCAACAGACTCTCCAGTCTGGTCAAATCCAAGTGAAAGCATTTATAGCTGTGGGGTGTGGGAAGCCCCAGGCATGCGCCCCAACCCGGCTCCACACACAGACATTTGCATGGCTGTCAGTGAGTCTATTTGGAGTTGCTAATTCCTCACTGAGCCATTTCTTCGCAAGTCCCCCATTGCCCATGATGCATACCATTAGCATCGATGATGTAAAATAGCGTCACCAAATCATGTCCAGTTGTGTGATCACAGCTAGGGCTGATGAGCAGGGAACGAAGGGGGGACAATTGTACCCCAAAATGTCTCTAACATCTGTGTAAATAGAGTGAAATGGGAGAGGGTGGTCCTAGTGAATATGATGTACTGAGGCCCCAAATTTGTCTCGACAGGCCTGACCTCAGCCACTCCAGTTAGTGAGCTCTTCCTTCTATATAACCATGGGTACATATAGAAAAGCAGTCAGTACACAGAAATCTCTCCCCCACCTTTATTCTGTTTCTGGTCAGCAGCAGGTATATCAGGAAGAAGAAATCCTTGGAAGTACATTTCTGTGCATTGTAGTAGGGCACAGTTTGCGTACCAGTCTCACTGCACACCCTCAGTTTGTGCAAGGCAATTTTTGGCAAGTGTTTTATGGAGACTCATATCAAATGTGGGAAACTCCTTTTTCAGTGGAGGGGGTGGGTGTTGGGTTTTTTCCCCCTCTCTGTTTTGGCCCTTAATACTGTAAAGTTTTTCTTTTAAAGCATCGAATTACCTGGCATGTCAGCCACTGAGAATTGTTGTAGAGTACAGCCACCACGTAGCTACATCATTCCTAATGTCGTCTGTCCGTAGATTGAGGATATTTTAATATTCAATTCAAGGTGCCCAGGAAGCTAAGTCAGCCTGCTGCAGGAAAGACAATACACTTCTTGTGTTCAGTAGAGTGTACATGGCAAGCCTAGAAGGGCAGCTAGGAATCAGGCATTATAAATAACACTGCAGAAAGCACCCTTATAGCCATGGGGTCTCCTCCTCCAAACTTGTCTATCCTGAAAGCAGCTAAAATAAAATTGTGCACAGTTGATTTCTGAGAAGGCAGCCTTCATGCTTATCCTTTTTGCTAGATGGGAGTCCAGTATAGTACAAGGGCTCCCTCAGTAAGGGTGGAGGGGGTAAAATGCTACACAGGAAAGCCCACCACAACCTTTGCTTAATAATCTATTACATTAACTATTCAGAGTACTGACATGGACAGTTGTTGTTGTAATGCTTGGGGCTATTGCCGAATGCATTAATTTCTCTTAGGGCCTCTCCTGTGCCATCCCTTTCTTCTCCCCCCAACCCCCTCCCCCCCCCCACACACACTACACAATGCAAGAGGCTCTGATGTTCAATCCTCTGTGGATGTTGTGTTAGTCATGCTTATTTGTTGCTATGCTTTGTTAACCTCTAGTAACAGAGAGTCGGTAACATATAGATGGATCAGAAACAAAGGACACTTGAAGAATGTGAGACATTTTATTTTGCAGTGGGATTTTCCCTGGTGCTTATTAAAAGACAGACCTTGTTGAGTATTATTAGACAGTTGGGTTGGCATTCAGAGATGTGGAAAGTATTTGAAAAGGAACGAAGTGCCAAAGAAGTGACATTTTTAAGTGGTTTTATTTGTTTGGGTATCAAGGTGAAGGAATATTTTGCATAATGTCACAAATTTGACCATACAATAGGACATGGGTGCCAGACATTAGTAATAACCTAGGAGATGTGTTGCTGCTTTTCCTTCTCTTGCCAAGTAAGTAGCATTTTATATACTGCAATTCTAATAGCATTGCGCTGTGCATCAGACTGCAACTTTATATCAAGGAGTTTTGTTACTGTTAAAGCTCATAGATAGTATGTTCCCACTGGGATTTTAAAAGTTAGTTTAGTTGGGTGGGAGGGAGAATTCTGTGTTTGAAGCAAGAATGCTTTGACTGGCTTCCCTCATATGAAGCTTAGATTACCAGCCAGTTTAAACAGTTCTTCTTGCCTTGTCTGTGGTTAGGGCTCATTTTAAAGCCAGCATCTACCACTTGCACCACTAGGACAAATACAGAGGTCATATGTGCTTTTCAGAGGACGTAGTAGGCAACAGGATAGTAACTCTTCCTTCTAAGTTCCTAGCTGTCATCAGGCCTTGTCGTAAGGTATCAAGTCTGATGCATATCACAAATATATATTGAGTTAATTATGATGTCTGTTAGGTGCTCAAATTTTTAAAAAGGAATATAACTTTTCCTTATAACTGATAAGAACTATAGC
This sequence comes from Emydura macquarii macquarii, assembly GCF_026122565.2. Classification (NCBI taxonomy): domain Eukaryota; kingdom Metazoa; phylum Chordata; order Testudines; family Chelidae; genus Emydura; species Emydura macquarii. Next base: position 1,799,815 of record NW_027130936.1, read on the forward strand.
AATGTCTCTATGTAATGCCCCAGTGCAGAAAGCACAGTGACTTTTGTTGCATTTCTGTGTAAGCAGCAAGCGAAAATTCATTTCAGGGACCCTGAATCTTCTGCTGCTTGGCAAGGGCTAGAACTCCCCAGGCCTGACGTACCAGTCCTCAGGATTGTATGTATTTAAATACAAAGAGAGTTTTATCAGCTCATGAATTCTTCCAGTTGTCTCCTGGAAAGTTTTCTTGTTGAGATGGTGTAAACAAGGCCTCCAATCCCACCGAGTTTTAAAAAAAGAAAAAAAAAATGTCCTTTTATGGGAAGCACTGTAAGGTTTTTGACTGGAATGACTGAAAAGAAACATCACATGTTCTTGTTTGTGCTGATGTCACATACATTACTCCACTGCTTGTGGTATCTCCTTAGCATTGCCCCTAGGCCGCAGGGCTGTGAGCCAGTGAATATCCAATGTTCTTGGCCCCAGCTGATGCTTCTATTCAGGGACATAACAGTCAGCTGCAGAGGAAACAGCAATGAAGTAACAGAAATGGATTTTTTATTTAGAGTCCATTTATGCTGCCCTGGCATGGAGGGGCCAGAGCTGGGGTGAGGGACTTACCCCGATTTTTAGCCTGACAGAGTTCATCGCTTTAAAAATCAAATTCTTCTTCTATTTCCTGTGAAATAGTCACTTGGGTAATGTATTTTCAAAAGTGGATTTTACTCAGCTCAGATGATGAAGGATATTGACCCTAAATAATAGGGAATACTTTTATAGGCATTTCAATTTGGTTTGAGTTGCTTTTGTCAGGAGTAGGTGTGAACCAAGCTTGCAGAGAGTTAAATGGTTTCTTGGACATCTGATTTATTTCTCTTTAATTGTTCATTAACTTGAGGACATTTTACATATTGATAGACGCCTGTAGACATTATAATAGGGGAATAGGATGCTGACTGTATGAGTATGTCTACATTGACGGTGGCAAAGTCGCCACCATCAGATCGATCTTTCTGGATCAATTGAGTGGTCAGTGTAGACCCGCTCAATCAATCAGGAAGTCGACACTGGTAAACCACCCCCTCAAGTAGTGTAGCGCTGCGTCCCCGTCAACGCATTGCAGTGAAGACGCCGCGCAGAAGGGAAGCACGGCAATTGACGGGAGTTATGCAAGCTACTCTGCATAGCTTGCGTAACTCCCGTCGACTGCCACCGAATCTCCAGGTAAGTGTAGACCAGGGCTATGATCTAGGAAATCCAAGTTGTGATTCTAAAGTTTTATTTAAATAAATCAGACCTCTGAGAATAGTCTTGTTTTCAGAGGCTTATGCTGTTTAATTAGCATAACTGAAATCAACCTATGTTGGTATTCAGATGAGTAACCCATTGGGGGCTATCCATAAATTATATAACTCATCAGGGCATGGGGGTGGATCCTTAATTTTGCATCAGAGTGTGTTTGAGTGTTGCAAGGGGATGGGTGGATCTTGAAAATAATAAAAAATGTGGTACCTAAATTTATGGACAGCCCTCTGAACGCCTCGGAAATTCATGGATTTATTCTCACACAACCCCTGTCAGCTAGGGAAACATTATCCCGACTTTACAGAATGGAGGCATGGAGATTAAGTGATCTGGCAAGAAGTCTAGCAGAGCTGGAAATTGAACCCAGGTCGCCTGGGTCCCAATCTATTGCCTTACCCACAAGACAACTCTTGGAAAGAAAAAAGAAATCTTACTGGGTCACCAAGCCACTCCTCTGAGAGCTGCTCTAGGATTGTTCTCTACCATGTATTTTCTAGTGTTTGTTCTGCTACTCTGTCCAGTTTTGATTGAAGGACTCTGATTTGTGTCATACATTGCAATCTATCCTTATTTCAGTATGGTAAAAAGTTACCGCTTTGACAAAGTTGCACATTTTTTTTCTAGGTTGTGTTGCTATGTGCATTGGCTTGAAGATTTTATATTAATTTTCCTTTTCTTCTAGTGTTACCCTTAGCCTGCTTGTGCCATAAGAACAAGAGGCATCCCTGCCCCTTAGCCCAACAGAGGATGAGCTACTTAGTTGTGTTTCGTTCAAAGTACAGACTGATCCATGAGAAATATCCAGTCTTGCAGTGTCATGGAAAACACTGTTTTCATTATGTGTGTGGTGGTGTCTCATCTCGTGGTTTTTTTCTGCCAGTGTGGGATGTTGTCCTGGCAGATATAACCAGAGATGTATTAAAACAGGTGATTTGTAAAATATTACTGTATCGCTAGCTAAAAATGAAAATCAGTTGAGAGCTTTAAAAAACTGGGCAGCAGCGTTCAAAGGTACAAGGCATTCAGGGTGATGGTTGTCTTTCTGAGAAAACATTGCATCACTGTTTTGCTTTCCAGGAGTTCGATGTGGTGTGATTTTTCTTTTCTTTAGGCCAGATAGGGGACTATATTCAAGCAAGCGTTGACTCTGAAAAGTACCAACAAGTCAGAGTAGTTAACCGACTGCACGTCATCTCTGTGTGATGTTGTAGCAAAGAGGGCTAATAGTTTTTTAATGAAACGAGGAAAATGTTGAGTAAAGAGGTGACACATGGCATTGATAAGAGTGCTACTGGAATAGTGTCCAGTTCTGGTGTCCAGACCGTACAAAACATTTTGAAAAATTGGAGATGATTCAAGTAAGCACTACAAAAATGAATGCATGTTTGGGAGAACACCTCGCAATGAGAGATATGAAGAGCTCAATCTATTTAGCCTCTACATCCATTTTATGTAATTCGTTCCTCATTCTTTCTTTAATCAAGATTGAATGTTTCTCTGATATATACGTTTTAATTCGATCATAATTTATTGGGCTGTATGCATGTATTACTGGATGTAATTTCAGTGATCTATGGTGTTCAGGAGGCCAGACTACACAGTTACAATGGTCTCCCCTCTGGCCTTTAAAATCTGTTAATCTTTCTTCTCCATAACTTTGGTGGAAATGATCTTCCTGAATCTCTCCCATCTCCTATAGCATATTCAAACTTGCCAATTTGAAACTGGGAAATAATGTAATTCCACAGAGGCTATTTCTGCTGTTAGGAGATTTGTACTCTTAGTGTTGTATTTCATATTATTAATACTTTTGTTCAGGGTAGTTAAGCAATGGGAGTTGTGCAATGGCAGGCATGGGTGACTGCAGTGTGAAAAGTCAATGGACTTAACTTTCAGGGTTCTAAAAGCACTTCTTTCTGTAAATATATAAATTATATGTATATATTTATTTTGCTAGGGTTTTTTCAATTTTTTTCATTCCAGGTTTGAGTTGATGCGTATGTGTTGGCAATACAACCCCAAGATGAGGCCCTCCTTCCTGGAAATAATTGGTAGCATTAAGGATGAGCTGGATCCAGCATTCAAAGAGGTCTCCTTCTTCTACAGTGAAGAAAACAAGCCTCCAGACACTGAGGAACTTGATCTGGAGACTGAAAATATGGAGAGCATTCCTTTAGATCCCTCCTCCACTCTCCAACCCACTGACAAGCACTCAGGACACAAAGCTGAGAATGGCCCAGGCGTGGTGGTCCTGCGAGCCAATTTTGAGGAGAGACAACAGTATGCGCACATGAATGGGGGGCGCAAGAACGAACGGGCCTTACCTTTGCCCCAGTCTTCGGCCTGCTGATCCTTAAACCAGAATTTCACAAACACACACACATTGGGGGAAGAAAGAAAGAAAAAAGAAAATATATTCAAAAGCCTACTGTACCTCAGTGGATCTTCAGAACTGCCATAGCTGCACATCGGAGAATCCTCTTTTCAGTAAATATGTTAGTTTTTTTTGTTCAATATGCAAGCAGATGTTTATTTCAGTAAAGGATCTGTTCAGTGGGGTGCACAGTCAGCCTTTTAAAACTAACGTTAACACTTAATAGCAACAGAAAACTTGAGGTCTGATGTCTCTCTCTTTCTCTTTCTTTCTTTGATTCATAATGGGAAATATATCTGCGTGCAGATTCAACCATGCTGCACTTTTATCAGATCAAAGAAATTGCAGGCTCCCCGTTAGCCCTTGCAAGCGCCTGCCTAACACTGTAGGTCTTTATAAAAACTGAACTTAAAAAAAGAAAAGACTGGATTTTTAATGTTACTCTAACCTTTTTAGGAATACACAAAAGAATTTTTAAAGGGCCATCATTCATTCAAGGTTGTTACCATTTTCAACACTGCCAAATTTTGCCAAAAAAAAAAAAAAAAAAAAGAGAGAACTTTGTGGGGTGGGGGAAGGGCTGTTTTGTTTTTTGGGTTTTTTTGTTTTTGTAGGCGTGGAATGGAGCACAGTAATCAACTGCTCCATTGAAAAGAAATACTGACCAATACGCTCCATTCAATCATACACTGGTATTTAAAAAAAATCAGATTGTCTAGATCTTTTTTTAAACTGGACAAAACATGATTTTTTCTCATGATGGCGAGGGGCGGGGTTTAGAAACAGTCCTCCCTCCACCTGCCTCCCCACCAAGAATTCTGGACAAAACTGGCAGTGGTGAGCCAAATATCACACACGCACTCATACACTCTTCTATATATTTCGTGCAAAAAGTTGACCGCATGCCGAAAACAGCAAAGCAGCCTGAAATGAACCGGAAGGGATCTCCATCATTGCAGCCTGCCCTCCTCCTCAGGCTTGCAGGAAAACACGCATTGAAACAAATATTGGAGAAGACAAAAAGCGGTATTGGATTCAAGCACGCGATGCTTCGTTGACCTTTTCTCTCTGTTATTAAGACTTCTCAAAGGGTCTTGCAGTTCTATGTTAGACCATGGATCATTTGCATACGCATTGTCTTTTGTGTCACTTTTATAACTTTTTTACAGTTCAGATACAGATATATGTCTGTACAGAAAAAAGCTGCTATTTTTTTTTTTGTTCTTTATCTTTGTGGATTTAATCTATGAAAACCTTCAGGTCTGCCCTCCTTCCCTTCCCCCCTCCAACAAATTTCTTATGCTTTGTACTATAGTGTGTAACTTTACTTCCTCTTCCCAGTAACTGATCCCTGTAACATGATATGCCATGAACTGTTTAATATGTTTTTATAAATACATTTCCTCCTGTTTTTTTCCATTAGTTGTTTTACAACATCTTGGCTGTATGGATTACAGGGCTCTTGAGAGGATTCAGGGAAAAGGGGTACACAACCAGTAGCATTTCAGTGGTGCTGTGTGGTGGTGTTTTTAACCCTATCCTCCCTTCCTCTGCTAACCTCTGCCCATGCAGCACTTGAGTCTGTTACAGTGCAAGGCACGATACAAACTCAGGTCAGGAAAAAAAGTTACATATTGAGTACATTCTTGTTCAGTGTTCATATTCATCATTGTACAAGAGTCAGAGCCCCTCCTTCCCTTGACTCTTGTTTTGGTTGTGACACACGCATATATATATATATATATATATATATATATATATAATTTTTTTTTTTTAATTGTTGGGTACAACAGTGGACACCAGGCTTTTGGGTCTCTATTTTTTAAAAAGAATATTTTAATCCTTTCATCCCATGAATAACAGCTGTGTTTAGTCTAAATCAGTTGAGCTGTTGGTGCCAAGCATTTTTATGTTTATGGTCATTAACACTCTGATCTAGCAGATCCCAGCTACTAGGCTTTCTCACTAGAAAATGTTCAAAGACCACCTTCTGCCCTGCACCTTGTTCAAGATCCCCCGATTTGCCGGCAGCCACGATACTGGCGTGCTGTCGAGATAAGGCAGGGAGGATCAGAGTGCTCTCAAGTGGCCACCAGATTTGCTAGGGAATAGTTAAATGGGGCAGCTATGGAAACCTGTACAAGTACAAGCCTGTTGCTCAGACCATAGACCAAACTTCAGCACAAAAGAGAGATATTAGCTTGCTTGCTTCGGCTGAGGAAGCCTTATGAATGTGGGAGGAGAGAGGACGGGGTTGGGTGCCCTGCTGTAAGCCTAAAACAAAGGAGCCATAACAGTTGCTCATCTTAAGTTAATTAAAGCACGAAGCCCCTTGTTTAGCACTGATCTAACCAAGTGATGGCAGTAAAGAGGTTCTTCTGGGATGGAAAAGTTAAATTTTTTGAGTAAGAACAAAGAATTAAAATATATTGATTGCTAGTTGTGCCTGGAGATTTTTTTTTAAAAAAGTTTGTAGTGCTTTTTGCTTGTGTAGTTTTAGGTCCCACTATCTTCTCTTGCCTCTGTCCCATAGTTACTTTTTCCCTTTAAAGAAAAGACGGAAAAAAAAAAAAAGTTAATTGAGAAGGTATTCTATGTAGGATTTTTTTTATTTATTTTTGTGATATCAGTTTAAATCACTGTAGAGATGCCCCATAATAAATTTAAATAGTGAGATAAGGGTTTTCAAGTATGATGGGGACAGTTTTTGATTTTTTTCAAACATTTATCTACCTCACTCTTATTTTTTATATGTGTATATATAAAAAAAATACATCTCACATTTCTCAGTAGCCGATAAAAATGCCGTTGATACTGGTAACCTCTCACTCACTCTACAAACCACATACTCTAAGTTTTGGAGAGAAGCAGTCACTACTTTTCTCAAAGGGTGACTTCAGAGGGGTGTTCTCATCTTATTTTATAGCAATTTGGTCTTTTTTCATAGCATTTCTAAGATTTATTCTGAGGCGGGGAGGAGACACACCTGAGAATCATTTGACTTAAGACCACCGTTCTTTAAGGAGTCTTGGAAGCTGTGAAATGCACTGTCATTACAGTCATAGTTCAGCACAGTGCTTTATATCCAGCAAATTCATTATGGAAGCCAATTGTTTACAATATTTGCAGGTAGATAGAGGGTTGTTACAATGAAGCAAACGGCCTTTCTGTTAATCCTTAAGAGTGAGCGAAGTCGTTCTTCACAACTTTTCTCAGATGCCACAGCCACTCAAGGGACATTTGACTGAATCAATACCTAAAAATGAATTGGAACATACAACAATAACATTGCTTTCCTGACCAAATCAAACAGGGCAAAAATATCACAGGCTACCTGCTAATAACACTACATTGAGTTTACAACTTGGGATCTTTACATTTGCTGCATCTGTTTGGCGAGAGCACGGATTTCTCAAAACTAAACGTTAAATGGGAATTTGGAATGTGCTAGTGGAAATCTCCAGTCCCTCCCAATCCCCTCTACGCCTACTTCATAACTGTGAATTCTGATGGGTGTGCGCCCCTCTGTGGCCAGGGATGGTGAGCCCCGAGTGACTTGCCGGTTGGCTAGGTCCCCGTCTCAGTGGGCCCGATCCTTTTTCCCTCTTATGGCTTGGGAGCTGGACATGGCCCAGAGGTTGGGAACAAAACTCCCTTTAGCCATCGGAACCCCCTTCCCGAATCCTCCATGGGGAGGTGGAGGGGAACAAAATTGGACTTCCAGAGGCCTGATCCTGGCCATCGAATTCTGACTTCCTTCTGACCATGCTTAACTGGTTTACAAGCAATACAGAACTAACATAACACAAGCCTGCCATTAACATGATGTATAATGTTTCTCTTTCTCTGATTCTGGCAGCTGTTCATGCAGGTGTTAGTTGTGGTGTCTGAATAATGTGGTGCTTGGCTACTTTTGAGATGTACATGGCCTCTTGAATGTGCAGTGCTGTGGTTAGGAACTACAGAGTTTGTCTTTGCAGGCAGCGTTTCTCTCTAACGCCAGAAAAACCAACATTTCAGATTTACTGGGTTCCCTTTTGTTTTTTAACTTCCCCAATTTGTGAGTGACCTTTGGGTGTAGTGACTGCTCCTCTGTCAGGCACATATTGATTTCCACAACTGGAGATCCTCAGCTCTTTCAGCCGGCTATGAGGGTTTTGTTAAAACTGTCCAAGTTAATGGTTTTTTTTAAATTGTTATGTAGGTGGTTAAGAAATATTAGGAAAAAACACTAACAATATAATACCCGTTATGGTAAACCTTTCGAAAGCACTTAAATGAAAGGCAGTCATGTGACTAAACACGGTATGCACGTGTGATGACAAAGTCAGCTCTCTTGGACCAAACTGCCTTAATGATACCATTGTATTCTCTGCTCACAGTTCTAGCCTAATTCCATATTGGGTTCCACAGCATTTTGTTGATGTTTTCTGTGCATTAAATAGCACATCACTAGCTTTATCCACATGGGCTTTTCATGCAGACTTCCCTTAATAGTAAATAACATTGTTTATGCATGTGAACAACTGAGAATGTTGGCTTGATATTGGCATAAAATGGTTTGTAATGCTGCCTTTTCCTGAGAGACCACTGGCTTGCCTGGTATGCAGAATTTAGAGTTTCAGCTGTGTTTGAATAAAATTGTAGTGATCCCATTTCTGAGCATAATAAAAACCCCCAAAAAACCTAACCCAATCCACACAACAAGCATTCAGACAGATGGTACCAAGATATCAGAACACAACATGGTAACAAATTGGCATCACTAAGGGAGCAAGAAACTTTTATTTAAGTTTTTGAGACATTCTTCTCACCTGACTTTGTCATTGTTAAATCTTTCAGAGGTATAAAAGGTGGTTTGGTTGCAAAGGAAGGTGACAATTATATAAATACAGAAGCATCACATGCTTGGTACTAAATAAGATATTATTTTTGTTGGGGTAATAGACTAGACAGAAGCCAAGTATGATGCAAAACTTGAGGCCAACACATGTTCCACCAAGACTCTTTCTCACTGTGATGCTTCTGTTCTTTAAAGCTGGTTCTAAGTGATGTATGACTCTAGATTTGTTCGCACTGATGCTCCTGTTGGTGTCAATAAAAAGCCCAGTTTGCCCAGGATGACTGGTCACCAGATGGAACTGCTATTAGATCCTCTGGGAACTGCTGAGGGTTGTTAAATACAATCCAAGTCTGAATGACACTCCTTTTGTTGGTATACATATATAGATTTTTTTTTAAAACCCTTTTCATTCCAGTAGTACAAGTAACACTTTCTTCTGTTACTCTTACTTTGTTTGTCAACAGTGTATTTAATCACTGGGCTAAGCAACAATAGGGGAAAGTGCAAGAGATTCACTCTTTCTTAACCAGTGAAAGCCAGATATTGCAGCTGCACTCTAAGTAGTTGGTGCAAACAAGAATTACGAATAAAGGATGACATGCAGATGAAACGTTAATTGCCAGAGGTGCTGAAGATACAGAATTGTGGGTAGTTAGGAAGGGTTCAGGCAGTGCCTCGATTGAAAAGACTGGTTATTGTCAGTAATAGCATTTAAGTTACTTTTTGTGCATTTAAGAAACACAACCAGGTCACTTGGAATTGAGAATGGTAGTGTGGAGAGGTGAGAACAAAGGATGGAAATACGTATTCACAAAGACACAGGGCTTGGCTGAAGTTTGCAGTAGTCCAGAGCTTGATATGTGAGACAGCATCAAGGATCAGGCATCATAACTCTAATAATTTGTTACTTGTAAATAAACCTCTTAATGTCTCAGCTGTGGAGGTAAATTCATTACTAGGAGGTTTACAGATATCAGTGGTCAATATGAATTGAAGTGCATCAGCTCTCAGTCAATCTGTTTTGCAAATACCATATGACTATCAATAGTACATGTGCATGAGCGCGTGTGTTCATCTTTTTCGTATGCATTAGGGTAATTAGTAATCCATTAGCATTTTCAACAGGGCTTTTAAGTCCAGTAGATTACGGGTAGTCAGTCGACGAAGATCTGGTTTACAAGAACTAACTAAATGTTTCATTGCATTTTGTAAGTACATAGAATAATAATACATAGAATAATTTTACAAAATGTTTGTAGTTTATAAATGCTCATAAAATAATTTAAAGGCACTTTCCTAGGTCTGTGTGTGGGTGTGTCTGTATATAATCAGGTTTTTTTTGATGATACCAGTTTACTAGTTAGCTTTACAATATGCCAAAAAGGTTCATTAGCTTGTCCAACTCATAGTTCACCCCTTTCCCCCCAAACTGTGTGTCCCAGTGTACAGTAAAAGTAAATAAAGAGGTTGGGAAAATGTTCTGTATCTTCAGTATCCTGGTCTTCTAGAACCCTCTGGTTGGGGTGGGATCATCTTAACTGGTCATTTCACTTTACTGAATAGTGCAGTTTACTTAATAGATTGAAAGAACCTCATTGGTTATGGAAACAGAATAGGTATTGCTGCTAAGCAGTCTTAGTTGCTGTTATGCAGTACTGGTTTTTCTTACTGTTGACAGGTGGGGTGAAGGATATGACTGCAGAATAGACAGCATGAGGAAAGGCAGTTTTCACAGTTATCATTGAATTCAAGAAAACGATGTTTACAGATTTCTTATCACTTCAAATATGATGGTTTTCGATGCAGCCTATTCGATTTCTGTAGATATCTAGCACCATTAGAGCTTCGTTGAGATGAACAAGGAAGGGTCCCTATTTATTTTTATTTAAATAAGAATACTGAAGGTTGTTTTTTTTTTCCAAATTAGATTGAACTTTTGTCCTCCCCTACCTTTTGAAGGTTATGGATGGTTTAGATGCCTTTGAGAATCATCTTTCTGTTTTCTAAACCAGTGAAGTTTGAGTTGAAAGGCTTGGCCAGAGTTTGTCTACCTCTGGGACAAAAACAATATTAGAAAGCACTATGGAACTGATGCATTTGCAAATACAACATTTACCAAGTTTTCTTGTTTAAAAAAAAGCTTTTTAAAAAAAAAAAAAAAATTAAAACATTAATAACATGGCCAATTTATTACATTAAAAAAGACTTGCTGTGTATAAATTATACCTTAAGAAATTCCTGTTTATATTAAAATGCATCAGTAGATGGTGAAAAAAATTCAAAATGGTTTTGTATATTCTGTTGTAAGAATTTATTCCTGTTGTTGCGATATACTCTGGGTTCTTTACATTATGAAAAAAAAGAAACTTTGTCTATTTTGAATGGCTGACGCTAAGGCTCCTTTAGTTTCTCTTACTCTGCTTTTTTCTAGTATTACAGTACTACATGATTTAAGTTAAATAAAAGAATTCTGTATGCATTTGTCTGCCTTCTGATTTTATTACTAGTCCAAACTTAAGCAAAGAAACTATAGTCCCAGAAAGCTAAAATTTCCATCTCTCCTCTTGTTGATATCCTGCCCCCACAGGGTTTCTGTAAAATAACCCTGGATTTCTGTTAAAAAATAAATAAATGAAAATAAAAAATCTGATAAAAGTACACCTTTAAGGTAGATGGTTCAGGGTCAGTTTTAAGGTATCTTCTCTGCTTGGTGTGTAAGTGCCAGGCCTTCCCTGTTTGCGTTCCGGACAGTGTCACTGAGTTTGACTGCTGAAGCTCCTGGGAGACTTGAGTCCTTTACTTGTGGAGGTTATAGACTCCTTTGAAGAAGGCAAGGTGCTGATTTCTTTGAAGGAAGCATATATTCAGCCTCTGCTCAAAGTCATCTCCAGATGCTGGCAGTCTAATGATCAACCAGTACCTTAAATGCATTTTCTACTAAGATTATGGAAAAGGTTGTGGCAAGACAGCTGTTGGATTGGTAGAGTCATGCTTTTGATTCATTTGATCCTTGTCGTTCAGGGTTTACAACACAGAGACTGCACTTTCGGCATGATGATCATAGCTTGGAGTTGGATAAAGATCAAGCTTCTGTGCTGATCCATCTATTTGCTGTCTTTGTTGCTGAGGTGGTGTTGATATGATACCTGATGAGAGCACTGGGCTGCCTTTAGGTTGTTTTTGTATCTTTCATTTGGAGAAATCTCAGAGTCCAGCTGGATAATTCTTCTCCTGCCCCAATGGCTGTTTCCTGAAGGGTATATGGGTATACCTGAAGGGTATGGCTGTTCTGTCTCCCCTTTTACTCAGCTTGTACGTGAAGCCATTAGTGAGGTTACCAAGGAGAATATGGGCCAAGGTGCTTTCAGTGCGACAATGACACCCTACTTCATGCCCCTGTCCTATCCAGTCCAGAGACTATAGCATGGTAGTGTATTTTAATGTGTTTGGCTGTGAATGAGACACGGATGAGAGCAGTGAAAGGATTTGGCTAAAAGCACGTCACTGTTAAGGAGTCTGGGTTGATTCCCAGCTGTTTTTGATGATCTAATGGCAGCAGTGACCAAGACACGTTTTTCCATCAGTGCGACTAGGGAGTCGTTCTTTCCTCTCACATGCCGGCCTTCTTACCATGATCCATGCCTTTACTGGTGTGAGATTGGATTCCAGCAATACTAGTCTTGAGAAGTGACTCGTTTAAATCCATTCAGAAGTTGAAACTAGAGTAGAATGCAGCAGCCTACTTCTTAAGTGGGATAATCTGCTGTCACCATGACAAAGCATGCAGTACTGGGGGAATTTAAACTGTTGTTTTTTGATCTATGAAGCCCTGAATGGCCTGAGAACATCCAACCGGAGAGACAGCCTCTCCCTGTGCTATGCTGTGTTGTATAGGGATTGCCTTTGTCATTGACGGCATTGCATGGACACTGAGTCTAGAATAAATGTTCTTTTATCATGGTTAAAATCCAGATTAATAACTGCAGTCTTCTTGTTGCCAAATTGGAAAAATCCATTTTCTGTTGTAATCCCTAATTCATCGGAAGAAGTTTAAAGGTCTGCTTTGGGTGCGCAGGTGCACAATACCAGCAGGAAGTGATACCATCTCCTTCTTTGTGCCAAACAGTTCTCTCCCTAAAAACCCACCGACTAAACCTTTCAAAGGTGGTTCCCGCTAATGCATCCTGAAAGCAAATACAAGGGTCACCACTAAAAAGCTTTGTGTTTTATTTGAGGAGAGGACGGCAGTTTGGCACATAATAGGGAAACTTTTTTAACTTTTTAAAACTTTTTTAAAGGCCCACAAGATGGGAGCACTGCATGGAAATTGTCATCCACAAATATGAGCTTTTTCTATGTACGTTTCATATGGCTGATCTTTTCTGCTGGCCTTGTGGGGGCAGAGGGGAATTCTCCCTTTTGTGTCTATGAAGTTAAAATTTTGTATGGTCAGCAACATGCACATCCATGCAACTTTATATATAAGCTGTACAACGCCTACCTGCATATTGGACACCAGGAACAAACTTTCAAAACGCTTTTTAAAGCAATTTGTATCTTGACATTTCATTTCACTTTTTTTTAACAAGTCTCTAGGGGTTAGGCAATGTCACCTTTTTAATACCATTTTCTTGAGAATTTTCCTTGTACCCTAAATCAGAAGTAAATTTGTTACCATTAGCCAGATAAATCACCAGTCATTTATGTTCCCCTAAAGATTGTTTTCATTTCTTCTTTTTAATTTGTTTTACTTTCAAGTTTTTTATATAGTAAAAGATTTGCCAGAATAAATTCATTGTAGGATTTTAGAACATATCTTATATTCCCCCCAAATACTACATAATTTAGGTTTTTTTGTAAATCTTAAGGTTGCCTCAGAGGAAGGTACAACAGTTCTACTGTGTTTTGAGAAACGTGAGCATCTTTTGTAAACCATCCTTTTATTCTGTCTTTTCCCCACACTGCTTTAACATCTCTAAGATAATTATTTGTAGTGCTCTTCCTAGAAAGTCTGCTGTTATCAGTTTGGGTAATGGAGGCACATGCATAAAAGCTGCTCTTCTTTTACTATAATACAGAGAAGCATAATAGGTATAATCACAGATGTACCTACAACATTAAAAAAAAAAAAGCTGAATTAAGGAAAGCTAAACTTCAATTTAATTAAACATAGTTTAAACCAGATTTTAGCTTATGTGCTTTCTATCAGGAAAAATGGAAATTAAAAAGAATTCAAACCATTTTGAGAAACAAACATTCTACTTTGAGTGATAGCTCATGTCCATTCCAATATAGGTGAGTACACACCACCGTGCACTGGTTCCTGGAACTTTTTTCCCCTTTAGCACGGACTTTGTTATCGTTGTTTGAATGGTTTAGTGTTAAATAGTGTCATGGAAAAGATCACACAGTCGAGCAGAGTTTTATTCTGACAGACACACACAGAGCTATGGCCATTGGACAGCACAGCAGGGCCTTACAGGTTTGAATGCCTGTGGCTTATATGGGATAGCTCTTCCCATACTGACGCATAGTGGAGTTCTCCATTGCAAACAAGCCTGACACCCACTTCCTTATCTCTTACCAAGTCTTGGCCAAGGTTGCAAAAGCAGCTTAAAGCACAATTAACAGTCTTCAGCGGGTTTTTTTTCATCCAGAGTCATGCTAACTTACATTTCCATCATTCATTTCAGTGTAAGGCCTACCAGGCCTTGCTTTTGTTCTTCCACAGTAGTTAAGTTAGTCAGCATTAGAATGTCCTGGGGATAGTGAACCCGCGCTGGGTGCCCCAAGTGTAAGATCTGTAAAGCCTTCAAGCCGAGGACTGGATATTGCTGAAGGCTATTTGAGACCGGCCCCCCGTTCCACCTCAGCACCGAGCGTCGTCTTGGTGCGGAGTCTCCACCCACCAGACGGTCCATCCCCACAAAGGGTATGCTCCCCCGCACCGCCTGTGGCGATGCACCAGCCACGGCCCGTTGAGCTTGCAGCTCCGACTCGGAGTCATCGACGGGTTCATCCTCCCCGCCAAGGGTGAGAGGGCTGGTGTCCTGGGATAAACCCGCGCTGGGTGCCCCTGTGGATGGTTGAGACCCCCGTCAGGGGAGAAGTCTCCCACCAGACGGCCACAAAGGGTAGAGCGTGGCGGCTCCCTACGCAGCTCCGACTCAGAGTCATCGAGTTCATCCTCCCCGCAGCACCGAGATCGGTCCCCGGCACCGGAGGCATCGTGCTTGAGGCGGCACCGCTCCAAGTCCACCTCGTGCAGTGGGCCCAGCTCCCGCATCCCGGCACCGACCCCTTCACCAGCACGGCACCAGACTCGATCTCCGGCGAGGAGCCCGACACCGAAAGACCTGGCCGCTTCAACCCATCATAGATCTCGGTCCTCGGAGTCGAGCTCGGCACCGAGACGCCATGGACGGCACCGTTCCCAGTCCCCGAAGGGCAAGCGGCACCGGAAGAACTCGGTACCGATGCTGGTGCCAGGGTGGCCACAAGAGCCCTGACAGTGACCTTATTGGGGCCCATGGGGGGCACAGATAGGACAGGGAACTGTGTCAGTCCCATCCTCAGTGGCACAGCTGGTGGCCCCCCTCCCCCCCCACCAAGCCAACAGACTAAGGGCCATTCCTCAAAGGAGGAATCAGACCCTGAGGAGGGACCCTCCGCGGGGCCCCCTCAACAATCCTACTCCTCTTTCCCAGATGAGGCGGCTGCTAGAGACCACAGGGTGCCCCTCCCAGACTTCAGGGCTCACCAGGAGCTCCTGAAAAGAACTCAAGGAGCTATCAGAGGAGGAGGACCCCCTCTTCAGTGTTGTTGGGTCAGTGGGACCATTAAGGGTGGCCCTACCCATACACGACAGGGTCCTTAAGCTGGCCAAGGCCCTGTGGCAAACCCCTGCCTCGGTTGCCCCCACATCCAAGGGCGCTGAGAAAAAATACTTTGTCCCAGCAGAGGGGTTTGAGTTTTTGTTTACACACACAGCCCCGGGGACTCTGGTGGTGGATGCCACCAACCAGAGGAACAGGCAAGGTGGCCCAGGTACCACGCCAAAAAACAAGGATAATAAAAAACTTGACTTACTTGGGAGAAAGGTATACTCCACCGGGGCTTTGCAGCTCCGTATTGCGAATCACCAGGCCCTCCCAGAGCAGTACAATCTTAAGCTCTGGGAATCCATGAGGCGGTTCGCAGAGGGGTTGCCCCAGGACCAGGCGGCAGACTTTGCTGTGGTCCTGGAAGAGGGTGTCACGGTGGCAGCGGCAGCGTTGCAAACTGCCAGTGACGCTGCGGACACTGCTAGCAGAGCCATGACCTCTGCAATAGTGATAAAGCAGTGTTTGTGGCTGCAGTCATCGGGGCTGTCCCAAGAGGTGCAGCAATCTATACAGGACCTGCCCTTCGATGGGGTGGGCATGTTCTCGGATAAAACCAATGAGAAACTGCATGCTCTTAAGGATTTGCGAGCCACGCTCCATTCCTCGGGACTCTACACTCTCCAGGCCTCGAGGCATCAGTCTCAGCCGCAGTCCCAACGCCAGACACAGCCACTGCCTAGGCCATTGCCTAGACCCTCTCAGCCTGCCAGGGGCCGAGTAAGGAGCAGGAGGTTTGGTCAACGTAACCCTCCAACTCGTCCGCAACCTCCCAGCAAGGACCCTCTAAGGGGGCCAACCATAAAAAACAATTTTGATGGTACGCCCAAGGGTAGCACCACTAGCTCTCTCCCGTATGCGTTCCTTCCGTTTTCAGATAGGCTAAGACCCTTCTATCCCAAGTGGCAAAACATCACCTCGGACCGTTGGGTCCTTGGCATAGTTCTCCAGGGATATGCCCTCCAGTTCACGGCCTTCCCCCCCAGACTCCCCCCCGTCCCTCTTCAGGGCCCCCTATCATGAGCAACTCCTTTTGCAGAAGGTGACTACCCTCCTCCTCCTGGGGGGCAGTGGAAGCAGTTCCTCCACAAGGAATAGGGAAGGGATTTTACTCCAGGTATTTTCTCAACCCCAAAGCAAAAGGAGGCCTGAGACCCAAGTTAGATCTATGCCGACTAAACAAATTTATCAAGCGTCTCAGCTTTTGCATGGTCTCCCTAGCCTCCATTATCCCTGCTCTGGATCCAGGAGATTGGTATGCTGCCCTCGATTTGAAGGATGTGTATTTCCATGTTTCCATCCTTCCCAGCCACAGGCGCTTCCTCCAATTTATGGTAGCTGGCTGCCACTACCAACTCACGGCCCTGCCCTTTGGGCTCTCGTCCGCCCCCAGGGTATTTACCAAGTGTATGGCGGTAGTGGCAGCCAACTTGCGCCGCAGAGCAGTGCAGATCTTCCCATACCTGGAAGACTAGCTGATCAGGGGCAGGTCCAGGTCCCACGTTCAGAACAGTGTATCCCTCACCTGTGCGACATGCACCAAATTGGGGCTGCTCACAGAATCATAGAATATTAGAGTTGGAAGGGACCTCAGGAGGTCATCTAGTCCAAACCCCTGCTCAAAGCAGGACTAACCTCAGCTATATCATCCCAACCAGGGCTTTGTCAAGCCTCAACTTAAATAAGGATGGAGATTCCACCACCTCCCTAGGTAACCCATTCCAGTGCTTCACCACCCTCCTAGTAAAAAAACTTTTTCCTAATATCCAACCTAGACCTCCCGCCCTGCAACTTGAGACCGTTGCTCCTTGTTCGGTCATCTGCCACCACCGAGAACAGCCTAGCCCCATCCTCCCTGGAACCCCCTTTCAGGTAGTTAAAGGCCGCTATCAAATCCCCCCTCACTCTTCTCTTTTGCAGACTAAACAAGCCCAGTTCCCTCAGCCTCTCCTCATAAGTCCTGTGCTCCAGCCCCCTAATCAGACTCTCTCCAACTTGTCCACATCCTTTTTGTAGTGGGGGGCCCAAAACTGGACACAATATTCTAAATGCGGCCTCACCAATGCCGAATAGAGGGGAATAATCACTTCCCATGATCTGCTGGCAATGCCCCTCCTAATGCAGCCCAATATGCTATTAGCCTTCTTGACAACCAGGGCACACTGCTGACTCATATCCAGCTTCTTATCCACTGTAACCCCCAGGTCCTTTTCTGCAGAACTGCTGCCCAGTTCGTTGATCCCCAGTCTGTAGCTGTGCATGGGATTCTTCCTTCCTAAGTGGAGGACTCTGCACTTATCTTTGTTGAACCTCAGTAGATTTCATTAGATTTCATAAACGAGCAGAAGTCCACTCTTACCCCGGTGCAACGTATAGAGTTCATTGGGGCCACCTTGGACGCTACCCAGGCCAGAGCCTTCCTCCCGCAGCCTCGGTTCGAAGCCATGGCCGCAATTATCGCTTAGCTACAAAGGTGCCCCACAATGACAGCCAGGCACTGCCTGCAGCTGTTAGAGCACATGGCATCCTGCACTTATGTGCTGAGGCTGGCTCGCCTCAAACTCAGCCCTCTATAGGCACGGCTAGCCTCGGCGTATGCTCCGAACCAGACACTCCTTGAACAGGGTGGTAATGGTACCCCCAGGGGTCCTAGCCTCACTGAACTGGTGGAGGACTCCCAGGGAGGTGTTGAAAGGAGTTCCTTTCAGGGATCTGGCTCCATTGGTCACCCTGATGGCAGACGCTTCAGACGTGGGGTGGGGAGCCCACATCAGTACCGACCTGAGCACCCACGGGCTGTGGTCGGAGGAGAAGAGCCTCCACATCAATGTAAGAGAGCTCAAGGCAGTCCGGTTGGCCTGCAAGAAGTTCCTCAGATTCCTGAGGGGCAGGATGGTTCAGGTCCTGATGGACAATACCGCAGCCATGTTCTACATGAACAGGCAGGGGGGAGTGCACTTCTCGGCTCTCTGCCAGGAGGCCATTCGACTGTGGGACTTCGCAGTGAGGCACGACTTTCATTTATCTGCCTCACCTCCCGGAGGTCAGGAACGACGAGGCAGACCGCCTCAGCAGGTCATTTCTACCCTGTCACGACTGGTCACTGCACCCAGAGGTGGTGACTTTTATTTTTCGCAAGTGGGGTGTTCCCCAACTGGACCTGTTCGTGTCATCTTGGAACAGGAAGTGCCTGAGGTTCTGCTCGCTCCGGGGTCGCGAGCCGGGCTCCACCTCCTCCGACGCATTCCTCATCAAGTGGGAGGAGACCCTCATGTACGCGTTTTCCACCCATTCTGCTCCTCCCCAAGGTCCTCTTGAAAATCAAGAGGGGCAAAGCAGACATGATACTCATTGCTCTAACCTGGACGAGACAGCACTGGTACAGTATGCTGCTGGACCTCTTGATCGCCCCGTCAGTGGAGCTCCTGAGGCATCACAACCTGCTCTCCCAGGACCAGGGTCACCTGCTATACCCGGACCTGGACTTCCTCCACCTGACGGCCTGGAGACTCTGTGGCTGACGGAGGGGGAGAGAGCCTGCTTGGCGCAGGTCCAGCAAATTCTGCTGGGCAGCAGAAAACCTTCCACACAGGTCGTGTACCAGGCCAAGTGGAGACGGTTTACCTGCTGGGTGGAGTCCCGGGGCATCCCACCGAGCTCCTCACCTATCCAGGCGATCCTGGAGTATCTGCTCCACCTGAAACTCCAGGGTTTGGCACTAGCCTCCCTAAAAGTACACCTGGCAGCTATCCCCGCCTTCCATCAGCCACTAGAGCGGAGGTCCCTGTTTTCCCACCCGATGTCAGTCAGGTTCCTTAAGGGAGTGAAGAGGCTGTACCCGCAGGTCTGTGACCCGATGCTTCCCTGAGATCTAAACCGGGTCCCCTCCAGACTAACGGGGCCCTCCTTCGAGCCCATGGCTACATGCCCACTGTTCATCCTCTCTTGGAAGGTAGCCTTCCTGGTTGCCATTACCTCGGCTAGGAGGGTTTCCGAGATAGGAGCTTTGATCTCAGAGCCCCCCTACACGGTGTTTTATAGGGACAAGGTGCGGTTGAGACTCCATCCAGCCTTCCTGCCTAAGGTGGTCTCCTAGTTTCACTATAACCAGGGGCTGTTTCAGCGCACTCAACCAGAGCCCAGGCCTCGCCTGGTCTGGGGGCAACACTGATGCAAACCTCTGCAGCGAACACCACAGGTTGAGGTTGTACCTCCCGAGGACCGCCTGGTGGTTCGCGACCTTCAGCTGCAAGGCTGCATTCGGCCAAAAAGGTTCAACTTCTTACTGTCCTTGTCTTTCGGGGTGTTGCCCTGGCGGTCCTGCTGGTTAGCAGCCTCCACCACCAGTGTCCCCGGGGCAGGGTGGGTATATAAAAAGTCAAACCCGTCCTTTAGTATTTACGTTCGGTGCCCTTGGAGGTGGGGGCCACCGAAGACGGGGTTTGCCAGAGGGCATTGGCAAGTTTCATGACCCTCTCATGCACGGGGAGGGCAACTCGTGATGGCCTGCCGACCCCGATACCCCAAAGAGGGGGTCCTCCTCCTCTGACATCTCCCTGAGCTCCATGTTGAGGTTGCTCGCCATCCTCTTGAGGTGGTCCTGGTGAGCACAGAAATCAAATAGGGGAGTCTTATGGTCACTGGCGATCGCATCGTCAGGGGAGAAGGAGGAGGACTGCGGAAGGGGCCCCGTGGAGGGACCTTTCTCAGGGTCCGAACCCTCGTCAGTGGGATGGCCCTGGTCTGGCTGACTCGGAGGTGGGGGCGCTGGCTGGGCCACCGACGAGTGGATAGAGGTGGTCCCGTGGCCCATCTGGGTACCCCATGGCCCCCAGTATGGCCACTGCTGGGGCCCTTGGGGCCATGCCGGTGCAGGCATGGGTGCCTGCTGGATCACCTCTTGATGGGGGCCCCATGACCCGGAGCCGCTGGATCGACGTTTGCGGCTCCTGGGTGGTGAACGGCTGAGATGATGAGGACGATCGACGGTGCCGACGTTTACGGTACCGTCGGGGGGACGAACTGCTGGGGGAGCTGGACGTCGATCTCCTCCGCCTCGACCTCTTTCGACGACGCTTCCCACCTCGGGACTGGGAGCGGTGTCGCCGATGTCACCGCGGTGCCGACCCTGAATGCGATGGGCTCCACGGTGCCGGAGCAGGGGGTGCCGAGGGAGGCGGTGCCTGATGGTGGCACGGACTGCGTGCCGGAGATCTCGACCGGTGCCGTCTGTGTGTCAGGCTGCACACCGGGGTTGGAGATCGGTACCAAGCCGGACTCTGTACCGGGGTACGAGAGCTGGAGCTGCGACCCCTGCGCGAGGCGGAAGTGGAGCGGTGTCGCCTCGCGTGTTTGCCTCTCGACCGCCCTCGGTGCCGCGGTGTCGAGGAGCTTGACGAATCAGAGTCGGAGCTAGGAGGGGAGCCCGCACTCTCAACCCTCCTTGGCCATCTGGGGGAGACCTCGATTCCTGTCTCCGCAACCCACCGGGGGCACCCAGCGCGGGTTTTCCCTGAGACACCAGTCCCTGCACCCTCGGCTGAGGGGGGGACAGAGGTGTGGACATGCCCATGAGGGTGAGTACCGCTGCAAATGCCTCAGGTGTCGACGGCCCTTGCAGAGGCGCTCCCCCACCCCCAGGAGTCGGGGGAGGCTCCCTGCGAGGAGAGGCTGGTGCTGGAGTACTCTCCATGGCACGTGGCTGGGGCATCTCCTGAGTCACCCCCTGCTGTACCGGTGGCAGGGGGGAGTCCATGTGGGCGGCCTTGGGCTGCTTCTTTTTCTTCGGCACCGACGACTTCGGCTCCGATGCCGGTGGGGCACTCCTCACCAAGGAGACGCTCGGTGCCCCCAGAGATTGAGACGGTTTGGAATCCAGGCGGAGCGCGGACTCCATCAGAATCTCCTTCAGCCAGGCGTCCCGCTCTTTCTGGGTCCGCAGCTTGAAGGCCCTACAAATGTTACACTTTTCCTTTCTATGCTGCTCTCTGAGGCAGCGGAGGCATCGATCATGAGGGTCACTCACGGGAAAAGCCTTAGCACATAGTGTGCAGGCTTTAAAGTCGGTGGAGCCTGGCATGGCTCAACCGCGAGCCCCTAAGGGCAACTATCTAACTCACTATAAACTAATAATTATTAACAATTACTTAATGAAGTAACTAGAATGCTAAAGGGTGCTACTTGCAACAGCAAGAGGCAATGTTCCAGCAACCGTCACAGGCGGAAAGAAGGAACTGAGGGCCCGCAGGGTCGGAGGCGCTCTATGTACTGCAGCATGAGCGCGGTACTCCAGGGGGCGCCTGAGCCGACCCTACGAGGCTTGCTAAGGGGGAAAAAGTTCCGGGAATCTGTGCCCAGGGCGCGCGCACTCACCTATATTGGAATGGGATATGAGCAATCACTCGAAGAGAGAACTAGCTAATTTTGACCTTCAAGAATCCTAGTTTTTTGTTTGTTTTTTTAAAGACAGGTTAAAGAATCACATTAAAGAAAATCTTTAGCTGTCATAGACACTTAAATAAAAAGATTTAAAATGAATTTGTTTGCTCTTTTAAAGCTGCTTGTTCACTTTTTCCACTCCTCTTGCTCAGTTAGGACAATGAAAGTGCATTAAAATCAGTGGCTAGTCAGTATAACTCATTATCTGGCACAGTGCTGAAAAATGTGGGTCACTGTCATAGGATGTTTTGTTTTAAAAATTTTCTCCTGCAATTTACAAATTCAAGGAAACATTTTGATTGGCCTTACTTTTGTGCAAAGCTTCTTTCTAAAAAAAATTAAATTTCAGTCAAAATTTTCAGTGCCTCCTGTCCTGTTCACTCCTGTGACTGTTCGCTTTAAGTAGATATTTGTATTGGTGATGGGGGGCAAATCATTGTAATCATTAGCAAATCATTAGCAAAACATCTAATGGAATTGTGCCAAGCACTCTGTGAAATACCCGCTCCAAGGTGGAGTGTGTTGCTTATAGCCCCTCTTTACTGAAAACTTAGATAATCCTTTGTAATGTAGAACAAAACAGGACTTGAGCTGTTTGTTTTATCTAATCAGTTCAGAATCCAGAATTTGTTTTAGTACAAGGATACATAGTTTTCTTTTTGCAACTTATAGAGGATCTTTGCTGTTCTGCATATAGCGTCATTGTTAAAAGCTAAACTATTTTCTCATTAGTATGTGCATCAAATTGCACCAATTTTCATCATAAATCTTTAGCTGACACTTTAAACTGCGCCTACACAATCTTGTCTGACACACACATTGTGCAACATATTTTGGGACCTTTTTAAAGATCTACTCCAGATTATATTACCCTCAGGACATAGAATCCTTTTAATCAAACCATCAAGGTTAGCAGCTTCTTATTCCAAATAAGTGGCTTTCCCAGTTAAGCAAAGAAGAATTTTTTTAAAGTCTCATTTTAGATGACAAATACTGTATTGGATGATGATGCTGGAATAAGAGATACTTGCTGTACTTCAGCTTTATTACTACTCTTAGCGCATAAATCCTGAATTTATTGCACACCCAAAACTTGATTAAATGGAAGTTTTAGGTGCGCAAGGATTACACGATTTGGCCCCAAATCTGTATTTATCAGTGTTCGTAGGAAAGGACTATTTT
Source organism: Emydura macquarii macquarii (assembly GCF_026122565.2). Taxonomy (NCBI): domain Eukaryota; kingdom Metazoa; phylum Chordata; order Testudines; family Chelidae; genus Emydura; species Emydura macquarii. Next base: position 1,822,817 of record NW_027130936.1, read on the forward strand.
ATGCATAGTTAAGCACCATATATATTTTATACCATGCTCATCCCTTTATCTAAGTGCCATTTAATCACTTGACCCCAGATAAATGCATTGCTATTATTAGAAGTTATGTAATTTATGTTCCTAATTCTCATTAAGTTAAACTGGTTCACAGAGAGACACCCCCATAAATATGGTGTTCCTGATTTAAGCATTAGCCTACAGAGAGGAATGTACCGTAGTATGTAAAATACACATTTTTAAAAGTGTAAACATTTTTTCCTAGGGGTGATATGCATATATATGATTGAAATTTATTCCAATTAAATTACAAAGCCTGACATTCTGTGTGTAATCTAGTTTTCTTTTTTAAGAGGAAGATTTTTTATGTGGTTCCAGTAAAAGCCAAATTGAACAGTTGCCCAAAATGGATCTAAGTTGCATACATTCATCTCTTGAACAATCGCTGTTCCTTTAAACTTCTCAAACATTAACGTGGGAAATGTCTTACATTGATATGTAGTGAATAATGGCTAGCGGTCATCTTGTCCAACAGGCAACACATTCAAATACCATGTTGATGAGCATCATGTAGAAACCTAGATAGATGATTAGGTACTATAGGAGATGTAAAGGGCTCTCTTCAGCTGTCATTTGATTGCTGTGAAGGCACCAAAGGAGTTCTGTATTTTTGCACCACCACTACCCTCTGTAAACTAGATACAGGAGAGAAATATTCCTCCAACACCCATGCTTTCTCAGATATTCATTCCCGTCTCTCCACATATTTTCCATGTTTGTTTTTCTGAGCTGAATTTAGTTACTGCCATAGAAGCCAACACTGCACCCCTTCTGCTGCTTGCCCAAAGCTAAACTGACTTTTTCTTTTTCGAGTGCTTGCTCATGTCCATTCCACTATAGGTGTATGCATGCCTCTGTGCATAGTTACCTGGAACCCTTTTCCCCTTAGCAGATCCCGTAGGGTCGGCTTCGGCGCTCCCTGTTGCCCGTGCATATGCCGCGCTATATGAGGCGCTGCCGGCCCAATGCCCCCTCAGTTCTTTCCGCCCGTGACAGCTGCTGGAACTAGTCTTGCTCTCAGCAAGTACTATTCCCCTTGTTTGAACTTGTTTGTTATTCTAAGTTAGTTTTAGTTAGTTAAGTAGTTAAGTGTTGTTAAGAGTAGTTAGAGATAAGGCAAGTCCCTGCGGGGATGTACAATGGTCGGGCTATGCCCCCATCGCTGGGATTCAAGCCGTGTGCCTCCTGCGGGAAGGCCTTCCCACTTAGCGATCCCCACGACCGCTGCCTTAAGTGCTTGGGGGAAGCGCACAGAAAGGAAAGGTGCAAGATCTGCAGGGTTTTTAAACCGAGGACTCAGAAGGACCGAGAGATCCAGTTGAAAGCCCTGTTAATGGAGGCAGCACTCCGCCCAGCATCCGAGCCAGCCCGCTCCACCTAGGCACTGAGCATGACCTCGGTGTAGAGCGCACCACCGGCACCGGCCTCGACTCGGCACCGCGCAATATCGCCCGCACTGAGGAGGAAGAAGCAGTGTGCGGAGCGCGGACACTCCCCTGTGCCGTTGGTACGGTCAGGGTAGAGCACGGAGATGCACCGGCCCCGGCCCATTGAGTCTTCTCCGGTGCCTACATCTCCAGTCAGGGAGCCTACCCCGACTCCTGGGAGTGGGAGAGTGCCCTTGCAGATGCCATCAACACCGGAGGCTTTTCAGGTGGCAAGAGCCTTGTTGGCCTTGCCTACGCCCCACCCTCCCCCGAGGGAGAAGAGGCCAGTGTCACAGGGGAAACCCGCATTGGGTCCTCCTGAAGGGCAGTGGAGATCCCCGGTACAGGGCGGAAGCTCTCCCGCCGGACAGCCTCCAGGAGTAAAGCAGAGATGCTCCCCCAGCAGTTGCTCCAGGTCAGCGTCCTCGAGCCAGCCTGCTTCGACACAGGACGTGGAGTCTCCCTCTCAGCGCTGACTTCAATCCCTGGCACTGGAGGCACCGCATGCCAGGAGGCGGCACCGGTCGAGGTCTTCCAGGCGGTGCTCAGACAGCTTCAGTTCGAGATCCGCGGCATCGAGGAGTTTGTCCGCACCGAGGCGGTGCAGAACCCGATCACCGTCGGAGGACGCGGCACCGAGGAGTTTGCCCACACTGAGGCTGTGCAGAACCTGGTCGCAGTTGGAGGACCTGGCACCGTGCAGTCCACGACACGGAACCTGGTCACCGGAGTCCGGCTCGGCACCAAGGAGTTTGGAGCGGCGCTGACCTCAGTCACCAAAAGGGTCTGCAGGACCGCAAGGCAAGCGGCACCGGAAATTGTCAGTATTGAGACACCGCTCCGGTACCTCTAGCTCTTCGGAGAGCACCTCCATTCGTCGGCACTGCTCGCGGCAACGGAGGCAGTCCTCATCGTCCTCCAGGTTGGAGGTGTCGAGAGGCAGTCCCCAGCATGGAAGAGCACCCGGGACCCAAGGACATGCACGGCACTGTCGGTCCAGTGACTCAGGGTCTCCCAGGGAGGACAGTCATCAGGCGAGCTGACGCCCCCACAAAGTGTCTCAGTCTGTGGCGCAGTCCCGAGTTGGCCCCAGGGTCAATGGCCGCAACAATGGCCTTATTGGGCCCCATGGGGTATCCAGATGGGGCCGGTTCCCCAATTTATCCTGTCATCGGAGGTTCAGGCCATGCCTCTGGCACAGGAGAAGGTCCACAGACACCACTCCGATGAGGAGTCGGACCCCATGGAGGGACCCTCAATGGGTGCAACCCTTCACCAGGAGGGGGCGCACCCACAGGACGTGTCTCAGCAGTCCTCTTCCTCCTCACCAGATGAAGCAGTCTCCCGGGACCACTCAGCGCAACTGGAGGATTTCAGGGCGCACCAGGAGCTGCTCAAGAGGGTGGCCTCCAACTTGGGACTGGAGGTGAAGGAGTTAGTGGAGGCCAAAGATAGCTTCTTTAATGTGCTAGTGAGTGTGGTCCTCCCAGTCCACGAAAGGGTCCTTAAAATCGTAAAGGCCCTGTGGCAAACCCCTTCCTCGGTCGCCCCTATGTCAGTGGTGGCCGAGAAAAAGTATTATGTCCTGGCTGAAAGGTTTGAGTATTTGTTCACTCACCCCGCCCCAGGAACCCTGGTGGTAGATGCTGCTAACCAGAGAGACAGGCAAGGTCAGCCAGGGTTCACTCCCAAGAACAAGACAATAAAAAGCTGGATTTGTTTGGGAGAAAGGTTTATTCCACGGCAATCCTGCAGTTCAGGATTGCCAACCATCAGGCCCTTCTGGGTAGATACAATTTCAATCTGTGGGACTCCCTCAGGCGGTTTGCTGAGGCCCTGCCCCAGGACCAGGCCACAGACTTTAACACCATCGTGTGGAGGAAGGAACTACGGTGGCTAGGGCAGTGCTCCAGACAGTCTGTGACGCTGTTGACTCAGCGGGTAGGGCCATAACCTCCGCCATCTGCATGAGAAGGTGCTCGTGGCTGCAATCCTCGGGCCTGTCCCAGGAGGTGCAGCAGTTGACTCAGGACCTCCCCTTTAATGGGTTGGCCCTATTCTGTGACCACACCGATGCAAAGCTGTGCGGTCTGAAGGACTCCAGGGCCACCCTTCGCTCCCTGGGCCTGTACACTCCTCAGGCTTCCAGGCGTCAGTCATGGCCCCAGGCGCAGTAGCAGCCAAGGCCTCCGCCTAGGCCTTTTTGACCCTATAGGAATAGGGGGTTTAGAAGGAGAAATCAGCCCTCCAGCTTGTCCTCAGCTTCGCAGCAGGATCCCCCCAGGAGGTCGGGCAACCAGAGGAGACCATTTTGATGGTGCGCCTGAGGGTGGCGCCCCGACTGCTCTCCTGGATCTGCCCCATCCCTTCCTAAACAGGCTAAGGCCCTTCTATCCCAAATGGGAAAAGATCACTTTGGACCGTTGGGTCCTTGGGATAGTCTCAGGGGGCTACAGTCTACAGTTTACATCTACCCCCTCCCCCCAACAACCCTTCCCCTCCTTCCTTCTTCAGGGATGCCTCTCATGAGCAACTCCTCTTTCAGGAGGTGGACACCCTCTTCAACATAGGAGCAGTGGTTATGGTCCCTCAAAGTAGAAGGGGGAAAGAGTTCTATTTGAGGTACTTCCTCATCCCCAAGGCGAAGTGGGGTCTGAGACCCATACTAGACCTGCATCATCTAAACAAATATGTCAAATGACTCAGATTTTGCATGGTCTCCCTAGCTTCCATAATCCCTTCCCTGAATCCAGGAGACTGGTATGCCACCCTCGACCTCAAGGACTCATACTTTCGTGTGTCTATCCTCCCCAGCCACAGGCGTTCTCTCCATTTCATGGTGGCTGGCTCCCACTACCAATTTATAGCCCTACCCTTTGGCCTATCTTCGGCTCCGAGGGTATTCACCAAGTGCATGGCGGTAATGGCTGCCCCCCTTTGAACCCATGGCTTCATGCCCTCTGCTCATGCTTTCATGGAAGGTAGCCTTCCTAGTGGCCATTACCTCAGATAGGAGGGTCTCTGAGATTAGGGCCTTGACCTCGGAGCCCCCTTATACAGTATTCTATAAGGATAAAGTGCAGTTGAGGCCGCATCCAGCCTTCCTGCCCAAGGTGGTTTCCCAATTTCATTGTAATCAAGATATGTGCGGGGCTCCAGGCCCTACGAGATCTGCTAAGGGGAAAAAAGTTCCGGGAACCGTGCACAGAGGCGTGCACTCACCTATAGCGGAATGGACGTGAACAACACATCTGGAAGGACATCGGTTACTGGTAAGTAACCCTGCTGTTCACACATTCAGATACCCCTGCTACAGCTCACACTCCTAACAGGCATTGAGTCTATCTGTGGTCTGGCTAAGGTTCACTTTTGGGTCATGGTCTAATTGCTCTAATGCTCTCAATGTCCCTCAAAGACCTGATTGTCCATTTTGCCCCTGTCAGAGGGACAAAATTATATTCCATTGCTCACCATCACTTCAGATGGTTGAAAGATATTAAATTCTTAAATCTCAGATAGAGTAGGTGGACCAAAGAAACCTAGCTCATGGCACACACTCAGGAGTCCCACCCTACTTTTCTATCCTGATTATATTATTCTATCCTGATTATCTTTTTTCCTGATTATATCTAATGAATAAACTGTATCCATCTTCTGAACAGATACTGTATCATTTGGTTCAATTTTAATTTAAGCAAAAAAAAATTCAACTATATAATCACTCACTAGTGGTTGAAGAGTTGCCCATATCTTGCAGACCCGTTCCTTTGCTTTTTGGTAAGCCACTGGCAGTTGCATGATGTGGAGATGTACATTTTCACCAAGGCCTAATTTGGACATCTCCTGCACGTAGAAAGAAGCAGCACACACTTATAAAAGCATCAGATTGTCTCAAAGGGTGATGTGAAAATCAGACTTTAGCCCAATTCAGAGAGTACATTACAATGCAGCATATCTAACCTAGTAGTTCCCAAATGATCCATAGAGATGACTGGTCACATTATGTTAGTTCTTCTCCTTGTTCAAGTGTGTACTGAGGAAGGAGCATAGGGGTCGGTGGGAGAGAGCATTCCCGTGTCTTTAAGGGAAAGCGGACCTGTTTCTCACTAGGGACGCTTTCGTGGAGGGGGCCCAATTCTAAACTGTGTGGACTTGGAAATTTGCCCTTGAACACTTACATCCTAAATCAACTGTTCCAATTTTCTTGTTGGCGGAAACATTGATTAGCTGTGCTCAATAAACTATTTGACATGAGCAAGGAAACAATGCCTGCAGGGAAGTAAACACATTTAGAGAACACTGCCAGCCTTTTTTCCTCTGGCCACTGACAGTCTTTGAGAGGCCATTGCATCATCTTACTTGAGAATGCAGTGCTATGTGTCTGCTTCCAAAAAAATAAAACCAAAGCCAATTTACGATTAGCATTTTATTTAAGGCATATTTAATTTGGACATTTAATGAGATTCTTCCTCTTTTACTGCAAGGCCTTGGTAATGTGACTGATTGCAACTTCCCTGTAAGACATGGAGACCAACAATAAATGTTAAAGCTGCTGCTGTCATTCACGTCTTATACTCTTAGTTGAATTGTAACTGACTAAGTACTGACTGGTACTGTTCTATCTATATCAATAGCAACACAACAAGGGGTGAATTTGGCCCATAGCTCATACAGAAGGAATTCAAATCAGCAGCAAAATGCTGAAGACTGTATCAGAGGCAGAAAGGAAAATATAATCTCTGCTAGATGGAAAATAATGCAAGTGCTTTATTATTAATTAGGCTGATCTGCGCTACAGATTTAGGTTGATGTAAGTCACCTTGTGTCAACCGATCTGTGCCTATATCTACACTCTAATTGGTCTCTGGCTGACGTATACACCCTGTTATGGCAATGCAGTAAAACTACCTTCTCAAACAGTGTGGAGCCATGGGCAACCTGCTGAAGTCAGTGCTGTGCTAGTGTAGACGCTGCATGACCTGTGTCGACTCTAACAGTTCTCCAGCAGCCATCTCAGAATGCCACATTCCCTGCAACAGTGACTGCTCTGGTCTCAGTTGTAAATGCTGCTGTCCAGGGGTCGTGGAGACTGGAAACGACCCCTCTGCCCCCTTTCAAACATTCTGCCTCTTTTTAAAATGCCTTTTCCTGATTGCCCAGCTTGGGAAGCAAACCTAGCAGCTCATCCTTTTTGTGTGCAACTGCCCAACCAACCATGCCGGCTCCACACAATCCTGCCAGGAATAGACAGGAGGTATTGGGTTCCCTGGGCCTGTGGTGAGAAGAGGCTGAACAGGCACAGCTATGGCTCAGCCATAGTAACATGGACATCTATGAGCAGATTGCATAAGGGATGCAGGCAAAGGGGTACGATGGGGATCAGCAGCAGTGCTGTATGAAAGCAAAGGAACTTGGCCAGGTGTACCACAAGGCCAGGGAGACCATGAGATCTAGTGCTGAGCCATAAGTTCATGTCATACTTGTGGAGACACCACCAACACCCAGCACAGCACCATGGATATCTTGAAGGAGCCCAAGACAGAGACCCCTGCCATGAACAGTGAGGAGGAGGAGGAAAAGGAAGAGACACAGCAGAGAGCTCCAGCCATGTCATGAGTCAGGACCTGTTGGAGGCTCTGCCACAGTCTAGCTAGCCAGTCTCTCAGGTGAGCACCGATGAGCCTGATGAAGGGGAAAGGACCTCAGGTAAGTGTATGCATGCATTTTTCCTTACAATAGGTAAATTTAAAGATGGCGCCTGGGCCATCATAAGACAGAGGTACTGACGTTTAATTGTTTTACTTACATTAGAAGAGGTAGAGTTACAACAGAGAGGTAGGGTTGGCGTTTGCTTTTCATTCTCCTGTAGGGTGTGGGAGAGGGGCATGTGGAGCAGTTTGTTTATGTACGTAGGGATTTCCCTTTCACCTTCCTGAGAGATCGAAATTAAACTTGCCCAGAGATACTCTGCAGTGCTCTCCAAAAGGTTTGTAAGGTTTCTAATAAGGATGGCTGCCTTATTTCTTCCTCCATGGTAGGACACTTTTCCATGCCACTCTGCAATGAGTTCAGCTGTCACCATTGCAATAAACAGGTTAGCGACCCATGGACCCAGCAGCTTCGGCACACCGGTACCTGCTGTGTGCTCTGTGTTTTTGTTATCCTCATGAGTGAGGTCAGCTAAAACAGCTACTGCTTGTGGAAAATAGTGTCAATATTCAGTGTCCTATGCTCATACTCATGGAATCGGGAATGAAATTTTATTGCTTCATGCAACAGAGAATTCTGCCCCAATCTCCAGTGGGTCATATTCACTCTAGCTGGGTCTTTGCCTCACAGGTATTATGCTGGACCCAACAAGCAGATATAACCACTCAAAATTTTTTTTGTCACTGAAATCCAATCTGAGTTAACACCACCAAAAGCACATTCAACTGTCATTCTGTGCCTGCTGAGCTGTTAGTTGAATCTTTCCTTGTGTTGTTGAGGTGGCTTCATGAGCAAAGGGTAGGCTGGGATCCCGGAATCACTACTGGCATTTCAATATTGCCAAAGGTTATCCACCGGTCAGGAAAGAATGTCTTTGTTTGCAGATTTCCGAAAAAGTCCTGTGTTGTTAAAGTTGCATGTATCATTCACTTTCTCTGACCAGTCCACACTGATCTCGGTGAAGCGTCCCTGGTGATCCACCAATGCTTGCATAACCCTAGAAAAATAGCCCGTTCTGTTGATGTACTCTGTGACAAGGTGGATACATGCCAATATAGGGATATGCGTCCTGTCTATCACCCCACTGCAACTGGGATCCTCATAGGTGTAAATCCATCCACAACATCCAGCACTTTGCAGAGAGTCACAGTCCTGCATTGCAGGAGACAATTAGTGGCTCTACATACTTGCATGGCAATGGCCCCAACTTTGGATTTCTTAATGGCCAGAAGCAATCTGGCATTGCAGGCTTCACAGTGCGATTGCCACTCATTCCTCCACTGTCATTACAACTCTGTCTGGTGTCGTTGCACTAGAGGGCTGGTGTGAGCTTAGCGCACAGATCCAGGAATGTGATGTTGTGCATTCAAAAGTTCTGCAGCCACTGCTCATCATCACCTACCTGCATAACAATGCAATCCAACCAGTCAGTGCTCATTTCAATGGCCCGGAAGTGCCATTGTCTGCAGCTGCTCTGTGAACACCACCAACAATCTTGAATTGTTTTTTCACTGTGTGAGCCCTTCCCAGGAGCTGTGCAAACAAATCAGATGTAGACTCCTTGTTCTATTCTATAAGTGAGATTGAGGTAGAGAGACATGTTTATGATAATGGTATAATACTGTTTAGTGTGGCATAAGTGGACTCCATCTTGTTAGTTTCTTGAAGTGAGCTCTTTCCTGAAATTTGTACTATTGAACCTAACAATATTTTGATAAATTCCCTTTGTGTGTGTGAGGAATGTATGTGCAGGGCATAAAAAGACACCAACCTAAACTGCTCTAACAACAGAAAGGGGAGTAAAGACACCAACTGCCATCCTAACCCTGAAGCCCGAAGAATACCTATCAACGTCCCTAAAGTGCAAATTAACAACCCTAAACTACACAAGGATCCACCCTGGGAACAAAGAAAGTACAGAAATAAGAAAATCCTCAGGCTTTCAATTAGCTGGTGATTAACAACTATACTGAACCTGGAGGCAGCATGACACAGCAAGGCCCATAGACTTACATGAGAGCCAGCAAGTATCAAAGATGGGTAAAAACATGGAAACTTTGGGTCTCATTCTGCAATTGTCATCTTGGAGCACTGGATTCATGTTCAATAGAGGCCTGGCTCCCTCCTTGTGCCCCGCCTAGTTGGCCACTAGACTGGCTCGAGCAACGCATAAAAGGACTGGTAATTATCGCAGCAGCTTGCAGAACTTTATGACTGTGTGTGTGTGTGACTGCTTTTTGATTTTCTTACATGTACAATAAATGTGGCATATTGCCTTGTGCCCTTGAATAAGATCCTGCTCGTCTTTTCTAGTATAACAACTGTCTGTCACAAATTTTCCTTGAATAAGTTGCCATGTCCACCATTGATGTGGTACTTCCTGCAGGTCTGCAAATACAGGAGAATTGTGTCCTGTGCTTGCATTGTTCATAAGAATAGTGCAGAGCCGTGCTTCTGTCAGAGATGGCGGACACTAAAATGTATCTCATGGGCTTATGGGAATTTTTTTTAAACGTGGAAATTATGAGAAAAGGATAATACATGGAGTTGGAGAAGTTGCATGCTGGGAATTTGACTCCGAGCTCCCAGAGATCCCTGAGTGAATCATTTCTATCCCACAACACATTGTGAAAATTTCCCAAAAGGCATTGTGCCAGATGTCATCACGTGGCATGCTTGGATAGCTATCCGTGGTGCACTGCACTTAGCACTGATACAAGCATACCAACTTTGGCAGCTGTATGCCAATGTAACTTGTGTTGACCAAAGTTTGTAGACGTCCTATTTCTGTGTTACTGTGCTATAGTTCCTTATAGCCCTAATCATGGATCTAGACCACCATTGTGCTAGGTGTAGTAAGTATAAGACCTGTCATAAGGCCTGTAAAACAGGCTAAGGCCTAAGTGGAAAAAGCCAAGTGAACAGGAGTATAAGTGGAAAAAACCAAGCTAGCTGAAACTGGCACAGGAAAGTGCTGATACTGCAAGTATATAGATTACCAAAATATTACTAAAATGCAAATTATGTAGCAGGTACAGGAGGCACCATGTCAAAGAGAACTAACTCCCTAAAATGACAATTTGATAAATAGAAATGACTAAAAGGTGATAAATGGAGTTGTTTTGCCCAAATTGGTGAGGCCACATTTAGAATATTGTGTCCAGTTTTGGGCCCCCCACTACAAAAAGGATGTGGACAAGCTGGAGAGAGTGCAGCGGAGGGCAACCAAAATGATTAGGGGGCTGGAGCACAGGACTTATGAGGAGAGGCTGAGGGAACTGGGCTTGTTTAGTCTGCAAAAGAGAAGAGTGAGGGGGGATTTGATAGCGGCCTTAACTACCTGAAAGGGGGTTCCAGGGAGGATGGGGCCAGGCTGTTCTCGATTGTGGCAGATGACAGAACAAGGAGCAACGGTCTCAAGTTGCAGGGCGGGAGGTCTAAGTTGGACATTAGGAAAAAACTAGGAGGGTGGTGAAGCACTGAATGGGTTACCTAGGGAGGTGGTGGAATCTCCATCCTTAGAGGTTTTTAAGGTGAGGCTTGACAAAGCCCTGGTTGGGATGATATAGCTGAGGTTAATCCTGCTTTGAGCAGGGGTTTGGACTAGATGACCTCCTGAGGTCCCTTCCAACTCTAATATTCTATGATTCTATGATTCTAAATCAGCCAATTAATGGAAAAAGGTGATATTAGACTAAGTCAAGAGGATGGCAACTACCTACGTCAAAGGGGGCAGAATGAAATTGTCTGAAACAATGTATAAAAGGGGGTGTCAGAGGGAATAATATTGTCCGGTCTAGGGGATAACGGAAAGTCCCGCCGTTGGGCCGTGGCCATTGTAATGCCGCCTATACGAAACTGACCCAGAGATACTCTGTAGGTCACTTCTTATTGTGCCCCATGCAATAAACCTGGCCTGGGTGCCTTCGTTGTTCAGCTAATCCGTGGTTGTGTCGATTCATTCGATCATGAGAGCCGTCTCGGTTTCTGATCAGAGCTGGGACAGCATCTGCACAGGGACACACGCACACAGCCTACACTGATAAACACCGGTGGCCAACACACCGTACCACATTAGGCATTGTACAAACACACAATAAAAAGCCACCCTGCCTCAAAGAGCTTATATCTCGGTATAAGACAAAAGAACAGATGGATATAGACAGAATGACGGAGTATAAGGAAACAATGAGACACTATTGGTCAGCATGTTAGACTGTGCTATCCACACACCAATGGCCTAACCATTATCAAGTTTTTGTAGGCATTACCATAAAGGAGAATTTTAAAGAGGGATTAGAAGGAGAATATGAGATTTGTGGATGTTTAGGGGGAGCTCCTCAACATGGAAGAAAGCACAAAGGTACTTGTTTGAAAATTGAAAAAGTGGACAGTGGAGAATGGTATCATTGGCCAACTGAACCCAGAAATCTGTTAAGTAGGGTGCTGAATGGTTAGAGAGGCGTGATCGCGGTCCAAACTTGCTCGAGTTCTAGCTGCTACAAGAATGGAGACAATAGTCATCTAAAAGAACATGAGCTCAGGTGTAGCAATTCTAAAATGGGTCAGCTTCTGTGTTAGCAGGTATCTTGAGCTTTAGAAACCTCCTGATACTATTATGGACCATAATTCGGACCACCAGGAAGTTCTTACATAATTAAATATTCACAGGATGCTCTCCTAGTAGTTTATTCCTCAAATTCAATCTGTCTTCAAATGGAAAAGCACCTGCTGAGGTATTCTCCTGATATTGACTTTTTTTTTTTAAGAGTACACTAGTCATAGAGCAAAAAAGTACCAATTTGTAGGGCTGCCTATTTACTAAGGGCTTATCTAGATGAAAAGTTGCAGCAATTTAACTGAATGTATGGGGTTTTTTTTAAACTGATTTAGTGAAAGGGTGATGCAGACACTCTTATTTTGGTTTAAACAAGAATAGTTTACCATAAATCAACTAGAAACAGGCTTAGCATGAACCAAAATAAGGCATTTTTAGTCTGGAATACAAGTACCTACACAAGGGGTTTGCACCAGTTTAACTAAAAAAGTTGAATTAAATCAGTACAAATTTCTGTGCAGATAAGGCCAAAAGAAACATTGTAAGCCCTGTACAATATGGTTCCTAGAAGTGTGCCAATTTCTGGTGTTACGGACTAGATTTTCTCAACACATGCAATTTCTGCACACAAAACTGGCAGAAATTGAAGCATTCAAATAGTCAAAGAGGGAGACCTGACAATCTAGAGGTTAACTTACTAGGTTCAATTCTTGATTCTGCCACAAACTACCTATATAACATTGGACAAGTTACTTAATCTATTCTCTGCCTCGGTTCCCTTCCTGTAAAATGGGAATAATACTTCTTTACTCTACAGGGTTGCTATGAAGACAGAATCAGTTAAATATTATGGGGCACTTAAATATTATAGTGACCAGGACTGTGGAAGAAGCACAGTCTTCACTTCTGTTTGGGTGGGCAAGGAAAAGACTTTTATTACAAGGTAATTACCGGGGGCAACAGCTTCAGCTGAGCTGCGCCCCTGAGCTGCGTTGCGTGAGGGTTTTTATACAAACTTATTACAAAGTCATTGTTATACAGCAACACAAGGAACTTCCCGTATTGGAAAAATACAGCTTCACTTAAGAAGAAAGGGACAGTCAGTAGTTTGCTATCTCATTCAGCTGCCGAGAAAACATCGCCAGCCTAGCTGACCACTCTTAGCGGTCAGCACATTTCCTAATGTCCTCTCAGCCTTCAGCTACATGCTCAAACTGTCTTTGTGACAAACTTCATGTTTCCACAGGACCAAATACATACTGTTACGATGGAGGTTGGGTGTGAAATAGACACTCTTCATTCAGGATAAATGTAAGAACCAGTTAAGGTCCTTTTTGGAGTAAGATAGTTGAAACAATAGGAGCTACCCCCCAAAACACAAGCTACATGCGAGGCTGGTCAAAGAGTGAGCTATGTGGATGGATGGTGTGTGTGTGTGTGTGTGTGTGTGTGTGTGTGTGTGTGTGTGTGTGTGTGTGTGTGTGTGTGTGTGTGTGTGTGTGTGTGTGTGTGTGTGTGTGTGTGTGTGTGTGTGTGACCAGATGTCCCGATTTTATACAGACAGTCCCGATATTTGGGGCTTTTTCTTAAATAGGCGCCAATTCCCCTCCCCCCCACACGTCCTGATTTTTTCACACTTGCTATCTGGTCACCTTAGTCTGAGCAGCAGCAACCAGAGAACATGCAGAAAGAGGTAGCCAAAATTTCAAGCAGACAGCAAGAGACTCACTAGAAAATATAGCCTGAAGAGAAGGGACATTTTTGGTTAGCATACTGGATGGAAAGAGGCTTGGAAGTCTGAGCAAAGAAACTGCCTCCTCTTTGAGTCCTACTGTGTTTAAGGAAACAGGACTCCATTGTCAATTTCCAAAAGGGAATAACAATATCTAGATAGACATAACTGCATATTCATGCAGGCAGTTACCAGGATTTCACACACATTTAAAATAACTGTGCATGCAGATTAGACACAGAAACAAGTTGGCATTTTTGCACATGCTGTTATAAATGGTGTTGTGCTAGGATAACAGTGTTGTAAGAAAAAGGGAATTAAAATGTATATTTACCAAACATGTAAATAAATATAAAAAGAGGTTTTTTTTTAAAGGTCTGCAGATATACTTTCAGCTCCTCAGAATGTTTTACCAAAAAGGAAACATTAAAAATTGAAATGAAAACTCCTTAAAAATAGCTTTCAGTTCTCTGTACCCATTCACTGAAGGATTTCAAAGCACTTTATGGATATTAATTAAGCTCCATGAAAACCAGTCTCTTCACTTTACAGATGGTTAAAGTGAGGCATAGAGCGGTTGTGACAAATTTCCTAAAATCAGAGTAAAGAACAGAGCTTGAGTCCTGACTCCTAGTCCCAACTAGGAAAACTGGCTCCTAGAAGGAGTTGACCATTTCCCTTTTAATGCAGTCATCATAGACTAATTCTGCTGAGTTTTGCCACCTTGTTTTGTCTTGAGTCCTGTTATCTAGTTGGGACCCTGATCTTGATAGTGCCCTGCCCTGGTTTGGTGATTGGGTACTGTCATGTGGCAGACGCCTGACCTTATTTGGAGGAGATTTAGAAACAGGGTCAGGATGAGGGGATTGGATTCTGAGGGAACTGAGAGTGACATTGAGCAGCCAACCTGTCAGAATCACTGCCTGTTTGCAGTGTTATAGTCATGTCGGTGCCAGGATATGAGAGAGAGAAGTTGGGTGAGGTCATATCTTTTATTGGACTGACTTCTGTTGGTGAATGAGACAAGCTTTCTGAGCTTCCACAGAGGTACTCTTCAGATCTGGTCCAATAAAAGAGAGTACTCCACCTACCTTGTCTCTTCACAATCACTGACTGTCATTTGCCAGCTGATCTGGGGTAAATATATTGTCAATTATGTGAGAGTTATGCTCTGCATTTCAAGAGTTAAAAGTTGCTGCTGCACTTTCATGTGTATTTTAAGGGGGTATTTCAGGTGACTGGAGTTAAAAGAACCATGGAAGACTTTACACAGGCAGGTTTCTGAAAGGAAAGCTCAGTTTTTCCAGCACTATTCAACCAGTGCCAGGCCATGTTTTTAGTAAAAAATTTGATGCATTTCTCAGTGACCCTGAATTGACAAAATCATGGATATCTTTTCACTTCCTTTTGATTTGTCCTTTCTCTTAAATACTAAAGCGGTGCGATGAATTGGACATCTATGGATGCCTGGCGTGTGAATCTTCTCGAGTTGAGATGAGAACTTATGTGAATACAAACATGGCAGGTATTCTTCACGTGCTTTGTGTATTGTATTTATATGACAGCTAAGGCAATCAAATGCACTGCTTTACCAACAAGGAAAGCAAAACCCTTTTATATGTCTGTGACGCTTTTATGTGTCACCTCTCGTGAACACCTCCTGTCACCTGGCTGTGAACCTGCGCACTCTCTGCTTGCAGTGCTCCCGTTGGCTTTCACCCTCGTCAGGTTGGTCATCAGTGGCTCAACACATGAAGGAAGAGCACAGTGCCTGCCACACCCTGAAGAGAGAGAGGTTTGAATCTGCCATCCTGAGACGGAAGGCCTGGCAGCTGGGCCTTTTTAAGGAAGCAGGGTTTTAAGAAGAAAGGTATAGCCCATGGGAGAGAAGTCTTTGCTCTTAGGCTGAGATGAATCTGCCTATAATGCTCCATGCTGAAGAGTATTGAAGGCGAAATTGTACATCAATGCCTTTTGGTTCTTTGATTGCTGCTGTGCTCCTGCAGGAACCGAAGATTAAGCTAAACTCTGACCTACAAATGGTGGCAAGTGGCACTGTCTGAACCCTAGCAACTTTGCTGGAAGTGCCACGTTATTTAGAGTTCTTACACAAACCCTAGTTCATGGTGAGGCAATGCTTAGGGGCGAGCCAACTAGTGGTTGATAGCCAGCCAGCTTGAATGGATGTGGTCAGTAAAGCTGCTGCTACAATAGAGTCCTTTTTCATATCAAACCTAGTTGTATTAATGGCTGGTCCTCCAGGGTGTCAAGATTGCCTTGTGTCACTTAGTGACCCACATGCAGACCCCCCAGTCATCTTAGGATCACTGCTGATAAGCTCCACAGTGAGGGCCAAATCTTGCCTTATTCTAGTCAAATTCCCATGGTCTTCAATGGGTTTTCAGTGTAAATAAGGGGAGCAGGATTTGGCCCAGTTCTCCTTAATGAGAACGAAGGTGCTTTTAATGTCAGTCCTTGAGGGTGGTGAGGCTATAAGAGGCCCCATAAGGAATGCGGAGGATTGTGTAAAGAGTAGCAGGAGTTAAGACCAATCAAATGTCCATGCCAAATTCTGCTGACTTTAGCTTCTCTGTAAATCTCCTGAAGACCCCAGGGCTATTTGTCTGAACTAGGCCAGTGGGATTGAGCCCCAGATTGTTATTTAAGAGTAGGCCAGCCAGAACAAGCCACTGGCCTATCAAAGTGCTAGACCTTTCCTGTTTTTCTGCATAGTTCTCTTCATCATCTGGATTTTGTTTCTTTCTACTTCGAGTGATTGCTCATATCCATTCCAATATAGGTGAGTGCACGCCCCGTGCACTGGTTCCTGGAACTTTTTTCCCCTTAGCAAGCCCCATAGGGTCAGTTTAGGCACCCCCTGGAGTACTGCGCTCATGCCGTGGTATATAGGGCGCTGCTGACCCTGCGGGCCCCCAGTTCCTTTTTTCCGCCTGTGACAGTTTTTGGAACGTCTGCCTCTTGCTTCAGGAAGTAGCATCCCCTTTGTTTGAACAGTGACTGTTGATTGTTGTTTAGTATAGTGTTAAGTATAGTTGTTAAGTAGTTAATAGTTAGAGTTAGTTAGTTAGATGGCCCTCAGGGGCTTAAGGTTGGGCCATGCCTGGCTCAACCGGCTTCAAAGCCTGCACCGCGTGTGGAAAGGCTTTTCCCGTGAGTGACCCTCACGATCGCTGCCTCGGAGAGCAGCACAGAAAGGACAGATGCAAAATCTGCAAGGCCTTCAAGCCCCACATGCAGAAGAAAAGAGATGTGCGCTTGAAGGCCATCCTTATAGAGTCCGCGCTTTGGCCAGACTCGGAACTGGCGCGTTCCCCTGCGGCACCGAGCAGCTCCTCGATGCAACGCGCTCCACCGGCACCGACGTCGACCCATCAGGGCCCGGTGCCAAAACTCCCCCGCACTGCTCGTTTTACCTGGGGGAAGTCAGGAGATGCCCCGGCCACGTGCCGTGGAGGTTACTCCGGCACCGACATCTCTTTGCAGGGAGCCTCCCCTGACTCCTGGGGATGGGGGAGCGCCCCTGCAAGAGCTGTCGATGCCAGAGGCATTCGCTGTGGCACGCGCCCTCATGAGCATGCCCATGCCTTCGTCCCCCCCGCGGCTGAGGGCGCAGGGACCAGCGTCTTGGGGTAAACCCGTGCTAGGTGGCCCCAGGGGGTGGCTGAGACAGCAGTCCAAGTCCCCCCCCCAGATGGTCATGGAGGATCGAGAGTGCGAGCTCCCCTCCCAGCTCCGACACCAAGTCGTCAAGCTCCTTGACACCATGGCACCGAGGGCGGTCGAGAGGTTCAGGCACGAGGCGACGCCGTTACAGTTCCGCCTCACGCAGGGGTCACAGCTCCAGCTCTCGCACCACAGTAGCGAGTCCTGCACAGCACCGGTTGAGATCCCCGGCACAGATCCCAGTGCCAATGAGACCAGATGCCCTCGTCACCGGTTCAGATCCCCGGCACACAGCCCTGCGGGGATTCTGGAACCGGAGGACGCACAAAGGCACCGGTCCCGATCCCCGGACCGTAGTTCGGCAAGGATCCTGGCGCCGCATTCCTCGGCACCGGCGGCTACGGCACCGTGCAGCCGATCGCGCTCCTCGGAGTCTGCAGCGCGGCGGCACTATCGGCACTGCTCCCAGTCCTGAGGTGGGAAGCGCTGCCGCAAACGGTCGGTGCGGAGGAGGCGGTCATCATCCAGCTCCTCCAGCAGCTTGTCCCCCCCACCAGCACCATAGGCGTCAGCACCAATGATCCTCATCGTCTCGGGGCCGCTCACCAGCCAAGGGCCGTAAGCAGAGATCCAGCGGCTCTGGGTCCTGAACCCACCATCAAGAGGCGCCCCAGTCAGCACCGATGCCGGCATGGCCACAAGGCCCATGGCAGTGGCCGTACTGGGGGTCTTGGGGGACCCCGGTGGCCCAGGGCACAGTGTCGGTCCACTCATCTGTGGCCCAATCAGCACCCCCCCTCTCCGAGCCTGCCGGACAAGGGCCATCCCTTCAAGGAGGAGTCGGACCCTGAGGAGGGTCTCTCCACGGGGCCCCTCCCACAATCCTCCTCTTTGTCCCTGGACGATGCGGCCGCCAGGGACCATAGGTCACCACTGCCCAATTTTCGAGCACACCAAGAACTGCTCAAGAGGGTGGCGAGGAATTTAAATCTAGAGCTTAAAGAGCTGTCAGAGGAGGAGGACCCCTTCTTTCATGTGTCGGGTGCAGCAGGGCCATCGAGGGTTGCCCTGCCGGTGCATGAGAGGGTCTTGAAGTTGGCCAAAGCCCTCTGGCAAACCCCTGCCTCAGTTGCCACTACTTCCAAGGGCGCCGAGAAAAAATACTACGTTCTCACGGAGGGGTTTGAATTTTTATACAACCACCTTGCCCCGGGAACGCTCATGGTTGATGCCGCCAACCAGCGAGATAGCCAGGGGGCCAGGGCAACACCAAGGACTGTAAAAAAACTAGACCTTTTTGGCCGCAAGGTCTATTCAACCACAACCCTGCAGCTGAGGATCGCAAATCACCAGGCGCTCCTCAGCCAGTATAACCTCAACCTCTGGTTCTCACTGCAGAGGTTTGCACAGGCATTGCCCCAGGACCAGGCAGCGGACTTTGCCACAGTGATCAAGGAAGGTGCTGCAGTGGCAAGGGCGGCCTTACAAACGGCCAGTGATGCAGCGGACACCACCAGCAGGGCCATGGCTTTGGCCATTGTGATGCGGCAGTGCTTCTGGTTACAGTCGTCGGGACTGTCCTAAGAGGTCCAGGAGGCCATCCAGGATCTGCCGTTCAATGGTGCTGGCCGCTTTTCAGACAGGACCAACGACAAGCTGCACGCCTTCAAGGATTCTAGGACTACGCTGAGATCCCTAGGGCTCTATACCCCTCAGGCCTCGAGGCGTCAGTCTTGGCCACAAGCCCAGCGACAGCCTCAGCCTCCCCCGAGGCCGCCTCCCAGACCTGCTCAGCCCAGGAGGGGTCGGGACAGGTACAGGGCGCCTAACCACCGCGATCGCTCAGGGTCATCGGCGGGCCCCCAACACGGCCCAGCCAAGTGGCAAAATAATAAAAGGCAATTTTGATGGTGTGCACGAGGGTGGCACTTCTCTTGTTCCCCTGGATCTCACGCGACCCTTTGGCCACAGACTCCAGCCGTATTACACTGAGTGACAAAACATCACTTCAGACCGTTGGGTCCTCAGGGGCTATGCCGTTCAACTTATGGCCTTCCCCCTGGACTCTCCCCCTACCCCATCCCTCCTCAGGGACCCCTCTCACGAGCAACTCCTCATAGAGGAGGTCAACTCCCTCCTCCTGCTCGGGGCTGTGGAAGAGGTTCCTCCTCAAGAAAGGGGAGGGGATTGTATTCACGCTAGATCCTCATTCCCAAGGCCAAGGAGGCCCATATTAGATCTCCACCGTCTGAACAAATTTATCAGACACCTCAGGTTCTGTATGGTTTCCCTAGCCTCCATCATTCCCGCTCTAGATCCAGGGGACTGGTATGCTGCCCACTATTTAAAGGATGCTTACTTTCATATTTCTATCCTCCCCAGTCACAGAAGGTTCCTCCGCTTTCTGGTAGCTAGCTGCCACTACCAGTTCTCACCCCTCCCCCTTGGCCTGTCGTCTGCCCCCAGGGTTTCAGAAAGTGTGTGGTGGTGGTGGCGGCCCACCTGCGTCGCAGATGGGTCCAGATCTTCCCCTACCTGGATGACTGGCTGATCCTGGGCAAATCCAGGGCCCATGTGAGGAACAGCCTGGAACTCACTTGCACAACATGCACCAGACTGAGGCTGCTCATCAATGAACAAAAGTCCACTCTCACCCCGGTGCAGCGCAGAGACTTCATTGGGGCCGCCCTGGATGCCACCCAGGCCAGAGCCTTCCTCCCACAGCCTCGCTTCGAGGAGATGGCTGCCATAATCGACAATCTCCACAGGCCCCCCATGACGACAGCCAGGCATTGCCTTCAGCTGTTGGGACACATGGCAGCCTATACGTATGTGGTGAGGCTGGCTCGCCTCAAACTCAGGCCTCTCCAGGCTTGGTTGGCCTCGGTATGTGCGCCGGCCAGGCACTCTCTGAACAGAGTAGTCATGGTCCCCATGCAGATATTGACTTCTCTGGATTGGTGGAGGGACCCAGGGGAGGTACTGAGGGGAGCTCCCTTCAGACACTTGGCACCAACAGTAACCCTGATTACAGACACCTCAGATGTGAGATGGGGGGGCCCACATCAGCAGTCCGCTTGGCCTGCAAGATTTTCCTCAGATTTCTGAGGGGCAGAATGGTGCAGGTCCTCACGGACAACACGGCGGCCATGTTCTATATGAACAGGCATAGGGGAGCGCGCTCCTCAGCTCTTTACCAGGAGGCCATTCGACTTTGGGACTTTGCGGTGAGGCACAACTTCCACATATCTGCCTCTCACCTCCTGGGGGTCAGGAAGGACGAGGCAGATCGCCTCAGCAGGTCGTTTCTACCCCGACACGACTGGTCACTACACCCAGAGGCGATAGCTTTTATCTTCCACAAGTGGGGTGGTCCAACTGGACCTGTTTGCGTTGTCCTGGAACAGGAATTGCCCGAGATTCTGCTTGCTCCGGGTTCGCGAGCCAGGCTCCCTCTCAGACGCGTTCCTCATAGACTGGACGGGGACCCTCATGTATGCATTCCCCCCACTCCGCTGCTGCCCAAAGTACTCTTAAAGATCAAAAGGGACAAGGTAGACATCATATTGATCGCCCCAGTTTTGCCGAGACAGCACTGGTTCAGCATGCTGCTTGACCTGTCCATCGCCCCGCCACTGCTGCTTCCGAGGCGTTATGACCTGCTCTCCTAGGACCAGGGTCGTCTGCTGCACCTGGACCTGGATTCCCTCCACCTGACAGTGTGAAGACTCTGTGGCTGACGGAGGAAGAGCCTGCTCTGTGCAGGTCCAAGAGGTTCTGCTGGGCAGCAGAAAACCTTCCACTCAGGTGGTGTACCGGGCCAAGTGGAAGCGTTTCACCTGTTGGGCGGAGTCCCGGGGTATCCCACCGAGCTGTTCGCCCATACAGGCAATTTTGGAGTATCTCCTCCATCTGAAGCTCCAGGGTCTAACACTGGCCTCTCTGAAGATGCACCTGGCAGCAATCTTGGCCTTCCACCAGTCGATGCAAGGGAGGTCTTTATTCTCGTACCCCATGTCTATCAGGTTCCTCCAAGGAGTGGAGAGGATATATCCGCAGGTCTGTGACCCGGTGCCTCCCTGGGATTTGAACCTGGTCCTCACCATGCTGACAGGACCCCTATGGCTACATGCGTGCTGCTCACACTTTCACCCTCCACCGAACCTTCCAGAGTGCTGACTGGTACATCATTGGAGTTTATGGGGTTTCTAACTGTCAGCCCTGAGGGGAGAGTCAGGAACTGGCCCTTCCAGAAGTGGGTTGAGTTACCCCTGTACAAACTCATCTCTGTGCCCTCTCTCCATTGAACACACTTTCACCCTCCACAGAAGCTTCAAGAGTATCGACTGACACATCATGGGAGTCTCTGGGGGTTCTAACTGTCAGCCCTTTGGGTGGTCAGGAAATGACCCATGCAGAAGTGGGTCGAGTAAACCCTCTATGTACTCCTCTCAGAGACTTCACTCCATTGAACACATTTTCACCCTCCACAGAAGCTTCCAGAGTGCCGACTGCCACATCATGGGATGTCAGCCCCGTGTGTGTGTGTGGGGGGGGGGAGGTCAGGAAATGACCCATGCAGAAGTGGTTCATGTTACCCTTCTATGAATTCGTCTCTGAGCCCTCTTTACATTTAACACACTTTCACCCTCCACAGAAGCGTCCAGAGTGCCAACTGACACATCATGGACGTCTAAGGGGGTTCTGACTGTCAGCCCTGAGCGGGTAGTCTGGAAATGACCCTTCCAGAAGTGGGACAAGTTACCCCTCTACGAACTCGTCTCTGTGCCCTCTCTACATTGAACATGCTTTCACCCTCCACAGAAGCTTCTAGAGTGCCGACTGACACATCATGGCAGTCTATGGGGCTTCTAACTGTCAGCATTGAGGGGGGATACAGGAAATGACCAATCCAGGAGTGGGTCGAGTAACCCCTCTACAAACTCATCTCTGTGCCCTCTCTCCATTGAACACCCTTTCACCCTGCACAGAAGTTTCCAGAGTGCCAACTGACACATCATGGGAGTCTATGGGGGCTCTAACTGTCAGCCCTGAGGGGGCTTGGTCAGGAAATGACCCTGCCAGAATTATGTCGAATTACCCTTCTACGAACTCATCTCTGAGCCCTCTCTCCATTGAGCACCCTTTCACCATCCACAGAATCTTCCACAGTGCCGACTGACACAACATGCGAGTCTGGGGGGTTTAGCTGTCAGCCCTGAGGAGCGAGTCAGGAAATGACCCTTCCAGAAGTGTGTCGAGTTATCCCTCTGCGAACTAATCTCTGAGCCCTCTCTACATTGAACACACATTCACCCTGCACAGAAGCTTCCAGACTGCCGACTATCACATAATGGGAATCTATGGGAAGATTTAACAGTCAGCACTGAGGGGCGAGTCAGGAAATGACCAATGCAGATGAAGATCGAATTATCCCACTGCGAATTCCACTATGTGCCCGCTCTCCATTGAACACATATTCACCCTCCTCAAAAGCTTCCAGAGTGCCGACTGACACATCATGGGAGTCTATGGGATTTCAAATTGTCAGCCCTGAGGGGATTCAGGAAATGACCCATCCAGAAGTGAGTCGAGTTACCCCTCTACGAACTCATCTCTGAGCTCTTTCTCCATGGACCACAATTTCACCCACCACAAAAGCTTCCAGAGTGCCGACTGACACATCATGGGAGTCTATGGGGGTTCAAACTGTAAACCCTGGGGGGGTCAGGAAACGACCCTTTAAGTAGTGGGTCGATTTACCCCTCTATGAACTCATTTCTTAGCCCTCTGTCAATTGAATAGACTTTCAACCTCCACAGAATCGTCCAGAGTGCCGACTGACACGTCATGGGAGTCTATCGGGGTTGTAACTGTCAGCCCTGAGGGGCGAGTCAGGAAATGACCCTTCCAATAGTGGGTCATGTTACCCTTCTACGAACTCATCTCTGAGCCCTCTCTTCTTTTAACACACTTTGACCCGCCATAGAAGCTTCCAGAGTGCCGACTGACACATCATGGGAGTCTATGCGGGCTCTCACTGTCAGTCCTGAGGGGAGCGTCAGGAATGACCTATCCAGAAGTGGGTCGAGTTACCCCTCTATGAACTCGTCTCTGTGCCCTCACTGCATTGAACACACTTTCACCTTCCACAAATTCTTCTAGAGTGCCGACTGACAAATCATGGGAGTCTATGTGGGTTCTAACTGTCAGCCCTCTGGGCGGTTAGGAACTGACGCATCCAGAAGTGGATCGAGTTACCCATCTACAAAATCATCTCTCAGCTCTCTCTCCATGGACCACAATTTCATCCTCCACAAAAGCTTCCAGAGTGCTGACTGACACATCATGGCAGTCTATGCGGCATCTCACTGTCAGCCCTGAGGGGGGTTGGTCAGGAAATGACCCTTCCAGAAGTGTGTCTAGTTACCCCTCTAGGAACTCATCTCTGATCTCTCTCTCCATTGAACACCCTTTCTCCGTTCACAGAAGCTTTCACAGTGCCGAATGACACAACATGGGAGTCTATGGGGGTTTTAGCGGTCAGCCCTCTGGACGGTTAAGAAATGACCCATTCAGAAGTGGGTCGAGTTACCCCTCTACGAACTCAGTTCTTATCCCTCTCTCCATTGAACACACATTCACCCTCCACAGAAGCTTCCAGAGTGCCGACTATCACATCATGGGAATCTATGGGGAGATGAAGATCGAGTTATCCCTCTGCGAATTCCACTATGTGCCCGCTCTCCTTTGAACACATTTTCACACTCCACAAAAGCTTCCAGAGTGCCGACTGACACATCCTGGGAGTCTACGGGGGTTTAAAATGTCAGCCCTGAGAGGGGTCAGGAAATGATCCATCCAGATGTGGGTCGAGTTTTCCCTCTAGGAACTCGTCTCTGTGCTCTCTCTACATTGAACACATTTTCACCCTCTAATAAAACTTCCAGAGTGCTGACTGACACATCCTGGGTGTCTATGGGGGTTCTAACTGTCAGACCTGAGAGGGGAGAATCAGGAAATGACCCTTCCAGAAATGGGTCAAGTTACCCATCTATGATCTCGTCTCTGAGCTCTCTCTGAATGGACCACAATTTCACCTTCCACAGAAGCTTCCACAGTGCCGACTGACACAACATGCGAATCTATGGGGTTTTAGCTGTCAGCCCTGAGGGGCGAGTCAGGAAACGACCTTTCCAGAAGTGTGTCGAGTTATCCCTCTACGAATTCATCTCTGAGACCTCTCTCCATTGAACACACTTTTACACTTCACAGAAGTTTCCAGAGTGCCGACTGACATATTATGAGAGTGTACGGGGGTTCTAACTGTCAGCCCTGTTGGCGGTCAGGAAATGACTCATGCAGAAGTTGGTCGAGTTATCACTCTACGAACTCAGCTCTGAGCCCTCTCTCCATTGAACACGCATTCACCCTCCACAGAAGCTTCCAGAGTGCCGAATGACACAACATGGGAGTCCATGGGGGTTTTAGCTGTCAGCCGTGAGGGGGGGTCAGGAAATGACTCTTCCAGAAGTGGGTCGAGATTTCACTCTTCGAACTCATCTCTGAGCCCTATCTCCATTGAACACACTTTCTCCATCCACAGATGCTTCCAGAGTGCCGACTGACACATCATGGGAGTCTATGGGGTTCTAACTGTCAGCCCTAAGGGGGAGTCAGGAAATGACCAATCCAGGAGTGGGTTGTGTTACGACTCTACGAACTCAACTCTGAGCCCTCTCTCTATTGAATAGACTTTCCACCTCCACAGAATCGTCCAGAGTGCCGACTGACACATCACGGGAGTCTATGGGGGCTCTAAGTGTTAGCCCTGAGGGGCGAGTCAGGAAATGAACCTTCCAGAAGTGTGTCGAGTTATCCCTCTACGAACTCACCTCTGAGCCCTCTCTCCTTTGAACACACATTCACCCTCTAATAAAACTTCCAGAGTGCTGACTGACACATCCTGGGTGTCTATGGGGGTTCTAACTGTCAGACCTGAGAGGGGAGAATCAGGAAATGACCCTTCCAGAAATGGGTCAAGTTACCCATCTATGAACTCATCTCTGAGCTCTCTCTCAATGGACCACAATTTCACCATCCACTGAAGCTTCCACAGTGCCGAATGACACAACATGGGAGTCTATTGGGGTATCTGCCTCTTTGTGTTGTTCGGGACCATGAGAAGAGGCAGTCAGACTCACAGACACTGTATCTGCCACCCTTCAGAGCTCGGAGACATGGCACGTGGCAGCCGGTCACACGGCCACCGTATCTCCCCCTGCGTCGCTCCAAGACACGGGACGTGGCAGAAGGTGTCGAGGACACTGGCTCGGACTCACTGCTTCGCTAGGGGCCCCAGGATGGGGCAGCTAACCCCAAGGACACTGGATCGGCCTCCCTGCCTAGCTCTGAAGCAGTGGACATGCAGTCTGCCTACCAGACACCTGATCGGCCTCCCTGCCTCCCTGCCTTGGGGCAACGCGACGTGGCAGCCGGTCTCGTGGACACCATATCTGCCTCCCTGCATTCCTCAGGGACACAGGACATGTCAGCTGGCCACACGGACCATGGATCAGCCTCCCTGCCTATCATGGAGTCACAGTAAGCGGCAGCCGGCCATAGGGGCACCGTATCTTTCTCCCTGCCTCCTTCGGGCTCACAGAACATGACAGCCGACCTCATGGACATCGTATCTGCCTTTCTGTGTCGATCCGGGTGATGGGTTGAGGCAGTCGGACTCACGGACACCGTATCTGCCTCCCTGCATTCCTCAGGGACACAGGACTTGGCAGCTGGCCTCACGGACCATGGATCAGCCTACCAGCTTAGCCTGGGGTCACAGTAAGCGGCAGCCGGCCTCGTGGGCACAGTATCTTTCTCCTCCCTCGTTTTTGCTCACGGATTGTGACAGCCGACCTCAGGGACATAGTATCTGCCTCTCTGTGTCACTCGGGACCACAAGAAGAGGCAGTCAGTCTCACAGACACCGAATCTGCCTCCCTGCATAGCTTGGCGACACGGGAAGTGGCAGCCGGCCACACGGTGACAGTATCTCCCCCTGCGTGGCTTCAGGGCATGGGACGTGGCAGAAGGCTTCACGGACACTGGCTCAGTATACCTGTTTCGCTGGGGGACACGGCATGGGACTGATAGCCTCAAGGATGCCAGAATGGCCTCCCTTCCCCACTTTGGGCATCGCGACGTGGCAGCTGTCCTCGCGGACACCGTGTCTGCCTCCCTGCCTCGTTCTGCCTCACAGAACGTGACAGCTGACCTCAAGGACATGGTATCTGCCTCCTGCCTTGCTCTGGATCACAGGATGTGGCAGGGAGCCTCCCTGCTTAGCTTGGGGTCACAGTAAACTGCAGTAGGCCTCGCGGGCACCGTATCTTCCTGCCTCGTTCTGGCTCACGGATCATGACAGATGACCTCACGGATACCGTATCTGCCTCTCTGTGTCCGTCAGGACCACGTGAAGAGGCAGTCAGACTCACGGACACCGTATCTGCTTCCCTTCAGAGCTCGGGGACACGGCACGTGGCAGCCGGCCACACGGCCACCGTATCTCCCCCTGCGTCGCTCCAAGACACGGGACGTGGCAGAAGGTGTCGAGAACACTGGCTCAGACTCACTGCTTCGCTACGGGCCCCGGGATGGGGCAGCTAACCCCAAGGACATCGGATCGGACTCCATGCCTCCCTCAGGGCAACAGGACGTGGCAGTCGGTCTCGTAGACACCGTATCTGCCTTACTGCATTTCTCAGGGACACAGGACGTGTCAGCTGGCCACACGGACCATGGGTCAGCCTCCCTGCCTATCTTGGGGTCACAGTAAGCGGCAGCCGGCCTCATGGGCACCATATCTTTCTCCCTGCCTCCTTCGGCCTCACAGAATGTGACAGCCAACCTCAAGGACATCGTATCTGACTCCATGCATAGCTAGGGACACGGGACGTGACAGACGGCAACATGGCCACAGTGTCTCCCCCTGCGTCGCTCCAGGACATGGGACGTGGCAGAAGGTGTCGAGGACATTGGTTCGGACTCACTGCTTCGCTGCAGACCCCGGGATGGGGCAGTTAACCCCAAGGACACCGGATTGGCCTCCCTGCCTGGCTCTGAAACAGCGGACGTGCAGTCTGCCTGACAGACACCTGACCGGCCTCCCTGCCCCCTCGGGGCAACGCGACATGGCAGTCAGTCTCACGGAAACCCTATCTGCCTCTCTGCATAGCTCGGAGACACGGGAAGTGGTAGCCGGCCACACGGCCACAGTATCTCCCCCTGCGTGGCTCCAGGGCATGGGACGTGGCAGAAGGCCTCACGGATAAAGTGTCTGCCTCCCTTTGTCCCTCGGGTTTACGGTATGTGGCAGCCGGTGTCGAGGACTCCGTATCTCTCTCTCTGCCTCGCTCAGGGTGAGAGGACGTGGCTGCCGGCCTCGCGGACCCTGGATTGGACTCCCTTCTTCACTAGGGCCACCGGATGGGAAAGCTAACCCCAAGGGCACCGGATCGGCCTCTCTGCCTGGCTCTGAAACAGCAGATGTGCAGTCTGCCTGACAGACACCGGATCGGCCTCCCTGCCACCCTCGGGGCAACAGGACGTGGCAGTTGGTCTCGTGGACACCGTATCTGCCTCCCTGCATTTCTCAGGGACACAGGACGTGTCAGCTGGCCACAAGGACTATGGATCAGCCTCCCTGCCTCCCTCGGGGCAAAGCAACATGACAGCCGGTCTCGCGGACACCGTATCTTTCTCTCTGCGTAGTTCTGGCTCACGGATCGTGACAGCTAACCTCAGGGACATCGTATCTGCCTCTCTATGTCACTCAGGACCATGAGAAGATGCAGTCGTCCTCACGGATACCATAGTTGCCTCCCTGCACCGCTCGGGGACACGGGACTTGGCAGAAAGCCACACGGACACAGGGTCTCCCTCTGCATCGCTCCATGGCACGGAACGTGGCAGCGGGCTACACGGACACAGTATATACCCCTGTGTCGCTGCAGGAATCGGGACCTTGCAGAATGTATCGCGGACACTGGCTCGGACTCACTGCTTCGCTACGGGCCCCGGGATGGGGCAGCTAACCCCAAGGACACCTGATCGGCCTCCCTGCCTGGCTCTGAAGCAGCGGAAGTGCAGTCTGCCTGACAGACCCCAGATCGGCCTCCCTGCCACCTCGGGGTAACGCGACGTGGCAGTCAGTCTCACGGAAACCGTATCTGCCTCTCTGCATAGCTCGGAGACACGGGAAGTGGCAGCCGGCCACACGGCCACAGTATTTTCCCCTGCGTGGTTCCAGGGCATGGGACGTGGCAGAGGGCTTCACGGATAAAGTGTCTGCCTCCCTTTGTCCCTTGGGGTTACGGTATGTGGCAGCCGGTGTTGAGGACTCCGTATCTCTCTCTCTGCCTCACTCAGGGTGAGAGAATGTGGCTGCCGGCCTCGCAGACCCTGGATCGGACTCCCTTCTTCGCTAGGGCCACCAGATGGGAAAGCTAACCCCAAAGACACCGAATCAACCTCCATGCCTGGCTCTGAAGCAGCGTACGTGCAGTCTGCCTGACAGACACCGGATCGGACTCCCTGCCACCTTAGGGGCAACAGGACGTGGCAGCCGGTCTCGTGGACACCATATCTGCCTCCCTGCATTTCTCAGGGACACAGGACATGAATCAGCCTCCCTGCCTATCTTGGGGTCACAGTAAGCGGCAGCCGGCCTCGCGGGCACCATATCTTTCTCCCTGCCTCGTTCTGGCTCACGGAACTTGACAGCTGACCTCAGGGACATTGTATCTGCCTCCATGCATCGCTCGGGTACACGGAACGTGGCAGTCGGCCACACGGACACTGTATCTACCCCTGCGTCACTCCAGGACACGGGACGTGGCAGAAGGTATCGAGACACTGGCTCGGACTCACTGCTTTGCTCCGGGCCCCGGGATTGGGCAGCTAACCCCAAGGACACTGAATTGGTCTCCCTGCCTGGCTCTGAAGCAGCGGACGTGCAGTCTGCCTGACAGACACCTGATCGGCCTCCCTGCCCTCTCGGGGCAACACGACGTGGCAGTCAGTCTCACGGACACCGTATCTGCCTCCCTGCATAGCTCGGAGACACGGGACGTGACAGACGGCCACACGGCCACGGTATCTCCCCCTGCGTGGCTCCAGCGCATGGGACGTGGCAGAAGGCCTCACGGACACCGGCTCGGTCTACCTGCTTCGCTGGGGGACACGGCATGGGACTGATAGCTTGATGGATGCCGGAAAGGTCTCCCTTCTCCACTTCGGGCATCGTGACATGGCAGACGTCCTCGCGGACACCGTATCTGCCTCCCTGCCTCATTCGGGCTCTCAGAACGTTACAGCCAACATCAAGGACATCGTATCTGCCTCCTGCCTTACTCTGGATCACAGGATGTTGCAGGGAGCTTCCCTGCTTAGCTTGGAGTCACAGTAAGGTGCAGGAGGCCTCGCGGGCACAGAATCTTTCTCCCTGCCTCTTTCTGGCTCACAGATCATGACAGACAATCTCAGGGACATCGTATCTGCCTCTCCGTGTCGCTCGGAATGACGAGAAGAGGCAGTCGGCCTCACGGATACCCTATCTGCCTCCCTGTATCTCTCGGGGACACGGGACGTGGCAGAAGGTCTTGCGGACACTGGCTCGGACTCACTGCTTCATTACGGGCCCCGGGATGAGGCAGCTAACCTCAAAGACACCTGATTGGCCTCCCTGCCTCCCTCGGGGAACAGTACGTGGCAGCCGGTCTCGCGGGCACCGTATCTGCCTCCCTGCTTCCTTCGGCCCCAAAGAACCTGACAGCCGACCTCAGGGACATCGTATCTGCCTCCATGCATACCTCGGGACACGGGACATGACAAACAGCAACATGGCCACGGTATCTCCCCCGCATCGCTCCAGTGCATGGTACGTGGCACTCGGACACAGGATCTCCCCCTGCGTCGCTCCAGGACAGGGGACGTGGCAGAAGGTGTCGAGGACATTGGTTCGGAATCACTGCTTCGCTACGGGCCCCGGGATGGGGCAGCTAACCCCAAGGACACCGGATCGGCCTCCCTGCCTGGCTCTGAAGCAGCGGACGTGCAGTCTGCCTGACAGACACCTGATCAGCCTCCCTGCCACCTCGGAGCAACGCGACATGGCAGTTAGTCTCACGGAAACCCTATCTGCCTCTCTGCATAGCTCGGAGACACGGGAAGTGGCAGCCGGCCACACGGCCACAGTATCTCCCCCTGCGTGGCTCCAGCGCATGGGACGTGGCAGAAGGCCTCACGGACACTGGCTCAGTCTACCTGCTTCGCTGGGGGACACGGCATGGGACTGATAGCCTGAAGGATGCCGGAAAGGCCTCCCTTCTCCACTTCGGGCATCGTGACGTGGCAGACGTCCTCGCGGACACCGTATCTGCCTCCCTGCATTTCTCAGGGACACAGGACATGTCAGCTGCCCACATGGACCATGGATCAGCCTCAATGCCTCCCTCAGGGCAAAGCGACATGGCAGCAGGTCTCGCGGACACCGTATCTTTCTCTCTTCCTAGTTCTGGCTCACGGATCGTGACAGCCGACCTCAGGGACATTGTATTGGTCTCTCTCTGGCGCTCTGGACCATGAGAAGATGCAGTCAGCCTTACGGACACCGTATCTGCCTCCATGCATAGCTCGGGGACACGGGATGTTACAGACGGCCACACGGAGTTAGGGCAACCGTTCCTATGTGTAGGGGACTTGGAGCTAGGGTTAAGGTTCCTATGGGTAGGGGACTTGCAGCTAAGGTTAGGGTTCCTAAGGGTAGGGTACTTGGAGGTAGGGTTCGGTCTCCTATTCATAGTGGACTTGGAGCTAGGGTTCGGGTTCCTATGGATAGGGGACCTGAACCTGAGGTTAGGGTTCCTATGGGTAGGGGACTGGAAGCTATGCTTAGGGTTACTATGGGTAGGGGACGTGCAGTTAGGGTTAGGGTTCCTATGGCTAAGGGACTTGTAGCTAGGGTTAGGGTTCCTTCTTGTAGGGGACTTAGAGTTATGGTTCCTATGGTAGCGGTTCCCGCACGAGTGTTAGTGTTCCTATGTGTAGGGGACTTGGAACTAGGGTTAGGGATCCTATGGGAAAGGAACTTGGAGCTAGCGTTAGGGTTTCTGTGGATAGGGGTCCCAGCCCTAGGGTCACGGTTCCTATGGGTAGGGGACTTTTAGCTAGGTTTAGGGTTACTATTGGTAGGGGACATGTAACTATGGTTAGGGTTCGTATGTATAGGGGCCTTGGAGGTAGAGTTTGGGGTCCTCTGGGTAGGAGACTTGGATCTAGTATTAGGGTTCCTGTCAGTAGGAGACTTGGAGGTAGGGTTACGGTTCTTATGGCTAGGGGACTTTGAGAAGGGTTACGGTTCCTACGGGTTAGGGTTTTGAAACTAAGGATTTGGGTTCCTATGGATAGGAGACTTGGTGCTAGGGTTACGGTACCTATGGAAAGTGAACTTGGAGCTAGGGTAAGGCTTCCTACGGGTAGGGGACATGGAGCTAGGGTTAGGGCTCCTGTGAATAGGGGACTTGGAACTAATGTTTGGGTTTCTGTGGGTAGGAGACTCGGAGCTAGGTTTACGGTTCCAATGGGTAGGGGACTTGAAGATAGGGTTAGGGTTCTTCTGGATAGGAGACTTGGAGATAGGGTTAGGGTTCCTATGAGTGGGGGACTAAAAGATAGGATAAGTGCTCCTATGGGTAGGGGACTTGGAGCTAGGCTTAGGGCTCGTATGGGTAGTGAACTTGGAGCTAGGGTTATGTTTACTATGGGAAGGGGACTTGGAGCTATGGTTTGGGTTTCTGTGGGTAGGGGACTTGGAGTTAGGGTTTGGTTTCCTATCGGTACGGCACTTGGAGCTAGCGTTATGCTTTCTGTGGCAGGAGACTTGGAGCTAGGGTTACGGTTCCTATTGGTAGTAGACTTGGAGCTAGGGTAATGCTTACTATGAGTAGGGGACTTGGAGTTAGGCTTTGGGTTTCTATGGCTAGGGGACTTGGAGTAGGGTTAGGGTACCTATGGATAGCGAACTTGTAACTAGGGTTACGGTTCCTATTGGTAGGGGACTAAGAACTAGGCTTTTGTTTCCTAAGGGTAGGAGACGTATATCTAGGGTTATGGATCCTAAGGGTAGCGGTTCCCACCCGAGGGTTAGGATGCCTATAGTTAG
The DNA here is from genome assembly GCF_026122565.2 of Emydura macquarii macquarii. NCBI lineage: Eukaryota > Metazoa > Chordata > Testudines > Chelidae > Emydura > Emydura macquarii. The sequence continues at coordinate 1,855,207 of NW_027130936.1, forward strand.
GGGACTTGGAGCTAGGGTTAGGCTTCCAATGGGTAGGGGTTTTGGAGCTAGGGTTAGGGTTCCTATGGATAGGAGACTTGGAGCTAGGCTTAGGGTTCCTATGCATAGCGGACTTGGAGTTTCGTTTAGGGTTCCTATGGGTAGGGTTCTTGGAGCTAAGGTTAGGGTTCCTATGTGTAAAGGACTGGGAGCTAGGTTTAGAGTTCCTATGGGTAGGGGACTTGGAGCTATGTTTCAAATTCCATTGGGTAGGGGACTTGGAGCTTGGGTTCGGGCTCCTATGCGTAAGGGACTTGGAGCTATGGATCGGGTTCTTATGTTTGGAGCTAGGGTTAGGGATTCTATGGGTAGGGGACTTGGAGCTAGGGTTAGGGATTCTATGGGTAGGGGACTTGGAGCTAGGGTTAGGGTTCCAATGCATAGCGGACTTGGAGTTTCGTTTAGGGTTCCTATGGGTAGGGTCCTTGGAGCTAAGGTTAGGGTTCCTATGTGTAAAGGACTGGGAGCTAGGTTTAGAGTTCCTATGGGTAGGGGACTTGGAGCTATGGATCGGGTTCTTATGGTTGGAGCTAGGGTTAGGGATTCTGTGGGTAGGGGACTTGGAGCTAGGGTTAGGGTTCCTTTGGGTAGGGGACTTAGAGCTAGGGTTATGGTTTTTATGGGTAGAAGTTCCCACTCGAGGGTTAGGGTTCCTATGCGTAGGGGACTTGGAGCTAGGGTTAGGGTTCCTTGGGGTAGGGGACTTAGAGCTAGGGTTACGGTTTTTATGGGTAGAAGTTCCCACTCGAGGGTTATGGTTCTTATGGGTAGGGGACTTGCAGCTATGGTTAAGGTTCCTATGATTAGGAGATTTGGGTATAGGGTTAGATCTCCGCTGGGTAAGGGTCTTGGAGTTACGGTTAGGGTTCCTATGGGTAGAGGCCTTTCAGCTAGGGAAAGGGTTCTTGTGTGTAGCGGTTCCCGCCCGAGTGTCAGTGTTTCTAAGAGCAAGAGACGTGGTGTTACAGTTAGGGTTCCTACGGGTAAGGGACATGTAGCTACGGTTAGTGTTGCTCTGGTTAGGTGTTCTGGAGCTAAGGTTAGGGCTCATATGGGGAGCAACTTACAGCTAGGGTTAGGGCTTGTATGGGTAGGTGATTCCGAGCGAAGGTTAGTGTTCCTTTAGGTAGCAGTGGAGCTAGAGGGCTCTTATGGTTAGGGGACTTGGAGTAGGGTTAGAGTTCCTAAGTTTAGGGGACTTGGAGATAGGGTTTGGGTTCATATGGGGAGGGACTTACAGCTAGGGTTAGGGCTTGTATGGGTAAGGGATTTGAAGCTAAGGTTAGGGTTCCAATGGGTAGGGGACATAGAGCTAGGGTTAGAGTTCCTATTGATACGGGACTTGGAGCTAGGGTTAGGGTTCCGATGGGTAGGAGACTTGGAGCTAGGGTTATGGTTTCTATGGGTAGGGGACATGGAGATAGTGTTAAGTTTCCTGTGGGTAGGGGATTTATATCAAGGGTAGCGGATCTTAAGGGTAGCTATTCCCACCCGAGGGTTAGGTTTTCTATGTGTAGGAGAATTGGATCTAGGGATAGGGTTCCTATGAGTTGGGGACTTAGAGCTAGGGTAAGTACTCCTATGGGTAGTGGACTTGGAGCTAGGTTTATGTTTACTATGGAACTGGGACTTGGAGCTATGGTTTGGGTTTCTATGCGTAGGGAATTTGGAATTAAGGTTAGGGTTCCTATGGGTAGAGCACTTAGAGCTAGGCTTAGGGTTCCTATGGGTAGGGGACTTATAGATAGGGTTAGGGCTCGTATGTGTAGTAGACTTGGAGCTAGGGTAATGCTTACTATGGGTAGGGGACTTGGATTTAGGGTTTAGGTTTCTATGGCTAGGGGACTTTGTGTTAGGGTTTGGTTTTCTATGGGTAGGGCACTTGGAGCTAGCGTTAGGGTTTCTGTGGCAGGAGACTTGGAGCTAGGGTTACAGTTCCTACTGGTAGGGGACTTGGAGATAAGGTTAGGGTTCCTATGGGTAGGGGTTTTGGAGCTAGGGTTATGGTTCCTATGGATAGGAGACTTGGAGCTAGGATTAGGGTACCTATGGATAGCAAACTTGGAGCTGGGGTTAGGGTTCCTATGGGTAGGGGACTAAGAACTAGGCATATGGTTCCTATGGGTAGGGGACCTGGAGCTAGGGTTAGGGTTCTTATGGGTAGGCGACTTAAATGTAGGGTTACAGTTTCTACGGGTAGTTGTTCACACCCGAGGGTTAGGTTTTCTATGTGTAGGGGACTTGGATCTAGGGTTAGGGTTCCTATGAGTGTGGGACATATAGCAAGGGTAAGTGCTCCCATGGGTAGGGGACTTGGAGCTAGGCTTAGGACTTGTAGAGGTAGTGTACTTGGAGTTAGGGTTATTTTTACTATGGGAAGGGGTCTTGGAGCTATGGTTTGGAGCTATGGAACACCTAAGCTTAGGGTTCTTATGGGTAGGGGACTTGGAGCTAGGGTTAGGGTTCCTATGGGTAGGGTACTTGCAGCTAGGGTTAGGGTTCCTATGGAAAGCGAACTTGGAGCTAGGGTAAGGGTTCCTATTGGTAGGGGACTTAGAGCTAGAATTAGGTTAATTAAGTGTTGGAAACTTTTTGCTAGGGTAAGGTTTTCTATGGGTAGGGGACATGGAGCTAGGGTTAGGGCTCCTGTGGGTAGGAGACTCGGAGCTAGGGTTAGGGTTCTTATGGATAGGAGACTTGGAGATAGGGTTAGGGTTCTTATGGATAGGAGATTTTGAGATAGGGTTACCGTTCCTATGCATAGGGGACTTGGAGCTAGGTTTAGGGTTCATATGGGGAGGGACTTACAGCTAGAGTTAGTGATCCTATGGGTAAGGGACTTGGAGATAGGGTTATGGTTCTGATGACTGGGCTTTTGGAACTATGATTAGTGTTCGTATTAATAAGAGCCAAGAGCTAGGGTTAGAGGTTCTATGGGTAGGGGACTTATAATCAGGGTTTGGGCTTGTATGGGTAGGGGATTTCAAGTAAAGGTTAGGGTTCCTATGGGTAGGGGAATTGGAGTTAGGGTTTGGGCTCTTATGGATAGGGGACATAGAGCTATGGTTAAGGCACCTATGGGAAGGGAACTTGGAGATAGGATTAGGGTTCCTATGGATAGGGGACTTGGAGCTAGAGTTAGGGTTCCTGTTGATAGGAGACTTGGAGCTAGGGTTACGGCTCTTATGGGTAGCGGACTAGGAGATAGTGTTTCGTTTACTGTGGGTAGGGGACTTGGAACTAAGGTTAGGGTTCCTATGGGTAGGGTACTTAGAGCAAGGCTTAGGTTTCCTTTTCGTACGGGACTTGGAGCTAGGTTTAGGACTCTTATGAATAGGGTACATAGCGGTATGATGAGAGCACCTATGGGTAGGAGACTTTGAGCTAGAGTTAGGGTCCCTATGGGTAAGGGACTTATAACTACGGTTAGGGCTTGCATGGGTAGGGGATTTCAAGCTAAGGTTAGGGTTCCTATGGGTAGGGGAATTAGAGCTACGGTTAGTGCTCTTATGGATAGGGGACATAGAGCTAGGGTTATGGCACGTATGGGAAGTGGCCTTGGAGCTAGGGTTAGAGTTCCTATGTTTAGGGGACTTGGAGATAGGGGTAGAGTTCCTTTGTATAGGAGACTTGGAGCTGGTGTAATTCTTACTATGGGTAGTGGCCTTGGAGCTAGGGTTATGTTTACCATGGGAAGGGGACTTAGAGATAGGGTTAGGGTTCCTATGGGTACGGGTTTTGGAGCTAGGGTTAGTGTTCCTATTGTGATATAGCGAAGGCAGAAGGCTCTAGAAAAGTGATTGAAGGGAGATATGTAAGCCTCAGAATGCTCCGGGCTCTGTTCCCTGCAGTTTAGCTGAGAGTCATTAGGGGGCAATTAGGAGCAGCTGGGGCTAATTAGGGACCAGCCAGGTGCTCCATAAAAACCCTCTGACCCAAACAGGCAGGGCACGAGCTGGGAGGAGCAGGAGTGCCATGCTGTGCTTAGGAGTACTGATTACGAGGAGGAACAGACCAGAGTACAGAGATTCTGTGGAAGAGCAGGCTGGAGGAAGGTACCAGACTCAAGAAGCCAGAAGGAGGGGGAAAATTAGCCCAGGGGAAGAGAGTTTGCAGCTGGGAACACGGTGCCAGCAGCACACAGCTGCTTCTCACAGGGCCCCTGGGCTGGGACCCGGAGGAGTGGGTGGACCCGGGTCCCTACCCCCTCCTCGGGGAAACTGGAGTGACTGGAGACGCCCTGACCCACTCCAAGCAATGGAAGCGTGAGGCCCACTAGGGTGTACTCGGCTATCTGCCACACGATGGATGGAAGACTTGGAGCTAGTGTTAGAGTTTCTGTGGGTAGGGGACTTACAGCTAGGGTTAGGGCTTTTATGGGTAGGGTATTCTGAGCTAAGTTTAGGGTTCCAATTGTAGGAGACTTGGAGCTACGGTTAGGTCTCTTATGGATAGGGGATATAGAACTAGGGTTATGGCACCTATGAGAAGGGGACTTGGAGCTACAGTTAGGGTCACTATGTGTAGGAGACTTGGAGCTAGGGTTAGAGTTCCTAAGTTTAGAGGACTTGGAGATAGGGGTAGGGTTCCTTTGGATAGGAGACTTGGAGCTAGGGTTACCTTCCTGTGGATAGGAGACTTGGAGCTAGAGTAATGCTTACTATGGGTAGTGGACTTGGAGCTAGGGTTATGTTTACCATGGGAAGGGGACTTAGAGATAGGGTTAGGGTTCCTATGGGTAGGGGATTTGGAGATAGGGTTTGGGTTCCTATGGGTAGGGGACTTAGAACTAGGCTTAGGGGTCCATTGGGCTACGGGACTTAGAGCTAGGGTTAGGGTTCCTGTGGAAAGGGGACTTGGAGTTAGGGTTAGGGTTCCATTGGGTTAGGGGACTTGGAGCTAGAGTTAGGGTCCCTATGGGTAGGGGACTTGGAGCTGGGTTTAGGGTTCGTACAGAGAGGAGACTTGGAGATAGGTGTTAGGTTTCTTATGGATAGGAGACATGGAGCTAGGGTTAGGGGTCCTGTGGATAGGGGATTTGGAGCTAGGATTAGGGTTCCTGTGGGTAGGAGACTCGGAGATAGGTTTACGGTTACAATGGGGAGGGGAGTTGGGGCTAGGGTTAGGGTTCCTATTGATAGGAGTCTTCGAGCTAGGGTTAGGGTTCCTATGGATAGGGGACTTAGAGCTAGGGTTACGTTTTCTGTGGGTAGTGGACTTGGAGATAGGGTTAAGGTTGCTACGGGTATGGTACTTGGAGCTAGGGTTAGGATTCCTAGAGGTAGCGGACTTGGAACTAGGGTTAGGGTTCCTATGCATAGGGGACTTGGAGCTGGGGTTAGGGTTCCTATTGGTAGTAGACTTGGAGATAGGGTTAAGGTTACTATGGGTAGGGGACTTCGAACTATGGTTAGTGTTCCTATGGGTAGGGGACTTAGAGCTAGGCTTAGGGTTCTTTTCGGTAAGGGAATTGGAGGTAGGGTTAGGGCTCTTATGGATAGGGGACATAGATCTAGGATGAGAGCACTTATGGGTAGGGGACTTTGAGCTAGAATTAGGGTTCCTATGGGTAGGGGACTTGGAGCTAGAATTAGGGTTCCTATAGGTAGGGGACATGGAACTTGGGTTAGGGTTCCTATAGTTAGGGGACTTGGAGCTGGGGTTAGGGTTCCTGTGGGTAGGACACTTCGAGCTAGTTTTATCATTCCTATGGATAGGGAATTTGGAGATAGGGTTAGGGTTCCTATGGGTAGGAGTTTTATAATTAGGGTTAGGGTTCCTATGGACAGGAGACTTGTAGCTAAGGTTAGGGTTCCTGTGTGTAGGGGACTTGAGGCTAGGGTTAGGCTTCATATGGGAAGGGGACTTGGAGCTACGGTTAAGGTTCCTATGTGTTGGGGACTTGGAGCTAGGGTTATGGTTCGTATAGATAGGGGACATGGAGCTAGGGTTAGGGTTCCTGTGGGTTGGAGACTTGGAGCTAGGGTTACGGTTTCTATGGGTAGGGGCATGGAGATAGAGTTAAGGTCCTATGGGTCGGGGACTGAAATCTAGGGTTACGGTTCCTAAGGTTAGGGGTTTCCACCAGAGGGTTAGGTTTTCTATGTGTAGGGGAGTTGGATCTAGGGTTAGGGTCACTATGTGTAGGGGATTTTGAGCTAGGGTTAGAGTTCCTATGTTTAGGGGTCTTGGAGATAAGGTTAGGGTTCCTATGGTTAGGGAACTTGGAGCTAGGGTAAGGTTTCCTGGGGGTAGAAGACTTGGAGCTTGGGTGGCTGTTCCTATAGGTAGCGGACGTGGAGATAGGGTTAAGGTTCATATGGGTAGTTGACTTATAGCTAGGGTTAGGGCGCTAATGGGAAGTAGACTTGGAGCTAGGGTTATGTTTACTATCGGAAGGGGCCTTGTAGCTATGTTTTGGGTTCCTATGGGTAGGGGAATTGGAACTAAGCTTAGGGTTCCTATGGGTAGGGGAATTGGAACTAAGCTTAGGGTTCCTATGGGTAGGGGAATTGGAAATAAGCTTAGGGCTCTTATGGATAGGGGACATAGAGCTTGGATGAGAGTACCTATGTTTAGGGGACTTTGAGCTACAGTTAGGGTCCCTATGGGTATGGGACTTGGAACTAGGGTTAGGGTTCCTTTACGTAGGGGACTTGGAGCTACAGTTAGGGTTCCTGTGGGTAGGGGACTTGGAGCTAGGGTTAGTGTTCCTATGGGTAGGTATTTTGGAGCTATGGTTTGGGTTCCTATGGGTAGGGGACTTGGAGGTAGGGTTAGGGTTCCTGTGGGTAGGGGACTTTCAGCTAGGTGTAGGGTTAAAATGGGTAGGGGACTTGGAGCTAGGGATAGGGTTCCCCTGGGTAAGGGACTTGGAGCTCGGGTTAGAGATCCTATGGGTAGGGGACTTATAGTCGGGTTACTGTTCCTAAGGGTAGGGATCTTGGAGTTAAGTTTAGGGTTCCTATGGGTAGGGGGTTTTGAGCTAGGTTTAGCGTTCCTATGGGTAAGGGACATGGAGTTAGGGCTTTGATTCCTATGGGTAGGGATCTTGGAGATAGGGTTAGAGTTCCTGTGTGTAGGGATCTTGGAGTTTGGATTAGAATTCCTGTAAGTAGGGGACTTGGAGCTTGGGTTAGGGTTCCTGTGGGTAGGGGACTTGTAGTTGGGTTAGGGTTCCTATGGTTAGGGGTCATGGAGCTACGGTTACGGTTCCTCTGGGTAGGGGACTTGGAGCTAGGGTTAGCATTCCTGTGGATAGCGGACTTAGAGCTAGCGTTAGGGTTGCTTTGTCTAGGAGACTTGTAGCTAGGGTTATGTTCTGTCGGTAGAGCATTTGGAGCTACTGTTAGGGTTCCTTTGGTTAGGGGATATGGAGCTAGGGTTAGGGTTCTGTGTGTCCGTGTCAAGGAGCTAGGGTTAGGGTTTCTATGGGTAGGGGTGTTTTAGCTAGGTTTAGGGTTCCTCTGTATAAGGGACATGGGTCTAGGGTTTGGATTCCAATGGGTAGGAGACTTGGAGGTAGGGTTATGGATCCAATGGGTAGGGGACTTGGAGTTAGGTTTAGGGTTTCTTTGGGTGGTTGATTTAGAGATAGGGTTATGGTTCCAAGGGGTTGGGTTCCAGCCCGAGAGTTCGGATTCCTATGTGTTGTGTACAAGCAGCTACTGTCAGTTTTCCTATGGGTAGGGGACTTGGACTTAGGTTTAGGGTTCCTATGGGTAGGGGACACGGATCTATCGTTAGGGTTCCTATGGGTAGAGGTTTTTGAGATAGGGTTATGGTTTCCATTTTTAGGAGACATACAGCTAAGATTATGGTTTCTATAGGTAGCGGACATGGAACTAGGGTTAGGGCTCCGCTGCGTAGGGGACTTGGAGTTTGGGTTAGGATTCCTGTAGGTAGGGGACTTGGAGCTAGGGTTAGGGCTCCGATGGGTAGGGGACTTGTAGCTGGGGTTAGTGTTCCTGTGGGTAGGAGACTTGGAGCTAGGGTTAGGTTCCTATGGGTAGGAGACCCGAGCTAGGGTTAGGGTTCCTGTGTGTAGGGGACTTGGAGCTTGGGTTAGGATTCCTGTGGGTAGGAGACTTCGAGGTAGGGTTAGGATTCCTATGGGTATGGTTAGGGTTATCATTAGGATTAAGGTTGGGTTAGGGTTTGTATGGGTGGGGGACTTGGATCTAGGGTTAGGGTTCCTATCGATTGAGGACTTGGAGTTAGGGTTAGGATCCCTATGGGAAAGGGACATGAAGCTAGGGTTCTTATTTGTAGGGGAATTGAAACTACAGTTAGCGTTTCTAAGGGTTGGGGACTTAGAGCTAAGGTTTGGGTTTCTATGCGTAGGGAACTTGGAGTTATGGTTGGGTTCCTATGGGTAGGTGTTTTGGAGCTAGGGATAGGGTCCCAAGAGTTAAGGGACTTAGAGCTACGGTTATGGATCCTATGCGTAGGGAACTTGGAGCTATGCTTATGATTCCTATGGTTAAGGGTCCCTACCCAAGGGTTAGGGTTGCTAAGGGTAACGGAGTTGGCGGTAGGGTTAGGGTTCCTAAGGTTAGGGGACATGGAGCAGGGGTTAGAGATCCTATGCGAAGGGGAAATTCATCTAGGGTTATGTTTCCTGTGGTTTGGGGACTTTGAGCTAGGGCTAGGGTTCCTATGGGTAGGGGACTTAGAGCTAGGGTTAGTGTTCCTATAGGTAGGGGACTAGGAGCTAATGTTTGGGTTCCTATGCGAAGTGGACTTGGAACTAGGGTTAGGGTTCCTATGGGTAGGTGTTTTGGACCTAGGGTTAGGGTTCCTATGGATAAAGCACTTGGAACTAGGGTTAGGGCTCTTATGGGTAGGGGTCTTGGAGATAAGGTTAGAGTTCCAGTGGGTATGGGGTTTTGGAGCTAGGTTGAGGGTTCCTATGGGTTGGGGAGTTGGAGCGAGGGTTACGGCACCTATGGAAAGGTGTTTTGGCTCTATGGTTAGTGTTCCTATGGGTAAGGGGACTTCGAGGTAGCGTTACAATTCCTATGGGTAGGGGAATTGGAACTACGGTTAGGGTTCATATGGGTTAGGGAGTTGGAGCTAGGGTTTGGCTTCCTTTGGGTAGATGTTTTGGAGCGAGGGTTAGGGTTCCTATGGGTAGGGGACTTGGAACTAGGATTAGGGTTCCTAACGGCAAGAGACTTGGAGGTAGGGTTAGGGTTCCTGTGGGTAGGGGACTTGGAGTTGGGTTAGGGTTCTGTGGGTAGGGGACTTGGAGCTAGGGTTAGGGTTCGTATGGGTAGGTGTTTTGGAGCTAGTGTTAGGGTTCCAATGGGTAGGGGACATGGAGATAAGGTTAGGGATCCTATTTGTTGGGGATTTAGAGCTAGGCTTAGGGACACTATGTGTAAGGGACTTGAAGGTAGGGTTAGGGCGCTTTTGGGTAGGGGACATAGAGGTAGGGTTAGGGCACCTATGTGTAGGGAATTGGAGCAAGAGTTATAGTCACCATGGGTAGGGGACCTGGAGCTAGTGTTAGGGTTCCTATGGGTAGAAGACATAGAGTCAGTCTACGTGAAGCGTTCTGCCATGTCCCGTTTCCTAGAGCGACGCAGGTGTAGATACTGTGTCTGTGTAGACTGCTGCACGTTCCGTGCCATGGAGCGACACAGAGGGAGACACTATCTCTGTGTGGCTTTCTGCCAAGTCTCGTGTCCCTGAGCGATGCAGGGAGGCAGCTATGGTATCCGTGAGGACGACTGCCTCTTCTCATGGTCCCGAGCAACACAGAGAGGCCGAAACGATGTCCTTGAGGTCGGCTGTCATATTCTGTGAGCCAGAATGAGGCAGGGAGAAGGATATGGTGCCCGCGAGGCCGGCTGCTGTTTACTGTGACCCCAAGATAGGCAGGGAGGCTGATCCATGGTCCGTGTGGCCAGCTGACACGTCCTGTGTCCCTGAGAAATGCAGGAGGCAGATACGGTGTCCACGAGACCGGCTGCCACGTCGCTTTGCCCCAAGGGTGGCAGGGAGTCCGATCCGGTGTCTGTCAGGCAGCCGGCACGTCTGCTGCTTCAGAGCCAGGCAGGGAGGCCGATCCGGTGTCCTTGGGGTTAGCTTTCCCATCCGGTTGCCCTAGAGAAGAAGGGAGTCCTATCCAGGGTCCGCGAGGCCGGCAGTCACGTCCTCCGACCCTGAGCGACGCAGAGAGAGAAATACGGAGTCCTCGACACCGGCTGCCACATACCGTAACACCGAGGGACAAAGGGAGGCAGACACTTTATCTGTGAGGCCTTCTGCCCCGTCCCGGGTCACTTACCGAAGCAGTGAGTCCGAGCCAGTGTCCGCGAGACCTTCTGCCACTTCCTGTGTCCCCGAGAGATACAGGGAGGCAGATACGGTATCCGTGAGATCGTCTGTCATGATCTGTGAGCCAGAACGAGGCAGGGAGCAAGATTCTGTGACCGCGAGGCCTGCTGCAGCTTGTTGTGACTCCAAGCTAATCAGGGAAGCTCCCTTCAACATCCTGTGATCTAGAGCAAGGCAGGAGGCAGATACGATGTCCTTGATGTCGGCTGTCATGTTCTGAGAGCCCGAACGAGGCAGGGAGGCAGATATGGTGTCCGCGAGGACATCTGCCATGTCACGATGCCCGAAGTGGAGAAGGGAGGCCTTTCCGGCATCCTTCAGGCTATCAGTCCCATGCTGTGTCCCCCGGCGAAGCAAGTGGACCGAGCCAGTGTCCGTGAGGCCTTCTGCCATGTCCCATGCTCTGGAGCCACGCAGGGAGAGATACAGTGGCTGTGTGGCCGTCTGTCACGTCACGTGTCCCCGAGCTATGCATGGAGGCAGATACGGTGTCCGTAAGGCCGACTGCATCTTCTCATGGTCCGGAGCGACACAGAGAGGCCGATACGATGTCCTTGAGGTTGGCTGTCATGTTCTGTGAAGCCGAAGGAGGCAGGGAGAAAGATACGGTTCCCGCGAGGACGGGTGCCGCTTACTGTGACCCCAAGATAGGCAGGGAGGCTGACCCATGGTCCGTGTGTCCAGCTGACACGTCTTGTGTCACTGAGAAATGCAGGGAGGCAGATACGGTGTCCACGAGACCGGCTGCCACGTCCTGTTGCCCGGAGGGTGGCAAGGAGTCCGATCCGGTGTCTATCAGGCAGCCTCCACGTCCGCTGCTTCAGAGCCAGGCAGGAAGGCTGATCCGGTGTCCTTGGGGTTAGCTTTCCCATCCGGTGGCCCTAGCAAAGGGAGTCCGATTCAGGTTCCGTGACGCTGGCAGCCACGTTCTCTGACCCTGCATGAGGGAGAGAGAGAGATACGGAGTCCTAGACACCGGCTGCCACATACCGTAACCACGAGGTACAAAGGGAGGCAGACACTTTATCTGTGAGGCCTTCTGCCCCATCCCATGCCCTGGAGCAACACAGGGGGAGATACTGTGGCAGTGTTGCCGGCTGCCACTTCCCGTGTCTCCGAGCTATGCACGGAGGCAGATACGGTTTCCGTGAAACTGACTGCAACGTCGCGTTGCCCCGAGGTGGCAGGGAGGCCGATCATGTGTCTGTCAGGCAGACTGCACGTCCGCTGCTTCAGAGCCAGGCAGGGAGGCCGATACGGTGTCCTTGGGTTTACCTTTACCATCCCGCGGCCCGTAGCGAAGCAGTGAGTCCGAGCCAGTGTCCGAGATACCTTCTGCAACGTCCCGTGTCCTGCAGAGACGCAGGGGTAGATACTGTGTCCGTGTGGCCTTCTGCCACATCCCATGTCCCCGAGCGATGCAGGGAGGCAGCTATGGTATCCGTGAGGACAACTGCCTCTTCTCATGGTCCCGAGCGACCGAGAGAGGCAGATACGATGTCCCTGAGGTCTGCCGTCACGATCCGTGAGCCCGAACTAGGCAGAGAGAAAGATACGGTGTCCGCGAGACCGGTTGCCACGTCCTGTTGCCCCGAGGGAGGCAGATTCTGTGTCAGGCAGACTGCACGTCCGCTGCTTCAGATCCAGGCAGGGAGACCTATCCGATGTCCTTGGGATTACCTGTCCCATCCCGGGGTCTGCAGCGAAGCAGTGAGTCCGAACCAATGTCCTCGACACATTTCTGCCACGTCCCATGCCATGGAGCGACGCAGAGGGAGACACTGTGTCCGTTTGGCCTTCTGCCACGTCCCTTGTACCCGAGCGATGCAGGGAGGCAGATACGGTGTCCGTGAGACTGACTGCCACGTCACGATGCCCGAAGTGGAGAAGGGAGGCCTTTCCGGCATCCTTCAGGCTATCAGTCCCATGCCGTGTCCCCCAGCGAAGCAGGTAGACCGAGCCAGTGTCCATGAGGCCTTCTGCCACGTTGTAGCCTGATTTTATAGTTATTAATTTATTGAATAGGGTAATAGGTTTGCCAATTGCTCTAATTAAAGGATTATGAGGTTCGTGTCCTAAATCAGGCTTCAGGTGAGTTTTATAAGGACACCGGGTACAACACAGGAAGAATTCCAGTGATAACCAATATTTGTATAATTTTATAAATTTATTAAAATAACATAAAATAATAAACAAATGACTGATATAGAGAAAATAAAAATGAATAATCAAATTGATAATGGATTAATACAATCTTAAAGGTAAAGACTTATTTGATAGATATATCTATGATATGCTTTAAACTAGTATACTCACACCCTTCCTGGACTTGGTTGAAAGAGATGTCTAATTTCTCAAGTTGGAGTTGAGTGGAATAAGAACTGCTTCAAAGCTAAGAGCTATAAGCTAAGACTAATATTACAACTTTAAGAATATAAAATAAAGAATGAATCTTAACACTAAATAAAACTTCAAGCATATAAAATAAAGAATGAATCTTAACACTAAATAAACTTTAAGCAGGGATAGCTGACAGTCGACTGCCCCGATGAGCTGGATTTGATCTTACTTATACCCCCAAGAATATGTGTCCTTCATCCGGGCCCAAACTTTTGGGGTACATATTATCTATTGGCTACTAAGTTCGTACGTATTATTGACGTATCCACATCCTTCTCCAGGTGGTCTTTTATCTCACCTTTGTTATTTCTAGCTTATTGTGGGTTCTGTGGTGTTCTTGTAAAGTTTCTTGGTAACCGGGACAGCCCCTTCCCCTTTTAATGTCTCTTGACTTATCTAGGGTAAAGGTTATGACCATATATGTCCTATCCTGTCCTACATTGATACTTATCTAAGCCAAAGGTTGACGTGACCTGTCTAGGGTAAAGGTTATGACCATATATGTCTTATCCTGTTCTACATTTATCTAAGCCAAAGGTTGAATATATATATATCTTAACAGTAGCTGTCATCCAGGATGTGGCCTGGAAGGTACCTTGCATTACAGCTGAATAAAATATCTAATTTTATTATTTCATCACACAATCATATCAAAATATATATGAAAAATATCTCTAATAATAATAATGCAAGCAAGCAGGCTAATTCTATAGGCTACAATGTCCCATGCCCTGGAGCCACACAGGGGGAGATACTGTGGCCGATCAGGCTCCCTCCATGGCACGGAACTTGGTAGAAGGTCTCGCGGACACTGGCTCGGACTCACTGCTTCGCTACGGACCCCGGGATGGATCAGAAAACCTCAAAGACACCGTATCAGCCTCCCTGCCTGGCTCTGAAGCAGCGGACGTGCAGTCTGCCTGACAGACACCGGTTTGGACTCCCTGCCACCCTCGGTGCAACAGGACGTGGCAGCCGGTCTCGTGGACACCGTATCTGCCTCCCTGCATTTCTTAGGGACACAGAACGTGTCAGCTGGCCACACGGACCATGGCTCAGCCTCCCTGCCTATCTTGGGGTCACAGTAAGCGGCAGCCGTCCTCGCGGGCACCGTATCTTTCTCCCTGCCTCGTTCTGGCTCACAGATCATGACAGACGATCTCAGGGACATCGTATCTGCCTCTCTGTGTTCGCTCGGGACGACGAGACGAGGCAGTCGGCCTCACAGATACCGTATCTTTCTCCCTGCCTCGTTCTGGTTCACTGATCGTGCCAGCCGACCTCAGGGACATCATATCGGCCTCTCTGTGTTGCTTGGGACCATGAGAAGATGCTGTCGGCCTTACGGACACCGTATCTGCCTCCCTGTGTCTCTCGGGGACACGGGACGTGGCAGAAGGTCTTGCGGACACTGGCTCGGACTCACTGCTTTGCTACGGGCCCCGGGATGGGGCAGCTAACCCCAAGGACACCGGATTGTCCTCCCTGCCTGGCTCTGAAGCAGCGGACGTGCAGTCTGCCTGACAGACACCGGATCGGACTCCCTGCCACCCTCGGGGTAATGCGACGTGGCAACCAGTCTCGCGGACACTGTATCTGCCTTCCCGCATTCTTCAAAGACACAGGACATGGCAGCTGGCCACACGGACCGTGGATCAGCCTCCTTGCCTATCTTAGAGTCACAGTAAGCGGCAGCCAGCCACGCCGGCACCGTATCTTTCTCCCTGCCTTGTTCTGGCTCACGGATCTTGACAGCCGACCTCAGGGACATCGTATCGGCCTCTCTGTGTCGCTCGGGACCATGAGAAGATGCAGTCTGTCTCAAGGGCACGGTATCCCCCCCTGCGTCGCTGCAGTGCACGGTACGTTGCAGACGGCCACACAGCCACGGTATCTCCCCCTGCGCCGCTCCAGTGCACGGTACGTGGCATTCAGTCACACGGCCACAGTATCTCCCCCGTGTGGCTCCAGGGCAAGAGATGTGGCAGAAGGCCTCACGGATAAAGTGTCTGCCTCCCTTTGTCCCTCAGGGTTACTGTATGTGGCAGCCGGTGTCGAGGACTCCCTATCTCTCTCTCTGCCTCGCTCAGGGTCAGAGGACGTGGCTGCCGTCCTCGCGGACCCTGGATCGGACACCCTTCTTCGCTAGGGCCACCGGATGGGAAAGCTATCCCCAAGGCCAGCGGATTGGCCTCCCTGCGTAGCTCTGAAGCAGCGGACGTGCAGTCTGCCTGACAGACACCAGATTGGACTTCCTGCCACCCTCGGGGTAATGCGACGTGGCAGCCAGTCTCGTGGACACTGTATCTGCCTTCCTGCATTCTTCAAGGACACAGGACGTGGCAGCTGGCCACACGGACCGTGGATCAGCCTCCCTGCCTATCTTAGAGTGACAGTAAGCGGCAGCCGACCTCGCGGTTACCGTATCTTTCTCCTTTTTCTCATTCTGGCTCACAGATCATGACAACCGACCTCAGGGACATGGTATCTGTCTCTGTGTCGCCTGGGACCATGAGAAGATGAAGTCGACCTTACGGACACCGTATCTGCCTCCATGCATAGCTCGGGAACACGGGACGTGACAGACAGCCACACGGCCACGTTATCTCCCCCTGCATTGCTCAAGTGTACGGTATGTGGCAGTCGGCCACACGGACACAGTATCTACACCTGCGTCGCTCCAGGAAACGGGACATGGCAGAACGCTTCGCGGACACTGGCTCTATGTCTTCTACCCATAGAAACCCTAACCCTAGCTCCAGGTCCTCTACCCATGGTGACTATAAGTCTTGCTCCAAGTCCCTACACATAGGTGCCCTAACCCTACCTCTATGTCCCCTACCCATAAGTGCCCTAACCCTACCTTCAAGTCCCTTACCCATAGTATCCCTAAACCTAGCTCTGAATCTGCAACAAATAGGAACCCTAACCTTAGCTCCATGTCCCCTACCCATTGGAACCCTAACCCTAGCTCCAAAACATATACCCATAGGAACCCAAACCCTAGCTCCAACTCCACAATCCATAGGAACCCTTACCGTAGTTCCAATTACCCTACCATTAGAAATTGTAATGCTACCTCGAAGTCCCCTACCCATAGGAACAATAACCATAGAACAAAAACACCTTTCCCTAGGTGCCGTAACCCTCACTCCAACTCCCCAACCCATAGGAACCCTCACCCTAGCTCCAAAACACCGTACCCATTGGAACTCTAACCTTATCTCCAAGACCGCTACCCATAAGAGCCCTAACCCTACCTCCAAGTACCTTATCCATAGGAACCCTAAACTTAGCTACAAAGCCCCTTCCCATAGGAAACGAAACCCTAGCTACAAGTCCCCTACCCATAGAATGACTAACACTAGCTCTAAAATCCCCTACCTATAGGAACCCTAACCCTAGCTCATTTTCCCTACGCATAGGATTTCTAACCCTAGCTCCAAGTCTCCTATCCTTAGCAACCCTAACCCTTGAGCAGGGACCCTTAACCATAGGAATCAGAAGCATAGCTCCAAATTCACTACGCATAGGAACTGTAACCCTAGCTCTAAGTCCCTTACCCATTGGGACCCTAACCCTATCTCCAAAACACCTACTCATAGGGACCCTAACCATAGCTCCAAGTTCCCTACACATAGAAACCCAAACCTTAGCTCTAAGTCCCTAACCCTAACCCTAACTCCAAGTAGGCTACCCATAAGAAACCTAACCCAAGGGAGCGGATGCTAACCATAGGAACCCTATCCCAATCTCCAATTACCCTAGCCACAGAAATCCTAACCTTAGCTCTAAGTCCCCTACGCATAGGAACCCTAGCCCTAGCTCTAAGTCCCATACCAACAGGAACCATAACCCTAGCTCAATTTCCCCTACGCATAGGATCTCTAAACCCTGCTCCATGTCCCCTAACCATAGGAAACCTAACCATACCGCCAACTCCGCTACCCTTAGCAACCCTAACCCTTGGGCACGGACCCTTAACCATAGGAATCATAAGCATAGCTCCAAGTTCCCTACGCATAGGAACCGTAGCCCTAGCTCTAAGTCCCTTAACTCTTGGGACCCTATCCCTAGCTCCAAAACACCTACCCATAGGGACCCTAACCATAGCTCCAAGTTCCCTACACATAGAAACCCAAACCTTAGCTCTAAGTTCCCAACCCATAGGAACCCTAACCGTAGTTTCAATTCCCCTACACATAAGAACCCTAACCCTAGCTTCATGTACCTTTCCCATAGGGATCCTAACCCTAACTCCAAGTCCTCAATAGATAGGAACCCTAACCCTAGCTCCAAGTCCCCCACCCATACAAACCCTAACCCAACCCTAATCCTAATGCTAACCCCTAACCCAATCCATAGGAATCCTAACCCTACCTCGAAGTCCCCTACCCATAGGAACCCTAACCGTAGTTTCAATTCCCCTACCCATAAGAACCCTAACCCAAGCTCCATGCCCTCACCCATAGGAAACCTAACACTAGATCTAAGTACCCTACCCATAGGAACCCTCACCCTAGCTCCAAAACCCCGTACCCATTTGAACCCTAACCTTATCTCCAAGACCCCTACCCATAAGAGCCCTAACCCTACCTCCAAATACCTTATCCATAGTAACCCTAAACTTAGCTACAAGGCCCCTTCCCATAGGAAATGAAACCCTAGCTCCAAGTCCCCTACCCAGAGGAACCGTAACCGTAGCTCCATGACCCCTAACCATAGGAACCCTAACCCAACTACAAGTCCCCTACCCACAGGAACCCTAAACATAACTACAAGTCCCCTACCCATCAGAGCCCTAACCGTAGCTCCAAATGCTCTACCCACAGGAATTTTAACCCAAGCTCCAAGTCCCCTACACACAGTAGTCCTAACCCTGGCTCCAGTCTCCTACCCATGGGAACCCTAACCCTACCTCCAAGTCCCCTACCCATAGGAACACTAACAGTAGCTGCAAGTACACAACCCATAGAAATCCTAACTCTTGGGCTGGAACCGCTACCCATAGGAACCGTATCCCTATTTCTAAACCAACCACCCAAAGGAACCCTTACCCTAGAGCCAAGTCCCCTACCCACAGGAACCATAACCCAATCTCCAAAACCCCTACCCATTGGATCCCTAACCCTACCTCCAAGTCCCCTACCCATAGGAATCCAAGACCTAACTCCATGTCCCTTACCCATAGGAACCCTAAACCTAGCTCAAAACCCCCTACCCATAGGAAACTTAAACCTAACTCCAAGACCCCTACCCTTAGGAACAGTAACCCGAGCTACAAGTCCCCTAACCATAGGAACTCTAACCCTAGGTACATGTCCCCTACCTAAAGGAACCTTAATCCTCCGTCAAAGTCCCCTACCCATAGGAAGCCTAAACTTAGCTCCGTGTTCCCTACCCATAGGAACCCTAAACTTAAGTCAGGGTGTCCTTCCTATTGGATCCTTAACCCTACCTCCACGTCACCTACCCATTGGAATCCAAACCCTAGATGCATATCCCCTACCTAAAGGAATCCTAACCGTATCCCCAAATGCTCTACCCACAGGAACATAACCGGAGCTCCAAAACACCTACGCATAGGAACCCTGACCCTAGCTCCAAGTCTTCTTCCCATAGGGACCCTAACTCAAGCTCCAAGTCTCCTACCATAGGTGCCCTAACCCTAGCTCCAAGTCCGCTACCCAAGGAATTTAACCTAAGCTCCAAGTCTCCTCCACTAAACATAGGAACCCTAACACTAGCTCCAAGTCCCCTACCTACAGGAATTCTAACCCAAGCTCCAAGTCCCCTACCCACAGGAGTCCTAACCCAAGCTCCAAGTCCCCTACACACAGGAACCTAACCCTAGCTCGGGTCTCCTACCCATAGGAACAGTAACCCTACCTCAAGTCCTCTACCCACGGGAACCCAACCCCAGCTACAATTCCCCTACCCATAGGAACCCCTAACATAGCTCCAAGTCCCCTACTCATAGGAACCATAACCCTAGCTCCATGGCTCCAAACCATAGGAATACTAACCAAAGCTTCAAGTACCCTACTCAAAGTACCCTATCCCTATCTCCAAGTCCCCTATACATAGGAACCCTAACTCTAGTTCAAGGACCCCTACACACAGGAACACTAACACTAGCTCGAGTCTCCTAACCATAGGATCTGTAACCCTAGCTCTAAGTCTATTGCCCATAGGAATCCTAACCCTAGCTACTTTAACCTTACCCATAGGAACCCTGGCACTGCTCCAAGTTCCCTACCCACAGGAACCCTAACCGTAGCTTAAAGTCCCCTACCCACAGGAACCCTAACCCTAGCTACAAGTCCCCGACCCATAGGAACCATAACCCTAGCTCCATTTCCCTTACTCATAGAGACGCTAACCATATTTCCAATTCCCCTAGCCATAGGAACCCCTAACATAGCTCCAAGTCCCCTACTCATAGGAACCATAACCACAGCTCCAAATCACCTACACTTAGGAATACTAACCGTAGATCGAAATCCCCTATCCGTCAGAACCTTAACCCTAGCTCCAAGTCCCCTACACATAGAAACCCTAAACCTAGCTCCAAAACACGTACCATAGGAACCCTAACCCTAGCACCATGTCCCCTAACCAAAGGAACATAACCCTAGCTCCAAAACACCTACCCATAGGAACCATAATCCTTGTTGCAAGTCTCCTACCAATAGGAGCCCTTACTCTAGCTCCAAGTCTCCTACCCTTAGAAACCCTAATCCTAGCTCCAAATCCCCTACCCATAGGAATCCTAATCCTAGGTCCAACTCCCCTACCGATAGGAACCCTTACCGTATCTCCAAAACCCATACCCATAGGAACCCTAACCCTAGGTCCAAGTCCCCTTCCCATAAGAACCCCAAAAATTGCTCCAAGTCCCCTACACGTAGGAACCCTAATCCTTATTCCAATCCACTTAGCCACAGGAACCCTAACCCTAGCTCAGTGTCCCCTACCCTTAGGAAGAAGAACCCTAGATCCAAGACCCCTACCCATAGGAACCTTAACCCTTGCTCCAAGTCCCAAACCTATAGGAACCCAAAACCCTAGATGCAAATCTCCTACCTGTAGGAACCCTAACCCTAGCTCCAAATCCCCTTCCCATAGGAACCCTAACCCTTGGTCCAACTCCCCTACCCATAGGAACCCTAACCGTAGCTCCAAAATCCCTACCGATAGGAACCCAAACCATATCTCCAAGTCCCCTACCCATAGGCGCCCTAACCCTTTGTCGAAGTTCCCTACCCATAGGAACACTAACCCCTAGCTGCCAGTCCACAAACCCGTAGGAATCCTAACTCTCGGGCTTGGAATCTCTATCCATACGAACCGTAACTCTGTCTCTAAATCTACAACCGAAAGGAACCATAACCCTATCTTCAAGTCCCCTACCCATAGGATCCCTAACCCGAGCTCCAAGTCCCTTACCCACAGCAACCCTAACCCTAGCTCCAAGTCCCCTACATACAGGAATAATAATGTAAGCTCCAAGACCCCTACACACAGGAACCCTTACCCTAGCTCCAAGTCCCCTGCCAATAGGAACCCTAAAAGTAACTCCAAGACTTTTAACCATAGGAATACTAACCATAGCTCCAAGTCTCCTTTCCATAGGAACCCTAACCCTAGCTCCAAGTCCCCTATCCATAGGAACCCTAACCCTACCTCTAAGTCCGCTAACCGTAGGAACACTAACCGTAGATGCAAGTCCACAACCCATAGGAATCCTAACTCTTAGGCTGGAATCACTAACCATTGGAACCCTAACTCTATCTGTAAATCTACCAACCAAAGGAACCCTAACCCTAGCTCCAAGTCCCCTACCCAAAGGAACCCTAAGTCTAGCTCCAACTCCCCCTACCCTAAGGAATCCTAACACTAGCTCCAAGTCCCCAGCCCATAGGAACCCTAACCCTAGTTTAAAGTCCCCTAACCACAGGAACCGTAACCCGAGCTCCAAGTCCCCTACCCATCCAAGTCCCCTACCTAAAGGAACCTTATCCCGAGGTCAAAGTAGCCCTAAACATAGCTACATGTCCCCTACCCATCGGAGCCCTAATTCTAGCTCCAAGTACCCTACCTACAGGAATCCTAACACAAGCTCCAAGTCCCCTACACACAGAAACACTATCTCTGCTCCAAATCCCCAACCCATTTGATCCCTAGCCGTAGCTCCAAGTCCCCTACGTAAATGAACCCTAACCCTAGTTCCAAGTCCCCTACCCATAGAGACCCTAACTCTAGCTCCAAGTACCCTACCCATAGGAACCCTTAACCAATCTCCAAGTCCCCTATCCATAGGAACCCTAACCCTATCTTCAAGTCCCCTACCAATAGGAACCGGAAACCCTAGCTCCAAGTTTCCTACCAGAGAAACGCTTGCGCGAGCTCCAAGTACCCTACCCATAGGAACCCTCACTCTATCTCCAAGTCCCTTTCCCACAGGAACCCAAACCATATCTCCAAGTCTCTCACCTATAGGAACCCTAACCCTAGCTCCAAAACACCTACCCATAGGAGCCCTAACCCTACCTCCAAGTCCCCTACCAATAGGATCCCTCACCCTAGCTCCAAGTCCCCTACCCATAGGAACCCAAACCATAGCTCCAAGTCCCCTACCCATAGGAGCCGTAACCCTACCTCAAAGTTACCTACCCATAGGAACACGAATACTAGCTGCAAGTCCACAACCCATAGGAATCCTAACTCTCGGGCTTGGAATCTCTCTTTATACAATCGTAATTCTAAATCTACCACCGAAAGGAACCCTAATCCTAGCTCCAAGTACCATACCCATAGGATCCCTTACCCTAGCTCAAAATCTCCTATGCGTAGGGACCCTAACCTTAGTTCCAAAACACATACCCATAGGAACCCTAACCCTAACTTCAAGTCCCCTACCCATAGGAACCCTAACCCTAACTTCAAGTCCCCTACCCATAGGAACCCTAACCCTAACTTCAAGTCCCCTACCCATAGGAACCATAACCCTAGTTCCAAGTACCCTACCCACAGGAACCCTAACCCTAGCTCCAAGTCCCCTTCCGATAGAAACCCTAAAAGTAAATCCAAGACCCTTAACCATAGCAACCCTAACCCTAGCTCGAAGTCTCTTACCCATAGGAACCCTAACCCTAGCTCGAAAACACCTACCCATAGGAACCCTACACTCTATCTCCACGTTCCCTACCCAAAGGAACCCTAACCCTGACTCCAAGTCCCCTACCCACAGAAACCGTAACCCTATCTCCAAGTCCCCCACCCATAGGATCCGAAACCCGAGCTCCATGTCCCTTACCCATAGGAACCCTAACCCTAGCTCCAAAACACCTACCCATACGAACCCTAACCCTAGCTCCAAGTCCCCTACCCACAGAACCCTAACCCAACTCCAAGTCCCCTACCCACAGGAATCCTAACCCTAGCTCCAAGAAACCTACCCATAGTAACCCTAAACCTAGCTGAAAGTCCCCTACGCACAGGAACCCTAACCCTACCTCCAAGTCTCTTGCCGTTAGGAACCCTAATCCTAGTTCCAAGTCCCCTACCCATAGGAACCCAAACCATAGCTCCAAGTCCCCTACCAATAGGAGCCCTAACCCTACCTCGAAGTTCCCTGCCCATAGGAACAGTAACCCTAGCTGCAAGTTCACAACCGCCTAGGAATCCTAACTCTTGGGCTTAGAATCTCTATTCATACGAACCATAACTCTATCTCTAAATCTACCACTGAAAGGAACCCTAACCTTAGCTCCAATTCTCTTACCCATAGGAACCCTGACCCTAGCTCCACAACACCTACCCATAGGATCCCTAACCCTAGCTCTAAGTCCCCTACCTAAGGGAACTCTAACCCTAGCACCTAGTACCCTACCCACAGGAACCCTTACCCGAGCTCCAAGTCCCCTACACACAGGAACCCTAATCCTAGCTCCAAGTCCCCTACCTACACGTACCCTAGCCCTAGCTCCAAAATCCCTACGCATAGGAACCCTCACCTTAGCGCTATGTCCCCTATCCATAGAAACCCTCACCCTAGCCCTAAGTCCCTTACCCATAGGAACCCACACATTAATTCCGAGTTCCGTACCCATAGGACCTCTAACCCTACCTCCAAGTCCCCTACCCATAGGAACCATAATCTAGCTCCAAGTACCTTTCCAACAGAAACCCTAAGCCTACCTCCAAGTCCCTTACAAATAGGAAAGCAAATCGCTGCTACAAGTCCCCTACCCATAGGAACTCTAATCCTCCCTCCATGTCCCCTACCCATAGTAACACTAACAATTGCTGCAAGTCCACAACCCATAGGAATCCTAACTCTCAGGCTGGAACCACTACCCGTAGGAACCATAACCCTATATCTTAATCCCAACCCAATTGAACCATAACCCTAAAAGTCACTCCAAAACCCCTACCCCTACCTCTAAGTCCGCTAACCATAGGAACACTAACCGTAGATGCAAGTTCACAACCCACAGGAATCCTAAGTCTTGGGATGGAATCGCTAACCATTGGGACCGTAAATCTATCTGTAAATCTACCAACCAAAGGAATCCTAACCCTAGCTCCAAGTCCCCAGCCCATAGGAAACCTAACCCTAGTTCAAAGTCCTCTAACCACAGGAACCGAAACCCTATCTCCAAGTCAAATACCCATAGGATCTCTAACCCTAGCTCCAAGTCTCTTACTCATACGAACCCTAACCCTAGCTCCAAATCACCTACCCATAAGAACCCTAACCCTAGCTCCATGTCTCTTATCCATGGGAACCCTAAACCTAGCTCAAAAACCTTTACCCATAGGAACCGTAAATCTAACTCCAAGACCCCTACCTTTAGGAACAGTAACCCGAGCTCCAAGTCCCCTACCCATGGGAACCCTATCCCTAGCTCCATGTCCCCTACCTAAAGGAACCTTATCCCGAGGTCAAAGTCCCTTAACCATTGGAAGCCTAACCCAAGCTCCAAGTCCCCTAACCACAAGAACCCTAACCGTAGCTACATGTCCCCTACCCATCGGAGCCCTAATTCTAGCTCCAAGTCCTCTACCCATAGGAACTCTAACGCTAGCTCCAAGTCCCCTACCCACAGGAACCCTAATCCAACTACAAGTCCCCTAACTACAGGAATCCTAACCCTAGCTCCACGTCCCCTACCCATAGAAACCCTAAACTTAGCTGAAAGTCCCTACCCACAGGAACCCTAACCCTACCTCCAAATCCCCTACCAAAAGGAACCATCACCTTAGCTCCAAGTCCCCTACCCATAGGAACCCACACCATAGCTCCAAGTCCCCTAATAGGACCCCTAATCCTAGCTCCATGTCTCCTATCCATTAGAAACGTAACCCTAGCTCCGAGTCTCCTACCCTTAGGAAACCTGAGCCTTGCTATTAGTCCCCTACCAATAGGAACCCTAACCCTAACTCTGAGTCCCCTATCCATAGGAACCCTAACCCTAGCTCCAAGTCCCCTACCCATAGAAAGACAAACCCTACCTTCAAGTCTACAACCCTACCTTCAAGTCTACAACCCATACGAGCCCTAACCCTAGCTATAAGTCCCCTATCCATTGGAACCGGAAACCTAGCTCCAAGTCTCCTACCCATAGGAACCCTAAGCCTAGCTCTGTGTGCTCTACCCATAGGAACACTAACCTTAGTTCCAAGTCCCCTACCAATAGGAACCGAAACCATAGCTCCAAGTACCCTTCCCATAGTAAACATAACCCTAACTCCAAGTCCACTACCTATACGAGTCCTAAGCCTAGCTACAAGTCCATTACCCTTGCGAGCACTTACCCTAGCTCTAAGTCCCCCACTCATAGGAAACCTAACCCTAGATCCAAGTCCCTTACACATAGAAAACCAAACCCTCGGGTGTGAACCGTTACACTTAGGACCTGTAACCCTAGATTTAAGTCTCCTACCGATAGGAACCCTAAACCAAACTCCAAGGCTGCTATGAAACTCTAACCCCAGCTCCAAGTCCCCTACCCATAGGAAACCAAACGCTAGCTCCAAGTCCCCTTGCCATAGAAAGCCAAACCCTAACTCCAAGTCCCCTACCCACAGGAACCCTAACCCTATAAGTCCCCTACCCATAGGCGCCGTAAACCTACCTCAAGGATCCCTACTCATAGGAAACCTTACCCTATCCCCATGTTCCCTACCCATAGGATCCCTAACCCGAACTCCAAGTCCCCTACCCATAGGAACTCTGGCCCTATCTCCAAAACACTAACCATATTAATCCTCACCCTAGCACCAAGTCCCCTACCCATAGGAACCCTAAACCTGGCTGAAAGTACCCCACACACAGGAACCCTAAACCTAGCTCCAAGTCCCCTACCAATAGGGACCCTCACCCTAGCTCCAAGTCCCCTACCCACTGGAACCAAATACCATAGCTCCAAGTCTCTTGCCTATAGGAACCCTAACCCTAGCTCCAAGTCCCCTACCCATAGGATCCCTAACCCGAGCTCCAAGTCCCTTACCCATAGGAACCCTAACCCTAGCTCCAAAACACCTACCCATAGGAACCCTAACCCTAGCTCCAAGTCCCCTACCCATAGGAACCCTAAACCTAGCTGAAGGTCCCCGACACAGAGGAACCCTAACCTTACCTCCAAGATTCCTACCAATAGGAACCCTCACCCTAGCTCCAAGTCCCCTACCCATAGGAACCCAAACCATAGATCCAAATCCCCTACCCATAGGAGCCTTAACCCTACCTCAAAGTTCCCTACCCGTAGGAACACTAACCCTAGCTGCAAGTCCACAACCCATAGGAATCCAAACTCTCGGGCTTGGAATCTCTATCCATACGAACCGTAGCTCTGTCTCTAAATCTACCACCGAAGAGAACCCTAACCCTAGCTCCAAGTACCATACCCATAGGATCCCTTACTCTAGCTCCAAGTCTCTTACCCATAGGAACCCTAACGCTAGTTCCAAAACACTTACCCATAGGAACTCTAACCCTAGCTCCATGTCTCCTACCCATAGGAACACTAAACCTAGTTGAAAGTCCCCTACCCACAAGAACCCAAACCCTAGCTCCAAGTCCCCTACCCATAGGAGCCGTAACCCTACCTCAACGTTCCTTACCCATAGGAACACTAACCCTACCTGCAAGTCCACAACCCATAGGAACCCTAAAAGTAAATCCAAGACCCTTAAGCATAGCAACCCTAACCCTAGCTCGAAGTCTCCTGTCCATAGGAATCCTAATCCTAGCTCCAAGTCCCCTACCCACAGGAACCCTAACCCTAGCTCCAAGTCCCCTATTCATTGGAACCCTGGCCCTATCTCCAAAATACTCACCATATGAATACACACCCTAGCTTCAAGTCCCATACCCATAGGAAACCTAACTCTAGCTTAAAGTCCCCTACCAATAGGAACCCTCACTCTATCTCCAAGTCCCCTACCCACAGAAACAAAATACCATAGCTCCAAGTCCCTTACCCATAGGAACCCAAACCTTAGCTCCAAAACACCCACCCATAGGAACCATAACCCTATCTCCATGTTCCCTAACCAAAGGAACACTAACCTTATCTCCAAGTACACTACTCATAGGATCCCTAACCCAAACTCCAAGTCCCCTACCCATAGGAACCCTGGCCCTATCTCCAAAATACTAACCATATGAATCCTCACCCTAGCTCCAAGTCCCCTACCAATAGGAACCCTCACCCTAGCTCTAAGTCCCCTACCCACAGGAACCGTAACCCTATCTCCAAGTCCACTACCCATAGGATCCCTAACCCAAGCTCCAAGTCCCTTACCTGTAGGAACCCAAACCCTAGCTCCAAAAAACCTACCCATAGGAACCATAACCCTATCTCCATGTTCCCTAACCAAAGGAACACTAACCATAACTCCAAGTCCCCTACCCACAGGAACCTTAACCCTATCTCCAAGTCCACTACCCATAGGATCCCTAACCCTAGCTCCAAGTCCCCAACCCACAGGAACCCTAATCCAACTACAAGTCCCCTTCC
Source organism: Emydura macquarii macquarii (assembly GCF_026122565.2). Lineage (NCBI taxonomy): Eukaryota > Metazoa > Chordata > Testudines > Chelidae > Emydura > Emydura macquarii. The sequence goes on from NW_027130936.1 coordinate 1,882,020, forward strand.
CACAGGAATCCTAACCCTAGCTCCAAGTCCCCTACCAATAGGAACCCTCACCCTAGTTCCAAGTTCCCTACCCAGAGGAACACTAACCCTACCTGCAAGTCCAGGACCCCGTATGAATCCAAACTCTCAGGCTTGGAATCTCTATCCATACGAACCGTAACTCTGTCTCTAAATCTACCACCGAAAGGAACCCTAACCCTATCTCCAAGTCCCCTACCCATAGGATCCATAACCCGAGCTCCAAGTCCCTTACCCATAGGAACCCTAACCCTAGCTCCAAAACACCTACCCATAGGAACCCTAACCTTAGCTCCAAGTCCCCTACCCATAGGAACCCTAAACCTAGCTGAAGGTCCCCGACACAGAGGAACCCTAACCTTACCTCCAAGTTTCCTACCAATAGGAACCCTCACCCTAGCTCCAAGTCCCCTACCCACAGGAACCCTAATCCAACTCCAAGTCCGCTTCCCACAGGAACCCTAACTCTATCTCCAAGTCCCCTACCCATAGGATCCCTAACCCGAGCTCCAAGTCCCTTACCCATAGGAACCCTAACCCTAGCTCCAAAACACCTACCCATAGGAACCCTAACCTTAGCTCCAAGTCCCCTACCCACAGGAACCCTAACCCTACATCCAAGGTCCCTACCAATAGGAACCCTCACCCTACCTCCAAGTCCCCTACCCATAGGAACCCTAAACCTAGCTGAAGGTCCCCGACACAGAGGAACCCTAACCTTACCTCCAAGATTCCTACCAATAGGAACCCTGACCCTAGCTCCAAGTCCTCTCACCATAGGAACCCTAAAAGTAAATCCAAGACCCTTAACCACAGCAACCCGAACCCTAGCTCGAAGTCTCCTACCCACAGGAACCCTCACCCTAGCTCCAAGTCCCCTACCCATAGGAACCCTAACCCTAGCTCCAAGTCCCCTAAAAATAGGAACCCTAACCCTAGCTCCAAGTCCCCTACTCACAGGAACCCTAACCCTATCTCCAAGTCCCCTACCCATAGGAACCCTAACCCTAGCTCCAAAACACCTACCCATAGGAACCCTAACCTTAGCTCCAAGTCCCCTACTCATACGAACCCTAAACCTAGCTGAAGGTCCCTGACACAGAGGAACCCTAACCTTACCTCCAAGTTTCCTACCAATAGGAACCCTCACCCTAGCTCCAAGTCCCCTACCCATAGGACCCCTAACCCTAGCTCCAAGTCCCCTACCAATAGCAACCCTAAACTTAGCTCAGAATACCCTACCCATACAAGCCCTAAACCTAGCTGTAAGTCCCCTACTCATAGAAAGTCTAACACTAGCTCCAAGTCCCCTACCCATAGGAACCCACACCATAGCTCCAAGTCCCCTACCCATAGGAGCCCTAACCCTACCTCGAAGTTCCCTACCCATAGGAACACTAACCCTAGCTGCAAGTCCAGAACCCCGTAGGAATCCTAATTTTTGGGCATGGAATCTCTATCCATACGAACTGTAACTCTGTCTCTAAATCTACCACCGAAAGGAACCCTAACCCTAACTCCAAGTCCCCTATCCATAGGAAACCAAACGCTAACTCCAAGTCCCCTTGCCATAGAAAGACAAACCCTAGCTCCAAGTCCCCTACCCATAGTAAGCTTTACCCTAGCTTCACGTCTACAACCCATACGAGCCCTTACCCTAGCTATAAGTCCCCTACCCATTGGAACCGGAAACCTAGCTCCAAGTCTCCTACCCATAGCCTAGCTCTAAGCTCTCTACCCATAGGAACACTAACCTTAGTTCCAAGTCCCCTACCAATAGGAACCGAAACCATAGCTCCAAGTCCCCTTCCCATAGTAAACATAACCCTAACTCCAAGTCCACTACCTATACGAGTCCTAAGCCTAGCTACAAGTCCACTACCCTTGCGAGCACTTACTCTAGCTCTAAGTCCCCCACTCATAGGAAACCTAACCCTAGATCCAAGTCCCCTACACATAGAAAACCAAACCCTCGGGTGTGAACCGCTACACTTAAGACCTGTAACCCTAGATTTAAGTCTCCTACCGATAGGAACCCTAAACCAAACTCCAAGGCCGCTATGCATAGAAACTCTAACCCTAGCTCCAAGTCTTCTATCCACAG